>NC_143576.1:34457254-35657254 GCF_048544385.1 Mastigoproctus giganteus
GTGGAGTCATTAACCGAAGACAAGAGAAACCCACCTACTTTTGCCTACAAGACAGCGCCACCGCTTGCACATCTTTTGCCACAAGTGGAGGGGACACTTCGGAAACCACCCATACAGTTGAAATTCACCGTCACGAAGGTCCGTATCTTATTTTGATAATTTCAACACGTGATAAAAGTTTTAGGCAAAGTTTAAAAGTGTCTGGTTAACCTCAGCAACCAATTTCAGCCTTTATCATAAGGTAAGTGAATAAAGAAATCGTTTTGAAGTAAATTCTCATGACCTGTTATCAGACGCGGCAGGCAGCTTTTCTGTTCTTTCATTAAGCAAAACCAGTGCTGAGACTGGTAAATACTTTCCCAAAAACAGTCTCAAAATCCACTGATTGTAAAACCGATATTTGTGTAATGCAGCGAGTAGGTATTCGCTTTAATAAAATGCTTTCTATCAGCTCAAAAATAATTTCTTAACTTTGGAAGAGAAGCTTTTGGAGATAATTCTATAGAATGGAGATTTGGAGGAGAATATCGGCAAAATGTGAAAACATTATTTTGAGTTTGTGTTGCTGGCATTTTATAAGCAAACGTACAGTTATTCATTTATAATTGACGCCAAAATTCTTTCGGAATGCTCCGTTGAGGTATGCATTCGGCATCCCTTATTTTAGTGTTTAAGTGTGGTTCATTATTCGGATAATTTATTTTGTAGAAATCTTTCAAATTAATTTCTAATTGTACATTACTGTAATGAAGTCTCGGTTGTGAGAGAACGAACGTTGTAATTCTACCTTTCCCCACCCCATAACTTCGTAAAACATTTTTGAATAACGGAACACTGGAAATGGGCAAGAAGTTTGCGGATCACCGAATCCAAACAAAATTTGTTTCGTTCATTCTCTTTCTGTACAAAAATGGAGAAACTTTGGCTTCATAAGTAAAAATATTTTTATTTTAATTAGTAAACAATATAGTATTTCTTTCAAAATGTAGATAAAGTGATAGTTTTTGGCCAAACATTACGTGGAGCACTTGGGAAGGATTGTTATCGAATCCTTCAGGAGAACCCTAAGGCTTCAGTTGTCTGTCACTCTATATGTTTCTACCCGACCATATAGTGGTTTCGCTACTTCTTACTCTTCAGGTAAGTTCAAGTCCCCTTGAAGACTAGAGGATATCTTAAAGGCCCTTTTAAAAATGGAGAATAGTCTCCATTAAACTCCTTTCTCTGAGTTATTCTGGAGTTTTCAGGCTGCACATTACGCAAATTGGCCTCAAACATAATACATTGCGGCCATATGGCCTGAAATGTTAATGTTGCAAAGCCAGCCGACCGCTCCATGCGAAGGGCGTCACTGTGGAAGTTTAAATTTTCCAGTTTTCATTAAATAATTACGCAGATAACGTTATGGTAATTAGTTATGTGTATGGTTGGATTATCTAGTCTTGACAAATAGGAAATAAACTTCGGTGGTCTGTTAGATGGTTGGGGTATCATTTGTTCTTTTAGAACATGATCTGGAGAATTGAGCGAACTGAGATTGTAGATGGCGCTTATTTTTGTAATGAAATTTTATTTGTTCATAATGAGCTCGGTTTTAAAATACAGATTCGTTGACTGCAGAAAGAAGCTGTACGTATAGTGAACACAATACTTCAAACTTTTTTCTGGACGTATAGAAAACTAGTCACCTGTTCAAATAATTTTAATAAAAAAAAAAAAAAAAAATCCTTCCAATTTCACCCATTCATTCACTCCAAATGTTCTCTACTGTTGCCTTGAACTTATTTAAGTTGTCAACCTTCACAACGACAGATGGAAGTTTGTTCCAACAATCAACCACTCGCTGGCTAAAGGCAAATTGCCGCACATCTATCCTACAACTGTCTTTCTTCCATTTGAATTTATAGCCGCTCAGGTTCGTAATCTGAGCAAGAGGAAGAATCCCATCAGCAGTGAGCCTTCTCAACCCATTCAAGGCTTTATACACCTCAATCAGATCACCTCGCAGGTGCCTAGTCTCCAGACACTGCAAATTGCAGAACTTAGCCTTTCTTAAAGAAAGGATCCCTTTGTTCCCTCACCAATCCTTATTCATCAATATATGCGAGTGGCCGCTTTATTAAGTACACCTACTTAATGGCGAGCACGTCTTTTCCTCCCCTCCAGACCTCAGAACAGCCTGTATTCTTCTCAACGAGATACTGAAAGCGTCTCCCATGGATATTAGTATTAGTATTAGTAACGGCCGTATGGTGCAAGAAAGCCTATGGCTTATGCTGCACCAGCCAAAAAAAAAAAAAAAAAATCCGAACAAAACAATGATATAAACAAAAATTAAATAAATAATAATAATTAATAAATAAATAAAAATAATAAAATGAAATAAAAAATAAATAAAAAGGAAATTAATCCTATCATCCTATGCGCTTCCCTTACCCGAAAGTACTATCCAGATGACCTTTGAATTTCCCCAAACTGTCGGCCTCTACCACCCATGAAGGCAACTTATTCCAGTAATTTATAACTCGCTGGCTAAAATAAAACTTCCTGCAGTCCAATCTAAACATTTCCCCGCGTAACTTGAATTTATGTCCCCTAGTTCTAGCATCATTTATAATCTTGAAAATTTCGTCCTCATTAATTTTACTGATGCCTCTCAGAGCCTTAAACACCTCAATCAAATCTCCTCTAAGGTGTCTAGTTTCCAAACTCTGCAACCCACATATTCGAAGTCTTTCTTCATAAGGACGCCCTTTTGCCGATCTCACCAGGCGAGTTACCCGTCTTTGCACCCTTTCAAGAAGCTCGATGTCTTTCTTTAGGTGTGGTCTCCATACTTGAACACAGTATTCCAAGTGTGGTCTAACATAAGCCTTATATAATGGGATTATCACGTCCCTATCTCTACTTGCAAAAGTTCGATAGATCATCGATAGGACACCATGGGCCTTCCTTGCAACCTGTTTACAATGCTCAGAGAATTTCATGTCTGACCGTATCGTAACACCCAAGTCCCTTTCCTCCAGTACTGGGTTTAGTTGAACTACACCAAGTGAATAAGTTATTTTCGGATTACTGTTTCCCGTGTAATACCTTACACTTTGTTGGATTAAAGCACAGCTGCCATTTTTCTGACCATTCTTGAAGTCTATCTAGGTCTCTCTGAAGAAGCTCAGCTTGACAGTGATCATTAACTACTCTACCAATTTTAACATCATCTGCAAATTTAGACATCACGCCCTCTATCCCTTCATCAATGTCGTTTATGAAAATTAAAAACAACAGTGGTCCTAATACTGATCCTTGGGGAACCCCACTTCTTACATCAACCCAATCTGAGGAATAGCCATTTATCACAACCCTCTGCCTCCTGCCCTGAAGCCATCCTTCTATCCATCTAAGGATTTTCCCAGTGATTCCAACCTGTTCCAGCTTATAAAGCAACCGCTCATGTGGGACTGAGTCAAAAGCTTTGCTGAAATCTAAATAAACAATGTCGAAATTATTCCCTAAATCCAGCTCGTGAGTGACCCTTTCGAAATAGCGAACCAGATTTGTTAAACATGATTTTCCCTTTACAAAACCATGCTGAGTATCCTTGAGAATTTCAATTCGATCCAAATGATCCTGAATTCCACCCTTGATCATTGCCTGCATGATTTTCCCTACTACTGAAGTCAGACTGACAGGTCGATAATTTCCCACTTCACTTGAGGGCTGATGACCCTCCTATGTGTGTGTCCTGTGGCACAATCTTAACGATCAGACACCTTTTAATTGACTGTCCAGATTTTAGCAGTACCCGTTTTACCGCTTTTAATCATCTGACTGAGCCTTATACACTCAGTCAGATTTTATCCGACAATGACAATGTGTCTGCTGTTTTTAGCTTTTTAAAAGCAATAAAGGTTTTTAATCGTATTTAAAATTTATATGTTATTGTTGTTTATTTATGTTTTCAGATCTGGACATGGTGGCCTAATTAATTAGGTCACCGAGATGTTAAATTTTTTAGATATTACCTGGTCTTGGCGCATTATAGCCTTAGTTGCTAGTGCGCCAATAAAACCCAAATCAACAACAACAACAACCCACTTCACTTTTAGAGCCACCCTTATGTATGGGAGATACATTTGCACTTTTCCAATCCAAGGGAATCTCCCCAGAGTCTAGTGATGCTCGCATAATTAGCCTCAATGGTTCAATGCACTCGCTTGCCGCCTCTCTTAAGATTATAGGGTATATTCCATCAACTCCAGGAGCCTTACTGGTCTGTAGGCTCGAAAGTTTTTTCATTAAATAATCTTGCGAAATTTCAATATCATTAATTACATATTTTTTAACTTCGCTCCCACAATTTCCCATTGCCACAAAAGGCTTTTCATTTGTAAATATCGATGCAAAATAACTGTTGAGTTCATCTGCAACGGCAGCTGGTGTATTTATTACTATCCCCTTTCCCTTACGTAAAGGTCCGATCTGGTTTGTCCTGCTCTTCTTGGCATTTATATATGTGAAGAATTCTTTATCCCCCCCTCTTTGCTCTGTTTGCTAGTGATTTCTCATAAACTGCCTTTGCCTGTCGAACCTTTTCTGTGGCTCTATTACACATCACCTTGTAGCTGTTATAGGCTTCAGTACTTTTTATTGCTCTGTAACCTTTCCATGCCACATTTTTCTGCTCAAGTAATGTGGCAACTTCACTATTCATCCAACTTGGAACCCTTCTCGTGGAGTATTTTTTTAATGGTATATACGCATTCAAGGCATCTGTGATTAATGTTTTAAAAGCGTACCACAGTTCAATTGTATTCATTCTCTGAGCGATATCTACCCAGTTAATAGAGGCCATGTAGTACCTTAAGGCATCATAATTTCCTTTTCTGAAATTAAAACCCATTCCTTTGCCTTTTACTTCTGCTACCTCTCTCGTCATCATCCACCGTAGAACTCCATGATCACTTCCTGCTACTGGTTCCTCTACTGTCAGCCCTGTTATGTCATCTGATTCATGTGTGATGATGAGGTCTAGGATATTCTTTTCTCTAGTACTTTCCCTGACATGTTGATACAAATAACAGTCATCTAGTTGATTTAAAAATGTTGTTCCCCATGTCGAGTTTCCTTCCCATTTACTCCAATCAATTAGAGGCAAATTGAAATCACCCATAATAAGACATTGACGCTTACTTGCCCATTCCATTTGCATGTAGAGGCTTTTGTCATAGTCTTCACAATCACCATATTGGCCCATGTTGACCTAATTTCTTACCACGGTTTTCAAAAATTGGGTGGCTGCTGAGCTCTACTCGTTCCATCTCATCCCACAGGTGCTCAACTGGATTAAGATCTGGAGACTGGCAGGCCAATGTACCAGGCTGAACTTACTCATGTTCCTTCAACCAGTTCCGTGCAATTCTGGCCTTGCGACATGGTGCATTATCGTCCGTTGCTGTAACAACGGAGTGGTTAGTTACACTAGTGGGTAAAGTTTGAAGATGTTTCTCATATGTGTATGGATATAATCGAAGTTTTTTTATTATTATTTTTTTGTTTTGCTTGTCGCTTGTTTTCGTTTGACATCGACATTATTTCTTCCTCGCTTTTGCAAGGACTGATTATCTAAACTTTTGCCATTGAACATCGATATCCGTAGGAAACTAAACACATCTATAAATTTAAGTACCCACTACTGCAATGAACTGCTCCGTTGCCAGCGCCAAGCTAATCACATAAATATTCCCGAGTCGATAATTGATAATGTGTTGAAGAAATGTTACTTCAAAGTTACCGGGCAGAAGAAACGTGCAGATAGGCTTCAAATACTGGAGCTGACGCGCATACGGAATGCTAGTTACCTCATCTCTCAATCAGGCCTTAGAGAATATCGATTTCAATTTGAGAGCGACCTCGGGCAAATCTGGGAGCCCACGACATTTACGAAGCTGCTTGCCATGAATTCCACGGAAGAGCTTTAGCTCACAAGCCTCTGATAGAAGAAACGAAAACACATATATACACCTTATTGGCGCATGACATGCCAAACCTCAACTATGAATCAATTGAAATCTGCCCTGTGGATCGACGAGTCATACTTCAACTCTTCCGGTCTGATGGATGTGTTTTCTTATGGAGGATGCCTGGAGAACGCTTACTACTTCAGTGTGTAGTCAAACTGTGAAACAAGTGAGGAAAGCCCATCACTTCGAACTCTGTCTACCCAAACGCTATGCTGCCCACCGATCCAAATACGCTGACTTCTTGCCTGTCTTCACTGATGGCTCAAAGTTGGAGTTATCAGTCTGGTCTGCCACCATCTTCCCAAATAACACTATATCTAAGAAGATACCCGACGAATGCAGCAGAGTTGTATGCAACTGAGTTAGCCTTGGACCACATTAAAACCCACAATTACCAAGGTGTATAGTATACACACTCTTTAAGCATACTAGAGGCTTTATCAGGGATGAAATATAATCCTCACCCATTCCTGACCCGGGTTCAGTGGATGTCACATTCTCGTTTTTGACATCCGTTTTTGCTAGATCCCTAGCCACACTGGGATTAAGGGTAATGAACTGACTGATGCTGCAGCCAGGTCACGACCCCAGAACAACCGTAGCCTGTTAGTCCCTATACAGACTACAGGTAATTAATACACAAAAGATTACTCTAACAGTGGCAACAACCTTGGCACGGGCAGGTCACGAACAAGCTCTATCAGATAAAGCCTGTAATTAAACTATGGCAGTCGAGTCTGCGCAGGAACCGCCGAGAGTAAGTTGTTCTAGCTCGCCTCCGCATTGGACACAGTCATCTTACTCATTAGTTCGTGCTGAGGGCGGATGACTCTCCTATGTGTGAGCAATGTGACATATTTTTAACCATAAGACATATTTTATCCGAGTGCCCACTTTACGGGCACGAACGTCGTTTATATTTTACTGCTTTTAGCCATCTGACTGAGCCTTATACACTAAGTTAGATTTTAACCGACAATGTGGATTTATCACCTGTTTTTAATTATTAAAATTTAAAAGTTTAAATATTTTTACACGTATTTAAAAGTTAACCGTTTTTATAAAGGTTTTACATATCTTTATTTCTGTACATCTTGACGAAGTGACCTAATTTTTTAGGAATATAAATCTCTTTTATATGACCTGGTTTTGGCGCATAATATCGCCTTAGTCGCTGATGTGCCAAAAAAAAAAAAAAAAAAACCCAAACAACCAATCAAAACTGTGAAGTTGAAAGAGGGCATCATGGTCTGCAATATTTCTCGCGATATGGATTAGGTCCATTCTGGTCACAGTCAGTGGAACGATGAATTCTGCGTCCTACGTCGATGGTTTCGACAATTCTGTGTGTGTTGCATTGTGCAAACTTTATGGATGCAAACTTTACACCTTCCAGCACGACAGCGCTCCACAAAAAATGTGAATATGGTTTGAAGAGAATGATATTGGAGTATTGCAGTGGCCAGAACAGAGCGTTGAGGCGAACTGGAATGCAGAAATAAGGCAAAGCCAAAAACGTCCTTCGTTTGTGTAGCTCACGAATGCTTTAAAGGAAAACAACACCAGCTTTCTACCAGAAGTTTTTAGTCTTCCACGGTACATTGAAGCGGAACTACGAATGTTCATGGTTTTGGGTAGGATTATGTATATAAAATCATGGAAGAAACAAACTTAGTAGCGATATTCGAGTAGCGGGTTCCTCTTTAAAAGCCACTTATACAGAAAGAATGTTTTATGAACTCTAAAAGAGTACTAGTTAAGTATTGTAGTACACCACTGTTTAGCACCGGGAAGCAAAATGGGACCTCTACCATATCCTGGTTTCTTTGTCGCAATTAACATCGCACTTCTATTTTTTTCTTATTTTTTTAGAATTTCTCCAATTAATCATTTGCACTTCTGAGATATAATTAATTGTGGTTCCGTGAGTGGAAGACAACTGCGACTCAGTAGGAAACATGTGGGGATTGCCTGCCATCGTAACTTTGGTGTGGAACATTTTTAATCGTCGGTATTTGTTAGCTGCCCCCCTGTTTAGCGTTTTAGAGAAATTTTCGGCGAGGGCCTACTCACAGCAAGTCCAATCCATTTGGAATTTGTTCATGCAAAAAAGGTTTCCACTCCACGTAGCTCTGAATGAAAAGGAAGACGAAGAAGACGGTTATCGGAGAATGTAGTTATTCGTGATTGATATTGTATGGCTACCTCAATGATGTTGCAATTAAATATCACTCTGAACTCAAAGATGTAACAATTTTTCGCTTAAAGAGCACCCAGTAGTGTACTCAGTCTTTATTTACATAATTTTCCCCTGATACATCATTAACTGCTAAAAACACTTCTGTTCTCAGTGCTTAATAACACCGAACCACCAATGCAAACTGAAAACATAAAAAAATAGAGCCATTCAAAACCGTTCTCTTCTTGACGACCCGACCCTGTATTCGCGTGAAGCTAGTAGTAATCAGCATCCTCCTCTTGGTCAGTATAATAAACTGGAAGGGGAATGGGTAAATTAGATAATTAATTTGCATAAAAATTCCTTGCAATTTGACAGAGAAATAAAATCGCTATTCAGTAGTTATAAATTTACTGATCCTAAGTAAAATATCGGTACGTTCGGTTCCCTACAGAGCCGAATTTAATCAGAGATACTTTTCAAATAATGAAACGCTAACGGTTCAAGGCTCTAGACATTCTATATGTCCTTCCCTATCAGTGTTTCAACTAAAGGAATATTTGTCACAAACAATCTTATAATTAAATGTATAAGAACTGAAGGCAATTTACATTTAACAAGGTACATATGCTGGACTGAGAAGTCTCTAGCAGTCGGATGTTGTAAAATATCAATTTTGTAGGACTTATAACAACAGAATTTATAACACTCTATTTGGACGTAATTTAGGATATCTGTTGCATTGGCTGGAAACATCCCATGTATCGGGAGGACCGAGTTTGAGCTTAGTATTTAGCCACCTGAAAATCCATTACTTTAAGATGGACATGTCGCCGAAGCATATAGTGTTGCTAGGGAAACCTGAGGATGTATTTCTTCACCAGGTTCCAGAAGCAGTTCCATTCTTGTCTGGTGCATCACAGGGCTGCTAATATTTTTCTTATCGTGAAGTGTTGTGAGGGGAGGTGGTCATCCCAGGTTACTTCGAAATCGAGAACAAACACCGCATACTGTTTTGGTTCGTATTAAATGCAAAATTGCGATATTCAAAAATTGAATTCTGGGATAATTGGGAACACTGGTGTCTATAAAGGGAGGAAGCCCGACTTATCTTCGAAAGTTTGTTTCCATTAATAACTTATGCAGAAATGTAAGTGTTACTCCAGGGATTGAAACACCTCTCAGATTGCGAAATTGGTACTAGCAGCTTTAATTTCTAGAGATAGAATGTCCATTTGGGAATGGATGTTCCTGTTCTGCCTTATCTTCGAATGGCTGGGATAAGCCTTTCTCACTGGAAATCAGATTATTTGAGCGTGACTTCGTCTTATCGTTGATGGATGTGAGAGGGTTATGCATTGATTTTTATCTTTCTTATGGTTTTCCCTTTTTTAAAGAAAGGATATTGTGCTGTTTTTAATGGATTTCAAGATTAGTTAATTGCATTGGAAGCCTGCTCTAAGAAATTCAATCTCAGTGCAACTTTACGTGAGGCAACGCTGTTGCCTGATTGCTTTTTAAGCAATTTGTGCAGGAAAAAGGATGTGGAATGTAAAGAATAGGTCAAGGATCGGAGCAGAAAAAATTCGGGAGTACGTTCCCCACTCTTCTTAAAGAGGAGAGGAAAAAAGTGCGTAATTAATGTCTTCTTGAATCATTGTCAATCTCTTCGTTAATAGTTAATGCAGAAATGTGATAGCAGTGGAATAAGACAGTGGCATTCCAGGGATTGAAAGAACGATTGAATTGCTATCTCGTAACTGGCAGATTTCATGTCTAGCGATAAAATGTTCATTTGGGATTTTATATTTGTAGCTGCTTGAATCCTGCAGATATTTTGCCGTAGCCGAGTGGTCAGGCGAGAAGGTTCATAAATACACATTCTTTGAGTGACCTTGGTTCAAGCCCGTGGCTACTAAGTGCTTTTTCTTGTATTCTCTGGATTTTGTGAACTCCTTTGACCGTGTGCTCATCCCGGAGTATAAAATAGAAAATTTGCCTTGTATTAGGTTTGTTGTGGTGTTTCCAAGTCTCGGTTTTTATGCTTTCTATATTGGTTCAATGTGATGCCATTTCCAGGCCTATGCGAAGGCAGTCGTCCCATATTTTTTTAAATGTGTAAGAGAACGTGTGTGGTAGGTAAAGGACTACAGATATACATAATAAATAGAAGGAATCTGTCTGGGCTAACGTGCACTTTTATGGAAAGACCTTTGACCCTAACTAATTCTTGTTTGGAGACGAAAAGCCCCTTCAGAGTGATCAGATTTATTGCTGGTGAGATTGGTGTGGGCGTGACTGTATGCTTGCATTTTCTCAAAACAGAAAGCACCGCCCATGCCTTGAAGGTCTTCGTACCAGGTTGAGGCAGATGATTTAACTGCCACAGAAACATGTCCAAAATGCAGACAATACAGAGGTGAGGATTTGTCAAAGAAAAGATACATTATTGCAAAATGTTTGGTCACCAAGTTGGTAGTTATGTGCAATATTGTTTTTTTTATTTTTTATTTTTTTAACTAACTCTATTAGTGAACCAGTTTTGGAGCATCGATACAAAATTCCGAAATTCCCAGAGCCTAAATTAAAATAAACAAAATATGCTATTCGGAGTGATGTGACCACCATTTCAGATTCCATTGGTAACACGGAGTAACGTAATTCACAAACACTTCGGGGTCATCAATAATGCAGTAAATGGTGTTCGAAGAAAAAGAGAAAAAAAAAAAAAAAAAAAAGGAACGCGCGCACACACACACACACACGAAATTGCCCATTATGGGAAGAAGCATTTCCAGAACTTAATGTGGATTTTCTTTTAACCATTTGCGAATAATGCGCGGCGTGTCCACGATCGCATGTGATATCTTGTGAGACGGCGTGCGTGACTACTTTTGGCGTCCCTATCACGAGTTCTTACTACGTTATAACGTCCCCTACTCCCTCCTATTGATGTAGGAATGCTTCGTCCCCACTTTTATACAGCCTTGGCGTTCACATCTCCATTCAAGTGGAAGTACGCCTTGCGAGACCATGGCATGTTTCATAGCTAGTTTTTAACTTCCATTTGGGTAAAGGATTGTAATGCAAAATGTGACCTTGTATGATTGCCAAGATGTATTTATTTTCTCAGCCTTTCCAACTAGCATAATGGTTATAATGGCCTTTCTTCCAAACTGTGTGGGCAAAATAAAGCAAAGGTCGTTACTCGGCTATGTTTTATCAATTTATTTAGATCACTGCATCGCTACGCGCAGCAAAGATATTTAAATTTTTTTTCTTGAAGTAGTCGTGCACTACCCAGTGTTCTCAGGTCTCGTGGGGATCACAATGGTTATAAGCACTGTCCTCCCAAAATAAAAGTGGAAAAGGCCCAGGTTGGAATCTCGTCAGTGAAGCGAGGAGCTCTGATGTCCGTTTCCCCTTCCCTGGCTGAGTTAGTAGGCCTCAGGGGTGGATAACAAGGCTTTCCCCTCCCGGAAATTGGATTTTCGTTCAGAAAAACAAGCTAACTGACCAGGGAAGAGGACGTCGTTCTTGGGTAACCCTAATATGACTTTTTTTGTCCGTGTTCTCATGAGAGTTTATCAAATAACTTCTCTATGAACGTTACCAAAAAGCAGTAGATATCAAGGAATCTGCTTTTTTTCCTGTTATTCTCCTCATGTTGACTATAATGCCCGCATCCTGCCATGCACATGTGGCAGATCGCAATGCATACCGGCAGATACTGATCGATAAAATACTCCGAAGACAGTCCAGTTACTTGCAGAAATTGATATCATTTCGACCAGTCCTGCTAGATGATCAGGCTATGTTTTTTTTTTTTTTTTTGTGTCAGGTACCGTTAGACAATAAACCCAATGTTTAAACCCAAGTCCTCTAAATTGGTACTTGATATGCAGTACGATTCAGGAATGAAGTTTAGTATTTCACAAGGGCGTTCTCCATTAAAACACAAGCCAAAAAGGAAGTCTAGAGATATTTGGGTTTAAATTAGCGTTCAGAAATCTGCAATCACGAACTTTCGCGACGTAATTTCTTAGGCATTATTCACAAAGATAATGCGAAGATTTTCCGATGCAACAAAAACTACCATATCTTCAGTTGAGCATGGCAATTCTACAAATGTGCTTCTTTCGAAATGAAGTATTTAAGATGAATCTGGTGAGTAAAACTAATGGTAACTCATGGAGTTACCACTAACTCACTGTTACACAGCAAATCCACACAACGCTGTCATTGTGCTGTGGTATGAACACCATCTTCGTAATGAACAATCTGTATATTTTCGTAACCGTAACACAATGACATCTGCTACTCAAGAACTGAAGCAGCACTATGAACTGAAAAGAACACTTACATGCCCAGGGTACTTAAAATGGACAGTCTTAACATTTTTGATGAGTGGAGGAGCTGTATATCGTCAGTTGAGTCCCATTCTAGGTAGATTCACCATTGATGGGCCAATCAGAATGGTCGTAGGCTGATAGGACCTCACAAACTGTTTTAGCATTTGAATCCTGAATTAAACTTTTGCCGGGTTGCCAAGGTTTTTGAAGAGCGTTTCTTTTTCTTTAAGCGTCCAGCGCCACAATGGACACCCTCTCCAAATTTTTCAAGGAAGTCAGTCTGGGTGAATGAAGACTGTCAAAATGATTGTTGTGGCTGCGGATGATTTATCACATGGTCTCCCCACGTTCACTCCCTAAATTGAAATTTTAAGTAGACATTATTGTAACACTGACATTAAAGCCAACTAAATGAATATGTTAATGACTATTTATGTTAATGATAAATATAGCGAAGTATAACTGTAATGTAACAAAACTCTGAACCCTTCTAGATCCAGTCGCTATACAGGTTGACTGTATTAAACTGATAAAGTCAGATCGACTTTAACTCCAGTAGGGGACTGATGAGACGGCAACATTTGAAGTTGAGCGAGGACAACATTTTAAAACGCATACTCACGGGGATTCTGCAATTATTATAAAAGAATCGCACTCCAAAGGGGAAGTTTTGAACTGAACGAGGTGTTGTGTACATTTTCAACGAGTTAAGTTTACCAGCTGTCGTATGCCTGAACCGAAAGAAAGTCAGAGGCTTCGAGGCCGTAACTCGATAATGTTTTTGATATTTTCGTTCCTAATTTCTAAGGACACAACCAGAGCGCTCTATTCGCATTGCACAAAACTCTTCGTTAGAATCGAAAGAATCTTCATCAGCATGTTTTACTGCCAAAAGCATCCAACCCAGCATTGTTGAATTGAAAGGGTGCACGGTGGTGGGGGGAGGATTATGAGTAGCAGATATCCTCAAAAATGCAGCAGTTAAAGAGGGGTTCACCTCGATACTTAACACAATATCGAGATCTTTTCGAATTTTATAATCAATTTGAAGAAAATAAGTCTTTACTAATATTCAAGTAAGGAACACGGAAATACATATTACAATCGGGTAACGTATGTTGCATTCCAGGAGCATTTGATTATCAAATAATGTACTTCCGAGGGTCCAAGAAGCGTTTACTAAAATCTTTCCACGTGATAGTTTCGTGGATGGGCAGTCATGACAGTGCTGCCGAAGAACATTTCTAAATAAATCCAGAAGTGTTGAAAGGATCCAGATTTATCACAATGTTTGTGTTTGGCAGTGGGGTTTGCGCTCCATGCTGTCTTGCGTATTTGCTAAGAATTTGTGCGGTAATTCTCGAAATGTTAGTGCATTAAAGTTATGTATCTAACTTAAGCATGTCCTGTGCAAATTCCTAAGTTATTATCGCTTGCAATTATCGCTAAGATCAGTATGACTGTGCTGACCTTTATGGAAGTTACCAACTTATCCTCTCCGTAGAGTAGACTCAACTCTTGCCTACCTCGAAATCAAAACATTTTTGAATAGTAAAAGCTATTTCCTTTTAGTAACGAAGTCCTGTTTTGTGGCTTTCGAAAACGGTAACATATAAACTAAACTAATAATCCTCAGTAAAAAACGAATTTAGCTGAATTTCTAAAGCTTTGATTCATACTACTTTTTGAACGTAGTGTTTGTTTAATAAATGGATGAAATAAAAACCAATAAAAGTGAAAAAGCTTTCTCCGTGTAGGGCAGACTGCAGCCAGGATTTCCATATTACAGGATTCTCCAATTAAAATACAACAAAATTCTCTAATAAGTGCTGTATTGCGCCTCAACTAAGTAGGCAGCCGTAGACGGGAGATCAAGTACTGAGGTACAAAAGTACACCCGCTTTGAATGACCGTGATTCAGGTCCGCGTGACTATTAAATACAGAGCTGCTCTTGTATTCTGTCTGTCTTATGAACTCTGTAAAGTTTATGCGGTCTTCTCGGGTATAAACAGAAATCTTATTTATTTTAAAGGGTCGAAGTTGCCCCTAGAGAAATGAGACAGTTGTCTGGGGCCCGTGACAATTACCAGTACAGGACCTGTTGCGTTAATCAGATTGTTTTAAATTTGGCATGTATAAGCAGTTTTCTTAGATGGTGGTCTAAGAATACTGCGTACACACTTAATTTAATGAAAAAAATTTGCTAAATTTAAAAAAAAAACTCAAATTGCGTTGTTTCGTTTGATTTTTTTTTTCTTTCTTCCAGTCCTTCCTCTATAATCGCCATTGTACGATTGTTTTGTTTAGGTCTCGCAAATTTATAAATGCGGCTCTGCTCAACTATCATTGCCATAACAAAGAAACTGCCAGCTGAATAAAATATCTCATTCATATTCAACCAATTACTCGTTGATGGATAGCGTGTATAAACAAGTGCGTGCCATTGTGGGCTTTTGTGGCGTTCCCGAAAATCCAGGTGATGCACAATAACATCATATGTCTGTCGTATGTTCACATTATTTTGATTAGCTTGGAAGAGTTACTGTTTAATTTCATTTACATCATGCATATTGTTGTTAAGGGCCTCAGCTGATACACAATGGCCTGCGTTGCCGATATGCAGTTAAACTTCCGAACACGAGTTGGCAAATGCATCGGTTCTGTGCGTAGCTGAAAGAAACATAAATTGCTACAAAATGGATCAATCTCATGGATCAGTGGAGAGAGAGAGGTAATTCATCGTGAAACAAGTCACGACGGATTGTCCCGGTTTTGCACTTTAAGGAAAAGGACACTGAAAGGACAGAATTCATGTGATATCTGGTTCCTGGGCAACGCGACACTGTCGCCCCCCTCTCTAGTGGACGAACCCATCGCTTGGCAGGTATATTGGAACACTGCATTCACGTAGACGGTAAGTCGATGTCAGTATGGGTAAACGTCGCGAGTTAACCGACATTGAAAGAGGGATGATGATGGGTACCCGACGCATGGGTCACTATCGCAGAAGTGGTATAGAAATTGCGCTGTCCCAGTTCGACAGTATCAAGAATGTATTGGGAACACGCCATTTCCGGAATAGCATCTCATCGTGGACAGCGCTGTGAGTGGACAAAGGTGGTGAATGAAAGTGGCCGTCGACGTCTGTCTCGCATTGTTTCAGAGAACTGCAGAGCGGCAGTGGCACAAATCACCGCCAACTTCAACGAGGGAGGTGATAGAAACGTCTCCACCAAGACCGTCAGGCGATCATTAGCCGCAATAGGTTATGGGAGCCGCCGACCCACCAGAGTCCCATTGCTAACACCACGACACAGGACTCTACACCTCAACTGGGCGAAAGGACATCGGCACTGGACCTTAGATGATTGAGACGGGTGTCCTGGTCCCATGAGTCCGGTTTACATTTATTTCGAGCAGACGGAAGAGTGTGTATTTGGCGGAAACGCACGAAGCTATGCACCGTCATGTCAACAAGGAACTGTTCAGGCAGGTGGACGTCGGTAATGGTCTGGGACGTGTTCAACTGGCACGCGTTGGGATCTCTGGTACATCTAGATGCCTCTCTGAATTGTCCAGGTTACGTGCCCATCCTTGCAGACCATCTGAATCCCTTCATGGTCATCGTTCACTCACAGGGCAATGGTCTCTTTCAGCAGGACAATGCGCCTTCCCACAAAGCCGTGGTGACTAGAACATGGTCCGAAGAGCATTCCACAAATTTTACCATCATGGAGGCCTCCGCGGTCACGGACATGAACCCTGTGGAGCATCTTTAGGATGCCCGTGGAAAGGTCCATTCGAGCTTTGGATCCTCCACCCTGGAATGCGATGGAATTATGGACAGCGGTGCAGAAAGTATGGATGGAAATACCTGTGGAACGCTTTCGTGAACTAGTGGACTCAATGCCTCTCCTTGTGACTGTCCTTATTCGGGCGTAAGGCGGGCCCACCCGTTACTAGGATGGTATCCCATGATTTCTGTCCACTTAGTGTATGTTGCCATTTATATATACCAACTTTCAGTCCACGCGATTAACTTCTGAATTTATTTCTTTGTAGTTTTCTTATTCCTTCTGTTATAACATTATGCAATAAACCATGCTTATCAGCAATACTCAAGTTTTTTTAGCCATTTTTAAATAAACGATGTTTGAAGTTCACGTTAGTTATTCACAGGAAATTTTGACTCAAAGAAACATTAATTCAATAGCGCCCTCTACAGAAGGATAGCTAAGTCCTAGGAACTCCCAGGAGATGTATGTTCCAACTGGAAAATAATCATTCCACTCAATTGAGTTATTAGTTATTGATAATTTTTTCATATAACACTTGCGACCACCAAAGAAAATTCTTGTTGACTCTCATGGTTCCAAAATACGTAATTTTTGGACAACAACACCGTGTTTTGAACATCATAAAATATGGCAAAACATTTGTGTAGGTTTACGAAAATTTTATAGTTTTGTTCTCAACTTGAACGTTATAAACGACCAAAAGACTGCTGGTGATCAAATTCTAACAACGGTTTATCTGCAAAAACTTACAAGTGACATGAAGCAGTATTGCAGCAAGAAAATTCGATGGGAGGAGCAGGATTTCATCATAATACAGTCTTCATATTAAAATCACATTAAGCATTGAATTGTACACAAATAATGCGACATGGGAGTGTTCCTTTACATCATAGTCGTCCAAGACGCTACACTCTGTCACCCCCAGTTTCTCTGCTGCCTACAAGTTAAATTCGTAACCGATTCGTTATGTAACCTTAAATTTTATGTAGCATCATTTAGCAACTAATGTTATAGGATTAAGCGAGTGATGGTAAAGATCTTACAAAAGTTGTCAAATTTTAAATGTTTTGGTCATCTTACGTATCATGAAATTGGAAAATGTTTGCCAGTGGAGAGAAAGGTCGAAACGAAGTACAAGTTAATAACACGTTTAAAATATAAAAATCATTTGGAAAGGACAGAAATGAAACAATTTCAAGAAATGAAGTCTTTTGTGGTAAGTGTACTCCTTTGAGTTCTTGACTAATCTGATTGCTCTTCTTTGCACCCCCTCCCAAGAAATCCATATCTTTCCTAAAATGAAGCTTTCAGACCTGTATGCTGTACTCAAGATGTGAACTAACGATTGCTGAAGCGTATCAGAAGACAGCAACAGAAGCTATGCATATAAAATTAGATCACTTTTCGCCGACCAGCATAGCACAGCACGTTATATGAAAACCGCCCTTCTGCTAACCGACCATTAGGTATACTAATAAAACACCTTTCAAAAGAACGTAATCTGTTTTTTAATAATGTTGCAAACACCCTTCCAATTTTCTGTGCTCCATGGGACATTACTCCACCTTTATGCGATTTATCCCTCCATCAATGGAATAAATCTGCATTACATAAAGAAAATTTCTTGCAACTGCATCATGCAGTAGTGGGTGAGTTCCCCAACTTCTGCCTTGTGCATACGAACGGATCAAAGAATAAGGTCCACGTTGAAATTGCCGCAGTTTTTCCGAACATCATATTGGCCTATGAATTGCCATATGAGTTCAGTATATTTTCTGCCGAACTAATGGCAATTAAGATTGCACTGAAGCATATCGAGTCCTCCGATATTGAAAATAGTATAAATAGTAAAAACACCATGAATATCACCTACCCAGTCTTAAAGTATGCAAAGAAGTCAACCATTTCTTTGCATGCTTTATCCGAACTTGGAAAAAGCATACACCTCTTTTGGGTGTCGTAACTTATGAGAATTCCAGGAAATGAATTAGCCGACAATGCTGCAAAATCGGCCGTCTTTCCACCCGATTGACGAATGAAAAGGTCCATATCAAGACTATAAATGAATAATGCAGGGAAAATGCATGTACCAGTGGCAATTATCATGGAAAAATCAACCTAACAATAAGCTTCGAAGTATCAAGCGAAATCTTGAGTGATGGCTTTCAAGCCTCAGCTCAATTCGACAACAGGAGGTAATATTGGCACGCCTACGAATGGGTCACACAAATATCACTCATAGTTATCTTTTAAGAGGGGAGATCCCCTCCCCCCGAGTGTCATCCCTGCAACACAGTGCTCTCAGTAAAACATATCCTTGTTGAACGCCAGAACCTCTTCAGTCCAGCCACAACAGAAGACCCACTTACACTTCACTTTTAGGCAATAAAACAAACGTCTCAAGCATTTTTTTCCTTTCTCAAAATGATTAATGTGTACCATCTCCTTTAGCTAGTTAAAAACTAACATTGTGGTACTATTTTTCAAAATTATCTCTGACAGGAAATAGCATAAATACCAAATGCATGGCGCACTATGGCCATAGTTGCCGATACGCCCAATAAATCTCCAAACAAACAAACTTTTTTCTTCTGGAAAAGTTCCTGTATACTAGACAGAACCCCATGAGTTGTTTTAGCAGCCTATCTGCGCTGTTCAAAGTACTTAACTGTTTGCACCTTCGGGTCTTTTTTTTTTTTCATTCTCACCTACCCTGAGTGCGGTAACACACCGTTGGTACACTAGTCTGGGATCGCAGTTGTCCAAATGCAGTACCTTGCTTTTACCAACATGATCTTGTCTAGATGTCTGAGTGTCTTCGAAGATGAGAGAGAACTATTTTTCTTTTTTTGTGAAAAATAATCCAAGGCTGACTTTTAGAAGAATTAGAGTTAAGGAACTGGCAGTGGAAATTCGTGAAGTTGAATCTGTTTGGGCAGAGCAAGTTTTTTTTTTTTTTTTTCTTCAGACTGGAAGATAGAATGTAATGTGCAAAAAAATATATCATCTGGAAAATGTATGGTTAGGATTTACAGCCAGTGGAAGAAGAAGAGGAAAAGAGCGGGATAAAGAACACGGGACTTTGGGGAACACCAGCATTATTGGAAGAGTTCAGAAAGAAATTGGCAACCCAATTGCAAAAAATAGAAGGCTAACGTAAGACAGCTTGTTCAGAAGATCTTTATGCCCAAAGCGATCGGAATCCTTGGAAATATAACTTGACATTCATATTGTTTGAATGCAATTATCTTATTAAAGCAGAATTAGAAATCTGTTCGAATTTGTACCCACAAATATTAAACAACAAAGACAGAGTAGGAAAAGAGTTCTTTATCTTAAATAAGGTTTATTTCCAAAGAATGTGTTTTTATTAAGTTCACTTACATATACTAAATACTGTATTTATTTTATTTTTTAACGTTATCTTTTCCCATATTTGGATTTTCGTAGTCCTCTTGCCAACGTTTACTGTTAATCAATGCCCTCGCGGTAGTGAATTGGAAAATATCCCTGCTCCATCACATCGTATGGTAAAGGCTTACCCTCGATCCTTGTTGCTGCATGAACTCGAAAAAATACTTCAAAATCAACTTAAAGATGATGCAACTCTTCCCCAAACATTTATGAATGGGGCAGAGGTTGCATCACCTTTCCCCAAAATTTTCTGAATTCGTTTGACCTAACAAAATAATGTGTATTTTTTACAATACTCGTAATAAAATGCGGCCAAATGCAAAAATGTTAACAGAGGCATGAAAAAATATTAGAACTCCCATGGCCGTTTTTGAAACTAAATAAAAAGGCTTTAAATTTCTATAAAAATGAACTCCAATATTAAGCGGAATCAAGGAAGAATTTATGAAAGAATTAATAATTTTTATAAGTAATATCAGATCTCTAATTAATCAAACGTTCTATGAACAAGAAATTTAAATTCAACTTAAATCCTACATTTCCAGGAGGGTATAATATAGGAAAGAGTCATATCACAGAAGCATTAACATTTCCTTTCGAAACATTGGAAATAGAACCAATTACAGCCACGTTTCAATAAAAATTAACGTCAACATGATCTCAGCTCTAGAGCTGCAAGGATAATACAGAATGGCCACAACATTCTTATTTAGGACTGGTAAACATCAAGATATTTCACATAAAATTAGAGTTGGGCTACATTACGCATGATGACCTAACCTGATTGTGATAGTTCTAGTTAAGAAATCTTGTTGCTCCTTCTGCCACAACAGATGTCTTCCAGTGTAATACTGGCAGTCGGTCGAACATTTCCAGAGAACTGTGCGAATTTTCCTTTGCCATTTCTAAATAGAGGAACGAAGAAAATTGCTTTTCCTGTCGGAGAACGTACATCTACACACATTGTCATCCATATCCGGTTACCTAGATTGACCTAAACGCTTTCAGATAAGAGCAAAATTGGTGATAGGCGTATTGAAACAGTGAATGGTAAGACTGGACTCGTTAAGGAGATGGCGGTCACATGTTTGCAGAAATCCACAGTCCAAGTTTGTCGAATCTGTACATAATGAAGTGAAACATGTCTCCTACTATTGCTGCTTTTTTTGTTATTTATTTGGAATGGTTGACTCTACAAGGGTTAGTCCGTGTAAACAACATTAATGAATGGGAGATAAATTGGAGTTGGTTGCGAAAGATACTCTGCATTGCAGCCCTCGATCCATTACATATGACAAATATGTAATGGATTATGGATCTGTTACTCTTCAGACATCGCACACTGTTTCTCCAGACTGCTTTGAGAAATTGGCAAGGGATAACTGAAGATCTCGCCGGGGAATAAGAAAATTAGTCGGAAAAGAGACAGCCCCAGAAAATATTACTGGAGTTGTCCCTTTTCGCCAGTCCTTTTGCATTTCGTTTTTCTTTTGGCTTTAGATATAAGCTGATGAACTTTCCAGGTTGTCAACCCCGGTAATATTTTCCCCCAGACGTTCTAGCGCCCCCGACACAGATAAAAGCAGGGATTAAGCAGGAGTGAATCCCTGCTTAACACTAGAAACGAGAAATATCATTGTTTTTTAGCTCAAGTTTGGCTGTTTTTTTATTCTTCGAATACCACTTAACATTGAAATAAACTTAAAATACCACTTAAAATTATTGAAGCTAATGAAACTGTTTGACACATAACAGCTGGAACAAGTATCTCGACGTGGAATGATCAACTTGCCTACAGAAAGGCAAACGTGCCGGGCAGTTTAAGATCCTTTGGCGTGTGTGTTAATGTATGACACGGTGTGTTCACTGACTGTAGCGAACTAGAGATAACAACGGCAGCACCAGACAGTAACGGAGTGTAATAAATAAGAGCCACAATACGTCTGTGTGATGGAGAAGAATCGTGAGTTGGTCTCGTGGGATATTTAATCACATTCCTCCTGCCTACCAAGTGGAAATGGAAAAAGCATGTAGAAAAGAAACACCACCGTTATCATTGCGTTGCATTGTAATGTAAACAGGAATCTCAGGACCACCCGACTCAAGACGTTAGATGTGACGTTCCCTTTAAGAACAGTAATGCATCTAATACATACATGGCGATACGCGGCTTCCAAGAAATATCGCCCATTTGTAGTTATTTCTTTAAAACATCCGGGTACTGGGAATATTTGTTTGAATGTCGTTGACACCCTGGGGTTTTAATTCCCTCTTCTCCTACGTGCTTAGTGTGGTGAGGCTGTAAAGAGAGAACTAATGGTGGAGAGCGTTTCGTGGCAACCTTCAAGTTTTTCTCTTTTAATAGCTGTGGAAACGAAGAAGCCACGGGAAGTCTGCTGGCAACAAGATGGAGATGTCTTGGTATTCCTACAAAGGTGCTTTGAGATGCATATAAGCTGAGACTGCTCCAAGCAGGACGAGCAGATAGTTCGTGTTTACGCTGGTAACTGGTCGAATTCCAAAAACCCTTTTTGGATTTCGTTCTGAACGTTTTTTTATCTTAATTTTTAGCTTTTTGTCTTAAAAAACGAAAAGCCGTCACGACATTATAGGTTTCGGTACTCACATAAAAAATTCGTGGCCGACTCCAGGGGTTTTCGTAGAAAAGGAGTTCGATATAGTTAAATTAAGAAAATTAGTAATTACTGGCGTCTCCGATGATATAAGGGATAATTTTCCAGGTAGGGAACTGATTCATCCTGTCGATTCCTCTCTTTCTCTGGCCTCACCTAGTTCACCACGTTGAACTAGTCTATAGGACATACTAGTAATGACGTCAACAAAATCACTTGGAAAGGAGAAGACTGATTTCAATATCCAAGCACAATGTATATTATTAAGTTCGTGAAAGAAAACGATGGGTATTCGCGCTCTGCACCAGTTCAATTTTTACAGTAGCATTGCCTTCTGCTGTTTTCTACTCCTTCGTCGACCAATGCAACTTTTGATTTCACCAATGAGGGCACTAACGTGATACCGGAAAAAAAATAGCTAGCGCTAGTGTCACTCATTTATAACAAAATGTGAACATCCTGAAATGCAGTAGAAGTTGAAACAGGAATGGCGTTAATGCAAGAAAATTCTCGAATTCCACTCGTCTAGTAGTGGTAATAAAGGGGTTATTAATAAATGTATCCCGCCGTACTTAAGGTAATCAAATGAAAATCGTGAGTGTCTCAATCTTTGCGGATCAGTAACTCTCAAATCTCTAATAATCTTGGAGTTAAATGCATTTTCCTCTTGAACTGGGATTCAACTTCTTTCCAAGCCTTACCTCTTCCACCGTTGATCCAGAGGGCTTTTCCGAATTAGGGGCAGAGTTGGTGGGCAGGAATTTCTTCGACTAGGTATTTGACAATTACATGCATAATTGCTTACCACTCTTATTGTGCACGGTGTTTACTTAAAATAATATCAGACAAAAGTCTTATCTAGGCTATCTCCAGCTGCAACCATCCTAGTGCATTAAATCGCAGTTCTGACACTCAAGGTCTGAAATGAATTGCTCAATTCAGAAAGTGTCAAGGCTCTAATAAGGTACTCTAATGTCCTGTGGTATTTTGGCTATCCGGAGTATGTACGTAAAATGATTACTATTAGTGTATATCTGGAATCAGAAGTTTAAAAAACGTAGCTTCTTTTCTCAATTCATTTCCAAGTCCAGCAGTTCAGAAACTTTCGCGACCTCCCTGACGGCTCACCGGGCTCTTGTGACCATCAAAATCGACTCATTTTTGTAGTTTGCACTCATTATGTTGAAATTTTAAATTGTGTTAATTTTTTTGAGAAAATAATTGCTCAATCACAGCCGAAGATGTCCAGGTATTTTCTGAACGCAGGCAGTTCAGAAACCTTTCTAAACTAGTAATGTTGGAAGTACATAAATTGCCAATTTCTTCACACCCTCAACATTCCCAGTTCCCTTTTATGGAACAACTTACGCGTTGAGATCTATTAACTCCTTTCAAAGAGCGATGGTAATTATTCGTCGGCGTCAGCTCTATTAT
The DNA here is from genome assembly GCF_048544385.1 of Mastigoproctus giganteus. Lineage (NCBI taxonomy): Eukaryota > Metazoa > Arthropoda > Arachnida > Uropygi > Thelyphonidae > Mastigoproctus > Mastigoproctus giganteus. Next base: position 34,481,085 of record NC_143576.1, read on the forward strand.
AGAGAGGACATGGCGGCTTCGAGCACGTGAATTGTGCAGTATGTCTCTAATGCCACCGATATGTCACAGTTTAACATCTGACACCGCTAACCGAGAGCAGAACGTGCTAAAAGAAACGTAGATTATTATGTAAGCACGTATGGTTTGCGTGCATATAGTTAACACCAATTCTGCACTGGTGATAAGCGCAGTGCGCAGTATAAGTGAGGAAACAAGCTGTATCGAGACAAGAAAAGAAAAAGCCTCTTTCATCTCCTTCACCCGTAAAAGATTTATTATAAATACCTCCTCCTCGATTTAAATCACTTCTTCAAGTTTATGTGTGCGGGAAGACAGAGCAAGGCGCGAGCTCTTATTTCGCGCAGCGATAAACAAAGATGAGTTATTTTTCAACCCTTCTTCTTTACAAAGTGTTAGTTATGAATGTCTCAACCGCTAAGTGCTGTAAAGTGTCATAAAAGCGCTTGGCAGTTGAGTGAATTCACTAAAGAAACAAGTAAGACGAATGCGGGAACCCTGTCGTCAATTATTACTGACGAGTAAAGATGACACGTCTTAAGTTTCTCATTTGGAACCGTCACAGGTAACATCTTAAACAGTCGCCATTTTGGCTGGAGGCCCCAGAGTAATGAAAGGAATGACAAGAGAAGGCGAACAGCATTGGCTCAGTTGGACGATGTCGCCTAGCAACTCTAATAAGTGCCGAACAGGAGTACAGCGCCTGGCAACGGTTCAGTCTCGGCGCCATGTTATTTCGCGCGTTGTTTTTCGCTAAATCTGTGGGGATGGAGCAAAGGCTCGCGACTGCTGAACGCCGATGGAGAGTGTATTAAGTGAAGCGATAGTCACTAGGCCCGATATAAATTTAATAGGGACATTTTCTCCGAGCAGTCCCCTCTTAGGAGCGTTGACAGCCTCCTTAAATGTGTGGCAAGAAGTGCGGATTCTTAGAGAAAATGGAAGATTTCGTAAACCAGTTTGATGTGGCTTAAAATGAATAAATGTATTTAAAAAAGGTAAAAAGCAATCATGTTTTGCCGAAGCTGTTGCTTTGGAGAGGACTAAAGGCCCGTGCTATCTAATTCTGCCACTGTCAAAGGAAAATCCGTAATATTTCACGCGGAACGTGCCGACTCCTCATCACCCGCTGTTACAGCTTCGCGTTGGCTATTGAATTTGAGTTTAAAAGAGATTGCGACAAATCACACCGCCATATCCCCCAAGATGTCGCGAGTCTCTGATAGCGAACACCAACTTCACGACATAAGATGAAGATTTATGTAAAACAGAGGGGGAATACCGGTTCTGATCTTGGATGTGACTTATCTCGCGGCCCATTTTCGGAACATTTTTAGCGAAAACCCTTTTATCTTTCTGATAATGCTCCTTAGTAGAATTTAGCTGAGGCCGGTTTTTCGTACAAGGTCTAGATGTAAATCTGTGGTTACTGTTTAGAGATCGTTGGATTAAGCTCTCAGATTTTCATCCCCCTGCGTGTATATATAAAACGCTGTTTATATTCTGAAACGGTCATAGGAGTTCAAGACAGGATACAAGAACATCGCTGTATTTAGCAGTCATGCCTATGGAAGATATTGACAGCCGCTGTTCCCTCGTGACTGTAGAACTTGTGGTAAATTAAAGATTCACAATGAATTAATTTATGAACTGTATTTCAACAACTTAGTCGATGGAAAACTAAATGTTATGATTATGATCTGACAGTTAAAGCAAAACTACGTACTTAATTATAAAAGTGGTTTCTTGAAAATCTCCTTAACGATTTTTGAGCTAAGTTCGTTTGAGAGCGTCGCATTTTTGAAGTTTATTTCTAATAAACAAAAAAGAAATGCCTTTCGTCAGCACCGAGTAATAACAAAAGTTTGTGGCAAAAATTCCAGAACCCATCAGCGCTATTGACGTCACATGCACAAGCAAGACGGTCACATTGCTGTTGCTGTCGACACATTTCTTTAAACTTGGAAGCGAATCCGGAGTTATGACCTTAAGCCAATCAAATTGGACATATCACTTACAATACAGGAGTTGTTTCACGCGCGAGAACAAACACCTTTCAGTCCTGTCGGCTTCGGTCCCCGGTAAATTCAATTACCTGCACGAGAGACCCATCAACACATTTCAACGTAGCAATATATTGCATAGTCCAGTCCCTTCTCAACTTTCCTTAGCTTTGGCAATACCTTGATTAACTTTTTTCACGGCTGCACCTCAGATCTAATTGCGATTTTATTTATTTGTATTTCTCTCTTCCCTTTCTTTCCCCCGTTCGAGGTTTGGCGAACCAGTGAGGAACTTCGTGGTCCTATGTGGGAGAGGGCATGCTCTTTGTCGCTCATCGTACAAAAGCCACAATAATATTTATCAATTTCAAGAAAAATTGAAAACTGATAACTTCATCTCAGACATCTGCGTAGTCAACTCATTAACTCAACTACTGACAAAAGCGTGTTCCATCAAGAAAAGATCCGGGCATATTGGCCTGAAGTGGAAGGCCTGGGTTCCAGTCAAAATAAAGGATGGGTTTGGTTGCGTGTATCTCAATCACACATTGATGGAAGTAGGTTTGCTTGGCAGACATTATTCAGTAGCTGAGGAAAATCGGACTTAACGCAAGTGCAATATCGTAATAATGGATTTTCTTCCCCGTTGAGAAGTTGAATCATCTAATTTTTGAAGAAAAAAAAATAAATACGGAATTAAATAGTTATTACCATAACTTTCCAGAACGTTCTTCTGATTGCAGCTATCTGTAACCATATGTGGTCAAGGAAGGGAATATTCTACATTTCCTGTTCTGCTTGTAATTTGACCTCAGAATTTTTAATCTATATCTTGTTTTCACTCCTGCCAAAGCTTTACTTGGTAATGAAAGCATTCAAGCACGATGGGCCCCCATCGTTCAGCTTTCCTAGTCAGATGATGGGGAAGCTTGTCAAAAGGTTATCAGATCTCGAGTTGATCTGAGGACTATTTGGGGGACCAGTCATAACGTGGATGGCAATAAACAGGAAAGTTTTGATGTAATAATAATAATAATAATTAATCTTTATTTTTCCTACCAAATTTAAAATATAGGTGTACATTGGTAAGTGAAAAATTCCCTTCACGGCAGAAAATGCCAGGGGATTACCATAAAACGTGAATAAAAGAATGTCTAAAATATACAAGAAAGGTTAAATATACACGAAAAGATGAAATATAAACTGCATTACTCATCACTACATTTCTGTCTAGAGTCCTGGCAATTGCAATACAAAAGTTCATCTTAACATCACATCCACTGAATCAACTTGTGCGAGATATACACTATTCAACTGCGTACACACAGTTCTTGACAGCAATTCACACAACTACTAGGCAACAGTAGCCTCAGCGAACCATACTGCGGTTTGTTTCCTATATTTCGAATCTTCTATGAGCCTTTGTAGATCAATTCCGATATGAGTTAGAAACTGAATTGTGATTCAAACGCACTGGAGGGTATAAACCTCTCGGTCATCTTCAGTCTGTTGGTCTTCATTCTCAAGGATTTTGTGCCTCTTAATGCAGATGGCGGAATATGCCACTCACAAAGCTGCCAGAAGCATGGTGATGATATCGTGCCGGTCATCATTTTGATTGAGGTTATTAATCGTTTCCAGGCAATGATGTCTGGTAAACCCTGCAGTTTAAGCTGTTCAGAGAGCTGCGTGGTCCTTAACTGTTGAGGGAGTTGGTGTTTATGGTTTGCACACTTCAGCAGCCAGAATTCACTCGCATATGTTCTCCTAATGTGGGTAGGGGTGGTTGACGCCCACAATTCGGCGCCATACAAAATGGCCGAATCCAATATGGCCGAATCTCCCGATATAGTCCTGTAGCCGTTTGTTTACAAGAGACTAATCTAACTCCACAAGTAACTCCATCAATCAAAATTTTTTCATTTTACAGAAAAGATAAACTCTTCATTATCCGCACTTGGAGGCGTTGTGATTTTAGTTGACTATAAAATACCTTCTAGAAACATTCCGCTTCAAATCCACTTTGAAGCTATTGCAGTACGTGTATCAGTTGGACAAGTTAGAACTTGTCCAACCCAGTATAGAATGGGCTGTTCTAATCCAGTATAGAATGAACATTTTAAACGATCCTGTATCACTGTATCTTCCACCTAACAATATGTTTACGTTCAAAGAATTAGAAGACCTCATAAATTGTGCATTGTGGGGCACGGACGATACCCCCATGGACGATAGAGACGATACTAGACCAACTGAATCTAACATTACTAAACACTGGTGAAAATACTTCCTCACCTTCCCATTGGATCTATATCAGCTATCGATTTAACTCTCTGTTCCCCCGTTCCCCCGTATTGTATCCCGGTATAGAATGGATAGTTTAAACGATCCCCACAATAGTGATCACTTCCTAATCATATGCAGAATCCAAACGCTTCAAACCACGTACCCTGACCATCGCTTAAAATGGAAAGTCTCCAAAGCAGATTGGAAAAGTATTCAATCCGCCTTTCTTTTGATAGCCAATTGATCAGACTACAACCCATTGATGTCGCAGAGCATATTACCAGGCAAATACTGACTATCGCCTCCGAAGCAATAGCTCAAGCCTCCACATATAAACACAAAAAACCATTAAACATTGGTGGAATTAAGCTTGTACCAATGCAAAAAAGGAAAAAAAAAATAAAGCTTGGAACCTGTTCCGAAAGTTTCCGACTACCAACAACCAAATTCACTATAAAAGGTTTAAGTCAAAAGCTAGACAAATTAGAAGAAAAGCCAAAAAGGAATCATGGAAGAGTTTGCCTCCACTATTACATTTTCCAAATGAGCAGTCGACTCATTTGGAAAAAGATTCGGCAATTAAATGGCAAATATCTACCTCCTCTTCCTCCGATCTTAATCAAAAATGGACAGGAAATATCTTCTTTTGAAGAAAAGCTAACGCCGTTCCAGAGACTTCCTACCAAACATCTGCTACTTCAGCATATGACAACTCCTTTCTTCAAATCAAAGCTTCGGCTGAAAGGTACAAAATAAATTTCCATACTACCCAATATATCGCCTTCAATCAACCGTTTAACCTGTTTTAACTGCAAACAACATTAAATAGATCACCCAACAGCGAAGCTGGACCTGATGGAATATATTATGTAATGCTGAAACATATAAACGGTACGGCCTTGAATTTACTATTGATGTTCTATAACCGGATTTTTCTTCAAGGTACATATCCATCTTTCGGCATCACTTCATTATTTTAGACTTTTCTAAACTAGGAAAAGATCACCCACTTCCAGAAAATTACCGACCCATCTCTCTCTCTCTCTCTCTCTCTCTCTAACTAGCTGCCTAAGTAAAATCCTAGATAGAATGATACCCAGACAGCTTACCTGGGTTCTTGAAACTAAAGCACTGATGAACAACAATCAGTTTGGATTCCGACAAAATAGAGCCACTTTGGATCTCATTGTGAAAGCCCAGACTAACATCCGTAATCTTCTTCTAGTCACAACAGTTCTGAGGAGCTGTTGTGGCCACCAACAAATTCCTCCAACTGCATCGATCGTGTGCTATACGAGCAGCATCGCAAAGTGTCATGCCCAGAAGTTCATTGAAGTTCGTTGCAGGTCTGCAACGATGTGGAAGGATGGGATCAATGATCCACCTCTGCACCTCTTCCCCTAGGTTTTTCCTTCCATTATATTCTTCAACAGAATGTTCCCCTTTTTACTATACGACCAAAAATTTGAGTTTTTTTTTGTTGATGCTATGAAGAAGAATTTTAGGCATTGCCAATTTTATTCAATGCCCACTGATTTGCTCTTCGATCCATGTAAGAAATATGCAGTATTCTCCTGTAACACCATATTTCAAATGCCTCAATGTTCTTCTTATCAACTCGTTTCAGATTCCATCCTTCACATACATAAGTGGCAACTGGAAAAATTAACGAATCAGTGATTCTCAGCTTCGTCTTTAGGGGCAGATCATGATCTCTCTCTCCATAATTTTATCTGATCAGCGACCAACGTTTTAGCAATTGCCTGTAGTCTCTTTAGATCGTTTGAGCAGTCACTATTTTTATTTATTAATGAGCCTAAGTAATCAAATTCATCAACTTCTTCGATATCTTGCCCATTAACCTTCGCTTTAATGGAACTGAGGTTATCACCAATCACCATAATTTTAGTTTTACGCACATTTCAGAAACAATCCATTTTTTCTCTAACTTTCTTCACATACTCTCCTCAGAGTTTCTTTAAGATGACCTTAGAATTACAAATTAGCACAGTATCATCTACAAACAGGAAAGGTTGTTTATCTTCAGTCCTCCAATTTTGATGCCAGTCTCTAAACCTTCCAAAGCTTCCCGCATGTTATCTTCGGAATAAAGATTAAAAAGGTGAGGTGACAAAATACAGCCCTGCCTGACACCGTTATCTATTGTGAAAAAGTCCGTGTTGGTTCTCACAGTTCCTTCCTGTTCCTGGTGCAGTAGCTTAATCAGCTGAATTATGTGAATGACTATTATGGGAAACCCATAATAGTCATCGTTTCCCATAGTTTCTCATGTTGAAAACAATCAAATGCTTTTGCATGATCTATAAAACACAAAACGACTGGAACAGTGAAATCTTTGCATTTTTCAATAATCGGTCGTAGACTTAAGGTCTGATCTCTCGTTCCTCTACCTCTTCTGAAACCTGCTTGCTCTTCTGGAAGGACTTGACTGGTTTCCTTTTTCAACTGAGTAGCAATTTATAACAGGTGAGAAGCTCAAATGTTTTTTCTTATTGGATTGGACGAATCGATTTCGAGTTCAAATCCTGTCAAGACAAGCAGTGAAACCTTTGTAGTTAAAAATTGGTCTTAAAAACTCACCAGGAATCAATGAAACATGCGCTGAAAATTGTAGTGTCAATTTGATCTTGAATACTTTCAATATCCGAACTTAACAGAGGCTTGTGTGTGTTTGGGGGGGGGGGGGGTGAGTTTGGGTGAATTTGGACATCACTGAAAATTGGTGTCAATCTGAGATTTTCTAGTCGAGTAATGTCCAAACATCGTCCGTTTGTGTATAAAGATAACTCGAAATTTTATGGAAAAAATTTGGAATCTGTTTAGTTTAATTTTAAAGAAATTTTGGGTGGTCCATCAAATCTTTCTGAAAGGCACAAATATAAGAATTCATCGAAATATGTCCACCAGAAGTAGAGTTGTTACCTCTGGATGGACGTACGGATAAACGTCGTTATACGCGAAGGGCAAATTAAAAATTTACATTTTTTTGAAGAATTTGAACTTGATTGAAGAGAATAGTCAAACAATTACGAAGAGTCATTGAGAATAACCGCAGCGAGAAAATAAGCTTAATTGACCACTACGTTTACGATGTAGATCTACTAATATTTTTTTGAATTATTTTTGCCAACTAACTTAAAAAAAAAGTGTTTTCTTTATATTCTGGAAAGATCATAGATAGAAGAATCAAATACATCCGAAATAGTCTCAATACTGTCATAACCAATCAAAGGGGACGAAGGGTTGGGTTGAGAACTATTTCATTTGAGCTTCAAATAGATTTTCAAACTCTGTAGCAATTAGTAAAAGTCCAGAAGGGCGTTTGTTAAATAAGAATAAAACATTCAAATTGTCTCACTTGATTTCGTGTATTTATTTTATTATTATTATTTTTTTTTGCGAGAGGTTTTAAAGCTAAAAGTGGCCAGTCCACTTTATCCCTCCGAGAAGACCTGCTACTGTAGTGCAAGAGTATTAACTTTGAAATTTAAAATATGTCAAAACATTTATATTTTTAAAAGACAAATGTATCAAAGCTATTTTCAAGACTTGTGTTGATAAAACCGGATTCATTTGTAATTTATATACAAGCAGCGTTAAAGTTTACAATTATTATAAATTATTATTTTCTAATTAATAATGAAGGAACCTGAAGGAGAACTTGATTTATCAGTTTAACTCAAAAGCCAAATTCTGAACCCGCGTACCTAAACTCATAAAGAAAGAGGAATGCAGCAGAACAGCATACTTTTGAGCATTTTGTACAGTTTATTTGTAGAATTTTAGGGCTGTTCAATAGCACACTTTTGAACATTTTTTACACCGTGTAATTTGGGGGGTTTATTTGTAGAATTTTAAAGGGCTGTACAGCCTCGCTTATGATCATTTTCACTAAACATACAAGTTAGTGTGTAGGCTTTGGAACCTCTGCTAGAAAATTTCCAAAACATGATATCGTACGCTGAAGATCTTAAAGCTCTTCATTCATTCAGATTAGCCGGAGCAAGCACTCTCTGTCCAAAGAGCTGCAACAAAACAAATCTCTCAGATAAGCACATTCCTTCAAAAATTGGTTCCTCCAAACTTCTTTATGGAATCATAAAGAGCTAAATGCTGAAAAATCTGCCCAGATGACCTTTACAAAGAGGAGACGAATGAATCCAATGCACATCTCTATAAATGGACACCAAATTAAACTTGTCGACTGTCACAAGGACCTAGGTCTGGTCTGGGATTCGAACCTGTCTTTTCAGGAGCACTTTAAGAAAACAAAAAACAAATTCTTCGCAGCCCTTTGGTCTGCTCGACAGGAACTGGTTGGTTTCGGCAATAAGAAACTAATAACTAGGTTTGTCCGAACTTGTGCAGTACCGGTGGCACTCTACGCATCGGAAATCTGGTTATCTGCCCCTTCGACCTACCTGCGACAGTTCTTGGGGACGGAGTATTGGCTTGTGCGATCCCTCAATAGGACTTCAGGACATCCCCTTACTATCTCTAGGGGTATACTACATTCGCTGCACGGAATGATCCCTTGGAAACAAATCATCACCACTCGCGACATACCCCTCGATGTGGGCACCTGTTCGTGGAGAGGGGACGTCCCAGTGATGCTGCTGGGCTTCCAGATTAGCATCACTGGGTTCTAACGCCCATACCTTGGTTCCAGGGTTACATCTCTGGAATCCGGCGTGTGCAGCCGTGCGCCGCGACCCACAGAATTCGGAAAGGGAGATCCTGGTGGTTGAGGGGCCCAGCCTTAATACATCACTTTCGCTCCTGCTTCAACAAGACGGGTGGTCCCGGACCGGCCCAACTGGGATCAATCGGCGGGTGGTTCTTACTGCTAGGGTCAACTGCGTTCCAATAAGTCTCCCTCCCTTTGGTCCTGGAACGGGATCAAGGCTTATTGGAAACGTGGGTATGGTGCTCCTAAGTGAACTTGGCGTCCCATTCGTGTACGCAGTACCTGCTAGTTCACGAGTGGGCGTCCCCTCGTAGGGCTCCGTGGTGGGTGAGGTACTTAGGGCATCGGAAATTTCTATCTTACTCCTATGAGTAATTTAAATCCTTCTTCTGGGGCCCTAACAAGGCCCCTACCTAATGAAGATGATAGCACGGATAACACCTTCGTTAAAAGAGCCAGAACTGAGGACACACCACCATCAGTGATGCCACTCTTCCTCATTCTCCATTCCACCGGAGAGCAGTCAATCGGAAAGATGTCGCCCTTCTTTATCCAGAAAGGATTAGAAGGGTTGGCAGGTTCCCCAAAATCCGTTAAACGACTGCGTTCTGGCGACCTTTTGATTGAAGCTTCCAGCACCAAACAAGCAGCAAAAATCTTGAACTCTACATCCATAGGGGGAATACCTATCACCGTAACCCCCCCCCACAAAACTCTGAATTCTTCACGAGGTGTTATATCAGAGTGGGATCTTCATGTTTCTGAAGAAGAGATCTGCTCTGAATTAAAAAAAACCAAGGAGTGACAGCTGTCAAGAGAATACGATACGAAAGAATGGGAATGTCGTCCCTACCGAGTTCTTATCCTCACATTCAACACCCCACGGCCTCCAAGTTCCATCAAGGCAGGCTATTTAAACTGCCCAGTGAGGATTTACATTCCAAACCCACTGAGGTGTTTTAGATGCCAAAAATACGGCCACTCACAATCATCTTGTCGTGCTAACTCTGCATGTGCTCGATGTGGTGCTGAAGACCACGAGAGCAAGGAATGCTCAGCTCCAAAACCGACCTGTGCCAACTGCCAAGGAGAGCACCCCGCCTATTCTAGGGCATGCCAGTGGAAGGATTAAAAAGAAATCTAAAAATTAAAAACAGAGCTGAATATCTCCTACTCAGAGGCCAGAAAACGTATCCAACAAATAAATAGCGGGAAACCTTATGGCCAGAAGGTTTCTGCTAAGTGCACTATCGGTACGCATTCACTCCGATTACACGCTATTTATTGAGTTCACAAAAGCCCACCAAAAAAACACAGTCAGCTGCCACTCCTATATCGTTACCTCCTAGTGCTCCACCACTACCAAAACCAAGCGGTAAAGAGCCACCAGTAATAACAGAAACAATGGATGTAGAGGACAAGGAGGTACCGGATGAATCAGTCTTGGAACTCTTTGCGGAGGAAGAAATGTACACGGGACAGCATCGATTCTTCCCCCAAAACGATAAATCCAAGACTGGCAAAAGTAAGCCCTCAGCACCTCGGAAGCCGCCTGATGGACCCACCAAGCCAAAATAATGGCTAAATTCCTACAATGGAATTGTCGTGGATTCCGGCGAAATACCGATGACATCAAGGCCCTCCTGCAAAAGCATGAGCCAGTTTGCTTTTGCTTGGAGGAGACTTATCTAAAGGCAAATGATGATCCCACTATGCATAACATCACAATTTTTCGTAAGGATAGAATTGCGGATGGTCCTGCTCATGGAGGAGTGGCTCTCCTTGTGTGCAACCCGACCCCAGTTCAGCCCTTGCTAGTTACAACCAGCATAGAGGCTGTTGCAATTCGCCTTACAGTGGGATTTTTATTAACCATCTGCTCTGTTTATTTGCCACCTGGGACTGACATCTCCCAGGAAGACTTTGATGATCTTGTAACGCAGATGCCTCCCCCTTTCTTACTTCTCGGGGATTTTAATGGACATAACACCCTGTGGGGTAGTGCTAGCATCACTAGAAGGGGACGAGTCATAGAGCGTATGCTAAATGACAATGACCTTCGCCTCCTAAATATTGGAACAAACATCTTCTTCCACATGCCTACCCGTACGTTTTCTGCCATTGATCTCTCTATCTGCTCCTCTTCTCTACTCCCTTCACTCACTTGGGAAGTGGAGGAGAACCCATACGGAAGTGATCACTTCCCTGTGATAACCTCGTTACACAGTGGGAGACCGTGTCTTCCTTTCAGGTTACCACGGTGGAAGACTAATCAGGCTGACTGGACTGCCTTCCAACAACAGGCAAATTTTGACCTCAGTACCGTCAGTCAGGAGCCTATCAATGATGCAGTAATGCACATCACAGAAAATATCGTCCAAGCAGCTGCGAATGCCATCCCAAAAACATCTGCCCGGTTTCCACTATTTCCCAAACCATGGTGGAATTCACAATGCAGAGCAGCAAAAAAAGGCTCAAAAAAAAAAGCGTGGGGGATATTCCGCCGATATCCTACCACGACTAACCTTATAGCCTTTAAACGCGCACGAGCCAAAGCACGCTACATACGCCGTCTAAAGGAATTGTGGATCCGTTTTACTTCATCAATTACTTAGTCCACTAGTACTAAGTTGGTCTGGGATAAATCCGGAAAATGAAGGAAAAATATACATCACACACTTTTTCGAACCTAGATTATAATGGATGCACTATTGCAGATCCAACTGCAATAGCCAATTCCCTTGGGGAAACATTCTCTAGCATCTCTGCAACATCTTCGTATTCCCCAGAGTTCCTGGTCCTGAAATATAAAATCGAAAGACAGGCACTTAATTTTAAGTCTAAGAGCGTTTATTCCTACAACGGGTCATTCACTATACAGGAACTGAAAAGAGCTCTCATTCTCTCCAAAGCAAGTGCTATTGGACCAGATTGCATCCATTATGAAATGATTAAGCATCTCTCAATAAAATCTATGGATCATCTGCTTCTTCTATATAACAGAATCTTTATTGAAGGGTAGTTTTCGGATTCCTGGCGCAAGGCAATCGTTCTTGCCTTTGCTAAGCGAGGAAAGGATCCAAAAGTCACTACTAATTATCGTCCTATTGTTCTGACTAGCTGTCTGTGCAAAATCCTGGAGAGAATGGTTAATTTTCGTTTAATATGGTATTTAGAATCAAATGACCTTCTCTCCAACATCCAGTGCGGCTTCCGAAGGAACCGGTCCACTCTGGACCATCTTATTAGACTGGAAACATCTATCCGCGATGCTTTCCTAAAACATGAACATTTGGTGTCTGTTTTCTTTGACATGGAGAAAGCGTATGACACAACTTGGAGATTTGGCATCTTAAAAGATTTGCATAGCCTTGATCTTAGAGGGCATCTCCCCATTTTTATTACAAACTTTTTAGCCAATCAATCTTTCTAAGTTCGTGTGGGATCCTCACTCTCTCGATCCTTCAGCCAAGAGGAGGGAGTACCACAAGGATCAAAATTAAGTGTCACGCTTTTCGGCATCAAAGTAAATTCCATCACAGAACAACTTCCTCCAAATGTAAACAGTGCTCTCTATGTTGATGACTTTAGCATATTTTGTCAGTCATGCAACATGAGGGTTATTGAAAGACAACTGCAAAAAGCCATTGATCGCCTAAATTCGTGGGCACTGTCTAATGGCTTCAGGTTCTCGCCGCAGAAGACCGTTTGCGTACATTTTTGTCGTAAGCGTAATTCTTCATCCTGAACTTGAATTAAGGCTCGGACAAAGTGCTATTCCAGTAGCGGCGGACACGAAATTCTTGGAACTCGTATTTGATAAAAAGCTGACCTTTCTGGATCACATCCGTCAACTCCGCATAAAGTGCACAAGAGGCTTGAATATTCTGCGCTCTCTCTCCTCTACATCTTGGGGTGCGGACCCATGCACCCTACTACGCATTTACCGTGCACTTGTACGATCCAGACTAGATTACGGGTTCCTGGTATACAATTCGGCCAGAGACAGTGTACTTCGATGGCTGGATCCTGTCCATCATCAGGCTCTCCGCATCGCTACTGGAACATATCGAACATTTACTGTCCAGAGCTTATACGTCGAAGCAAACGAACCACCGTTATCGCTTCGACGTAAGCAGTTGTCTCTAAAGTACGCTTTAAAACTGAAATCCCTGCTAGACCATCCTACGTGGCCATTCGTTTTTGAGCCACGATGGGAAAATTTGTACAACACCCGTAGGACTGCCAATCGTCCTTTTGGCATTCGTCTCCAAGAGCTACTCAAAGAACTTAAGATCAAGGTAGACAAGGTTGCCCAAACACCAAAGCAACCCCTTTCACTCTGGCATGCTCATGTTCCAGCATGTGACTTTGTTCCTTAGAAATTGGGGAAAGTCGGACACACTATCTGTCTACCAGCAGCTTTATTCAGCACACCGAGCTGAACATTCTGACTTCGCGCCAGTTTACACTGACGGCTCGAAGTCGGAATCATATGTCGGATCTGCTGCTGTCTTTACAGACACCACTACATCGGAGCAGATTCCCTTTGAATGCAGCATATTTACTGCAGAGCTGCTATAGATTTAGCCTTGGATCACATTAGTAAATGCCAATACCAACGGTTCATTTTATATTCCGACTCTCTCAGCGTGTTACAGGCTTTAATAACTGTGAGATATAATTCTCATCCAGTTCTGTCTTGCATTCAGCAGAAGATTTACTTTCTCCATGAACGTGAATATGATATCCGCTTCTGCTGGATTCCCAGCCACATTGGGATTAGGGGAAATGATTTGGCTGACACCGCACCCAAATCAGCAATTCCCAATAATAATCGCTGCCTGTCAGTCCCCTATACAGACTACATGCAAATAATACACCAAAAGATAAACTCCGAATGGCAGGATTCGTGGAATAGACAGACTACGAATAAATTATATCACATAAAGCCTGTAATTGAACCGTGGCAGTCTAGTCTGCGCAGGAATAGTAAGGAGGAAGTTGTTCTTGCCCGGACTCGCATAGGACATAGTCATTTGACTCATTCGTTTTTGCTGAGGGCTGATGATCTTCCTCCTATGTGTGAGTCCTGTAGCACAATTTTATCAATCAGACACATTTTAATTGACTGTCCAGATTTTAGCAATATCCGTTTTACTGCTTTTAACCATCTGACTGAGCCGTATACACTCAGTCAGATTTTATCCGACAATGACCATGTGTCTGTTGTTTTTAGCTTTTTGAAATCAGAAAACATTTTTACTGATATTTAAAAAATTGTTTATTGTTTATTGATATTTGTCTTTTACAGTTTATATTTGTTTTTATACCTTGACTTAGTGACCTAATTTGTTAGGCCACTGAAAGTTTTACTCTTTAATGACCAGGTTTTGGCGCATTCAACTAACCACCTCGCAACATAATTACCCTCTCCGAACTCATTTCGGGTAGAATCATCCTGCCCACAAAGAACAGCAGAATAACTAACCGGCACACATCTTTGATCAGACCTGCCTTCAACCAAATCAGTTCGCTCAGCCATATGTTCCCAACAAATACGATTGGACTCCTCAACGACCTGAATATCAACCCCGAGACGATTTGGGTCGACAAAGCCTACAGATCAAAAGTTTTGCTGATACAGTACCTACACAGTCCTGCAATTTTAGATCTCTCATATCACCATCGCTTTACGCGGCTACTGTGTTGGAGGATGATATGCGTTCCTTCTCCTGTACCTGACAGCCTGCAGCATCTTCCCGTCATCTGCGCTCCTTCTCCTGTTCTTGAGGGCCTGCAGCATCTTCCCGTCATCCCTGCACTCCTCTTGGACAGACGCTCAGTGTATTTAAAGTAATATGTCGGACCTAATCTGTCTTAACTTCTGTAATTTATTATTGACTTAATCTCTTTATATTTTATTTTACCCAATATCGATATTGTATTCACTTTTATAATTTTGTTACCCTCCTAGCATTTGATTGCTGTGAATGGGTAGATGTAACGTTTCTTTACCTGATTAAATAAATAATAATTAGTGCAATTACATCAATTCTATGCCGACCCAAAACGTTAGAACGATCCGAAGGTCGGGCAAAAGACATGATTTCATCCTACATTTCTGCATACATCACTGGTGGAAGGAAGCAAGATCGGCCCGCATGAGCCATGGTCGGTGAGAATAAAAAGAATAGGAACTGGGTGAAAAGCCATTTTTGCACGGACGCTGTAAAAGACAATTGGATTTAACAATAATGCCCTTAGATGTAACAGACCAACGATCCTGCCATTGAACAGAGTTGCAACAAGGATTAAATCAAAACAGTAGCCCACGGATTTTGTAGCAATGTGAAAATGTGTATAAGTGAAACGTATTTTCTGTATGTGGACGTCTTGAAGCTGAGATTCAGTTGATTCTACGCTTGTGGATGTCTTCTGGCTGAGATCATCTGGTAGATTGTACTCTTTTAAACGAAATGTTCCACGTTCTGCATTGGATTTGATTAGATCCAAGTCCCTCATTGAGTCGTCTAATTCTAGTTGATTTGGAAAATGTGCAGCCTTACTCCAACAGGCTTCTGTGGTGTAATCTCAGTTATTTTCTCACCATATTCATCACCTAATTCTGAAGATTCTTTTGAAAGTGGGTTGGCAATTGTCAGGTCTTCACTGTGTTGTAGCCGAGCATAGAGGACAGTATGTATAGTGTTAGGGCCAGGCGCAACCTGTGGTTTCCCAAATGTTTGGCAAAGGATGCTAAGAAAAACAGCAAGGATTTCTTTACTTATATAAACTCTAAAAGGAAGGGGATGAATCTGATTGGTCCACTTGATATCGGTGGTTCGACTGTTGATGATCCTGCTCAGTTAGCAAACAAAATGAATGAGTATTTTGCATTCACACATGAGGAGTTATTAAGGTTTGAAAATGGCAGAAGGTTATCAAATTGTAGCAGGGTGCTTAATAATTTTGTAATAACTGAGAGCAAAGTGGAGGAGAAATTGTTGAAGTTAAACATAAGAAAGGCACCTGGGGTGGATGGAATCTATCCAGTTATATTAAAGGAGGCGGTAAAGCAACTAAGCAAACCCTTAGCATAATTATGAGAGCATCCTTGTACTCAGGGGAGGTGCCCACGGACTGGAGATGTGCAAATGTATCCCCAATTCACAAAGGGGGATCGAAGGGTGACACGAGTAATTACAGACCAGTTAGTTTAACTTCTGTTCCGGGTAAAATAATGGAGTCACTGGTTAAAGATGCATTGCAGATCATCTAGACAAGACTGCAGCAATAATTCAGACACAGGTTTGTTAAGGGAAAGTCTTGTCTGACAAACTTGATAGGTTATTATGATGTGGTTACAAAGGAACTGGATGAAAAAAATAATTTTGATATCATATATTTGGATTTCAGGAAAGTTTTTGACACTGTTGCGCATGGAAGACTACTGTACAAATTTGAGCAGAATGGGTAAGTTGCCACAATGGATAAAAGGATGGTTGAGTGGGAGAAGACAGAGGGCAGTAATCAATGGGTGCTGCTCTTCGTGGATTAATGTTATTAGTGGAAATCAAGACATCACCCTCAGAGATATCCTAGGTGACGAGGGACGGGTATCAGACATTTTCAGATTCATGCAGACAATCAACATCTACCATCTACTATAAATAATGATAGAGTATATAATCACAGAAAATATTTAACTGCAGTTAATACGACAAGATATAGAGAATCAATATACATACAAAGACATAATATAACAAATGAACTGGCGCATTATGATCTCCGTTGTCAATGTGCCAATAAACAACAAAACAATCAAACAACCAGCAGTTATTAGTGGAGTCCCACAGGGTTCGGTGTTGGGTCCACTGTTGTTTTGTATATTTATCAATGATATTGATGAAGGTATATCAGGCTTAATGTCGAAGTTTGCAGATGATACAAAGGTTGGCAGGGTTGTTAATGACAGTAATGGCAGTGTGCTACTCCAACAGGATATAGAAAACTTGGGCAGATGGGCTAAGAAGTGGCAACTGAAGTTTAATCTTGACAAATGCAAAGTACTGCATATGGGTAGAAGTAACCCCAGAGAAACGTACCAACTGTGTGATACTACACTTAAGGTGGTAGAAAATGAAAAAGACCTGGGAGTAATTGTGCAGGCAGATATGAAGTTTTCTGAGCAATGCAGACAGGCTGCCAGGGCAGGTCATGGTGTTTTGTCAATGATATATAGGAATTTTGCTAGCAGGGAAAAGGAGGTGATCATCCCTCTGTATAAGGCAATGGTCAGGCCACGCCTTGAGTACTGCGTACAGGTCTGGAGGCCTCATTTTAGGAAGGATGTAGATTTGCTTGAGCGTGTACAGAGAAGGGCAACAAGATTGGTGAGGGGAATGAAGGGATCCTCTTACCAAGAGAGACTTAAGTTCTGAAAATTGCAGTGGCTGGAGACTAGGCACCTGCGCTGTGATCTGATTGAGGTGTATACGGCCTTGAATGGGTTGAGCACGCTGAATTCTGATGGGATCCTTCCACTTGTTCAGATTACGAACCTAAGGGGGCATAAATTCAAATTAAGAAAGGACTGATAATTGATAATTTATTTATCCCTATTTTGTATTACCATTGCTGGGAGGTAACGGCAAGAACACATAAGCCAGAGCCTTTTTAGGGGGTGTTCCCTTTGAAAAAGATAACAATAAAACCAGATACACTACGAATCGGACATATTTCTACATTCCATTACAGAGACTTCGTAAACCAACCACACATGACGCTTGGTTAACAACAGTACTTATAATTACATTGTGAGTACTTTTACGATAACAGATATGAAAGAAAAAATTATGAAATAATTGCGTAGAGTGTTACAAGCTTTTTGACAGCTATTCCTTCAACTTGTTTACATAATTTCCAAACTGGTATGCATTGTGGAAAGTTCAGGAGTTGAGTGGAAGGTGATTTAGATCAGACATCCCTGGTGATGTGTTCAGTCAGGAGCTTCTTGAACCTGTTTAGTGAAATGGCATTTTTGATATTTTCAGGAAGATTATTCCAGGTTTTTGCGCCTCTGTATTATATTTTTCTGACCTATGGCTTTTCTAAAAAGCGAAACCTTCAGGTTCGCTTCATTTCTTAAATTATATCTTATTCCTTCTTCTTCTATTGTTATAAAAAAGGATCTGAAGAGAGGAGGAAAGTTTGGTGTTTTCAAAGCATTGTAGACAAAGACCGCTTCAGCTTTTTGTATCAGTTGGTAGATGCTTAAGAGTCTGGCTTCCTTATATCTCGAAGTCACCGATGCATTCCAGGGAAGGCCCAAAATTGAACGAACACATCGATTGACAATTGAATTGATTCTCGTAAAGTTATCTTGACTGGTCGTACCCCGTGAGATGATTCCATATGTGAAGTGAGGCTGTATTAAGGAAAGGAATACTAGTCTGAGAAGGGAAGGAGGTACCCAGGCAGAGGCTCGGGCGAGTATTCCTGCTAGTGACAAAGTTTTCTTTCGTAAGGTGATCATTTGTTTATCCCAACTCAGCTTATCATCTAGCCAGATTCCTAGAAACTTGGTATCATTCACCCTTTCCAGTTGTTTTCCTTTGTATGTTATTTCGAAATCAATATTTAATGGTTTATTTTTCGTCCTAAACACCATATATTTGGATTTTTCTCGGTTTAGTATCAGCTGATTCTTTTGAAGCTAACTATGCATTTCAGAGAGCAAGAGATCTTTCATTGAAGTCGGTTAGGGTCTTTATCAGTGATTAGAATGGAAATGTCATCGGCATACGCTACTAGGTGGGAAGATGGAAGATGATAGAGAAATTCATTAATGTAAAGAACAAATAGGGTAGGTCCGAGAAGTGGGCCTTGAGGTACTCCCCTGGAGAAATAAGAATGTCTGAAAAAGACTGGTTTGTTTTAACGACAAATGGCCTATCAGAGTAAGGTAGCCTTCAAGGAGAAGGTTAATTTTTCCTCTCAAGCCAAGATTGTTGAGCTTGTTGAGTAGGATATTATGATTTATGCAGTCAAAAGCTTTTGATATGTTTAGAAACAGTGCTATTGCATAGTGACCCTTTTCAAGACAGTCCGTGATCCTAGAGCAGAAGTCAACAATTGACAGATTAGTGGATCTTTTTGAACGATAAGCGTACTGTTGTTGATGGATAAGCTGATTGACTTCCAGGAAGCCCATGAGTCTGCCGTGAAGAATTTTTTCGAATAATTTTGCAAAAACTGAGAGTAGAGCTTTTGGGCGAAAGTTGTTGATAGAGTTACAATTTTTCCCCTTAGGAACAGGAACAATGACTCCTTTTTTGAATTGAGACGGGAATTTACCAGATTGAAAGGCAAGATTGTAAATATACTTCAATGGTGTTAGAATTGAGTTAAGGACCTTTTTCAGCAGAGCAGGATATATTTCATCAAAGCCAGGGGCTCCATTTTCTTTTAATTGATGTCCTGCTTCTAAAATCTCTTGATCTGAGAGCGGAGCGAGGAAAAAAGAGCTCCTCATTGAGTGCTTGACAGATTCTCTCGTTGCATTATCTCTAGAGTCAACTTCGTCTTTAAAAAGGTTATTCACACTTGAGATAAAGTGATTATGGAAGGCTGCGGCTTTTTCCTGGTCATCCGAAATGAGTACCTCGTTCTCAACTACATCTCCAACGTAGCTCTGTGATTTCGTTTTTCTTCCAGGTAGTAGCTTGTCCACTTTTCCTTGCTTGTAATGACGCCTTTAAGTTGGGAACTATAATATTTCCTTTTCTCCGACTAATACTGTCCGTGACTTTGTTTCTGTACGTTGTGTATTTGTTTTTATCCGCCTCCTTTCCTGTTTCTCTCGCAATTCTTGCAAGTTTGTCCCTTTTCTTTAGCATGTTACAAATTTTGTTTGACATAAATGGGCATAATTTCCGTC
This sequence comes from Mastigoproctus giganteus, assembly GCF_048544385.1. Taxonomy (NCBI): domain Eukaryota; kingdom Metazoa; phylum Arthropoda; class Arachnida; order Uropygi; family Thelyphonidae; genus Mastigoproctus; species Mastigoproctus giganteus. The sequence goes on from NC_143576.1 coordinate 34,501,042, forward strand.
TTGGCCTAGTGGTCTTTTTATTCCCTGGGATCCTGATGTATGACGCGCATTTTTCATAACTATTTAGGATATGCTCAAAGTTGTGGAATGTAGAATAGATGGAATTTTGAATAGATGTGTGGAAATTTGCCTTTAGCCAGCAGGTGGTTAATTGCTGGAACAAACTTCCATCTGTCGTTGTGGAAGTTGATAGCTTAAATAAATTTAAGCAGGAACTGGACAGGCATTTAGCATTAGCATTAGCATTAGTAGAGGCATTTGATGCAAGAAAGCAAGCTTATGCAGCATCAGCCAAAAAAAAAAAAAAAAAAAAAAAAAGTAACATAAATAAATAAAAATAACCACTTCCACTTCACCCCTCTGTTCGTTCGAAATACCTGTCCAGCTGAGCCTTAAACTTATTTAGGCTATCAACTTCCACGACAAGGGATGGAAGTCTGTTCCACCCACCAACCACCCGCTGGCTAAAGGCAAATTTCCGCACATCTATCCTACATCTGTCTTTCCTCAATTTGAATTTATGCCCTCTCAGGTGATTTTTCTGAGCTAGAGGAAGAATCCCATCAGCATTGAGCATGCTCAAACCATTCAAGGCTTTGTACACCTCTATCAGATCACCCCGCTGGTGCCTAGTTTCCAGACACTGTAATTTGCAAAACTTAAGCCTTTCTTCGTAAGAGAACCCCTTTGTCCCATTCACCAATCTAGTTGCCCTTCTCTGTACTCGTTCCAGCAGCTCTACATCCTTCCTGAAATGAGGCCTCCAGGCCTGTATACAGTACTCTAGGTGTGGCCTGACCATTGCCTTATACAAGGGAATAATCACCTCCTTATCCCTGCTAGAAAAATTTCTATATATCATTGACAATACACCATGAGCTACTCTTGCAGCTCGTCTGCACTGCTCAGAGAACTTCATATCTGCCTGCACCACCACCCCCAGGTCCCTTTCATTCTCTACCACTGTCAGTGTAGTACCACAGAGTTGATACGTTGCTCTGGGGTTGCTGTTTCCCATATGTAGTACTTTACATTTGTCAATATTAAACTTCATTTGCCACCTCGAAGCCCATCTGCTCAACCTTTCCAAATCCTGTTGCAGCAGCATAGTGTCAGTAGTGTCCTTGACAACCCTGCCAACCTTTGTATCGTCTGCAAACTTGGACATTAAGCCTGATATACCATCATCAATATCATTTATAAATACAGAAAACAATAAAGGCCCCAATACTGAACCCTGAGGGACTCCACTAATAACATTAGTCCACGATGAGCAGTGTCCATTGATTACCACTCTCTGTCTTCTCCCCCTCAACCACCCCTTTATCCATAGCAGCAACTTGCCTCCAATGCCACACTGCTCCAATTTGTGCAGCAGTCTTCCATGTGCAACAGTATCAAAAGCCTTTCTAAGATCCAAGTATATAATATCAAAGTTATTCCCTGCATCCAGTTCTTTTGTGACTGCATCATAGTATCCAATCAAATTGGTCAGGCAAGACTTCCCCTTAACAAAACCATGCTGTGTCCTAGCTATAACTGAAGTCTTGTCTAGATGATCCTGCAGTGCTTCTTTCACCAGTGCCTCCATTAATTTTCCGGGAACAGAAGTTAAACTCACAGGTCTATAATTACTTGTGTCAGCCTTTGATCCCCCTTTGTGAATTGGGGTCACATTTGCACATCTCCAGTCAATGGGTACCTCCCCTGAGTCCAAGGAAGCTCTCATAATTATGGCTAAGGGTTTGCTTACCTCCTTTGCTGCCTCCTTTAATATAACTGGATAGATCCCATCCACCCCAGGTGCCTTTCTTGTGTTTATCTTCAACAATTTCTCCTCCACTTTGCTCTCAGTTATTACAAGATTCTCTAGCTTACTGCTAGAATTGAATACACCTCTGGCATTCCCCTCGCTGAATAACTCCTCATGTGTGAATGTCGATGCAAAATATTCATTTAGTTCGTTAGCTACCCGAGCAGGGTCATCAACAGTTGACCCATCGATCTCAAGTGGACCAATCTGATTCATCCCCTTCCTTCTAGAGTTTACATAAGTAAAGAACTCTTTGCTGTTTTTCTTCGCATCCCTTGCCAAGGATCTCTCGTAATCTGCCTTCGCCTGCCTAACCTCCTTTGTAACTTGGTTACAGATCAACTTGTATCTATCATAGGCATCCGTGTCACGTGTTAATTTGTATGTATCCCATGCATTTTTCTTCTCTGCCATATGCCTCATTAGTTCATCTGACAACCATTTAGGCCTAAACCTTGAACAATATTTCTTAGTTGGTATGTAAAGCCTAGTAGCTTCCACGATAAGTTCTTTGAATGCTTCCCATTTTGAATTTGCTGTTGGCAATATCATCAGTTGATCCCACTGTATAGAATTTAAATACTGTCTCAGTCCATTGTAGTCGCCTTTACGAAAGCAATACCCCTTCCCTTTACCCCTAATGGTAGTTACCTCTTTGAGTAACTCCCACTTCAGCACACTGTGATCACTGCCACCAAGTGGTTCATTTATCTGCAGATTCTTAATGCATGAAGAATCACTACTGATAATCAAATCAAGAGTATTACTCCCTCTAGTTGCCTCCCGAACATGCTGATGTAGAAAACAATCATCCAATAAATCCACAAAAGCCTTGCTACTGTGTGAGTGACCAGCCCCCAAATTCCAGTCAATATCTGGGAAATTAAAATCCCCCATTATAAGACTCTCTGATTTACTGGCCCACTCTATTTCTCCGAACAGTTTCTTATTATACTCATCAGAGTCATTAGGCCTATAGCACACTCCTACTCTCAATTTTGATCTCCCAATGCTTATGTCACACCAAACTGACTCGACACTGCACTGTCCAGCGATGTCGACTGGCTTCACTTCCTTGGATTTTATGTGTTTCTTAATTAATAGCATAACCCCTCCTCCCTTCCTATCCTGTCTATCCTTTCTGTACACATTGTACTCCCCAAATTCCAGTTCTGCATTTCTTATATCTGTGTGACACCACGTCTCTGAAATCCCCACAATATCTGCCTTTGATGTTTTGAGCAATACCTCAAATTCATCAAATTTATTTACTAAACTCCTAGCATTGGTGTACACACAAGTATACATGCACCTGTTCTTTTTCTTAGCTACCCTAACACAACCCATGTGTTTACTTGTACCCCAATGATTCCCAGCAGTCTCTGAAATATCCTGCATCTTATTTTCCAGGCTGCGGCTCATTCCAATAGAAGCAGTGCAAGAATCACTTTCACCTCTGCCAGTGGCTACTGTTAATCTATTAGTCCTTGTATCCCCCCAATCTAGCAGTTTTCCGACCCACCTAACATTGCCTCGATAGCATCAGCAAACATTCTTGCACCCTTTCTATTTAAGTGTATCCCATCCCTGTAGAAGCAGTCTCTCCTGTTAACAAGTACAGACCAGGCTGAAAAAAATTCTACCCCTTGAGCCCTGCACAATCTTTCCAGGGCCGAATTGATTGACAGGGCTCTCATCATATACTCCCTCCTATCGTGTCTGGGCAGAATTGCAGACACTTTCAATTTCAACCCTAATTCACGGCTTTTTTTCATCAGTGACCTGTACTTGTCAAGTAATTCCGCCGGTCTCCTACTCTTAATGTCATTAGTGCCAACGTGTACAACTATATCACCTTTTGTGCCCTTAAAAGATGATATCCGCTCTACAACGTCATCAACTTTTGCCCCTGGCAGACATACCCTGGTCCTATTCCACCTATCCTTTTTACAAAGCATGTTTCCCGTTTCCCTGACAATAGAGTCACCAACAACTACTAGTTCCTTTGGGACCAGCGCATTCTGCCTTGGGGGTTGCCGCTGTGTTCCGCGATGACCAAGTGCAAGCTCTGGCATTGGTGTGGGCAGCTGAGAGCTTGATGGGCCCCTCACTTGTAATCCTTCGAGGGCATCCACCCTATCCTTCAAGCTCTCATATAGGCCCATAACAACGCTGAGTTGTCGCCTTATCTCCTTATACTCCTTGCATCGCACACACACAAAGACATCCCCCATGGCAGTATCATGTCCCATACTTGACTGCTCCGCAAACATCAAGCAAATAGTGCATCTTACAAGGCTGTGATTCAGAGGACAACTGCCCCCCTCAGTTCTCCCCTGGGCCACAGCATTCCCATTAGCTTGAGCCCTTTGCTTTGCTGCTCTGGTTTGAGTCATGATTTAGATTTACTTTCAATAAAATTTCAATTTCTGTACAAAATTAAATCCTAAACTTGTATCCAAACACAGTTATAACGCTATATTTATGTTTCAGTAACGAGTGTTATCTACGGAATATTTACGTTTCAGTAACGAGTGTTATCTGCGAAATCCCTTTATATAACTTTCGTATCAAGTTATGTATTAATTATTTGTTTTTACTAATTATTTATGTTACGTAACCTAAGTGGTTATATGTATAATTAATTATGTTAAATAAAATTAATTATATTACGTTTGTAATCTAAGTCGTTATATGTATTTATTTAAACGTACAATTTAACTGCTAACGAAGTTCAACTAACGCTATCTAGTACGGTATATCGTATGAACGGTATATCTAGTACGGTATATCATTTGGAGGGAATGGTGTAATATTTTTTTTTTGGCTGATGCTGCGTAAGCTTTATTGCTTTATTGCATCATATCCCACTACTACATCTGCGCCATATGTACGCTGTGAAGAGATACAGTTCTCCTGTAAATGCCAGAAAGAATAATAAAATAAAATAAATAATAATAAAATGGTTAAATAAAAAATAATAATAAATAAAATAAAAAATAAATATAGTAGAGCACTGGGGTATAGTGCAAGAAGGAAGTAAAGCTGGGAGAAAGTGTAGTGGCTGTAGAGAATGCAGCCGCCCACGTTCAGTGGAGTAAGGTCCACCGGGAAAGGGAACAGGTCCTAAGAAGGGGAAGAAAGTCACCCAGCAAGGGAGCTGAGTGTTTAATCCTACTCTGTCCAAAGACAGGGTTAACAAATCCTACCCCGATAAGGGTTAGCAGATATATTCGGCAGTGTACAGCATTTGAACCATATGGTATTCAGCTGGCTGAAGTCTGGGCATCGTCACGGTTCCCAATATGAGTAGGTGGTAGGGTCTTCCGTCTTGAGAACAGATCTTGGGCAAATTTGGTGAACGCATGATAGTACTGTTCTGTAATGTTCATGTCCCTGTGGTATGTCTTGGATCCTAGTGTAAAAGATGCTACGAAGATCCTCATAGAGGAAGCAGAGGACAGTAAATGGTTCCAATCCTCGATTTCCACAAAAGTAATAGGGATTATCTATTATGCCCATGGAGTTCAATTTTTGATTGATCGAGCCATGCCCAGTTATTAGATAAGTTGCGTAAAGACCTGGGGAGAACCACGGTGGAGCTTTGGGGAAAACAAATGAAACGTCGGGATTTTTTTTGTTTTTGTAATTAGACCCTTGTCAGTGTCTTTTCATCTTGCTTGCCACATCTGTAGAAGTTTGACTGCAATTAGCCTCTTCTCAGTCTTTTTTTTGCTCTCATTGAGGGTATTGATAGTATACCCAGGAATGGAAATTGGTAAACCCTGGACAGGCAGTAATAGTCCTCGACAGATGACCTCTATATCGAGCGGAGAGACACCCGAAAAGACCTGGAGGGCGACAGAACTGACCGTGCAGCAGGCCCTGGTGATAGTAGAATACGTCACTGGATAGTTTCTAGCTTGCGCTGGTTGCGGATCAATGTAGCTCGGTGAAACGAGACCCCAGAGCCGTACGTAATGATTGGTAGAAAGATGGATTTGTAGAGCAACTTAAGCGTGTGGCCGTTTAACCCCCAGTCTGACCAGGTGATCCGAACAATGAGGGCTGTACAATTCCTGACCTTGAATGGGGATGAGAAAGATGCGGGAAAAAGGTGAGCTTGGAGTCCAAGACGATGCCCAGGTGTTTACGTTCTGTGACCACTTTGATGGTAGTTCCTTGAATTTTAATCTGCGGAGGTCTTGTTTTCTGCAGGAATCCTTTAAGGAGGATGGATTGCGTTTTCTGTGGGGAGATATGTGACTTATGGAGTTCAGCCCAATCCTGCAATATCTGAATGGCATGATTTGAGATGGCTTCAAGGGATGCTCTTGAGTCTGCAGCGACCGATATGGTGAGATCGTCGGCGAATGCCTGGGTGGTAACAGGGCCCAGGTCAAGAGCAAGGAGCTCATCTAGAACAATGTTCTAGAGGAAAGGGCCCGGAACCGACCCCTGAGCACACTTGACTTAAACTAGAGATGAGACAAAAGGAAATTGATCCCAAGGAAAGGACAATCATACTTTACCAAACACATGGATGTGACAAACTGACCAGCACCACAAGAAAAGGACAACCAAGATATTGGAACAAAGACCAGGACTGCAGCTGATCGCTGCCTAAGACAATCCGGCGACCCGGCTGGATACCTAGCCCAGCCTGCTGGCAGGGGGAGATAACTTTTTATCGCCTCCGCCACCTACCATCCAAACTTTCCTCTGGTGTGTCATGGGCATGCCACACTGCCTATTAGGGGTAATCTCTTCTATCGACCCCTTACTTCTACTTTTATCCCCAGTCTTCAGCCTTCCCTCCCTCCCTCCCACTATTATCTTTCATCTAGCGTATAGCCCCCACACGTCTAAATCTAATAACATCAAAATTTTGCCTGATCTATTAAGCCCTTTAACACATCTCTCTCTAGCGTTAAACCCCAACCAGCGATTTTCTAACAGTAAACATTTCCTCTCATTAAACTTTAACATCAAACGCGTGAAAATTGTTTTTTTTTTTTAGGTCTTAGCCACTGAAATCCTAGGAAACTAGGTGGCAGGACCTGACAGAGTAACTTGTTGTGATACTGGACACACCCGGCTAGCCTCCATGTGGCGCGGTATGGGCAACGTCAGGCCCCACTAGGGGTATGGTGGCCCGGATCTCGCCACGTGGAGGTTAGCCGGGTGTAATGGACACAACACATCACACTTCACAGTCATGGCCCACACACTTTCAAGTCTCTGGCTTGACAGCGTATTGTCCTCGATACAGCGAACACACGCAGAGACGGGAGAAATCCTAGGTGCCGTCTGACACGAACATACCTTATACCCTGAGGGCAAACCCCATGGGCAGAGCGTGTCAGGCTTCTGTATAGAGTGGAAATTGTAGTCTTCCGGTTATCCAAGTATGTTTGAATACAGTTGTACAAGTTGAGTGGAGTATGTGCTTGCCGCAGTCTTTGCTGGATGCTCGGCCTCCAAAGCATATCAAATGCTCCAGCGAAATCTATTGCAATTACCAAATAATATTTATGTGTTGTTTTTGGGGCTGCAGTGACTAATTGGCAGAGAGCGTCCTCTGTGTAGCGTCCTGGGTGAAAACCGAATTGAAGATCAGCTTTAAGGCCAGCGTTGATATAATGTGCTTGGAGGAGTCTTTCGAAGAGCTTGCTTATCATGCATAGAGGACGGTATGTAAATTGTATAGCGTAATGATGTCGAGCGGCACCAGGGGTTCCCCCATCGCCGCGTTGCTTTCATTGTTGGCGTACCAGTTCGCTGGAAAGGCCAGAGATTTAAAAGTGTGTGGATTTTTAATATGTGTAGTGTTGTGTATCGTTGTTAAACTGGCCGTTTAGCCGCTGGACCCCTACTGAAGCCCAACGTTGCCCACACTTGACCTCGTGGAGGCAGACCTCGTACACAGTAGTTTGAAATTTTTACTCTGGCAGGCTCTGCCACCTAGTTTCCTAAGATTTCGGTGGTTAGGGCCTAAAAAAAAATACTCGGTAAGGGTGAGCGCTGGAATTAGAAAAGCCAATTGAGGTTTATGCGGTTTAATTCGGACGAAATTAAGTTTTTGCAGTTTGTGTGGGGGATACGCTGGCGTATTAGTCAGAGTAGGGGGGAGACTGAAGGCTGGGGAAATACCCCAGGATTTTCAGTGAGGCAGGCTCGTCATCAACAGGAAAAGAATAAGGGTTGGCTGGGGAGAGGAGGGGAGAATACAAGACTCCTCGCCAGGGGAAAGGAAGGAAAGGTACCAGGCATTGACAGTAAAGAGCACTTGAGTCCAAGCGATCTGAACTGGATGTTCGTTGGTGATCGTGTTCAATATAGGAGTCAAATCCAGTCGTCAGGTACATGAGGCAAGTCTCGTCCTATTGTTGATCATGTAAACTGTTCAGTTCGCCCGGTGTGCGTGTTGTGAGGATGCTGCCTTGGATCCTGGTGATATCATTTCCCTCTGCACCTAGTTCGTGCGTTGGCCATTTGGTTTAGCCAACCAACTAGTGGTCCAGTGCGAATAATTTGTATCCAGTTCATGTCAAGTCCTGTGTCAAGTTGTCTGGTTCAGACGTAGATCTTCTTTGTTGTCAGTTCCCTCGTGAACAAGGCTGATGGTCATTGTTCATGGTTGTAGGTTATTTTCATACGGTTTTCTTGCGTTCCAGTTTTCTCCAGTCCTAGCTTCGTGATTCATCATTAGCTTCCGTGTGCTGTGCATGGTGGTTTGCAATAAGTGCTCTACTTCTAGCGAAGAGATTCTGTGCAAAGATGGCAAGGGCTTTGTGTTCTTGTTCTGAGTCAAGAAGGTGCTGTTTCATGTTCTGTGGGAAGTAGGTGATAGCAGTGGTGAGTATACATCGCAGGTCCTCATAGTGGTCGCAGCCATACATGAGATGTTGCCATGTCTTCTCGCTCCCACAGAGTGAACGGGAATCCTCAGTGATTCGGAAGCTAGACAGTTTTGCATTAAATGGTTTGTGCCCGGTGAGCAGAAAGGTGACGTGGAGCCCCGGTTAGAATCAACTCGGGAGTTTTGAAAAAAAACTCTGTTTACGCTCGGGAGGAACTTCTTGGTGAATTCCCCTTGAGTGGACTCCTGTCGTAGGTGGTTGAGCAGTGGTTTTTTCAAGCTCCCTGTTGTTATCGAGGTCCAACATATAGTTCAGGATACTACACGGTATTTCTTTTTGTCATATTATACGTCAGGGCGCATTTAATGATTTACAAATACAGCGGGAGGACTCCAGCCAGAACCTGCAGGGCGTGCGTGCGTGCTGATCGTCGAGACACCTCGTGTGATTGTCAGAATTATTGACCGCTGGATACTGTCCAAGGTTTTTCTGTTTACCACTGTGATTACCTTTTTGTACCCAACTGTTGAAGCATATATGATGGCCGAGATGAAGGTAGATTTGTAATAGACGGACAGGGTCTGCTTGTTTAGTCCCCAGTCTCACTCCCGTTGGGATCGGGAGACTTTTAAAACTTTGATATATATCTTTACTTTACAAATGTATTTAAAACGATTCAACATTTCCTTGATGTCCGCTACTTTTCACTGTTGTTATAACCTTTCATCATTTATATCATAAACAATTATAAACAGATTTGTTCTTTTATCAAATTGGTTTATAATCGACCAGTATCGATCGATCTTATCCATGTAAATTGTTAGAAGGAGCCTTTTGAACTTCTCATTAATCTTCTGGTGCAGAGAAAAGCAACAAGATTAGTGAGGGATACAAAAGGATGCTCTTAGCAAGAAAGTTCTGCAAATTTCAGTGTGGGAACTAGGTATCTGCGAGGACATTTGACAGAACTGTTTAAAAGGCTTTAAATGGATTGAGTAAATATAATGGTCATGGCACCTTCATTCTTACTTTGGCACAAACCAAAGAAATAGTACGGGTGGAGAAATAAATTTAAATTGAAATTTGCTTTCGCAGAGGGAAACTTTCAAGATCGTTGGAATAAATGTCCACCTGCAGATGTGGAAGAGAAAAAGACCTTTAAATCTATTCCGGTTGTGGAATAAATTTAAACGAATTGGACAAATTATTAGATGGGATGGAGAAATGAAGGGGCGATTTGTTTATTGGCCTGTATAAGCTTGCTTCTTTGCGCCCTTGTATTTAATACTGCAATTTCCAAATTAAATAAAACAGCTGATGAGTTAATAACAGATTCCCCATTTCGATATTTAAGGAGAAATATTTACAAATACTGTGTTTATAACAACAAGTAGGCAGTTGTTAATCCAGTCGGTAGCACGTGCAGTAGAGGTCATACACAAGGTAAAATTGCCTTATTTTCTACACTGCCTTTTCTGCTTTATAATCTTCATAATCCTTGAGTGCTTGGAGAAGATAATAAAGGGGTCAGCGTAAAAGCTTCAATCCTAATTAAGAGTCAATGCGCGCTATAACATCTGTAGGCGGGGGTGTTAGTGTACTGAGAGTCACTGGCTTAGCTTTGAATAGAAGGTCCATAACAAAAATTCGATATTCCTCCCACCCACACTCTTTCTCCATCTTCTAACGAATATAAATTTCGAAACAGAGGTCTTTGGGTCCTTGGCAGTTACACTAATGACTTCCGGTTAAAATTATGCCCCTGCTGAAATGTCTTTATTGATGCCAAATCGAAGGTTTCAAATTAAATTACAGTTTGATGGTGCCAATTATTTGGAGAAAACAGACTTTTGGATGGTTTGTGTCGATGATGGGTGGTATAAATTTAGCAATACGCTCCCTTAACACAACTTTCTGAGATATTTGTTAGCTTTGGTTTGATCCAAGGGCCCGCTTTGGCTTTTGATGTGGATTCCGATTAGAGCAAATTCTATTGTTGGACAGATTTTAAGATTTGGTGCAATGCCTGAACGGCGGTCCTCTTGCCCCTGGACATATGTGGATGGGCACTTTCAACTGTTCGTTTTTTCCAAAAAATGTGAGAATTTTCTTTTGAAAGATTTGAGCCGAACTTGGAGGGTTATTAATGGCTTAAGCGAAAACGAAATGTATTCGGCTCGCTAACTGAAGCGTTACCATAGCAACTGTGGGCAGAATAATCGTTAACGACGTTACAGCGAGGAAAGTTAACGCCGGAGGAGAACGGTTATTGGCATTAGGTAGTATGCGAGCGCGGCATTCGCCTCCAATAAATAGAATTAACGCGTTTATTCTTCTCGCAGGCCGCGCGTCCAGAACAGGTGCGGATAATGAAATATTAATTGCGGATGCGGACTTGTTAGCGAGTGAGAGCGGCGGATTAAAACAGTGGTGTTGTGTAATGAGAATGGAACACCTGGGACTTCCGCTATTATTGCGTATTAACCGTCTCTTCCGTCGCCAATTTCTTCGTTTTAATCCTCGGTGGAAGCGCGCGCACGTGTCCACCTGTGGGGGCGCGGTTTATCTCGGATGTGGAAGGAGAAATTAAAGTTTCTTTACCCGATTACGTCAGAGAGCTCGCGCTCTGACACACACTCCGCTAATCTCCTTATAAATGACACTTTTCAAGTTTCGAAACTTTTAACGACCCAAGTTGCGAGAGAGGCTGCGTTCGCCACCTAATCGTCTCAACTTCGTCATCTCCCATTACTCCGGCAGAAGCACGAAGTTACCAAGATGGCGTCAGACATGCACGCGTCACAAAACGCAGCGTTCACGGGCCATTACCCGCTCGCCACAACTTTATGCCCACGTGCAATGCAGGAGTGGTTTGTGGCGCGCGATACGCGTCCATTTTGCTCGCTGCTGACAGCCGGCTCTGACCTGGGCCATTAGGAAGCCTCACTTTGTTACGACGAGTTTTAAGTCGCCGAGAAATGCAGCGGCAAAGTCCCCTCCCTTCCCGCTGTAATGGACTTTCACAAATCCTTCCACCGCGCTACGTTGTCTAAATAGCGGGCTTTACTGCGCACCAGTTAAGCTTTCCTCAAAGTCCACATCACATAAACCACGCCGTAGGAGCCAGCGTTCCTCTACTCCACCGTCACACTCAGCTACCGACAATTTCGGCACCTCGCCGCAGAAAGCCGTCAGTAAAGTACGGGGGTTAGGGCGGCGCTTCTTTTTCTGGTTCTCTGCGAGGAGAACGGTGACACTTTAGTAGCTATTAATTACAGCGGGAAGCCCGGTAACAAAAGCTGGAGGGTTTGGGGCGATAAGGTGTCTCTTTTTATGGTTGTCGCTCTAATTACTTTGCCCTCGCGCAAACAATACAAATAAATTCTTTATGAATTTCTACGCGCGGCCTCGCGATTTTAATCTGGGATCTCGATGCCACCACTTCTTTAAAAACACAAGTTCCAGTTAAGCCTACAGCGACCAACAACGCCGAATGAAACAAAAAAGGAAAAAACGCCGGTCCAAGAAGACGTCTCCAAAGATTCTTTATAAATCTGGGAGTTAAGGAAGCACTTTCACGAGTCGCTGGAAACAGTTCGTCCGTGTACTTGTTTCTTGCAAGTTTTATGTAAACCACCGCGCCTGGATAACACCCAACGCTTGCTTGTTTGTTTGTTGTACCTGGACTGCTTCTCGTTGGGATAAATGACTGGGTCAGATTCCGCAAGGATTGGCTTTGGCCGTCTTAAATTTTTAACCACTGACCGGAAGGAGGGCAGCTGATCAGAGGCGTATGTGGTCGAACAGGCGGTGTACAATTTACGTTTCTATTTAGGGGATTTACCAGTCGCTTTTATAAAGTGGGGACATGGAATTTACGACTCAATCGGCGCGAATGTGATACACGAGATATTCTAGGAGAATCATGCGGCCCTCACGAGACCATATTAAATGAAAATCCAGATCGTAAAACTTGGACATGCACGCTCAAGACAGATAGTTGTGTAATTAACATAATCGTACGATTTTGACAGCTCACACGCGCTCAAGAACAGAAGATTTTGCCTATAAGTCAAGAACGCTCATGCACTACAGAGGAATTTTCCATCCTAGCGCCGATTGGCATCTTCCTCATGGCAGACTTGAATCCCCAGGTTGAAATATGCAGGCACACCCAGTGAAAGTAATCATAAAGCGGGGAAGCATTTGTTGAACAAAGTGGAAGTAATCAAATCTCACCGCGAGTGTGGAAAATCGAGGTGTAATGATTTCAGCCTTGGCTGAAACCCCTCATGCCACGAAAGAGTGCCCCCCACACACTACATTTTACACGCTTTTGACCGTTTTCGCAACGCCTTTTGACCAAATATATATTTTTTAAGCTGAAGAACAAAAAAAAAACCACATAATTGGCTTCGTGGTAGATTTAGGTTCGGTTGTTGCTGGTAATCATATTTTTATTGTCATAAGAATGTAAAGAAAGAAATTGAGAGAAAGGAAATTTCTTTCTGAAAATACAAGTTTATTTTTATTCAAATAATCCATCCATAATTTATGGGAATTGTTTGCCTTAAAAAATAGTAACACGAATCCGCAGAATGCTTCCAGATGCTGGTTGTTAACTTGAAGCGAAAGGACGTAGGGCAAATGGGGGAAAATGTATCCTTGCGTGTGATTACAACATTAAAAGCGAATAAAAATGAGGGCCTTTTTTAATTTCTTTTTTTCTCAAAAAGAAAAAAAAAGTATAAAAAAAAACACTCATTACTTCGATCTCAGCATAGGGGGGACGCTGCACTACTTTCAGGTAATTTGAAGATACAAAGTAACTTTGTTATATAATCAATAAATTTTCAGTAAACTTCAGAGTTATCTTTAAAAAATTCAATTTATAGTAAGCTATTGGGCCACGACTTCATATCATCAAGGATCCAACGCTTTGCCCCTGCAGACATCAGTAGATTAAGCAGCCGAAGTAGTTTTTTAATATAAACAACTTTAGTAGTTTCATGACACTGCCATTACAATGAAACAACCTTCTGCCACCGGTCTAAAAATATGTCCCTCCACGATAATTCATGCTGCTTAATTCATAATAGGCAAGTTATTTCTCAGACATCTTTATTTTGTTTTCCAGTAACTGCTGGAGTTCGTACTCCCCTGCGTTGTACTGTATTCACTTTAAACAAGACATTGTTTAGTTGACGGTGAACTTTGCTACTCGCACATTCTCTGTAAGCTTGCAGTACGAAGAACACAAACAGTAAGCATTTTAACACGTCTTGAGAAATTATAAAACTTTATAATTGCGCAAGGATATTGTAACATCGTCTTCTTATAAAGTTGTGAAAAGTTGAACGCTTTGTGCCACGCATAGAGCGAATATACAGAGTACTGTCTGATATTCAATGATTTTAACAGTAACGTTTTGGTCATACAGTCTTTTCATCAGAATTTGGATTCCTTTGAGCAGCGATCGGTCCATTTCTTGATTTCAACTGTATTTTTGATGAAAGAGCCATGCAAGGAGAATTGCCAGAAGTGAGTATCGTGCGAAATTTTCGTTTCTTACCAGAAGATTATTGTGGTGTTATTAGAAAGGGACAATAACCTGTTGTAGGTTGTCAAGTCCTTTATTTTGCTTTGTGAAACCCCTGGTCAAGGTGGCAGTGAAGGATATATTGGATATGTGTATATTATATCTGCAATAAAGAATATTTATTTACCAAAAAAAGCCTGTCGTATCAGGGCCACCCGACAACTAACTCATCTGCCCATGTGTCCACCTGCTCATGTCATTAAATTGAGAGTGTTCTGTGGTCGATTTGCCTATTTCACTGGAAGAAAATCCCAAGTTTCCGGTGGGAGAAATGCATTACTGTCCACGACTGAGACTAACTGACTTAGCCATGGAATAAAAAAAGCCCAAAATTGCCTCGTGTCATTGATGGGATTCAAACCTGTGGCTTTCCCACCTTATGTGGGAAGGATGGTGATTATAACCACTGTGCTACACACGAGGTCTATGGTGGCTGTTCAGTGATTTCATAGAGAGTAGTCTTGTCTTAAAATGGAAGAATTTCGGAAGGCCCTTTCAATCGGGATTGAATAAGACGAAATCAGGCTAACTGCTTTTTCGTGAAGTATTTTTTCCAGCACACGCACGCACGGCATTAAGCGCCTGAACTCGTACTTGCAAAGACCTAAAACACATTCAATATCAAACTATCTGGTCAGCCTGAAAACTTTAACAAATATTCCTTCGTATAGGACGAGGCCAGTGGACTGGAAAACGGTTGAGAAGAGAAGGAAGAAACACACGGTTCCCACCTCGTTCTGTATTTTCTGTTCCTCCCAACTTAAGCTTAGTTTAATGACCACGTTATGTTCTAGAATATTTATATTAGAGGCTTATTTTGTTCTATTATTTTAGCTT
This sequence comes from Mastigoproctus giganteus, assembly GCF_048544385.1. NCBI lineage: Eukaryota > Metazoa > Arthropoda > Arachnida > Uropygi > Thelyphonidae > Mastigoproctus > Mastigoproctus giganteus. The sequence goes on from NC_143576.1 coordinate 34,516,154, forward strand.
TTGGTTTCGTGTGATCACATTTTAATTCATGTCGTTACTCTTTAGCCTTCAGTTTTACTGTAGAGTCCACATATTTCCGGGAGTGCTGTTATGCAGGAACCATTAGAGAAATGCTATCATTAAACAGGTAAGAGAGATAAGAAATGTTATGAAATCTTTTAGGATATTTGTTAATGAAAAGCTGTTATATGACCATCTTAACGTTCTACCGGGGCTTAAATCTTAACAAATTAAGATTTAAGCTCCGGTAGAACGTTAGAAGGCTTAAATCTTAACAAAGATTTAAGCCCCGGTAGAAGGCTTAAATCTTAACAAAGTTAAGATTTAAGCTCCGGTAGTCTTAAGTTGTCTTCTCGAACGTTGAAGAAAGTTGACTTGGCGAATTTTACGGGTGCTCTTTCTTTCACGTTATTGTTTGCTTTTAGCTGTTAACCACTAATTTTATTATTCGGATAAGCAGACTTCATACATAGTTTTATCCATATTCTCACAGGACAAAAACACAAAGCGCGTGGAAATCGTATAGTCATTTGTATGAAGCAAAATAAAAACATCGGACTGCCTGGCATTGGTCCAGTGGGACAAGAAAACAAAATACCGTGCCCTCCGTTCGTCAAGGATTCGCAATTCAGCAGTCATCCTCCCTTCTCATTTTAATAGAGATCCTGTTCCTTTCATGGTAGTTAGGGCTCGTCCTGCTGACAGAAATATTTCAGAATTAATTCTTGGAGTCAGAAGGAATCCACCCAGATGTTCGGCATCGATTGCTTTTGACCTTCACGCGCTTCTGTCGGCGCTTAATGCATTCGAGAGTAATCGACCATTAATCCGTATGGCGGAATTGGAGTCGACCTGGGCCCAACTGAAATATTGCGATACCACACAGAAGCCGAGCTTAGTTTTCCATTTTTTTCCGGATTATTCATCCGAGTTGAGTGTTCACCACTCTGCACTAACTAGAAATTAATGCACTTAACTGGCGAAGATGGAAATGTACGACCCCAAACTTTTCCGACTATTGAATTCCACATTACGTTCGAGGAAGTGTCTTTTTAAGTAAAACTTTGTCCATCTCAATGGAATTATTTGGGCCAATAAAAAGTACTTCACCATAACCTTTTAGATGACGTGCAGATAGTTTGCACGTCTAGTCTCCACCGTCTCATCTTTATCCTCCTCATCTTCATTATCCGACTGTCAGTACGGTGCACGTCTCATCCCAACCATTCCCAGGAGCTCGGACGAAAGACTTGTGCTGATGACAAAATCGACTTTTGTGAGTAAAGCTACGGGTGGAAAATACCGAAGAAATGAGATTAGATACGGGCAGGAAATGAGCAACAGTTCGATTTCGCATTAGATGGAGATGGAAGATTCACGGCATGAAATGGCGACCAATTTGAAGGCTGAGTTGCGATGACGAACTCGGAGAGCAAATTACTTCTTTAAAAAGTATTAAAAGGCGTAATTATTACTTTCAAGTGGTAAGCCACAAAGATATCGCTTTTTGAGGAACTAGAATTGCCCTTTTTCCTTCTGGTGATTTCGAGGGTCATATGAAGTGTCCCGAAGAAAATAATTTCATATAAATTACTCGAAATATAGTTACAGTTAATTGACTTTACTTGGTAATTCCATTATGGTCAATACTGAATTGTAATGTGGGAGGATGAAGGGGAATATTGGCCAAAGGTAGGAAAAAAATAATTCGTTAATCTATTCTTAGATGATTATCAAGGATGCCACTTTTTTCTTTCAATTGGTATACTTCCATTAAAGCAGACGTGGCAACGTTTCTTAAATTTCGTACTTCGTGTGTAATGTTTTAGTTCCTGTTTTGCCAAGAACATATTTTTAATGTTTTGAAACTGTTTACAAATGAAAAGGTTGCGTGGTTAAATAAAATAGACATTTTAAAAATTTTTAATCTTATTTTACAGTAAATTAATTTATTTTTCTGTAATGCGTAAGAGATTAAGATCAAACTGGTGGGTTGGATAAACAGATAAACTAAATGACATTAAACCTGTAATCGAACAAGAACATTGGCAGTATAGTCTAGTCTAAGCATGAAGCGCAAAGAGGAAGTTGTTCTAGCTGTGCTCCGCATGGGACCCAGTCATCTAACACACGCTTTTCTCCTGAGGGCTGGTGAGCCTCCTATGTATGAATGTCCGGATTTTTAAATGCATGCCGTTTTTGTTCTAGCGCTTTTAACAGTCTGACTGCACCTTGTATACTCAGTCAGATTTTACTTGACAAAAACGACATGTTCGAAATTCTAATACTCCATGTTTGGGATTTCTTGCTGTTTTTCCAAATAGTACTACATCTCAGTAGATTCCCCTTGACTGCAGAATATACACTGCAGAGCTGCATGCTATACAGCTCTAGATCACATAAAAAGTCGCAGTTACCAATGGTTTATTAAATATACCGATTGACTGAGTGCATTACAGGCTTTATCAGCGATGACACACTAATCATCCACCCCTTTCCCGGATTCAACAGAGATATACACTCTCTATGAGGGTGGATTCGATATCCTCTTCTGTTGGATTCTCAGCAACATTAGGTTTAGAGGAAACGATTTGGCTGCAGCCAAATCGGCAGCCCTGACGAATAATCTTGACCTGTCAGTCTTCAGACTACAGGCAAATAAAGCGTAATAAATTACTTTCTCAGTGACAAGGTTCTTGGCATCGCCAGGTTAAAAACAAACTTTACCAGATGAAGCGTATAATCAAATTATGGCAGTCTGGTCTGCGCAGGGATCGTAGAAAGGAGGTTGTTCTTTCTCGGGCTGATTACTTTCCTATATGTGAATATTTTATCCGACTGTACAAGTTTTAGAAATGCTCTTAACCATCCGACTGAACCAATAAACACTTAATCAGGTTTTAACCGACGATGACAATGTGTTAGCAATTTTTAAATTTTTAAAATCGATTAAAAATATATATATATACACTCATAGGAAACATTGAATTTATTTTTACTCTTATATTAATTTTTATTTATTGATATACGAACCCAAGCACAGTACTAAGTACTATAGATTCTAATACCTCTCGTGGTTTGGATTTCCCTCTGGAGGCCCGAAAGCAATGGGGAGGGGTGGTAGTTGATGAAAAGCTAGGAAATGTCAGTAGAACAAAGTAGTAGTTTTAGGTGGGGGCAATCCAGTTTATTGGCGCTGTATTTTCCCTCGTTGACAAACTTAGATTCTCGTTCAGGGAACGGGCGAGTCTAAGAAGGTGATCTGATAGATAATTCCTCTTTATGATTCAGAACGATTTTCAGCGTTTGAAGCGGGATTCGCCAGAATTCCGTCTCCCAGACGTTTTCTGCTGAGACATATTCGGCGATTATTGATTCCCACCTTTCCTTACCAAACTGCAGTTTTAAAATTTCTTGTATATATCCTGGAAAAGAATCACGTGCCCTCAATAATGTTGAATTCTGAGGTGGGAGGTACCTGAAGGCAAAAGTTCTCCCCTCCTGGAACAAATAGCCTACCCTCGGCATTAATATAAAATAATCTACACATCAGAAACAACGCTTGATCTACCTACTCCAAATTCATTTGTAGTTCGTCCCCCGTCCCTTCCGCTAATGCAGGTGCTGAATCAGAACTGTTCTGCACTTGTTCAAATGGTTCCTGATCTTTCAGACGGTATGCAGTAATTTCGATTCAGTATTTGAATTCACTTAAATCGAACCAACCCCCTTTTGTCGCCCTGTAAATGGAAGACGCATTCTTTCCCAGAAATGCAAATACCAACAATACTTTCGGGGAGATTTTCATTTCATCGTTTTGATGCCATTTCCCTTTATTCATATTTGCGGAGCAGCTCTACATATTGCGAGAGTAACTCTCGCAGCCCCTTTTCAGTCTGGCTGAAGAAAGCCACACCTTGACAGCGGAAAAGCTGACGAATCCAAAGATATGACAACAACATTTGTTGCATGCTAAAGTGAGCGAGCAAAACATCGATTTCCAAAAAGAAGGAGAAGAAAAAAAGCTCTCAAATAGAAACTTCCTCGCAGAAGGACACCTGAAGGAGTAGTAATATTTCCTTGAGTACATAAGGCGTGACGACAGGTGTCTGAGATATTCCACTATAAGAACATCGCATATATATGGAGTTTGAGAAAGAGCAAGAGATGTGAGCACCGTCATGCATTACCCTGGCCAGGTTCCAAACACTGTAAATTGCCACCACTTACGGTACACGCGTTATACTTTGTAGTGTGTTAAGCACAAATGGAGTGGATAATTCTATTAATTCCTGTTTGGCAGGAAGCCAACCCTGTGGGCATGCGCGGAGTAGACAAAAAAAGAAAAAACACCATTATCAGGCTGCAAGTTTTCTATATTCTATTTCACAATGCTGGGTTTTGTTAAAATGATACTGTGTTTGGACCCGTTCTCTGGTACTCAGAAGCGAGGTGCAATCCAGTCTGTGCGCACTTAGGGATTTCATTTTCAAAAATAGTTAGGATATCCCCATAAGTGGGTTACTTGTTGTTTCTAGATGCATTTTGGTACTGTTGAATTCAGAATGCTGCATTTGTAGAGCAGCGCTTTAATTTCAGAATTGTTCAAGCGAAAAACCGACCAATACTTTAACTTGGGTTCGTAGGACAACACTTTCACTGCTTTATATTATGGTACAAAACAAGCGTCTCTCTGAAGCCTCCGCCGAGCCTGCTCCCTGGCATCGCCAAGCCTCTCCTACATAAGGTAGTTGAGCAACACGTAAGAACTATAAAAGTTAGTATTTCACACGTGGACGGGTCTTCCACAAGATTCTCATTATCTCTGCGTACACTTTACAACTTTCCATTACCGGGCCCCTAATATATGGGGCGTAGAGAAAACATTTCCTGTAGCAGAAAGGTAGCTAGCTTATTGGGAAATTTAAGGTACTTAAATTTCAAGTGCTTTCCACATGGTGGCGCTGAAATCGAAACTCTCTGACTCAATTATCGTATTGTGAGTAGAAGAATTTTCCCAATACACCCATTCTGCACAAATGTTGGATTTTGAAATGGGTTTTGAAATTATAATTAAAAGAAGAAGCTTGGACGATAATATCAAAATGTTGGGGACAGCCATCAGTAAAATATGACACCGCGCATTCTGTACATTAAATACACCATCGCAGTTTCTCGAACAAATGTGCCATTTCGAATACTGAACCACTCATTGGCAACTCATAAAAACTGGGATAAAAAGAAGGAAGAAAGATCTAACAAATAAAAAATATTTATAGACTGTTGGGGAGGAATATTGAAATGTAATTCTTAAATAGATTGGTACTTCTAGTTGGTCTTGGTAAAAATTCAGTTAGCGCTTCTCCTTCTCCCCAACCATGCGGGTTGGGTTAGATTTTCGATTGGATGAGACGAGTTTTTATCAGCTATTTTTACACCATGGTCGAGTTAGTCTGTCTCAGGTGGGGACTGCATGAGTTTTTTCCTGAAAAGCATGCTTTTCATCCCAAAAGAGACAAATCGACCACAGAAAGCCCTCAAATACAGGAGATTACTCCAAATAAATAAATAAATAAATAAATAAAAACAATTTCTTTTCGTAGACCAATAAAAGAAAAACTTAGCAACCATTGTAGGGATTTCTAATACAAGAGAAGACCTGCGCTGCCTGCATCATTGATGATATTCCAGGGGTCAACAAGAAATTGGCGAAAGAAGATCAAAATGCCGCAACACATGTTTATACGGCTAAATGTAACGGCGATACGAGAACTTTTAGTAAGGATGCTCTCTTGACCTTATCCTCCAACAGACAGTCGAGAGTTATTCAGTCGAAGCGTCACGCGGGAACACGTTATTTGATGGAACTGTTGGAATTCCTTCTCTTCATTTGCTCTCCACGTTTGTAATGACCCGAAAGAAACGAAACAAATCAAATACGAACTCCCGTTTCCAGTGGCCAAAGAGGGTATTACGTAACTGGATCTTTTACGTCCCTCATAATAGAATCCCGCCGTGCTTCCATCGATATTTGAACTAAATTTTGAATTCGTAAGAATTCTGCAATGCCCTTTATTGACTGGTGAAGTTGAAGCATTTTGCTCTGGGTCTTGGAATGTCCGTAATTTTCAGCTGGCGAGTGAGAATATTTCTTGGAATTTAGGGATGCTGAAACTTTCTTTAGGAAGCTTGTGGTTTGTCCATATTCTGCTAATCGTGCTGAGATGTAAATGCATTTCCACGCCAGTGGCTTTTAATTTTTTAAAATATAACCCAACTACTGTAGGGACTTCGATCGAACTTCTATATATGGTCTGAAGTGGATTAAAGCTTGGTTTAGAATTTATTTTACGAATGGAGTTTTGAAAAAAGAAAAGGAAATGGCCAGATTATTTTTCTGCTTTCTTAAGCGAAATTTAGATTGGTTGATTGCTCGGGTTTTTCGGGGCATTGACAGGTAAGCCATAGCGCCTCACTAAATAGAGGACCAAGGGTAAAAAGCTATTGAGGCAAATTATTAAGCTTAGTTGGACTAAGCAATACCATTTTTCTCATAAATGTTTTAAGCGGCAGAGAAAATGTATTTTCTGTTGAAAAATACTTCCGAATACTCTTTCGTTTTCATCTGCCAACGGGCCAATAAATGTGGCTCGTCAAATGAACAATCAGTCTTTAAAAATTTCAGATCACGTGGGCGTATTTGCTTCGCAACCCCCAGCCCTCTTTGGGTCGAAGAAAGATTAAAAAGAAAACAAAAGTAAAGCGTATAAAAGATTCTTTAAAAAGGGCCGTGACAGCTTTTTTTCGAACATAAGCCGCTATAAGTATAAGGGACGTCGCGCATTTAATAAATTCCCCAAGAATGGATCTCTTAGGAAACTATTTCGCACGAAGTCTCTTAAATCTCGTGTATTAGCATCATTCCAATAACTGCATTATACTCCTCTGGTTGCTATAGTGATAGACATCACTTGGAAGGCATCTCTTTGTGGCAGTTTATATCAAAATGGGGGCAAATGAAGCATCTCGAGGATTTGTATTCCTCGAGATAAGCGGTCCTTGAACACACTTCCGAGCCAAGAGATATCTCGTGTATTCGAATCGCCATCTCACCCGGAATGGAATCTCGACGACATCATCGTACTAGGGGTCAGCCGAATGGCCCTAGCGACACTGGTATTAAGCCTATTACCCCTAAACAACTGTCGTAAAACAATGATGTCGGCCGACACCTCCCGTACGATCGCCATGAGTCAGTAACTGGGCCACCACGTGCCGCATGTAAGCTTGAGCCGAGAACGCCGAAATAGCGTGTAGCTACACGTGACACCCCTGGTCATAGACACGGCTCAATCTGCGGCCAACTATTTCGGGGATCGTTATTAACAAGGGCCACGCGCACTGCCACTATCCCCTGTCACTGCGCCGTATTACACGGATAATGAACTTCATATTAGCCGCCGCAGACTCCCATGCAAACCCTCCCCCCCTCCGATTCCCCAGGTTCGCCCCCCTCCCTCGCGTCTCTCGTAAAAAGTGACTAGCTAATACAGCGAGATCGACGCACGAAGCGGATGGCAACCAGCAGTTGGCAGGCGTCTCATATTAATCACGTGTTGGTGAGGACGATGCAGGACGCAGAGGCGCACGGTGGAAGCGGTCCGTCTCTCGGTTATCGGGATGCGAGGGATCACGCCTAGTGGGTAGTGACTCTATTGACCCGAGTTTTTAATAAAACTCGCTGCAGGACGCTGCCATTCCCCGGATAAAAGTGCAGCTGCAGGAAATGCGACCCTACAATAGCAGTTGTTCCCCAGGAATGTGGGAGGAGGTGAAATGGGATGTGTGGAGGTTGCTTTTCTATACAGCTCGTCTCCTTGATCTATTGGTCATTCTCAACTTCTTCTGCCACCCCTCGTTTGGCAAGAGGCTCAGCGCTTTTCGTCAAAGGGAGGGAAGAAACATTCGAATACAGGAGCTGGCATTTACAAAGGGCCTGCGCGCTCGCTCTCTCTCTGTCGTGTAAAATATCTGTCCAGCTGATTAAAAATGAATGCGAATTGGTTGACATTCTAAAGGTCAAATGCTGCCTAATGTACGCTGTTTCTTCCAGCAGTCTGCCTTTTAAAGTGTTGCACCTACATCGCCATAAATCAGCGCCTGACAACAGACCCAAGAAGGGTATTTCACCGAGTGAAATACGATTGTTTACAATTGATATCACGAAAATGCTGTAAAATTTGTAAGCTGTGGTAGACGGATATGTGCGAGTTGTCAGGTGTTATTGGGTTATTATACTGTCTGTAAATTGCGCATGCATCCGCTCTGCCAGTTTAAGCCACTTACAAAATGTATTTACTATAAAGATGAACGTGATTTTGTTGTGGAAAAAGGAACTCAGTACATCACGAAATGGTGCCCAAAAACAGTTTTCAAGCGAGGAGATTTCAACATCATTTCAAGCATTCCAAAAATGGGAGAATGCTTGTAAATCTGCTGCATGAGATGTCCGCAGTAGACGAAGTGGTCAAATAACCATTCTGTTTGGAAATTTCGGTATAAAGATGACTCCATATTTCCATAACTCGATCTGGGCAAAGTAGAGCAGTGTATGGAGGCCAATATGATCGATAGATGTCGGTGGTGACGCTGTATAATAGTTCACAAGGGGTCAGAGTCGACGTTAATTACACCTTAGTGGTGGCACTGAGAAATTTCAGTGTCCAAAATATAAGATGGCGTGTTTTGATTTTTTAATTATCGCGCCGAATTAATTTATTTTGATATTCGTACAATCATTTGGATGCATCTCAATTTCAAGGTGCGCGCACTTTCTTTTTTATTTCTTATTCTGCCGAGTGCGTGATCTGACTGGGCGTGCTCTCGTATTCTATATTTTTTAACTATTTTTTGGCAAAAAAATAACCGCACGGAAATATCTCAAAAATGATTCGGCTTGGTGAGTGCCAGCCGTGTAGGAATTGCCTGCTGCAATGTTGACACTGACCATTAATCAGGAGGTCGTATTGTGCACTGACTGACCAATAAATAAAACCACCACGGTGACTACCATGCGGCTTTCTTATTGAGTGAGTTAATAAACTTGTAGATGAGGACGAAACTTGGGCTACTTATCTATTAGCAACTCGCATCCTAGGTCGTTTAGATGATGCTTACAAGTTCGCATTGATCAATTACCTGAACATCATACCATTTGATGTCCAGGTAGTTGAAAGAAAGCAGGGGCACCAAGTAAGTGATTGCTAATTGATTCGTATATTGGAGTTTTATATAGTCGAAACCATCCGTACAGAGTCCAGACCAAATATCAGATAGCAAGTACGAGAACTTTCTATGTGATTTCACTTAATCGTGACGACAACTTGCCAATACCCCAAAGCCTGAAGGACAGACTTTGGGTAAAAAAAAATATATATATATCAAGTGATTACTTGGACAATGAACCGATTTCAGTATTCCAAATTATGGATCCGGACTGTTGTCCGTCTGCATCATTGACAGTTCACTTGATTCAACAAGAAGATTCTACAAAAAGGCACCTCTTTGCCTTTGAAACTAGCAGTGACCTTTTTAAACAACGTTAGAGCAGAGTATTATTGGGTTATTGTAAATGAAATGGTGGATTCCTTTAAAGAAATGACTCTACAATATTGCCTTAACGATGTGTCTGATGCATTTTAGTTTTGAACGTAGCGAAAGTTTTCACCAAGAGATATTTAATTTGGAAGAGTAGACCCCAGGGAAGTCAATTGAAATAGTTAGCCGACTTTTGTTGGACTTTGCTCAGAAAATGTTTACCTCCTTGCATTACATCACGGAAATATTGTATTTGTTAGATTTCAACTGAATGTGGCAATCCTCCATTCTAGTGCAGTAGGTTTTAATAACCTTGTGCTAAGGAACTTTCTTTTGAATGAAAATTGTCTTCTGAACACGTTCGTGAATTCCTTTTTCTTTTGATGAAGGACTTACTATTGAACTAAGTTGGTGTCTACTTTTTTTGATCAACCAAACTGAAATGAAGGGTTCACAAAAGGAAACCCCGCTAATCTTCAGGCAGTTGTAGGACCTCCAGCTCGCATTAATAATGTCAGTTCTCTTTCAGGTGCGGACAACTGTTTGGTGCTTTGAGATATCTCTTTGCCAATGAAAGTAAAGCGTGATGGCTGCCCGAACTACTTTCACTGTAGATGCACAATATCTTAAAAAGATCACAAAGCGCATCAACTCTTGGCACTAACTTCATTTTCTTTCTCGCTTGAAGACTGCGAACGTAATGCGCACTTAGAATGCTATTCAGGAAGTTGTTGTTTATTAACCATAACAGCGAAACACATTGACCTCAGTTATCTATGGGTTGCGTAGACCGTAATATATTCAATATTTCAGGCTTTATTTGATTCCGAAGAAAGAAGACACTTCGGTGACCACCCTTATTTGCGGAATACGGCTGATATTGCATCTCCCACTTTCTCTCTTTTCGCGTCACTTTAGACAGTGTGGCTGCCATAAATTGTTTACGTTATCGGATAAATGGCACGGACAAGCTGCGAGACCAACTCCTCACGTGCGCCCATTAATTTAGGGTCGTTCTGTCCGTGGCCAGATTAACTTACAGAAACGGAACCGCGAGTCACTTTGGTAGTGAAATTTAGAGTTGAGAGGAACCATCCACCGAAAACGAGTGGAATTGCACTTAAACGGGTCATTTTGTCTCTAAGGGGACACTCCGACTATTTCTGAACTTATCTTAACCCCGTTTAGGTGATGACAAAAACAAATCTCGGCAACTTCACGAAATTTAAAGTGTTGTGTTTATACAAGGCCGCACTGAAAGAGACGGACAGCGCGAATAAAGGAACGGTTAGAGGACAGAGTCCTCTCGTGGCTTCTGTGTTAGGTAAAGTAGTGGATGCACCTCCCGTGTTCGCGTGACTACGACTGACATGCCCGGTGATTAGGTGAAAAATCTTCTCCTTCAAGCCCGACCGCACAAAGCACTTTGGTGGGCGTCTCTTCTTTCTCTTTCGCATTTTAACACTTTCATCGATTTCAGGAAGCTTTCCAGTGGACTGAAGAGTTTTAATCCCCTTTTAAAGTCCGGTGCCGTGTTTTGTCGCTTGGCCAAGACAACACCCGGCTTGCGGGTGACGACAGTGACATCATTTTCCACTCCTGTCCCATTAAAGTTTTACCTTTTTAAAGTCTCTCTTTTCAAACTACCCCTAACATCTTTACACTGTAAATTCCTTCGCTTCACCTTTCCGTGGACATCGGCGAGTGCGAGCAGTCGGCTTACATCGCACGTTCCGGTTGATTTTCAAACAAAATTGACTTCCTTTATTTGGTTATTTGAACACTTTAAATCTCGGCCGAGTGGCGGACGGAGTTTTCGAGAGCGGGAGATCTTTGTCTGTCCTCTTAATCTAAATAAACGGAATGAGGCTGAATTATTGAAAGGGAGGGCGATGAGAGCGAGAGTGTTTCGTATTATTTTCGTTTTCGGAACATTTTCAACACGTTCGTGGATGCTGAGTAGTAAGAACTCGGAAAAGAAAATAAAGTGGAAGTCGTAAGTTGAGAGGTCACGACGGCTGGAATGTCATTATAACGAGTTAAAGGAATAGCCGTGGTCATTCTTCTTCCCTCTCCACTGGGAGCTGCCGGATAACTGCTCCCTGGGCAGTCGCGCAAAATCCGGTGGTGGTACTCGTTTTGTAGAGAATACATTTTAACATAAACGATAAAACCTTTCAGGATTTTATGAATATAAAAGAAACGCGGAGAACACATTTTTAAGGGACCATTTCGTTTGGTCTTCCACATTCTCACTCGAGTTGAAAATTTGTCACATCTTGGGCTTCATTGTTAATGAGTGTTGCAACTGGAATTCGTGGCTGCTCGTATAATCTTTGTTTATTTCAAAAGAACCACTGGAGTTTTAAATACATTGCAGAATCTTCCTAAATGCTAATTAAGCAATTGTAGTTGACATTAAAGTTTTATTCCTTACTTCCGTTAACCTGAATGCGAGGAATTTGCGTGATTTCATAGTAATGTATTATCACTGCTATAAGGCAAGTTCCTTTTCAGTGTTTTAATTAAATTAAGATTTAGTTTATTCTTATAACATCGTCAAAACCTTTCGAAGAAGAGTTTGTATGTCGACTTCGTCTCATGTGGCTGCTAGTCACTTTGGCAATGAAATATAAAGATGAGGAACCATTCACCGAAAACGAGTGGAATTAACCAGGTAAGTGGTTCTCTGGTCCTCCAACCAGAAAAGCTTCAGAAGCATTGGAATATAGACGCTCACTTTATTAGGAAGCCTTACAAAGCCTGTCCAAAAAGCGCCAAGATTGTATTGAAAAAATAAATTTCCATCTACCGGATATTACATGCGGTCACCCCGATTTCGTTTCCTCGAGAGTTGATACAGTGAATTTTCAGAGCCTCAATTTTCAGGGGCTCTGAAAAGACACTCATCGTCCTGATCTCCGAAATATGATGATCGACACCCTTTTGAATGGAAAAGTTTTTAGAACAAAAAATATCAGTGCGAGGTAAAACTAATGGAGTGGCGTACAAAATGTGGTTCGGGGATCTCAGGTGCCAAGTGTTTTGACTGAGCGATTTTCCGGTGCGGTCACTGAGTGATTCTTACAGAGCCAGTACTAGTTCTTTTAAATTTTGACATTTATTAAAACTCCTTCTTTCATCTTTTTATACCTTTTCTTGTTAGTTATTAAGCGTTAATAACCTTCGCTTAGTCATACCAGGCACTCTTCCTGTGGCGGTGCCGGAAACCATGGTAGGAATAAGACTTCCCCCAGTGCTCAAAGGGGCAAACTATAGAGTACAATAATTACTCTCTGCTTATGCATAGACGCTCATCGTCTCCTAAGTTAAGGGAAACTGAATTTGACACAGCACAATCGTAAAAACTGCGTACAGACATCCTACAATAGGATTGCCCAACATTCCTTATCATCCACTTTCTGAAAAATAAATGAATGGGTACTCTATCTCCGTTTCTCATACAAACATGTCTAAAAAACACCGCAGGTTCACAAAAAATGGTGTATTTATCCTACATGCATCCTTAAATACACCAAAAGGAGTAATTGCAGAGAGGGACCTTTTGAATGTCACAGAGGATGAACTAGTCCAGGAGCTACAAGTTCAAAAAGTCACGCAAGCTAATCCATCATGAGCAGAAAAGATTGTGAGCTCGTTCCCGAAATATCATACATTGGGTACTTCAAATTTACTTTCCAATGTCAAAGCTGGTTACCTCATTTGGCGAGTAAGCCCTTATATCCCTAATCCAATAAAATGTTACAAGAGCCAAAAATTTGGTCACTTACAAATGGTTTGTTGAGGAGAATCAGTATGCCCTAATTTCGGGTCCAAATACGGGATTTGGACTGCGGGTCCAAACAGAGTGATGCTGAAACACTGACCTATCCAAACTGTAAACGCCACCATCCAGCATAATGCAGAACCTGTGAATTATAGAAAATAGGAAAAAAGTTTCAAAAATATAAAGTTGAACGAAAATTCGCCTATTAGGAAACCAAAAAGCAAATTGTGCTCAATACACCAAAATAGAACTATGCGGCCGTAGCAAAGAAATACCAGTCAACAGCAACACAAACCGAAGTCTCAGTTCCTCTTGCCATGTCTCTTTCAGATTGGGCTCGCGCAGTACTATCATCTTCACGGCATTGTCCTAACGAACAGTGCGCAACAGATCGTGCTAATAACACTCCAATCACCGTTCGCCCAACTGCAACCCTCACACCAAAGAAACCGAAAAAAAAAAAAAAAAAAATTAAACACCAAATATAACAAGGAGCACTCAGTCAAATACATTGAACGTGGATCTAGATGACAACACCAACCAGGATGAACCCATCTTGGTTCTGTATGCGAAGGATGATATGGATACTGGACATTCTATCTTCCCGAAAAAGGAGAAAATGAGACTTGATCGAAATTAACAGACTGGATAAAAAACAAAAACAGACTGAATTAAACTTAATCCACTAAACTCAAAATATTTAATATTTCGCGTTCCTCCTCTGCAAGGCTTAAGCTGTTCTGGAGTGAATAATAAATAAATGAAAAAAAAAAAAAAAAAACCAACCCACAAGTAATGGCTTGCATCTTACAGTGGAACTGTAGAGGTTTATGTAGCTATCCATGAGCTAATCAAGCAGTATAATCCAGTAAGCAAGAAACCAACCTTACTCCACAGGTGACCCTAAAATCAAGAACTACATTATCTACAGACATCTCAGAAATAACGCGACTGCTGTGAACCCTAATATTCTCGTCAAATACTGTACATTTTCCTGCAAACCTCTTTAGATGGCGTAGCTGTAAGAATTTTTTTTTGGATTTATGTGGACTGCAGTTTCAATGTACCTATCATCAAACAAAGAATATACTTTGGGGACCTGGAGGAATTTCTTATACAGATTCCTCCGTTTTTATTTATTCGGAGACTTTAATGCCCACCGAACATCGTAAATGAGGGAAACTTATTGAAATACTTCTCGACAAACATGGTTGAATGTTACTGAATACAGCCACTGATACTTACAGCCATTGGTAAAACCACAGCCATAGATTTGACGATCTGCTCTTCATTATTGTTCCACGTAGACGGTGGTCAATATTGTACAATAATCTAAATAGCAATCACTAGCTCATTATTTATGAAATCCAAGCAATTAGTATCAAACAGACAGAAATCCACACCAAATGGAAATTATTCACTTCTAGTGTCTTCTTTGATGGCCAAACCATTAAATATCAATCAATAGATGATGCTGCACAGCATATCACAACAGATTCTATCTACTGCAAACAATACTATACCTACAGTCTGTAGAGGTCCTCATAACCATGCTAGTCAGTGATTGAACGATGCCTGCTAACTTGCCAAAAAAGAGAAGGACAGGGCATAGAATTAGTTTCGTAAGCACCTGCAAACTGAAACCCTGATAAATTTCAAAAAAGTTTAAAGCTGAGGCACAACTCATCAGGAAAAAGACTCGTGGATTCAGTTTTCCTCTACTATAACAAAAAATACGTAGCATAATCTGGAACAAGATTTAATAATTGAATGGCAGATTTCCACAACCATTCTTTTCGATTCTGGGTTGGGACGTACAAGATTTATCATATCCATTAGAAATAGCAACGTTTGCAAAAATTTCAGATATATGTACAAATGAACCATCTGTTTCAACAGGACAAAATATATAGGCTGAAAAATGCAAATTCAATTTCAGAACTAGAGTTACTCCTTTCATATAATCAGTCTTTTACAATACTTGAACTAAAGAAAGCCCTAAACAAATGAAGAAATGGCGCACCAGGCCCTGATGCGTTTTATTATCTCATGTTGCAACTTCTAGATAACGAAGCACAACTCTTTATTGCCGTTTATGAATCTGGTCTTCACTCAAAGCTCATGGCGTAAAAATAGGCTTAGCGTTCCCTAAACCAGAAAAAGATCAGGTTTGCACAACTATAGTTGCTTAGAAAAGACGGACCACAATAAACTAGTGTGGTATCTGGAATTCCATGCAATCATCAATGAAAATCAATATGGCTTCCGAAAATATTGATCCACGTTAAACCTTATGGTTAAAGTTGATTCCAACACACGAAATGCTTTTATTCAGAAAGAACATCTTGTTTTGATATGCCTGCATATTGAAAAAGCCTTTAACACTACCATGGCATACAAGTCCTGAAGGATGCCGTAGAGCATCCTTCAGGACTTGTATGCCATGGGCCTTCGAGGTCGACTACCGATGATCATACGGAATTTCCTTAGAAACAGAACCTTTCGAGTGCTGCTGTTGTTTAATGGCACAAGGGCTGCTAAGGCCGTATTGTGCCTCTTCCAAGTGCGTTACCGCAATGAAGTTTCATAAACTTTTGTCCAGAAACAAGATGCCGCAGGGCAGGGATCGTAATCAGTGTTATCTCTTTGCGCTCAGAATAAATAACATGGCACGGACATTTCCGGCTAATGTTGATATCTACGTCTAAGCAGACATTCTTACAATACCTTGCCATTCATAGACTGTGCGTTCTGTTGAGCGACAGTTACAACTTGCAATAAACGAAATAGTATCGTAGACTTCACAGAATAGTTACCTTCTGTCCGCTTCAAAAACCAAAGCGTCAGCTACATCCAGAATCTGAGTTGGCTTGGAACTCGGCCAATATCCACTTACGAAGAAATTCCAATTCTTAGTTCTAGTACTCGTTGCCAAACTTTCCTTACCGTATTGATCACTATTTAAAAGTTGGAGGCGTAATTTGTCCATAGTAGCCTTGCGCCATTAAACCTTTACTATAACAACAATCCCGGGGGATGGGGATCCACGAACAAGTTACAGCAAACAGATACCAGCTCACCCGTTACATTAATTCTGAAAGGTCTCTAAGTTATGAGAATTTTTTTCCTCTAGCATTTTTTGAAGTCAAGATATAAGCCAGAGGAGCCTGTCCTTTTAATGGCTAGGGGCACCAGAGAAAAATTGCTGACGATGGGGGGAAGGGAAGGCTACAGATATGCAATGCTTGGCCAGGAAATGCCACGCATTAATTGGTGCTAACAGTAAACAATCTTAAGTCCATCACTTTTTAAGAAACTTTAGTGGTACACCATCCTGGATCCGTTTGTAGAAATTCTTTTCAGAAACGCTGATGGATAGATTGGCCCAGTGGGATAAATTATTGATGCACCGATGAACTATCTCTGGAAAGATCCAATGAACATCCTCGTGTCGGCCCGAGGGGTGACTTTGGGTGGGGGGGGGAAGTGAGTTTTCGGAGGAGAAAAGTTGATAATAAGAACAATAGAGTATGTGTCAGTAATGGCCACGCGCGGTCCTCTGTCTCCGAAGAAATATTGTTAACTCAGCGGCAATTTTTTGACGTTTTTTGGCCGAAGTTAAAAACCAAAATTTTTATGGGTTTGCTTCGATCATTTTAAATGAGTAAATTGAATAAGCAACGTGAGGGCAATTTCTCAACAACTGATATAAGCATGTTGGCCATGCTTAGATCAGTTATGTCGCCAGGAATTGTTCTGGGGACTCGACAACGTTAAAACAGGCAACTGGAACTTATTTATACTTGAGATGGTATGAGTGATCATTTTCTGCGGAGAGGTTGTCAAAGAGGAAAAAAAGGATGGAAAGCAACGATTGAGCACTCCCCTGGCGCCTCACATGTGGATAAAACTGATGCGAATTTCAATGCTTGGTTGAAGCAGGGATTCGGCCCCAAATTCGCATTAATTGACGAATGTTTGTAATTTTTCTAAAAAAAGGTCACCTTCATTTTTTTTAACATAAACCTATTATTTGTAGTCTTTATATATTTTTTTCCTCGCTAAAAATAAATTTTAAAGTAATTTTTTTTTCCTGTATTTTAGGAAATTCCTAAATTTTCCTTATCAGTTTTAACACTCTTCGTTCTCGTGGATTGCACATCCCCAATCGCGAAATTGCAGCCGCTACGTTTCAATATTTTACTTTTAGGTGATCGTACTCCATCAAGTTGAATTCCACCCCTCCCCACAGCGCCATCATAATGAGAAGGAAAGTGGCCCTTGACACATACTGTAAGCTGGCTCTCGCATTGTTTTCCTTTTCGGGAATCACTAATGAAGTGTACCTTGAACAGTGACAGATGGTTGTGTGATTCAATACACGAACTTATCGTGTTGGTCTCGAATCCATTCAGGTTTATCGGATTGTTTTTATCGGGACAGTAATTAGGAGTAAATCACAGAAACAGCATTAAATAAAAAAATAAAATAAAAGTTTCAGATCATCTGTAAAATCTGTTAATTACCTTCAAGAGGTATGACAAATGGTCGTCGATATTGGCTTACTGTTTGGGGTAAATCACTCAGACTGTATTTGTAACTCAATTCGAAAAATTGAAGCAGTTTGTGCTGAGCAGGGTTTCCTCAAACTGGAAGGTGGAATGCAACGTACTATCATCAGCAGAACTATAGATAGAATTTCCACCAAGTGGAAGAAGGTCATTGAACTATGCTACTCACGATGGAATCCCTGTCGAAAGACTATGAAGATCATTGAGTAAAATATGTTTATGTTAGGAGGTAATTTAAAAAAGATAATCAATACAAGAAGTGGGATGCTAAGAGGCGAGTTTTGTCTTTAGCTGAGGATGAAATAGAACCGTTAGGGGTAACAGAGGTTGAAGTGCAGATAGAGACAAGTTGTGGTCAATAGTTTTGATAAGAGATCAGAAAGCTCGACTGCCACTTGGATAACTAGCAAAAGTTCTGTAGTGTGCCTGTTCAAAATCGATTTCAGATTGATTAATAAATGCTTTCTCTTGTTGGATTGGATGCTTTAGTGTAGACAGGATTTAAGCTGGAGATTTAAATGCAAGCCGATCTCGATATGCTAAATTTCTTCCTCTAACAGCGTTAGCATATTTATTCGAAAACAAAGATACAGGAGGGGATTTTACGGTGCGAAGCGAAATAAGGGATTTAATTCCTAAAAGAATAATTTCACTGGCGCAATCTGAGAAAACACCAGGATCAGAAGATTTAAGGCAGTTATCCAACCAAGGAAAAGAGGAATGGAATTCATTCAAATCATCCTCTTTCTAAAACGGCCAATGACACGATGCTGAGAATTAGCCATCAGAGAAGAGACCTTCACCAAGTTGTGATCTGAGGTACCCAGAGGACCACTAACGTTGACTTTGTGCTTTGAAGTGTTGTTGACGAGGAAAATATCAACAATTAATCTGGCATTGTGGTAGGTAAACTTAAGTGACGTAAGGTCATTAGTAATTGCCAAAGCCTCATCATATTGACCAGCTGGGTCCGTGTGATGAGAAAACAGATGCCAGCTGGAGTTGTGAACATTAAATCACCGAGAAATATTTAAAAAACAAAAAAAATTCCAAGGAAATTTAGATTGGAGAAAGGCACCTTTCAAAGAAAGGAAGTAAAAAAGTTCTGAGTGATTTGTAGTTAGAAAAACGATATTTTTGAGATAATGGGGTGAAATGGTTTTAAGACAAAATAGAACAACAAGAGGAGATTCTAGATTAGGAAGCCATTTACAAGAAATATCACAACAGCATATGACGAGTACCACATTTGAAGCTAAAGTCATTATAAAGAGAATAATTAGGACAACTGAAATGAATATTTGGTTGAGCAACCGATAATTCATATTCTTTCAGAAAAAGTGAGGAGGTCTCTGCAGGTTGTAAGTGAAAAGTGGAGATCAGTAAGACTGGAACTGAAATTTGTATATTTGTGAAATGGATGAAGAAATTTTTTGGAAGGTTATCCTTAACAAAACTTATCTTTCACAGATAAGTTTGGTTTTTTTTTGTTTATTCTATATATTTGAATTTTTTAATATATATTTGTTTCACTATATGCATACACATAGCAAGAATGTACTCTTGACATAATGGGGTCTTGGCAGTGCCTCCTGAAAACATACAACTCGGTCTCTCTTCATTCACTAGCTAGAAGAGTGGAAGTGTAGAGGTTATGCACAGCCTGATCCGTATGCCTATCAGAGGGTTACTAATGCGTTCAGTTCGGTGGACTTTAGTGGCCAGCCTGCGAAAACAATTTTCAAGTTGTACCCTCGAAATGCAAGAAACATTGAATCACACATAATGCCCTTCAAAAGGAATGGCTAATAATTGAATGACAGAATTGATGGGGAGGGAGAATTGCTGAGAACGGTTTAGCCTCCCATGATTAGCCTCCAGAGCAAAGCTCCAGCTTTGCTCTGGAGGCTAATCATGCCTTTAGTCAAGATTCTAATATGCAAAGTAGCAGTATTGCACCGGGTAATGGGAGTCAGCTATCACCTAGATAATTCTGTAGGTAAAGTTCTAATACGTTTCGTGTTTAGGGGTTTAATTAAAAAATCCTATTGGGCGTATGATGAGTGATCGTAATCTTATCCCCCACAAAAATGCTTGGCTCATCGTTCACTTTAGCAGTATGCAAGATAACGAACTACAAGTTCTACCATTTATTATAAAAGAGTTAAAATGACACGAACTCTCCTAATCAGCTGTGGCGCTGCGATTTGAGGATATAAAAACTGAGAGAATAGTGTGAAGGCACTCTTAATGTTTCAGTCTTATGTTACGAGAGCTATCGAAAATTATTTACAGGTTAAGGCAGTAGACCCAGGGGGGTGTACGTAGCAACGAGCAAACTTAAGTTTGCTATGAAATTTGTCAATTATACTGGAAGGACACTTCATAATGAGTTGCTGCAGTATTGCACTCACACTTTAAAATAAAAAAAATGTTCCAAAGGGAGAAGTACATTGATATTTATTCGAAAAGTGTGTCAGTCATACGGTGGATTCGTCACTTGCCTCCTGCCTTTGCATCATTACAGGTGGAGCCAACGGTCTTCTTCCAAACCTTTGATTTTAAGTGGGTAAACAGAGCTTCAAATTAAAACGAACTCCACGCCATTTAGAAGTCATCTGGGGATGTCCACAGGATCTCCCGACTCGGAGCAATGTTCATTTGGAAGAAGTTCGCTGATATCAAAAAAACGTCTTGAATACTAAAGAGAGGAATATCCTTTCACAGACGAAGATCTCCAGCTCCATACACTCAGTCATCACTAAATGATGACCATCCCATCCGTAATGGACACTGCAGCATAGCTCGAAATATAAATAGCCGAACAGCTTCGTATATCAGAGCAATGCTAATCTGCATCTGATCGTGCGAGTCAAAGTGGTCAAGTAGCAGTTATGAGAGGTAGTAAAGATATCACGGAGTTTCAAAAGGGCATGGTTGTGGAACTTCGTGCGTCAGGTGCTTCTATGTCGAAACTGCGAGTCTTGTAGGTTGCTTGCGGCCACTGTGGTTAAGGTGTGCAAAGAATGGTGCCAAACGAGTAAAACCGCCGTGAGACTATAAAGGATTACAAATGATGGATGTTCGTGGTTGAGGGAAGGGAGCAGCGCGTTGTACTGGCTGAACAGCAGGTTAGTGCGACAGTTGACATCTCAATATGATATGAATTCAAGAACAATATCCCAAAGACGATCAGACGTGTTGGGTTCCACAGCAAACGATCCAAGAGACACCCTCTCCTCACCGGCAATCATCGTGTACACTGAGTGGATAGAAATCATGACAAGACCTACCTAGCAACGGGTAGTCACACGGTGAGGCATTGAGTCCACTAGTTCACGAAAGCGTTCAACACGTATTTCCATCCAGCTTGCTCCACCGCTGTTTCATAATTCCACCGGATTCCAGGAAGGAGGATCCAAAGCTAGAACGGAGATTTTCACAGCATCCCAAAGATGCTCCACAGGGTTCATGTCCAAGGAACGGGGAGGCCATTCCATGGTAAAATTTGCGCCATGATCTTCGACTCATTTTCTAGTCACCACGGCTCTGTGGGGTGGAAGAGTCCAGCAGAACAATGCGCGATGTGAGTGCACAATGACCATGAAGGGAAGCAGATTGTCTTAAAGGATGGACACGTAACCCGAACCGTTCAGAGATGAGTCTAGACGTACCAGAAGTCCCAACGTGTGCCAGTAACACGCCCCACACCATACCGACTGTCCAACTGCGTGAACAGTTCCTTGTTGACATGATGGTGAATAGCTTCGTGAGGTTTTCGCGAGATACGCAACCTCCCGTCTGCTCGAAATAACTGGAAACGACTCATTGGAGCAGGAGACCCATCTCCAATCATCCAAGGTCCAGTGCCGATATTCTTTCGCCAAGCTGAGGCGTAGAATCCTGTGTCGTGGTGTTAGAATTGGGACTCGAGTAGGTCGGGGTCTCCCATGACTTATTGTGGCTAATGGTCTTGGTGGAGACGTTTCGGGCAACTCTCTCGTTGAAGTCGGCATATGTATAGTGTGCATAGTATTAGGGTCAGGCGCTCTCTGTGGTTTCCCACATCTGCGCCAGCCGACCGGGCTAGCCGGGTGGGTAAAGTGCCTGCCTGGCAACCCAAAGGTCGCGGGTTCGAATCCCGCCTCGGGCTTGGATCAAAGTACTGCAAAAAACCTTGGGAGGCACTATGGCCACAGAAGCCGATGCGCCAACAACTACAAAAAAAAAAAAAAAAAAAAAAACATCTGTGCCATATGTACACTGTAAACAAATACAGAACTACTATAAATGCCAGAAAAGTGTTCTGTGTTGAATATGTAGTTTTGTGTTGGGTTCTGTTGGGTGTCCTAGTATTTGGATGCAGGGCCCCTCGTGGAACCCCACGTTGCCCGCACACACCGCAATGAGGTAGACAGGCTGCCCATTATTCTTTGGTTAGTCTCTGGGCAGGGTCACCTAAGCTTCCTGACAGAGACTAATGTAAAAAAAAAAAAAAAAAAGGAGAGTTAGAGCGGGTGGGCTTTAGTCAAGAAAAGGGGGGAGAACAGGTAGAAATATGGGGGATAAAGAAGGCATCCCCAGATACAATGGAATACATCCATCAGGCGAAAGTAAGGGATGGAAGCGGGACAAAAGTTGCCGTGCAAGAGAGCACAAGCGTGATCGCCATTTGGCAGAATCTTCTTGCTCTTTTCATTCAGGTCCGGTCGTGATGTCAGTTTCAGTGGTGATGTCATCCGGTGATCTGTGTCTGAGTCAGTAGGGATATAAATAGGAATGCAGCTGTGGTTGTCCTATACTGGATCTTCTCAGATTTAGTGGTGGTGTAGTCTCATTTGCTTTTAGGCCTCTGCATTGATTCCCAAAACATAGGTGGTTGTCTTCTCTTGGTTTTGATGATGATCGGGATAGTGACCATATCCATGGTAGGGTCTTCCGTCGTGCGAATAAGTCTTGTGCGTAGCACGCAAAGGCGACATAGTCTTCTTTTCTTTCGAGGATGTGCTGTTCTTGGTTTTTAGGAAGGTAATGTATCCTAGTCAGGGGGAGGCATCTCAAATCTTTCGTTGACGTCGGCAGTGATTTGTGCCACTGTCTCTCTCCGGTTGGCTGTAATAATGCGAGACAGAGGTCGACAGTCACGTTCATTCACCACCATCCTCCGCCCACAGCGCTGTCCACGATGAGACGTTATTCCGGAAATGGAGTGTTCCCGTTACTCTTCATACTGTCGAACGGGGACAGTGCAATTTCTGCAAAGCCTCCGCGATAGAGGGGCACCTGCTATCATCCCTCTTTTAAAGTCGGTTAACTCACGATCCATACTGACATCGAATTACCATCTACGTGAAAGCAGTGTATCTATATACTTGCTAAGCGGTGGGTTCGTCCACTAGCGAGAGGGGTGATAGCGTCGTGTTGCCCAGGAACCAGGTATCCCACGAATTCTTTCAGGGTACAGAAAATGCTGCAGTGTCAAAAACACGCCGTTTGGACAACTGAGTACTGGAAACTAGTGTGTTCGTTGGATGAGTCCAAATAATTGGTGCAACACTCCGATGGATGCCTTCGTGTGTGACAGATCGATCGTGCATGGTTCTGGCTATCCATGCAGGTGGCCGTGGTGCGTCTTGACCAAAGTTTCACTGGTGAAGTTTACTGGCAGATCTTTGCAGACCTTTTGCACATTGCCATTTTTTCATGTACATAAACGGATCTTTCAAAATAATAATGAGCCATTAGGCCCGCACTGTGTAAGAGTGGGTCAAGGAACACAGTGAAGACATCACCCATCTTGTTGACCTCCGAATTTACCTGACCTCAATCCAGTTGAACATCCGCGGGATGTTTTGGAACAGGAAGCGAGGCGTGTGGACACTGGAAAGCCATGCAGGCAGCATGTTTGCAGATGTGTAAGGACGTCTTGAGACATCTAGTGCAGTCAATGCCTAGGCGAATGGCGTTTGCTATCCGTGCGAACCGATGCCCAACACGGTATTAGTTAGGTGATTATAATTTAGTGATCACTGAGTGTATAATGCCTATACATACAGAAATAGCTCCAATATACTTTTCAATGCAATTGTCATTCCATTTCTCGCTAACAGGTAAGATATCATCTGCACGGATGATGTTAAGTTGTTAACACGAATCACTGCCGGTGACGCACAGCGAGCATCATTAAACAGAATAACAATAAACAAAATCACCTTGCATTGTGTCCCCCAAAGTTCAAATTGACCCTGAACAATCATCACCCCAAATAAGTTTTTAACTGAGATTAAATCCAGGATGCCTTGAGACCTCTTTGGAAGGCGGAAGGGTGCTACTGGTTCACTCCCACACAAAGGTGGATGTTATTTTCGAAATGAGGTGTTCTTTCAGACAACACTCTGACAATTTAACATCCAAATTCTGCTTTTGAGGTGGGATACCAAGTAGCAACTTCATGTAAAGATCCTCGCGGCCTGCGGAGAAAGCCACACAATGAATAAAACTTTATTTGGTTGATTTGGTTGCCTAGCTTATAAATATGGAGTAAAAAATAAATAAAATACAAGACACCAAAGCTTCTCGAGATGGAACCGTTACTGGTACCAACAGCGAAGGAGTTGTAGTTTCCCCCGGCAGTTCCCTTGAACTCAGGACTCTGATGCTGCTGCGACACCTGTACCATAGGATGATACGACACTGCCTCGCGGTTGCTCGCTGCGGGTGGGCGAGAGTTTTGTTTCCGGATCTTTCTATCTCTAAGGGTATTTTTGCTCCAGTGTTCATTTACCTACAAGAATACCGGACAATCCTAATCATACAGCCAATACGTTTGATCTTTTTCTCACAAACAACCCTTCTAAGTAAACGGTCGAAGTGAGAGGTCCTTTAGGCACTTCAGATCACAACTTGGTGATTGTCTCTTCTCCAATGGAACCTTTATCTCATGGCTATTCCCAACCTCGTGTTGTTTGGCATTACAAGAATGCAAAATGGGATGACCTGCGAGACTTCTTTTGTTCTTTTCCATGGTCGGATTACTGTTTCAAAACTTCTGATGCCAACGTTTGTTCAGGTCGTGTCAGTGAAATTATTCTTGCAGGAATGGAATCCTTTATCCCACACTCCACTTTAAAATCTCGTCCTTTATCTAAACCTTGGTTTTCCAATAAATGTGCTAAGGCTGTTCAAGAGAAGAATGTTGCATATCGTAATTGGCTTGTTTCTAATTCTTCAGTTTCATTTTCTGCCTACACCAAAGGCGCCTCCGCAGCCAGGTGGGAAGGAGCAGCAGTGCGTAGCACATGCTTCTTGATTAGACCGGGGTTCGAGCCCGTCACCACCAAATACGGAGTATGCGGAAAGGTCAAGGAATGACCACCGCATATCCCGGAGCAATATGGCCTTAGTTGCTAATGCTCCTAAAAACCAAATAACAACAGCCTACACCAAAGCTCGCAACAATTGTAAAGCAGTTATTAATCAGTCCAAACTAGAGTTTGAACAGGCTAAGAGTAGAAAACTTGCTTCTTGCCCTAATGGTAGCCGAGCATTCTGGTCTCTTGCCAAAGCTATTGGCCCCAACTTTTGCCCATCTCTGCTCCCACCTCTGTCCAAACCAGTTGGTTCTGTTGTCACTTCAGCCAAGAATAAAGCTGACCTGCTAGATTCCCATCTTTCTTCCAGCTCATGTATTAATGATCTTGGTAAAACACCTCCCACCATTCCCAACACGCTCCATTCAATGCCTCCTGTGGTCTTCCGTCAAAAGGAGATCAGAAGGATTTTGATGAATCTCCACTTGTTCTCAAAACCTGTGCTCCTGAACTTACTCCTATTCTTTGCTGCCTTTTTTCACTTTCTTATTCCAAAGGTGTTTTTCCTTCTGCTTGGAAATTTGCTCATATTCAGCCAGTTCCTAAAAGGGTTAAAAATCCCTCCCATCCAATTATCGTCCGATTGCAATTACTTCTACTCTTTCTAAAGTAATGGAGAAATCAATTAACCGCCAACTCTTAAACTACCTAGAAACCTTCCGTCTGATCAACAATCGCCAGTATGGATTCCGTAAGTGTCGATCCACTGGTGATATTCTGGCTTATGTTACCCATTTATGGACTAATTCAATGGAAAGGTTCGGTGAAAGCAGTTGCTCTTGACATCTCAAAGGCTTTTGATCGTGTTTGGCATAAAGGTCTTCTAAACAAGAATCCATCTTATGGTTTTCCAACTGTTTTTAGTAATTGGTTATCCAGTTTTGTCTCTGATCGCTCACTGAGGGTGATGGTAGATGGCTGTCTGTCTTCTAACTTCTCCCCTAATGCCGGTGTCCCCCAAGGTTCAGTTCTTTCCCCCACTCTTTTCCTCTTGTATATTAATGACCTTCTTCCATTGACTGGAAATCCTATCCATAGTTTTGCCGATCATAGCACATTGCATTCCACTTTCCATTTTGAGAAACCTTGTCCTGCTCAATCAGCTTCAACTACTCGAAAATCTGCTACCAATTCCTTAAATGCCGATCTTCAGGTAATTCTCCAGTGGGGCAAAGACAACTTAGTTGATTTCAACCCTTCTAAAACTCAGTCTTGTCTTATATCTCGCAAAAAGGATTCTTCTGCTCCTATGCTTATCTTTGGTGACACTCCGATTTTTAGGCAAAATGATATATCTCTTTTGGGGATTACCCTGACTTCTAATCTCTCTTGGCACAAGCACATTACAAATGTTGCTTCCTCTGCATCTAAAAAACTTGGTTTTCTCTTTCGCTCTCGGCGTTACTTTTCTTCCAAACAGCTGCTCACTCTATAAATCGCAAATCCGCCCTGCCATGGAATATTGTTTCCACATCTGGGATGGTGCCCCCAAAACCTCTCTCAGGCTTCTTGATTCCATTCAGAAGAGGGCAGTTAGGTTAATTAATGATTCATCTCTAACGGAGTCTCTCCACTCGCTTTCTCATAGACGCACTGTTTCTGCTGCTTGCCTCTTCTACAGATACTTCCATGGGCACTGTTCTTCTGAATTGGCTTCTATAATTTCCGCTCTCTCTTTCAAAACAGTCCAAACACGTGATGCCAACATCTATTTACTGTCCATCTTCAAACTCACAGGACCAACTTTTCATCTTCCTCATTTATTCATTCAACTGCCGTTTTCTGGAACAGCCTTCCTTCATACGTATTTGCTGAAAATTACAGTCTACAGAAGTTCAAGTCCAATATCAACAAATATCTTCTTTCGTCTTCTTAACCTCCAATCCAAGCACGGTACTAAGTACTATAGGTTCTAATACCTCTCGTGTTCGGGGTTCACATAAAAAAAAAAAAAAGTGGGATTCGAACCCAGACTCTCCAAAAGAGTGACAAGTGGCGAAACCGCAATACTGTTACAGAGAAATGGAGGTTTTGTGTGCTAAGCTCCACAGAAACTAAGGCTATGAGGTGAATTGCATATATTGCGTGATCGATTTGTCTATTTGTTGGATGAAAAACCTGCATTTCTCGAAGAAAACCATGGAATTCTCGCCCGAGACCAACTAACTCAGCGAAGGCGTAAAACAAAAGTCCACAAAACTCCACACGTCATTGACGAGATTCGAACCCGGGTATTTTCCTCTCGGTGTATGGAAGACGGTGATTATATCCACAGATCGAAACCCAATCCTCGAGGGCTGACGCGTATGGAAGGAATCATTTATTGATGTCATTTACCTAAAGACGATTTGTCAAATGGAAACGTTATTGCAGATGCTCGTGCTGCCATCTGCTGTTCAAAAGGGAAATTGCAGAAATATTTCAGAATTTCTCCTTTGGTTGACTGCATACAGCGGCGACTTAGATACTTGAATCACTTGAACAGATTAGTCCCAAGACGAGGACTATCTGTGATTCTGTTCATTTTACCTTACTGACTAAGTGTACTGTTGTAACTTTGTTTGCATTTTATAAATATTACGCATAAAAAATTTTTTTATTCTTTTGTATGTGTGTATATATATATAGGGTTGTTAAAAATGAAGTATCCCTATGTAGAGGGCTCTGGAACGAGTTCTAAGGCTCGTACTGGAAAGAAATTTGGACAACAGATACAATAAAGAATGCGCTCGCCATATATAGTTACAAAATTTGTCACTATATGGCGCTGTGGCAATACAAATAACTTGAACGCGCTACAATTGTTCAATGTGTCCTCCATTTTGGTTAACGACAGTTTCCATTCGAAGAAGAGCATTTTCTACAGCAGAACGTAACATGTCAACTGGAATAGACAGCACATGACGTCTAATGCTGTCCTTCAGATCTGCCAGAGTTTGACATCCTTCCCGACACACCTGGTTCTTCAAAAAACCCCACAACCAGAAGTCGCATGGGGTGAGGTTCGGTGATCAGGGTGGCCAAGATGTCTGGAAACAACGGCTGATGACCCCTTCGTCTGTAAAGTGTTGCTTTAGCAATCTTTGGACTCAACGGTGGATGTGGGTTGGCGCACCATGTTGAATGAATATGGTATCCTGAAGGCACCCACGTTGTTGCAGCTCTGGTATTGCGACATTTGCCAACATTTCATAATATCTCTGTCCAGTGACGGAACAGGTGCAGGGCCCAGTCGATGTTACCTGTTCAAAAAAACATGGCCCAATCATGAATGTGGCCGTAAATCCACACCACTGTCACTTTTGGAGAATGCAACGGGACCTCTTGGATAACTCGAGGGTTTTCTGTTGTCCAAATGAGACAGTTGTGCGTATTCACTTGTCCATTTAAGCAGAAGTGGGCTTAATCCCTCCAAAGGATGTTCCATGGCCAAGTGATATCTATTGTCATTTGCGCCAGAAACTGAAGTGCGTATGTGAAACGAATATCTGAATCAGCACCATGTTTCGCTGCTGTAGCATGTGCATTTTGTAAGGATAGTACCGGAACACCTTTTTTTTTTTTTTTTTTTTTTTTTTTTTTTTTTTTTTATGAAAACCACAAACACGAAAGGTATCAAACCCTATAGTACTTAGTACCGTGCATGGGTTGAAGGAGAAGTATGGGGAGAGGGGGATGCCGGAAACTTTGTTCTAGAGACTAAACATGGGTTTCACCACTTTAAGCCTCCAATAAGCAAAGTGGTGGTATTGAACCGGTCGATGAGAGTCATCTACCACCTAGCTGGACACTTGCGCTACCACATGGAAATTGACTTGATAAATCCACGACAGCCATAGCCGCATCTTCAGCACGAGAGGAGTCCACTCGTTTACGACCTCTACCTGGTCGAACACCAAGATGTTTGTCGCTTCAAATTTCGCAATCATTTTGCGGACAGTACAAACAGCCATAGGTCCACGTGGGCCTTATGCGCTTCTGAAGCCGGAATTCTCTGATAGCCGCAGCTGCATTGTTGCTGTTCTGATAGTACTTAGTACACCTTCACTAATAGTGAAGCCCTATACAGTGACAAATTTCGTAACTAATTTTTTTCCCAATAAACGGTGAGCGCATTCTTTATTGTACTTGTTGTCCAAATTTCTCTTCAGCACGAGCCTTAGAACTCGCTCCAGAGCCCTCTACATAGGGATACTTTAATTTTAACAACCCTGTATGTATAAATATACGTATGAGACTTTTTAATTTAGGCATTAGAGAAATTTATAATTTTCACTTGGACTAAACTTTGAGGACCAAATTTTCGGAGTATGCTATGATCTCTTAAAAGTTTTTAACACCACCTGAGAGATCTCATAACGCCACGGAAATTTATATTTATATATATAAATAAAAATAATATTTCGGACATTACTCTAGAAGGAAAAGCCAAATTGCACATATTTTCAGCGAATGTTTAATTGTCTGTTATGTTTTAAATCAAATTCCGATTTCATAAATTTGAAACAGCAACTCTAATCGTTCCGAAAAATTCAGGACTTACTTGGAATTGACTGAGGGATCCTCATGTCCTCCGTGATAGTATACAGTTTCGCCACTTGTCATTCGTTTGGAAAGGTGTGGGTTCGCATCCAGTCGAGCTTGAGGAATTTCTGAAGTCCTTGTCATCGAGGCTGTAGTCAGCCGAAATGCGTGGGGGATGGGGGGATAGGGTTCCAACATGAGTTATTCCGTGTTTCTCAACTGGCACACAAATCTGCCCGTGACAACACCCTTCTACAAACATAACGTACATTTCTAAATGGTTGACACGCCCTAAATTTAATAACAAACAGGGACCTTCATACCAGATTTCGTTTCTGTAGGTTAATTCGGATCCCCTTTTCATCTGACTCCTTCACTTCCTTAATCCAGAACTTACCTTTGCATTAAGTGGACGGTTCAAACTTGACAGTTCAAATTGTAATCGTTATAATGGCATATTAGTATTGGCCCGTATGGTGAAAGGAAGCATTAGGCTTTTGCTGCACCAGTCAAGCCAAAAAAAAAAAAGAAAAAAAAGTGTGTATATGCACTAGGAATTTCACATTTCTAACCCTTTTTCGCGACGGTATGTTACATTAATGACTAGCATCACAAATAGAAATATAAACAAAAGATATTTATTAATAGTTAAGGCAAAGCTAAGTAATATTTGACAGGGGCTCTCAAAATATTCCAAAATGAGCATTTGCAACTTTATACAACAGCTTTGGTAAACACGACAATTATGGCTGAAATGTTATCAGAAGCCCTCAATTTGCTTCACTTTATCATTTTAAATGGAAAACAAAATGAAAAGTTCACCAGGTGCAAACTAATATTTAGTTGAACCTCCTCTGGCCCTGGTGACAGCAGCACACCGTCAAGGCATTGAAAAGGTCAATTTCTGAAGATAATCAAACTGATAGTCCGTTGTTCCAAACACGAATTAAGGCTTCCTGAAGTTCACGAAGGGTCTTTGGTTTCTTTCTGGAAACTGCAGATTCCACACGATGCCAACAGTTCTCTATAGGATTCAGGTCCGGGCTGTTTCCTGGCCAGCTAACAGTTGTAATGGACCGTTCTTCCAACCATTTTTTTACCAGTAACAAATGTAAACACATTACTGCGAACCTCGAAGGCTGTCGTAGCCGAGTGGCCAGGCGGGCGGGTGCATAAGTACACGTGCCTTGAGTGACCGGGGTTCAAGCCCGTGACTGCTGAATACGGTGCTGATTCTTGTATTCTGTCCATCTTGTGAACTCCTCTGACCATTTGGTCGTCCCGGAGTATAAACAGAAAATTTATTTATTCTAATGCAGAAATGCAACTACAGAAGTGCCTACTTTCACTTTTCGCCCGATTACAAGGAGTAGAGTCGTCCTGAAAGATGCAGTTACTTGGCAGGTTGAAATGGTCTCTAATGGTTGGCAGCAATTTGCCTTCCACTATAGACAGGTATCCATTGACATTTACGGAACCTTTTATAAACTGCAGGTGACCTACTCCACAATACGAAATGCACCCTCATTTCATTTGGCTGGTAGGAAATTTCAGTGTAGACACCATACAGTCTGGATGGTATTCTTCACCACGTCTACGGCGAATCGTTTGTCTTCCATCACAGCCATGCAGGTTGAATTCCTTCTCATCCGAGAAAATAACTGACTTCCACTGCTCGGGGGTGCATTTGACACGCTCCTTACACCAAATTAATCGGGCCTTTTTCATTTTTTGTGTGAGGAGGGGGCTTCTTCTTAGGACAATGGGCTACAAGTCCTTTTTTGAAGAGGCGTCTTCTGACTGTCACTGCAGTTGCTACCACTCCTGTGTGTGCTCTTCAAATTCTATTTTCAGCTCAGACGAAGAAGCTTTACGGTTTTTAAAGTAAAAGCGCTTCACAACGCGGTCCTGTTTTGGGGTAGAGACTCGTTTGCGTCCGGTTCCTTTTTTCCTATCAGCAGAACCAGTATTCTTGAGTTTGGAAAGAAATCTACTCACTGTCGACTGATTACAAGACACTCTATAAAACATCCTTCCTCAGGTAAAGTAACTCTTTCTTCGTGGCGTCAACTGCACGTAACTCGCCATCCTGACACAAGCAAGGAATGACTGAAACTCTTGCAGAGCGTGCTTATATAGCTGAAAGTAACAGCTGATGCAATATTACGCCACTACCTACACGTGTCAATCTTATCTGATGCAATCTGTAAGAAATATTGCCATATACCTACGTTATTCGGAGGACAATTACAATTTATGACGCACTTTCTTTGAATAAACACCAGTGTATATAAAATAAAACAAATCATCTGTGGTTTCCTCCTACCGTAGAAAGCTATTCAACTGACCCTTTGAATCTCCCCAAGCTGTCAGCCTCAACCACTCATGGAAGTAACTTATTCCGGTAGTCAACAACTCGCTGGATAAAACAAAACTTCCTGCAATCCAATCTAAAACCTCTTCCCTGTAATTTAAATTTATGGCCTCGTTCCAGAATTAATAATAGTGAAATTTTTGCCCTCCTTCATTTTACTTTCTGTTCTGAGAGCCTTATAAACCTCTATTAGGTCTCCTTTAACATGTCTAGTTTCCAGGCTCTGTGACCTGCATATTCGAAGTCTTTCCTCACACGGATGCCTTTTATCGATCTAACCAAGCGCATTGCTCGTCTTTGAACCCTTTCAAGGATTCAGTGTCTTTTTCAGACATGAACTCCACTGTGTTTAATTCCTCCACTCTATTTAATTCAACGGCACGAAGTGTGCAATTTTTTTTATTAAAATTTATGTATATTAATAATTTATATCGTAGTTTAACGTATGAATAAATTATCATAGTATGTTATAGTATAAATTCCCCTTTTTTAATTTATATTTGAAATTTAATAAAATGGACAAAAATTAAATTAATTTATTATTAATGTTTGTGTAATACGTTGATCAACCACTTGATATTAATATTGCCTTGTTATAGACTGCATGAAATAGAGTTGAACATTAAAGATTATTTTTTTTTTTGAGTATTTTTTTCTACTGTGTGGGAGACAACGGTAATTTCTTAACGGAAGTAGATTTTCCCACAAGAATTATTTATACAGGTTGGAAGCACGTGCTGCCATCTAGCGTTGCAGTATGAAAGTAATAAAATTACTTTTATTTGTTGTTGTTGTTTTATTTATTTCACTTTTTTTCGTTATGTATACACCTGTAATTTGAGCTTACGGATTTATGAAATAAATTATTAGTTTTAGACACAACTCCGGGGACCTTTAACCTCCCCCCTCTCCTCACGCGTGCTTTTATGTTGTCTAGATCATCGATTGATATTTTTTTGTTTTGTATTCTTGCGTCATCATACAGTAAAACTGGTACAAATGTGATATTTTCAAGACAGGCGCTTTGAAACCGGAAATACCCCATCAAATCATCGACACGTGTTGTCACTTCAAGAATGCAACTACTGTTGACTTCCATTGCACCAATGAATTTTAAACAATGGTTTCACCTTTCTCTAAGAGATGGCGCCACAATACAATCACAATATTGATCAATTTATTTCATTTTTAACCGCTTCCAATTCCATAATGAATCGCTAATTTTGGTATTGATCACCTTTTGCATAAAGAATGTATATTTTTCCTAAAGTGATTTCATTATTCGGCGAGAGGTTGGGATTCGAGTAAAGAAAAGAAAAATAATTACTCTTATTTATGAGAATTTTTGCTTACGTACAAACAATACATTCCTTAAACTGCCTGTAGGGGTAAAAATTATTCATTAATGTAATGTTTAAAGTTGGCCAATTCACACTCTTTTAGAACGAGTTTGGGAAGGATATGTGGAATTTGAGAAATTAACTACGGATTCAGTGATGAGGTAGATTGCATGATGTTATTCAGATTTGCGTCTTTTAGTTGAATTTTGGTATTAATATTTTATATTTATTCATTATTGAGTATCCTAACTTACATATATAAGCATACTCGTGTAGAAAAGTCATACAAAATATTTGGGGAAGAGTTATCCGGCAATTCTTCACAAAACAATAATAAATGTTCTGGTTTGAACTTCGATCGCAGAAAATCCGAAATTTGAGTATCAATTAATTCTAACTGCGTGTTAAATTAACTTGGATCCCCTGAAGTTAAGAAAACATTGATATAGGGTTTCCTTAATTCCATGGAACCTAGGAAGCCGGACGATTAGATACTCAGAAGAATTTACATCGTTCTGTTTTTAAAATATTTTCATGTATTGTGGAAAACGAACAAAATTATACTACAGGGTTGCGAGTCTGGTTTCACAGAGCAGATAAAGTCACAATTGCAAAAAAAAAAAAAAAAAACTTGGATCCAGGGATTGCAGTACAACCTCCACCGCAGCCGTAAAAGTTACCACTAGTATGCTGTTCCTGGACCTATATATCGTCTTCCTTAGACTGACACACAGTTTACCTCAACATCAGCCAGTGAAATTAATAAGGCTCACTACCATGGTCGAATCCTCATGGGTAGCCCAGTTTTTAGAATAGCCGTTCACTCCACACCGGGTGGAAAAGACCTGAGTTGGAATCCCCTCAATGATGTGAGGAATTTTTCGGGCCTTTTTCACAACGTGGTTGTGTTAGTCGGTCTGAGGTGAGAGTAGCATGGTTTTTCCTCCTGGAAACTCTGGTTTTTTGTCTAGCAAACATAAAATCGACCACAGAACCTACGCAATTTACAGACAGTATATGCGGAGTAATATCGCCTTAGTTGCTGTTGCTCTTAAAACCCTACTAAACAATCATGCCCGATCAGGAAATCATGACAGAAAAGAAGCGGCTATGGGCCGAAGTACACAAACTTGGGCAAATTCGGTGGACTCTTAGTTAAAAAGGGGAGATAGCCAGGGTCTTCATTCCTGAGATAAGTTTCCTCACTCCCAGCACTCTGACTTTGTTAATCCCTAACTTGCAAACACTTACATTATAGTTGGCCACGATTAAGTTAGGGCAAAGTTAAAGTATTTAGGAATGGGCGACGAAGATAAGTGTTTCTGCGGCGAATCAGAGGATTGGATCCATATCATGCAGAACTGTAATATTTATCTTGATCTTAGAAACCAACTTCTGCTGTCTACCAATTTTACTTCACTTGAGCCTTACCACAAACTCATCAAAAGTAAAGAGGCATTGACTACCCTCTTTCACTTCAGCTCAGACTTTTCAAGAGAAGAAGGTCACTGCTGCCGCCACCGCTCATCAATAAACTCGCCTACTAGGACCAGATTGCTGAAGCTGGTTTTTCCCAGCGTGGGATTACAGGGTCTTTGACCCAGCCCTTGTTTAACTCCTTTGTGGGGTAGGATTGTAAATTAACATTCACAAAAGTTAGTTTTTTTAAGCTGTTTAACTGCCCTACTGGTTTTCCCACTTTTAACTATCACTTCTATAGGGCTCTACCAACTAGGGATTTCGTACTCCAGCTCGTCTTTGGACATCTCCTATATATCTACTCCTTTTCCTTCCCTTTACATTCCAACTCTCTTCCTCTGTTTCTTTTTTTTTGGGCTCTTTCCTTCCTTGCTTTGCTGGAGAGGAGGCTTCGTTAAATGTCTTTCCCACTGTCCTGGTCCGCCTCCTCGTGCCTTGGACGGATGCTTGAAGGTGCCTTGATGATCACGCATCCCAGTAACTAAGTTATTAGGCAGGTAACACCTGCCTAATAACTCTTCGGTTACTTCAATTTTTTTAGAAACTCTCCAAATATTAAAAGCTGTGCCTCTGACGTAATCTTTATCAGAGGATATTCGTCTCCTGCTAAAGAAAAATATACAAAATACCCGTGAACTGAGCAGCGATATTTTGACACTTTTTAAAACAGCTGCAGTTTTTTTTTTCTTTTGCTATTCAGTTGGATGCTGGTACTGAACCTGTTCTAACCAATGGAAGATGTGTCAGCTGCCAGAACTGTGCGCGAATGACCGTTAATTTTGTTATAAATGCCAATTTAATGGAAAGTACAAAACATTCCTAAAGATTTATAAATTTATTCGCGGGTAGTCGACATCCTACATTGCTGGTTTTTCCATTTATCCGCGCTGAAAACGAATCCTGTTTGCAGCGCAGAAGAACCATTAAGCATTCTTCAACATTGACAAATCTGTTCTGTGGTACTTACTGACAGAACTGAATTTATTTTCTCTTTCCATCAACAGGATTACTAGGGTGGGTGGGGCGGGGGAAGGGAAACGGCATAAGTGGACAGAACATTTGCTCGTTCTGTGTATACGGTGGGCAATAACGATCCAATTAACAGTGGATCTATTGCTTTCGTATGTTAAAACCACTCGGAGATTATTATGCATGCGTGGTAGCGGTGTCCGTGTGTACGCTTGCGAGTCAATTAAGGAATAAATGCCCAGAAAAAACCTCTACGCTTTCTCCATCTTAATAACTAACTGAACTGTGATAGTCTGTGTGACAACGTTCAGTTGCAGAATCTAATTGAGATTGATTATTCCTGTGAGGGTTCTAGAAATAGCTCGCAGCTCTTAAACTGACAGTTGGCATACTGCGCTGCAGATGGCGATAACGTAAAGGCCTTTGAATCGTTCATCCGATCTGAAAAAAACAATTCGAGAAACTAATTAGAAAAAAAATGCGAATAATTAATTTCCACGGAGAAAAATGAACTGGTTTATTTCTTTTTATTTATTAGCCGCGTTAAGGAGGCGACTGACTTTTGTTGCTCTTCTAAGTAATCAAATATAATCGCCGAAAACTGCTGCGTTTGAAATAACCACGTGATGTAATTAAATAAATAGTTATTTATGTAAAATTGTTTATTTTGACGCGTTCTTCTCAGTAATGGAAAACAGTTCTCTTCTCTAACAGTAGATGGCAGCACACGAAATAGTTAATTTTATTTATCAGTATGGATAGCTTATGGCCGCGATTTCTTCTTTCTAATACTGCGTGTTTTTGTCTTGTTTTTACTTCAAAGACAACTGGAGGTTTCGGTGTATTTTATCTATCAGAACACCCAGCCATTTCTGGGTTACTCTTCAGAAATATTTATGGATCGAGAAGGCGTCCATCAAAAAATCAGTTTGTGCACTGCGTGGTTTGAGGACAGACAACAAAAAACCGCTTGGAGAGGACGTTGTTGATGAGACCCTCGCTTGCTTCTGTGTTCAGTAGCTATGGTCGACTGTTCGCAGAAGTGCCACACCTGCACCATCCTACCGAAAGTAGTGGGCCACCCATCTATTAGCGGGAAATTGCGTGCGACTACAATATATAAAAACAAATACATCGCAGGGGTGAGAATGAAAGCTGGAGCCATGGGAGATAATGTCAGTGCTTGATACTATTTTATTGTAAAAAAGAAACAAACAAACAAAAAAAGAAAAAGAACCTGGTGGCGTCAGTTGGGTTGCTATCATGTAAATACCGGGTCATCAAAGCCTTGAAATATGAACACATTTCATACTGCGTTAGGCTTGAGGTGAAGCAATCCAATTTCCGGGAGAAAAGTCCCAAGATCTTGGTGATCAGTTTGGAATGTCTTTTCCATTCGATACTTGAGGAAAAATAATTGTTTCTGTAATTGAAAACATGAATATAGAGGGAGCTGTATTGCAACAGCGAGTTGTTCATCCATTTTCTGTTAATGATTTTAGAAGCGCAATCGCTTCTTTCTTACGAGAACCTTTATACGACACCACTTTGACTTGTCGATTTATTTGATGATTGTTGAGCTTGATCCGATGATAAATTTAAGGAATCCAGAAGGGTCTGAAGTTTAATACAGTCAGTGAGTTACAGGATTTACAGAGTTTAATGTCATCAGCATGTAATGAGTTTTACACCTACTGGTCTGGAGATATTTGCCTGTTCGTTAACGTAGACGTTGGAAAGAAGAGGACCTAATGATGATCCTTGGGGAACTCTTATAGGGAAGGATAATCCACGCGATGTATTTCCATTATAAATTATCTGATATAAATGATCTGCAACATAATCATAACTAATCCAAAAATGGACTACAAATGCCGTAGCTAGTTGGAGTACTTTAATAAAGATTGTTCAACTGTGTCGAACTTGGTACTTAGATAGGTACGTATAAACCCCAACCTAGTTTCCATGGAGGTAAATTGCGAAAAGGCAACCAAGTTGATAACCATGACCCCACCGGGACGAATGTCATATTGATCTTGAGATTGGATTGAAGTAAGCAGAAAGTTTATTTTGAAAATTGTATCTAGTGTTTTTGCTATGCTATTAATGAGCGTTATTGGATGATAATTATTGGCTAGGAGTTTGAAGTCCCTTTTATGTATTGGATAATACGTAAAGGAAATGTTCTGTTTTTGAAATAATTACATATGAAGAAATGTTTCTTTCTCATTTCCAGTAAGTTTATCTATACATCACTATCATTATTCAGTGACATGTAAATAGCTTGGTCATTGTAAACAAGTAATGGCAGACGTTTGAATAGACGAGTCCTTACCACGAAGTTATGGCTTGAAGTTTTGAGGGACAAGCAGAGGACTCACGTAAATGTTAAAGTTCCCTTATCTCACTTTAGATGCCACTTTTGACTGCGATGTCATTAGATCGATTATGATCCGTTCTTCGGACTTAAGCTGTTCCAGGCCATAGAATGATCAGCATCGTCTTGACCTCAGCTAGAGACCCGTCCATGATGTCAGGAATTTCTATGGCTCTTTTTCACAAGGTGGCTGTGTTAGTCGGTCTCAGGTGAGGAAAGCAAGATTTTTCTCCTGGAAACTTGCGTTTTTCGTCCAGCAAACAGGAAATCGGCCGAAGAACACACGCAGTTTACAGACCTTCTTATACGGAGCAACAGTCTTAGACCCTGATTCTTCAAAAATCCTATAACAACAACAGCTGCTGTGCGAGACTATGCCACCAAAGTAGTAGTGGCGCCTGTTATATTTACATCTCAACTATCATATTCCCCCTAAAGAGTCACTTGGCTCACGCTCTTGAGGTATTCTGCTGTTTTACTCGATAGTCTCCAAGCTTGTGTTGTCTATTAAGTTCAGTTGTCCTATCCGATCTTTAAGACATCAAAATTTGTTTAAATCTGGCCCAACCAGAACGATCCATTTGCAATTTTATTGCATAAATAGAGTTACGATCTTGACCTCTTTTGTCCAAAGGGAGTTTTAAGAAACATGTCAAAATATTTTTAGGAAAATCGATAAATATATTAGACAATGAAGTTCCAGGACTGGCGCAGTGAAAAGAATACAAAATGAAGGAGCTTCAGCGGTCAGGTCAGATTTTTTTTTCTTTTTTCTCAACATCCTGAAATCTCTTTCTATTGAGGGCAGTTTTTACCTTGGGAAGGAAGAAGTTCGATGGTGCTAGATCGGATGAGCAGCGTTGATGGTTGATCTGTACAATGCCATGTTTCCTCAGTCTTCACAAATGCCTTAGAGCCATGGGCATTGTCGTGCAACAAGAAACAGCTTCCCTTCTCTCGAAATTGCCCCCCCCACCCGGGAAATGCTTTTCGGTAGCCTTTGAAGCATCTATACGTAGAAAACAGCATTGACTCACTCCCCTTCGGGTATAAATTCCTGGTCAGTCACATCCTGTTTGTCAAAAAACATGATCAGCATCGTCTTGATCCCGGACTTCTGTGAATGAAGCTTTTTGGGCATCGGTGATTGATTTTGAAGTCCACTGTTTGTTCTGACGCTTCGTCTGTGGGTCGTATTGAAACAACCAACGCTCATCTCCAGTGAAAATACAGTTGAGGAAATTAGGATTGTTTGGATCTACAACCATCATTGTGAGGGTTAAAATGACGTTCCCTTGTCAGAATTCTCGAACTTTTGCAACTCTCTCCTCATTTCGAAAGACGCTAACTTCTTCAGTGATCGCGTTTAAGATTTTCTTACTTTAAAGCAAAATCTGATATTCGTTCGTTGTTCCACTGCAAAATCGTTATACGGAACGTTAACGCTACTGACGAAACTGGTTGTTATTTGAAACTTGTTAATCTACCCGACAATCTTCGTACCACCGTCTGTTGGAGGAAGTTTGAACTACAACATACCACTTCCATTTATTTTCAAACTCATTGAACATCACCGCAAGAGCTCAAGTATATTTCTTGATCATTATCTTTCCCGGGTATAAACTCTGAATATTTAAAGTCTCTGATATTATTCTCATCGTAAATAATATCGTAAATATTATTCTCATAATGTGTGCAGAATTCTTCACAGCTACATTATACGCACCCTGTGAAATTCATTATGAATGTTTATCGCTATAAATATATCTCTTCAAATTTATTTGTAATTTAAAATTTATCACTTTGCAGAAGGATATCGATTTTGACACCATAACCGTACAGCTCCTATTGTCTTCATGTTCGTCCGCATGTAATAACTCGACCCTCATTTGATAAACTTTCATGGAATTTTATATTTAGAGCTATTAGAACGATTTGTCAATCATTTCCGAATTTCATTAAAATAGGACCATTAGAAATGTAGCAATTATT
Organism: Mastigoproctus giganteus; assembly: GCF_048544385.1. NCBI lineage: Eukaryota > Metazoa > Arthropoda > Arachnida > Uropygi > Thelyphonidae > Mastigoproctus > Mastigoproctus giganteus. The sequence continues at coordinate 34,556,534 of NC_143576.1, forward strand.
ATTTTTTTTTTCCATACATATCGGATAGGCTATCCAAATACCATATATTGTGGCTGGAACATTGGATGTTAGGTTTATTGCCATGCACTGGTTGGAGGAATCAATAGGAAATATGGCGGAAGTGCAGGAATGAAATATTCTGTCAATGAGCCCTCGACGTGGCACCTGTACGTGGCGAGGGGACCTCCCAGTGATGCTGCTGGCCCTCCAGATTAGCATCACTCTGATCTAACGCCCATATCTTTGTTCCAGGTTTACATCGTCGGAATCCGACTTGTGTAGTCGGGCACAGCGACCCGTGGAAACTTGGAAAGGGGAATCCTGGTGGTTGAGGACCAGGATCCTCCTTTGATCCCAGTGAGACAAGACCGGTCTCACTGGGATCAATCGCCGGGTGGTTTTTATTGCTAGGTAAAATGCTTTTCAATAAGTCTACCTCCCTTTGGTACTGGGACGGGGTCAAGGTATGAATCTTCTATGCAAACATGGCGTTCCATTTGTGTACACAGTACCTGCTAGTTCCTGAATGGGCGTTCCCTCGTAGGGTTCTGTGGTGGGTGAGGTACTTAGGGCATCTGAAATTTTTATCTTACTCATAGGCCCCAACAAAGCCCTTGTCTAATCGATCAGATTAGAATGACACCAATACTGTCAAAAGAGCCAAAACTGAGGATAAAACCCCATCTGTGACACCACTTTTCCTCATTCTTCATTCCACCGGAGAGCAGACAATCGGGAAAATGTCGCTCTTCTGTACCCAGAAAGGATTAGAAGGGATGGCAGATTCACCTAAATCCGTAAAACGGCTGCGTTCTGGAGACATTTAATTCGAAGCATGAAATACAAAACATGCTGAAAAAAAATCTTGAAAGCCACATCGATAGGGGGAACACCCATCGTCGTAACCCTCCACAAATCTCTGAACTGGTCACGCGGTGTCATATCAGAATGGGATCATCTTCACGTTTCTGAAGAAGAGATCTGCTCTGAATTGAAATATCAAGAAGTGACAGCTGTCAAGCGAATATCCATGCGAAAGGATGGGAATCTCGTTCCCACTCGAGTTCTCATCCTTGCGTTCAACACCCACGGCCTCCAATTTCCATTAAAGCAGGTACCTGAACGGCCCAGTGAGGATTTACGTACAAAACCCACTCAGGTGCTTTAGATGGGAAAAGGACGGCCACTCACAAACAGCTTCCCTAGTGACCCTGCCTGTGCTCGATGTGATGCCAAAGACCACGAGAGCAAGGAATGTTTAGCTCCTAAGCCAAATTGTGTTAACTGCCAAGGAGAGCACGCTGCTTACTCTCGAGCATGCCAGCGGTGGAAGAAGGAGAAAGAAATTTAAAAAATTAAAAACAGCTGAAACAACTCCTACCAGGAGGCCAGAAAACGCATACAACTAATAAATAGCTCCAAGTCCTCATATGCCCAGAAAGTTTCTAGGTAGAGTACCATCGGAATGCAAACTGATATGACTGTTCCACCAAGGGAATCGTTCACTCCCATTGCGCTCTACTTATTGAGTTCACAAAAACCCACCCAAATATCGCAGTCAGCTGCCACTCCTATATCTGAACCTTCAAGTGCTCCAGCACTTCCAAAACATAGTGCTTAACAAACTCCAAAGAAACTGGAAGAGCCACCACCTGCAATCCAAGAAATTGGATGTAGAAGATAATAAGGTGCAGGACGATTCCGTCCTGGAACTCTTTGCGAAAGAAGAAGATATGGATACAGGCCAACGCCCAGTCTTTCCAAAGAGATATAAATCCAGGACTGAGTAAACAAAGCCCCCAGCCCTTCGGAAGCCACCAGACGGACCCAAAAAAATCTTAATGGCCATATTCAAATTTCTGCATTGGAAATTTCGTGGATTCTGTAGAAATCGAGACGACATCAAGGCCTTTTTGAGCAAACGTGAGCCAACTTGCTTTTGCTTACACGAGACGTATTTAATCTCATTAAGAAATTACCATCTTCTTTTCTATTATTAGGGGATTTCAATGGACATAATATTCTGTGGGGTAGTTCTGACATCAATAGATAGGATCGGATTATCGAGCGATTGCTTGAAAATGATCTGGAACTTCTAAATGTGGGTTCTAATATTTTTATCCACATGGCTATCCATACATTTACTGCCATTGATCTTTCCATCTGCTCCGCTTCCCTCCTGCCTCTGTACATGGGAGGTTTAAGAAAACCTTTATGGTAGTGATCATTTTCCTGTGTTATCTACAATTTTTAATGGCAAACAATGCCACCCGTCTTGGATACCACGGTGGAGATCGATCACGGTGACTGAGATGCTTTTAGACATCTTGGCAACATTTAATACCACCACAGTCAGACAGGAGCCAATTATGAGGCAGTAAAGCATAGCACAGAAAGTATCGTCCAAGCAGCGGCAGTTGCAATTCTCAGGACATCGACCCGGTTTCCTCGTGTTACAAAACCATGGTGGAATGAAGAATGCACAGCAGCTATGAAGGCCTTAGAACAAAGCATGTGGATTATTTCGCCGTAACCTCACCACAAATAATTTAATAGCCTTCAAACGCGCCCAAAACAAAGCATGATACATTACAGTTTAGAGCCAAAAGGAATCATGGATCCGAATATGTGTCTTCCCTCACATGGGCTGCCAATCCTAAAGCCACCCGGGACAAAGTTCAAAAATGAAGGCCAAATGTACGACACCATTCATAGATCCTTGAACATAATGGATGTACAAGTGCAGGCGTAACTGCAATCGCAAACACTGTTGGAGAGACAATTGCTGAATTGTCTTTAGAAACATCATACCCCCCCCCTAGAGTTCCTGACCCTTAAACAAAGATCGGATAAACAGCAACTGAAGCTGTCTTCCAACAGCTGCGAATTATACAATCAGTCTTTTACACAGTGGGAGCTATAAACGGTTCTCTCCATATCCAAAGCGAGTGACGTTGGAACAGTCGACATCCATTATGAGATGGCTCAATAGAATCCTTGGATCTCTTGCTCTGTCTCTATAATAGAAAATATATTGAAAGGAGTTTCCGGACTTATGGCATACGGCAACCGTCCTTGCCTTCTGGAAAATCCAGGAAATGATCTAAAATTACCTACCTATTGCTCTGACCAGCTGTTTGTGTTAGATCCTGGAAAGAATGGCCAATGCTCGCCTTATATAGTATTTAGCCGCTAACGATCTCCTTTCCAGTGTGGCTTCCGAAGGAATAGGTCAACACATGACCATTTAATTCGACTGGAAACATCTATTCGTAAAGCTTTCCTGAAACGCGAGCACCACTGGTCAGTTTTCTTTGACATATGGAATTTTAAAAGACATAACTTTGGTCTTAGGGGACACATTGCCCTCTTTGTTAAAAACTTCCTTTCAGATCGGTCTTTCCAAGTTCGTGTAGGATCATTTTGCCTAGAAAAGAGAGAGAGAGAGTTCCACAAGGATCAGTTTTAAGTGTTACGCTTTTTGTCATCAAAGTCCACTCTATTACTGAACAACTTCCTCCAACCGTACCCAGCGCCCTCTTTGTAGACGACTTTAGTATTTGTTCGCAGTCATGCCATTGATCATATCAACTCTTGGACAATGGCTAATGGTTTCAGGTTCTCTCCTCAGAAGACCGTCTGCATAAACTTTTGTCGCAAACGGAACCTACACCCTGACCCAGAACTCAACCTCGGACAAAATATCATCCCAGTTGCACCCGAAACAAAGTTCTTGTGGTTCATATTTGATAATAAGTTCACATTTGTACCATATATTTCCTTCAACTGCGGACAAAGTTCACAAGGGAACTGAGCCTTCTACGTACGATATACCCCAATAAATGGGGAACAGACCGCTGTACCTTATTCCGTATACTGTATATTGTGAACTTGTCTTTCCAGATAGTACTAGAAAGTACTGCTGTCTTTCCAAATAGTCCTTGACGTCTTTCCAGACGGTCCAGCAAACGTTCCATTCTCTTTCTGAGCGTTCCTTCGACATCCGTTTCTGCTGGATCCAAAGCCACATTGGGATCAAGGGTAATGAATTGGCTGACGACGCTGTAAGATCATCGCAGCCCTAGAACAACAGCAGCCTGTTAGTCCCTCATGAAGACTACATGCAGTTAATATACTCAACATTACTCTCCCAATGAGAAAAATCTTGTCGTGAGCAGGTCATAAAAAGCTATATCATATAAAGCCTGTTATCCAACACGAGTAATCTAGTCTAAGCAAGAACCGCAGAGAGAGAAAGTTGTTTTTGCTCTCCTCCGCATAGGATAAAGTCATCTTACGCATGCATTGTTGCTGAGGGTAGATTGGCCTCCTATGTGTGAGGAGCGTGACCTTTTTAAACATACATCATATTTTATGCGAATGTCCACGATACAGATAGGAACATTTTAGATATTTTAATGTTTTTACTCGTCTGACTGAGCCTTATACACTCATCAGATTTTATCTGACAACGACAATGTGTTAGCAGTTTTTAGGTTTCTGAAATCAATAATCCTTTTCTCCTGTGTTTAAATATAATTTTATAACTTTTTACATATTTTTATTAATATAATTTTTACCTATAGGATTTCAGTGACCTAAATAATTATGTCCCTGAAATTTCTACGGTCATCTTTGGACGTGGTTTTGGCGCATTATAGCTCTAGTTGCTGATGCACCATTGAAACCCAAACAAAAAAAAAAATCTGTCAAAGACATGTGAATTTTTATGGGCTTTTTTTCATATATTTTTTTTCTTTTTTCTCCCTGAAACTCGGTTTTTTTGTCCAACAAACAGATTATAGATATAATATAGTGACGCTTCATAGCCTTAGTTGCTTTGGTACCTTAGCTCACACCTACCACCCACTCATTTCAAACTGTCTTGGCTCCAATCCGTGTGACTGGGTGTATATTTTATAAAAATTCCCTTTTCACCCAGCGCTGCTATTGACTTATTTGAGTAGATGTAATTTTTTTCCTTTGAGGGAAATGGCCAGTTTTGCTTTTTGTACATCCAGCAAAACTTGGGCCATTGAGCGAACTCGCCTCCTGATATATCACGCATTGTCCATTGCGGTAGTCTGACGAAGTTTAGGAGACGGAATACGAGTTATTACCAGCTTAGTTGGGGGTGAATATTGTAACCCATGGTTTCTCCAAAACTTGATCACTTTTACGCTTGTTTTAACGTGCCTTTGAGGCGGATACATCACAGCGTGAACTGTCCTTCTTTGCTCAACTATCGTATTATAAATTTTGAGTTACTGTCTCGCAGTGACGGATCCAAGAATTGATGTAAACTCACCAATATCCCAAGTGGAACAGCAAGTGAGAAAGAAAAGATAATGCAACAACCGCTCTGCCTCAGTTCGTAGTTCAGTGGTTATTTCTTGATGAGTACCGTGATTTCTAGTAGTAAAATTGAAATGGAACCGTTTTATTAAGATGGTATTTGCAGTTATTAAAACCGTCCAAAGAAGAGGGCGTTGCAGTTAGACGAAAGTTCATGTGGCATAGGCGGATATGGGGAGTCCCACTGCACAATCGTGTTACTGCAATTTCTTTTTTATACTTGGAGAGCTGATTCAGTTAGTATAGATGGAATGCAGCCCTGTCGGCACATCGTAAAGGTCAAGATTAGATTTATCAAGCCACTTTACGCAGCCAACAAACGCTGTTGCAGCCGTGCACTAGCATCCGGTCCCGTGAGTTGACCTCTGAATGGCGCAGGTTGGAAGAACCCATTTGAGGTAATTGCGTTGAGTGTAAGTCCTTCTTTCCGTACGGTTTAGAGAAACAAGATTAGACGACTCCTACGAGGCATAAGTGGCAGGGAATTGTCTCTTCCTCTGCCGAACTAGGTAAAACAGTCTTTTTAGGGGATTACAGAAGACGGAGGTTGGGGGGGGGGACGGGAGGGTTCTCCTATTGAAAGGTATTTTGTTCAAAATATGTCATCTTCGTAACCTAAAGAAGAAAAATTCTCTGTATGCCCATGCTTATCATGACGTAAACTCTGCGGGTGGTGCTTATCTCGTGATCTGCAGGGTGCTAGTGCCGCTTGGTATCGTCTGTACCCACACTGCCCGAAGGAAAACTGATCCCTGATTAACCGGAGTTAGTTTGCAGATTGTTTATTGAGTTGATCGATTTACTTCAACACCCTCCCACTCTTCTTCCACACATACGCTGCTGGGGGTGCACGACTGATTACCTTCAATGTACCGACTTTGCTTATGAAAATTTCTACCAGTTTGTTTTAGGAAAACGTAAATTAGAATTATATCTGAAGGTGGCTTCTATGGAATCAAAAGAACTTGATTTGTTATTTTGGATGGGTTGCAAAGTCCGTTGTTAAAATATTTAGTATTTTCAAACAACTGATACCAGCCCGATTGGTGATTATTGATACGAATACCTTGCAAATAATTCGGATGCTAATTTTCTTGAGTTGCGGTAGAGTGTGATTTAGGTACAAATTTCAACTCCAATTTCCTTGAAATTCCACAAGGCCTATTTCTGCAATCGGTGATGAAAGAAATCAGACAACTGTAGTTAATCACATCTACATTGGATGGGCTTATGAAAATGCGATACATGGTTTCAAATTGAGGATTGAACTCTTTGTAATCTTTGCCCCTATGTGTAGAAGCTAAAACTCGTCTGAGAAAAGTTGGAAAGAATCTTGTCTTTGCCCTAGAAACCTGCAAATTGAGTTTGCAGATTATGCTTAGTAAAGACTTCATGATTTTTTTAAATTCTGGATATTACTGCAGTGAGTAGCCCTGGTATTGCAATAAAAATAAATTGTGCTTTTCATAAAAGAAGCAAAATGCTATTTATTTGTGCTGCGGCGAGATGTCAATGTTATTTGCGGAAGAATCAGGACAACTCAGTCGTAAAAGCGCAACTTGAGAGAGAGAGATCAGTCTGTTACAAGGAGTTTGCCCTCTTTAATATTAATTTATTTTTTGATTTGTTTACACACTAGGGGATTGTTATGGAAAGATGTGTTCCTTGCTGCCAAGACTCAAGAAAATGTTTCTGCCTTGGACTTTGCTTCCAATTATTGAATCCAGTTATTGAAAATTATTGCTTCCAGTTATTGAATCCAGAAAGATCTACTGATAACTGACCTTACAGTATTCGTTCTCAATGGAATTCAGATTCGATTAAATAGGAATGAGAGATTAGGGAATCAGTGAAAGTAATGTTGTGCGTCCAATTACTAGCATGTTTTCAGAAGATGAGCTCGTCATGCGCATTTCCTTTATATCACCAGTAGTAATAGTCTAAAATAAATGAACAGTGTTGCTGTTTATACTCCAGGAAGACCACATGCGGTCAGAGAAGTTCACAAGACAGAGAGAATAGAAGAACATTATATCATGTTTATTAGCCAGGAGAGCTTGAACCACGGTCACTTAAAGTACGACCACTCAGCTACGGAGGTCGTACATGGTATTTTTACATCTCTCACATTTAAACTACTTTTCTGATTATCCTTGTGGATGACCTTTGGCCCTTCTCCCAGGTTTCTTCGTTCTGCAAGCACACAAACAGGCCTTAGCACTGCATTTACAGACGGGATACGCTAATCCTTCAATGACCTAAGTTTCCATCACAGCTAGCGTACTGATTTTGATCGATCGCTGTCCTTCCACACCGTGAAAAAGATCCAGGAGTTCCTCCCTTCTAGAGTCCCGTGTAGAAGGGACGGACGCTTTATTTACAATTGGCCCAGTTAGTGTCAGGCGAGAATGCATGAATTTTTTTCCCACTGGGAAAAAAAAAAAAAAAAAAAAAAAATCAAACTGACCATGGAATGTAGGCAATTTACATACACAAGACGATGATACCTAGTGGCCTTGGTTGCCTCTGCGCAAAATCAGGCGCATAAAAATCTTTTTTTAAAAAAGTACATAAAAGACCAACTCGGCTTGTTGATTCCAACTCACCTCAGCCTCATTTGCTTACCAGTGGATGACGGAAGCAGAACAATGGATAGATAGATTGATCTAGAGCTACCACGTACTTGGATGTTGATGGGATCCATTCTGTTTACACTCTTCATCGCTTTAAAGTAACCAGATTGGTCGACTTGACAACATTCACTTGGGTATAGCGCTGCTAGTTTTGTTCGCGTTACTCTACTACACACTCCAAACACGTGATCAATGTTTCGTGATCGGCAGCGGTCCAACTAACGAAAGGAAATTTATAGGGAGAGCCAAGCACTTTGACACAACGCCCAACAGTTGCAAGGAAATTCATTATGGCAATTATAGGGCGGAAAGTCCGGTCTGGGAAAGAGCACCGGAACTTCTATTACTGGCACGAGTTTAATCGACGTCCAGGGTTAATGGCGGTGACGACTGCAGTCAAGCGGCGGCACTGACGACATCACTCAAAGTATCATGACTTTGCCAGTAACTGCGACACCACTTTAAGGTGTGTTCGGCTGCCATTTCTCCACGCGATTCTTGAGCGCCGCATTAGCATGGAGACGGGCTGTAACGCGCACCAATTGCAGAAATAATCTCTGTATTCCTTTCCTGGGCCAGACGGTTTCTCAGTGGGTGACCCACGAAAGACAGGTTCGATAATTTTTCCGGGTATAACTCAGTGTCACGTGTTCGGTGCTTCTGTTCTTTTCCCGTAAGTAAGGAGCTTAGTCGGATGAATAAAGAACCACAGTTAGTATTAGTAATGGCGCATGGTGCAAGAAAGCCTATGGCTTATGTTGCACCAGCCAAAAAAAAAAAAAAAAAAAAAAAAACAAATAAAACAATGATAAAAAAAAAACCTAATAATTGATAAAAGAAAAGGAAATTAAACCTATCATCCTATGCATTTCCCTCACCCGAAGGTACTATCCAGATGACCTTTGAATTTCCCCAAACTGTCAGCCTCTACCACCCATGTAGGCAACTTATTCCAGTAATTTATAACTCGCTGGCTAAAATAAAACTTCGTGCAATAAAAGCTTCCTAAACAACTCCCCCGTAACATGAATTTATGTCCCCTAGTTCTAGCATCATTTATAATCTTGAAAATTTCGTCCTCATTCATTTTACTGATGCCTCTCAGAGCCTTAAACACCTCAATCAAATCTCCTCTAAGGTGTCTAGTTTCAAAACTTTGCAACCCACATATTCGAAGCCTTTCTTCATAAGGACGCCCTTTTGTCGATCTCACCAGGCGAGTTACCCGTCTTTGCAACCTTTCAAGAAGCTCGATGTCTTTCTTTACTTGAACACAGTATTCCAAGGTGGTCTAACAAAAGCCTTATATAATGGGATTATCACGTCCCTATTTCTACTTGCAAAAGTTCGATAGATCATCGATAGGACACCACGGGCCTTCCTTGCAACCTGTTTACAATGCTCAGAGAATTTCATGTCTGACCGTATCGTAACACCCAAGTCCCTTTCCTCCAGTACTGGCTTTAGTTGAACTCCACCAAGTGAATAAGTTATTTTGGGATTACTGTTTCCATGTGTAATACCTTACACTTTGTTGGATTAAAGCACAGCTGCCATTTTTCTGACCATTCCTGAAGTCTATCTAGGTCTCTCTGAAAAAGCTCAGCTTGACAGTGATCATTAACTATTCTACAATTTTAACATCATCTACAAATTTAGACATCACGCCCTCTGTCCCTTCATTGATGTCATTTATGAAAATCAAAAACAACAGTGGTCCTAATACTAATCCTTGAGGAAACCCCACTTCTTATATAAACCCAATCTGAGGAATAGCCATTTATCACAATCCTCTGTTTCCTGCCCTGAAGCCATCCTGCTATCCATCCAAGGATTTTCCCGGTGATTCCAACAAAAAAAGCAACTGCTCATGTGCGACTGAGTCAAAAGCTTTGCCTAAATCTAAATAAACAATGTCGAAATTATTCCCTAAATCCAGCTCGTGAGTGACCCTTTCAAAATAGCGAACCAGATTTGTTAAACAAGATTTTTCCTTTGCAAAACCATGCTGAGTATCCTTGAGAATTTCAGTTCTGTCCAAATAATCCTGAATTCCACCCTTGATCATTGCCTGTATGATTTTCCCTTCCGCTAAAGTCAGACTGACAGGTCGATAATTTCCCACTTCACTCTTTGGGCCACCCTTATGTATTGGAGATACATTTTTTTATTTATTTATTTGTACACACAGTTCTTTACAGATTATATACAAAAACTTACAGAGAAGATATACATTTTATATACATTAGCATTCTCATTATACATATAAAAAAGAAATATATATATATACTGTATTATATACGGACACGTGTGTGTGTGTGTTTTACCTGTATCAAGGGTGGCTCCTAGGCCTTAGCCCATCTCCACCTTGCACGTCTGCGTTGGTGCAGAAACTCTGCAAAGCTTTTTATCGCTTGAGTACGTCCACCTTGCCACTAGGGGGCAACCAACACCTAAGCAGTCGCTGCCTGCCCCCAGGCACAAGCAGCCTGCCTGGGTCTACTATTATCTTTGGTGCCTTGGGCACAGATCCCGCACCCACCGGAGATAGTGCAATACCGGTGGGTGCCAGCAATCCCGTCTCCAGGCTGCCCAAACCTGGAAACCAGCAAAAAAAAAAAAAAAAAAAAAAAAAAAATCCAAGCCTCAGCAGATACAAGCCAGTTTGAAAACTCCAGTAAACTTAGCGAAGTAAATATTTACATTTGTACAAAAGATAATAGAATTTTAACTGTAAATCCTAGCAATACAATTCAATTTACATATCTTACAAATCATCCTATTTATATTTAATGGAATACAAACATATATATTAACTTCTCAGCTATCAGATTTATATTCGATTTTGGATTTGAGTTCTTAGTTGAAGTCTTTTCTTAAAGACCGATTCTGCAAGGGTCTGGAAAGTCTCAAAGTTTATTTTGTTCTCAACTAGTATTTTCACATTGTCCTCAGCTAGACCTGGAACCTGATTAAGTAGCAATACTCGATGGTCTGTATATTGCGGACAAAACAGTAAGACATGGATCCAGTCTTCCATTTGACCACAGGTGCAAAAAGGGTCCGGCTCCAAACCTCTGTCGAATAGTTTGGCCCTTTGGCCCTCAGAGATCCATGGCCTGTTAATAAATACGTCGTAAACATGCTTGGTGCAAACCACGAAACAGAAGGTTGAGTAGAAGCAAACTCAACACTTTCAATATACTTCTTTGTGACTTCACCGTGCACAGACTCATTCCATCTACTTTGCCAAATACTAACAACCATTTCACTCCATAATCTTTTCCGTTCTGTCTTTAAGTTACTAACTGGGTCGGTTGTAATTCCCATAATAGATACCTGCAGTCCTTTCTTATGTTTATAAATCATGCCACGGTATAAGATAAATGAATCTAAAGGCAGTTCTCCTCCAGGGATTTGGAGGGCATTGTTTGATACTGTACGAGGAGCATTGTTTAGTGCCAGAAGCATTGTTCTTTGAATTGATAGTAGCTTATTTTTAATTTTCACCTTAACGACGTTTTGATGCCAAATACCTGCTCCGTACGATACTATAGGCAGAAATATTGCTTTATAATTGCTTCATGGTCTTTTTATTCAAACCCCAGTCTCTTTTGGAGATTTTTATGACCGAAGCAGTAACCTTTCTAATTTTTTCCTTCAGTTTGGTGACATGAGGGAGAAAGGTTAATTTATCATCGAGAATTATGCCAAGATATTTGTTTTGAGAAACATAAGGTATCTGTAAACCATTCAGTTGAATTCTTGGTGGTCTTCCATAATTAAAGTGGTTTTTAAATGTCATGAAATTTGTTTTACTCGGAGATATCTTGAGCTTGTTGATGTCAGCCCATGACACCAAATCATCTAAGATGGGTTGAATTTTGTCCTCTAATACCTTACGTGACCTTCCTTCTATGGCAATAACGAGATCATCGGCGTAGGCCACCTTTAGAGAATCCTCGTATGTTTTCGTGAGCCACTGATTTAGTACGGCATTCCAGAGGAGAGGCCCCAATACCGACCCCTGGGGGCATCCTCTCGAAACCTGGGCCTTGTAAGACAGATGCTTTGCCTTGACCATGATGTATCTCTCATTAAAGTATGATCTCAGTACCCTGTACACATAATTATCACATTTAGCCAGCCTTAAAGACCTGAGGGCACTCTCCCACCAGAGGGAGTCGAAAGCGCCCTCAAAGTCCACAAAAATTGCCAAAACATATTTAGAAGATGAATTCTGGATAAAGTTCGTCAACGTAAGAATAGCATCGTCGGTGGACCTCCCTTTTTTGAAGCCAAACTGACAGTTTGAGCATAGTTGGTTTTCCTCAAATTTCTTTAGTATTCTGGGAGCCAGAAGATGTTCGAATAACTTTCCCAGATTAGCAAGTAAGGAAATTGGCCTGTAAGCACGGGGATCAGATGTGTTTTTCCCTGTCTTGTGAAGATACATTGGCAGTTTTCCAATCCAACGGAATCTCACCAGAGTATAATGATGCTCACATAATTAGCCTCAATGGTTCAATGCATTCACTTGCCGCCTCCCTTAAGATTATAGGGTATATTCCATCAACTCCAGGAGCCTTACTGGTCTGTAGGCTCGAAAGTTTTTTCATTAAATAATCTTGCGAAATTTCAATATCATTAATTACATATTTTCAGCTTTGCTCCCACAATTTCCCATTGCCACAAAAGGTTGCAATGGGAAATTGAGTACATTGTAAATATCGATGCAAAATAATTGTTGAGTTCATCTGCAACGGCAGCTGGTGTATTTAATACTATCCCCTTTCCCTTACGTAAAGGTCCGATCTGGTTTGTCTTTCTCTTCTTCGCATTTATATATGTGAAGAATTCTTTATCCCCCCTCTTTTCTCTGTTTGCTAGTGATTTCTTATAAACTGCCTTTGTCTGTCGAACCTTTTCTGTGGCTCTGTTACAGATCGCCTTGTAGCTGTTATAGGCTTCAGTACTTTTTATTGCTCTGTAACCTTTCCATGCCACCTTTTTCTGCTCAAGTAATGTGGCAACTTCACTATTCATCCAACTTGGAACCCTTCTCGTGGAGTATTTTTTTAATGGTATATACGCATTCAAGGCATCTGTGATTAATGTTTTAAAAGCATACCAGAGTTAACAACAATATACGGAATTTTATATGACCTAAATTTGGATGCACTTAGTCAGCAGTCATTTCGGTAAAGTTTTCAAATTGGCTGCTGCTCGAAGTAGAAATTCTCCCAACCCGTACCCTGACCGGATGACAGAATTCAATAGGGAATTCAGAAACCTCTCCATTAATCTTTATACATTTTGACAAAATTTGAATAAAAGCTCTTTACTTATGTATGAATCTAATTTAAGAAAGCACGTGGATAAGTTTATTCATTTAAAGCTTACTGTGTAGCATCTTGAAATGTTCATCCAAAACTAAATTACATCTGTGTTGATGATTCCACATAACAAATTACATCTGTTATTAGAGGTTGCATGTAATGCATCTTAACAATTATACAAAACAGTTTTTCTTATCAGTCTTTCGATCAATCAGTCTTATCAGTATTCAGTACATTGTCTTTCAATTTATTCTAAGTCAGATATATCGTTTTTAAAATACACTGCTCGATAAAGTTAACAGAAGAAAATATTTGATATAATAGGCATCCTGGCAGGCAAATTCTGAGTATCCAATAGAAATCGATCTACCACACAGCCGCACATTATGCAAATTACTCAGAACTATGAAATGCGGGTTGCGACCACATCAGTTCATTTCCATTCCTACGAATAGGAGCACTATAGCCATAGCAGCTAATGGGCCAAATAACAAACATACTCCCGCCCACACACTTCATTCCCGTTTTTTGTCTTGCTCAGTGGGATAGCCACATCTGTGGTACTCAGGATATCAAGACATCGTCGTTTAGATGATTATTTCAGATGGCAGTGTTGTCTCGGAACAATGGAAGCGGTTTCAGGAGACAAGAACCATTACAAGAAGGGCTGGCCAAGGCCGCCAAAGGGCTATGTCAACCAGAACAGCAAGATGGAACCCAACGATATCCTGTCTCCTGAGGTTTCTCCGGCCACAGACGAAAAATTTCCAACCGAACTGTGTTAACAAGGCTCCATTCCAGTGGACTATGCAGGGAAGCCAGATGTTTGTATCCCATTAACCCGAAACCGCCAGAGAGCTCGTCACTTGGAGACCTGACAAATAGGGTACAGTTCTGTTCTCTGATCAGTCACATTTTAGCATACAAAGAGATTCTAGACGTTATTTTATCTGGAGATAACGAGGAATCCGGTACCATCCCTCCGCTTACTGTGGACGCTCTCCTGTGGGGCAGAATGACGATCAAGGCAGCATCCCTCTTCATGTTTTTGAAGTACTGCGCAGAGGTACCATAGTGTGTGTGCATAGTATTAGGGTCGGCGCCCCCTGTGGTTTCCCACATCTGCGCCATATGTACACTGTGAAGAAATACAGAACTACTGTAAATGCCAGAAAAGTGTTCTGTGTTGAATACGTAGTTTTGCGTTGGGTTCTGTTGGGTGTCCTGGCATTTGGCCGCAGGGCCCCTGGTGGAACCCCACGTTGCCCGCACACACCACTAGGAGGTAGCCAGGCTGCCCATTATTCTCTGGCTAGTCTCTGCAGGGTCGCCTAAGCTTCCTGATAGAGACCAATGTAAAAAAAAAAAAAAAAAAAAAAAAAAGAGTTAGAGCGGGTGGGCTTTAGAGTCAAGAAAAGGTAGAAATATGGGGGATGAAGAAGAAGGCATCCCCAGGTACAATGGAATACATCCATCAGGCGAAAATAAGGGATGGAAGTGGGACAAAAGTTGCCTTGCAAGAGAGCACAAGCGTGATCGCCATTTGGCAGAATCTTCTTGCTCTTTTCATTCAGGTCCGGTCGTGATGTCAATTTCAGTGGTGATGTCATCCGGTGATCTGTGTCTAAATCAGTAGGGATATAAATAGGAATGTAGCTGTGGTTGTCCTATACTGGATCTTCTGAGATTTGGTGGTGGTGTAGTCTCATTTGCTAGTAGGCCTCTGCATTGATTCCCAAATTATAGGTGGTTGTCTTCTCTTGGTTTTGACGATGATCGGAATAGTGCAAGAACAGATCCTCGAATCCCTGTGTGTGTGACTTTTCAGGGGTGAGTTTGGCTCAGATTTTCTTTTTTTGCACGACAACGCTACCGCGCATAGAGCTGAAGTGATGCAAGAGTATTTTGAAAGTGAAGATATCCAACGACTGCCGTGACCTGCACTACCAGTAGACTTAAATCAGATCGCACATATGTGGGACGCCCTTGGTCACATTGCACGCCCTACAGCCAACTTCTCGGTCACTTGGTGAGCTAAGGTCTGCGGTGGTGGAAGAATGGATTTGCTGCCACAGAATCTTATAGACACCCTTACATCGAGCAAGGTTTACCGCTGCCAGGCCTGTTTATCCGTTGAATGGGATCATACGCCGTACTAATGTCATGTGACCATATTTTCGAGCATCTTGTGTCGACTTCTGTAATGGGACCTCTTTTGGTAATTCTTATACAACCCCTATGAATGTCCCTTATACCTGTCCGAAGTTTCTCGCTCTCTCTCTCTCCTCATTTCATCGTTTTTCTGTGCTACACCACCATACTAAATTTTGCCTCATCGCAAGCTGCACGAGCTACACCACGTTTTCTATTAATTTTGTCGATCAGTGTACATATACTGTATGTCGCACTCTGATTCGATATGTTTCGAGCTTACATTGTTATTCGAGTGATGCATCACTGGATGTATTGAGTTTAGTCGGTCGTTTCCCTTTAAAAATGGAGTTGGAACTTTAGAAACTTTTTATTTAGGCCCGAGGTGAAACCACATCATCCCAAATAAAAATGATTCAGAGGTACCGAAGCACCAGTCGAGATGAAATATGTAATAAATTATTTTTGTAATTCAACAGTTCTGTTAAAAGAGCCAGAGCTGTGCAGTTCGGGGCATAGTCGAAGCAAGGCATTCGGCGCACTAGGCGAGCCCTTACATGTGGTTCCTTGGTAAGTTTTGATAAGCTGATGTAGGAGAGAAACATTTTAAGTAAATATCCCTCCAATCCATGTTAGTCGCTGCCTAACTTGTTTGGGGAGATTTGTGTTCGATTCCCATAAATGGCCGATCGGAGAAAGTTTAAATCTGCTCTTTATTATTTGCTGGACTGTTTCTTAGGGCAGGTGGCATCGTCGACATGTGTCATCTGTTATCCGGGGGGTCCTTGGCGATGTATTTCCTGTAGTTTCTAGTGTTGATTACCTGGCCTTGGATGGCGAGCAGAAATCCTTCAATTTCGGGGAAGAGCCTTCCGTTCGTGAGCCAATCGCTGGAAGCCATCTCATATATGTAGTCTTGATGGAGTTTGGTCTTAGACTTTGTTACAACAAATAGATACTGGGTAGAAACCAAGGCAGAGAAAAAAAATTAATAACGGTAGTTGATGTAAGGCATATACAGGTTGTAGTGTTTCTTGTAAGTTTGCCCCATAACTGATTAATTGCTACTTGCATTTTCTGCTCATCTGCTTACATCCCTTCTGCTTCTTGGCCATGATATTCTGGCTCTCAAAGTGGTCTGAGATCTTAGTTATGCAGCTGGTTAGGATCTTGTACATCGTTCAGAGAGAAGTGATTGATCTGTTCTTTTCCGAGTTTGCGATGTCTTTGTCCTTAGCCTTCACGTAGGTGATTCCTTGAATTATTGAGTCTGGGATTGTGTCAGGGTACATTATTATCTGGGTGAATTATTATTATTGTTTTGTGGTAATAGGGGCATATAATGCAAGAAGGAACGCTTATATAGTATCAGCCAAAGAAAAAATTCTCCCACATCACCTCTCCACCTGTTTAGGGTGGCATGGCAACATTCTGCGAAGCTATTAAAGCTTCGCAGAATGTTGCCATGCCACCCTAAACTCTCCTAAGAAGCAATGGGACTAATTAACTGTTTCACAGGAGAAAAATTACAAGTGCTACGCGAAAAGATTCAAAGATGACAGACTCGTGAAGATGGCAATCTTGTTCCTACAAGAAACATAATTCTCACTTTTAGCTCTCCTAACTCACCAACATCTGTCAAAGCAGGCTATCTCCATTGCTGTGTCCGACCATCCATCCAAGAATCCCATCATGTGTTACAAATGTCAAAAAAATACGAAAAACAGAGGATCGGCAAACTGCATGCAGAGGCTAGGAAATATGTCCTAATTGTATATATTGCATAACCAATCTGATTGCACCATTACCACTCCTCATTTACCAAATTGTAAATGTAACCACCGGGCTTTCTCCAAAACATGTGAACGATGGAAGCAATGAAAAAAAAAATAGAAAAGAAAGTGACTTACTCAGAGGTTATAAGACATATAATCAAAATAGAGTTGGCGCACTATGGTCATAGTTGCCGATGCGCCCAATAAATCCCGAAACAAACAAACAAACAATCAAAATAGAGACAAAACTTAGATATGCCACAGGTGCTCAACGTTTCCAGCCACTCTGGTTTCAGACTGATGTTTCAGTTCTGAATTGGACACGTTCTGACTAGGCACGTTCGTTGTTCCATTTCAAACCAACGTCCTTCGCAACAAACAAGCCAGTAATACTTCAATTATCATACCAACCAATGTTTTTTCAACCATAAAATCAAAAGTGACAGAAACCATGATATTGCAACCTTTCCACCGGAATGGACATCGGTGAACGCCACGATTCAGATGATGGAATTTTAGAACTACATTCGACAGATGAGATGGACAAGGCACGCCCCTTCTCTCCTAAGAAAGACAAACTAAAAATAGATCGATACAAGCAGACTACGACTGAAAAGCTGTTAGAACCAAAAACAACCCATAAAACCACATAATCGAAAGAATACTTCAGTGGAACTGTAGAGGCTTTCGGAATACACGTTAAAAATACAAAATAACTTTTTGTGACAGGTGGATATATACTGCAAATGTCGCATGCTACTGCGAAAGGGAGCACGATTAGTTCCCGTTCTCGCCCTATGGCAAAAAATTTACAAAAATATTGCAATTATAATTCCTGGTTATTTTTATTATTACCCACTGGACTTCTTGGAGACCCTACGGTGCGGAGACCCATTGTTTTTGTGTACGGATGGTGGCAATTGGGTCACGAAATGTTACTAACTTACATCTGTAGATTGCGTGTCTGGTCAACCCGTTTGAGGGATGAAAATCTCTCCCTCACTGCCTGACTGATTAACACCCTGGTGCCATCTGAAAATGACTTTTTAAAGATTCTTAACCCTAATTTTATGTATTTCTATAATATTGGTACCAGACAATGAAAATAACTTTTATTTAACTCTGTTTAAGGCAAATTGTAAAACCATTAAAGTACGAAGAAAGGAGAGCAAAAAGCGCACATCTCGTTTGCCTTTTAACATTAAAACCGCCAGTATCGTCTAGTCCAGGTCACACCCAGTTTCTAGTGTGTTTTTGCACCGGAAGTTCGCATCATTTATTCGCTGTATAGGAAATTAATTTGGTTCTGTCGAAATAGCATCGAGGCTGCCTTTCGTGCTAAAACGGAATAAGAATATTAGAGAAATACAAAGGGGAAGTGCAAGCGCATTCTCTGGCTATTTGAGAAGAGTGATGATTTGCGGCACTCGGCAAAAAACTCAGCTGCGTTGGCTGCACTAGAAGTGTCTTGTGCAGTCGCGCCTCCGACTGGGGTTGAGTTCTCCTCCTGTGAGAATTTTTATTCGAATCAGCGCTTATTCGAATAGTAGATAGAGAAGGATTTTGGAGTGTTGGAAGGGAAACCAGTTTTTAATTGCCAGGTAGAAAGAATAATGTCAGTACTGGCTAAGGTAATTGTTATTGGATGCGTTTGGCGATCATCTGCCTCACTCCATCATTAGGCCAAAAATAAGGTTTAATTAAATCCAATTTTTATAACTGGAAGGATGTTCAAATTCATTTGAGCATCCTTTTATGCTGCCAAAATAATTGTTCTAGGAAATTAAAACTCCCTTGTACTCTTTGTTCATAATAGGTTATTTTTCCTTGGTACAACTTTTTGGATTCTACTTTTCTATGCTTAACAGGTTCTTTGTTACTCTGTCCAGCATTTGTTATCTAAACGACAAAAAATTTCCATGCAAGTAAGAAATATATTATTCCAACACTTTATACATCACGATAAATTTAAATGAATGATAATCACGTTACAATACACCAGGTTCTTCTTAGTAAGAATAAGGGGGGGGGGCAATTTATCGTAGTGTGTAAAGTATTGGAATATTTTTTATTGATGATTATCATCTGCGAAGAAAATGTCTCATTTGAAGGCAGGGTTTGAAATTATTAATACATATAATTGTACACTCATGAGCCAAAACATTGACTACCTATCTAATAACATGCTGGACACCTTTCGTTGTGATAACCGTTTGCATCCTGTATGGCATAGACTCCATGTACATGACAGAAGGCCCATCCGCTGGATGGTGTGTTCGGAAACCTTTCTCTGTGCGCCGGTTGTAATCTGCCGTTCAGGAGGAATCGTCAACCATCTGGTGTCCTGGACAGCACGTGCCAACCGCCGTTCACCTCGACTCAACCAGTAGCGGTTTTACTGTCCTGGTACATTGGATGGTTCCCTCTACGGCGGCCCTCGAACAATGGCTACGGTTACTGAGGTTTTCGCTTTGACGCAAATCTTTTTATGTTCAAACTCTGTCAGGTCCTTTCCTTTCCTCATTGCACGGGCTTCGTACTGACGAAATGACTGGCAGTACCGTGTCATCACTACATATGCTGTGCCGGACGGTGGCGTCTCGCCGAGACCTGCAATTAAGAAAAGTACGGGAAAGTACTGCAATTAAAAACTTACTGATTTGGATCAAATAATTCAATTTTTTATATAAAATCCTGGAAGCGATAATTGGTCCTACCTTGAGCGTATTACAAGTTCGATTGTGAAGAAAGAAGTGATTACAGCGATTAACACTACCGGCTGTTGCCTGTGCGAGAGGGTGGGGAGGTGGATAGCGTGCCATAATCCATTATTAAATGTGTAAGTCGATACAATACTTGAACTACCAGTCTTGATCATCAATGAAACGCCAGCCAAGAATGTTTTCCTTCCATTTTCAAGTATTTCTACCATACCACTCTACTGCGGTCAGCCGTTTCAGATAGTATTTATATCCATTGCACAACAAAACCTTGGCAACAGAATGGACTCTCCTCCATAAGCGAATCGAAACCAACTTTCTAGTACAAAACAGCGCCACGCTGGTCACTTTATCGGGGGATTCTACTGTTGTCTGTAACACTCGAAGAAGGATTGCAGTTGTTTTGGGAAAAATCTTTGTACCTCTTATTTAATAGCTGGTGGGTTGCAGAATCTGCCAATCGGCCCTAAAATCCACTTTCGGATTAGCGTTATGGATAGGGAGATCGAACTGCTCTGGCACATTATGTACAATAGAGATGTTGATTCATTGTACGAGGGATAAACTTACTGTTTTTATAAGTTGCTGACATTTTATTGCGCACAACTTGAAGAATTTCTGGAAAATGGATAAGTCTGGTTCTGCAATTGGACGCCTCAGTTGTTTACTGGTTTCATCCTTAAGGAGTTAGTGGCTGTGGAATACTGCCCTCTGAAAGCGTTATGATTTCAGTAACATAATACTCGAAGCATAACGCGATTATAAGATGATAATTTCGTTTTGGGATTTGATTTGGTGTTGAGCAACTGGGACATTTAAATGGAAATTTATGAATCTGCGCAGGCAGAGTGGGAATGAGGAGGGTCTTTTAATATTCAATATTTTTAAGTGAACGTGTTAATGAATGGGGTAGGGCATCCAAGGGGTACATTTATGGATTCAACAGTTCAGTTAGTTAGCTTAGGAATTTAACTTAACGCTTTCGATTGTTGCTGGCCTCCATAAAACACGTGCTGCAGTGCACCACGCGAATTCACGCAATCAATTCACGTCCAGAAGGCTTATTTTCAGTCTGAAGATCGTATCTCGGTGTTGTTACACGCTTTAATGATTCATTAGATGCAAGGGCTTCTGTGCGGTGGCTTTCATTAAGAATCTGAGGAATATATTAAATTCGGGGGGCGTGTTAAATATTCCGACGCTGTTCTTTAAAACGGATCAGTTTCTCGTTTTTCTGCCTCACGAAGTCGGGTCAAAACAGCATTAGCGGAGATGCCCGCCAGATCACGAACCGAAGGCGACACTGCCTGGCTGCACCTCCTCCGCACCGTAATGTACAAGTCCACAAACCACGACCGAAGGTGATTTCGGACCAGGTAATGAATGAGCTGTCCGGGTGCTCAGCGGTCCGTAAAGGCAGCGGGTAATTGCACGCGCACACGTCTATAGCGAACGGTAGCCAGGACGTAAGTGTGGGGTTGCGTGACTGTCCGCTCGATGTTAAAGGTTAGGATTATTGGAGGGCGGAACGAACAGGTTAGCAGGAACGACAGCGTTCTCTGCGCGATTTGCAACTACCGACCTACACTTGTTATATTGGCGGCGCGATCGCCGTGACATGACCTGGCTAAGTTTATTTACAAGAATAGAGTTAGTTAAACACACGAATCAGTGGAGAGACAGCGTCAAACACAACCGTTGATCTGGCGGCGATATCATCTTTAGACTCACTTGCGTTCTGCTATGCACGGACAGCTTGTGTTACTCGATTAACCCAGCATCGGAAGACTAGTTGTGCAAGTCACAGAGCGCCCTCTCCCTTAGTGTTTAATTTATTCTTGAGGTATCCAGTAGCCTCACTCGAGCAATGTTTCCTTTGTTTTTAGAAAACAATAAACGCGGGTGTTATTTGAGTACATTGATGGTTTCTTCAATATTAATATCATCAGTGCAATGAAACTTCGGATTCATCAGTGAATCCGAAGTTTCAACAGATGGGAACACTGCAATCAATAGATGGGGAGACAAAACAAACTGCTAGTAGTAATTTCAATTAGTTTTCACAATTCTGGTGTTCTGATTGTTATGTTGGATAATCTAAGATATATAACTGATAAAACTCCTTGCTGTACAAACAGTCAACGATTTTAAAGAAAATTTAATATTTTAATGCAACCATACATACCATAAGGAAAAATACCCCGATGTTTTACCTTTTGAATTTATTAGCGAAACACACACTGACCAAAAACTACGAACCTTTATTTAGTATGGAATCAGGCCGCCATTGTTTCAAATAACTGCAAGTGTGCGTCATGGATTCGCAAGGTGTTTTAGTGCGTTTTAGCCTAATTACAATCATTCTTCCAGAAAAAAAAGAGGCCCGGGTGCCAAGCGAATTCGAGGTCAAGCGTTCCTCTTGCGAATTAAACAGTGATAAGTTCTTTTTAAGTTATATCCTTTACTATCAGCAGTTCATTTATAAACCACTTCTACACTTAAAGCCTCAAGTAAGAATAAAGAGGGGAAAATTCACCTTTCTTCTTTATTACATATATTTCTTTATTTACTAGTCAACTAACTTTTCTATTCGCTTGGCCTCCTTGCGGCACTGCACCTGCCTTCCTGTGGCGTGGCCGGAAAGCTGGGAGGGAAAGTTAACTCCCCCAGGGCAAAAAGGAGCTAACCATGGATTACGACCATTATCCTGCAGTTGAGCAGCCTATGCGCTCATCTAGTACTGTGAGCAATGCTGATCATGAATCTAACTATGACGCAAAAAAAAAAAATCAAAAAAGAATGCGTAAGATCCCAAGAGCAACAGGAATGCCCATCTTACACTCTCTGTCAGATAAATCTATGAACACTTTATCACCATTTCTCATACAGAAATGCTTAGAAAATGTGGTGGGTTCTCTCAAAATGGTGAAAAGACTGAGATCTGGAGACCTATTGGTTGAAACTGCGAGTCGTAAATATTGACTCTGCTGAATCTAACAACATTTGGAGAACTATCCATGCAAGTGCAACATTAAACACCTTCAAGGGAGTAATTGCACAGTGACTGGGATCTGATTAACTTAACAGAAGCTGAACTGGTCCAGGAACTGAAATATCAAAAAATGATTCAAGCCAAAAGCATCATGATTAGGAAAGATGGAGATCTTATTCCCACCCGCAACATCATTCTGACATTCGGATCACCTATCTTACCATCTAGTGTCAAATCTGGCTATCTCAACTACGGAGTATGACTTTATATTCCGAAAAGCCTCGTTGTCGAATAGTTCTCTCCACCACATCCCCACATACTCAATAGTATTGAAATCAGGTGAATGAGGCTCCAGAGAAGATGGTCGAAATTCATGTCTGTTCTCCGAACCATTCTTACACGATTCTGGCATGATGCGTTGTTGAACTGTCATCCATAAAGTGGGCATCACCTTTGGCATAAAAGTGTAACGTTACAGGTTGCAGTAGATCTAATACAAAATTCAGGTACCTCTTTGTATGACATTTTGGCCTTCCACCGGTATCAATGAACCCAGTCCGTGCCAACAAAATATTCCCCATACAATGATACCGCCTCCAGATGCTTGGGTTGGCTTCACAAAGCAAGCAGGGTCAGGTTTACTGCTTTGTGAGATTCTCCTACACATCAGTGCAAAACAAAGTGTCGATACACTTTGTTTTGTACTGATGTGTAGGAGACATTTTGCAAAACAAAGTGTCGATACACTTTGTTTTGCACTAATAATTCGTCTGACCCACATGACTTTCTTCCCTTGTTTCACGACCTTTTCGGCACCACTACAAGCGGATTTTTCTGTTTTTCTCTAAAACAAATGTCTTCCGAATAGGCAGGCGACTGCTAATACCTGATTTCTTCAGTTCCCTACTTATGAAATAGGGCCGTTCTGGCCTTGGTTGAATTCAGATGTTATTTGCTGCACACTGGATATTATCTTTTCCGTACAGTTCTCCTTAGAATACGAAGGCTTTGCTCTTGAAGTATTGTTTTTCTGTCACATTTACACTTTTGAATGTGGAAGAATTACTTGATTTCCAGTCATTAAAAACTTTTCAGATGGATGCGTTTAAGAAACCAGTGTTTTACTGGAATGGTCAGGTGTTAGTAGAGTTACCAACTCTATATATTCAAGACCTACACGGTAATAATCTTGTTGCTTATACTAATCATTTTGATGATGAATACGAGGACTCGTACCACGATCAACTCAAATGCGCTTGTTACTGTATTCGCGCGTGACCATTCGACTACCCTTATACCGTAATCGAGTTAGTATTGGCAACACGATGCAAGAAGCAAAAGTTATGCAGCACCGGCCAAAAAACAAAAGAATTAATTTCCCCATTCCTTCCAATCATTTGTCCAAACCTGCCTTAAATTTGCTCAGATTACCCAATTGCACAAAAACAGGTGGAAGTCTTTTTGGATGAATGGAAATTTCCTCCAATCATTTATTCTACCATTGCTTTACAATTTTAATGGTTAAGATGACCCAAGATGTTGAAAGCTATCGTGTTTTATCTTGAAGATAAAGATAAAACTGCTTTTTATCTTGGTTTTACCTTATTTTAAATAGTTTGTGTGTAAATATAAATTTACAATAAAAAAAAAATTATCCCAACTCTTTATACGAAGGGGTATCAAAAATTTCGTACCCTTACCTAGAAATAACAACCCTAGAAAGGTGAAACTTCGTAGGAACTTTAATCCTTTTCTGTGTACTCTCCATGTACAGTAACACATTTCTCGCATCTAACTTTGCTGAAACCACGATTCCAATTCATTCCACGATTCCACTTCATTGATGACTTCCTGAGACGAATCCAAGCGGCGGCCACGCATAGTGTGCATAGTATTAGGGTCAGGTGCCGCCTGTGGTTTCCCACATCTGCGCCATATGTACACTGTGAAGAAATAGAGAACTAACTGTAAATGCCAGAAGAGTGTTTTGTGTTGAATATGTAGTATTGTGTTGGGTTCTGTTGGATGTCCTGGCATTTGGCCGCAGTGCCCCTGGTGGGACCCTACGCTGCCCGCACACACCGCTAGGAGGTAGTCAAGCTGCCCATTATTCTCTGGCTAGTCTCTGCCAGGGTCGCTTAAGCTTCCTGACAGAGACCAATGTAAAAAAAAAAAAAAAAGTTAGTGGGTGGGCTTTAGAGTCAAGAAAGGGGGAGAACAGGTATGGGGGATGAAGAAGAAGGCTTCCCCCAGGTACAATGGAATACATCCATCAGGCGAAAATAGGGGAGGGAGTGGGAGAAAAGTTGCCGTGCAAGGGAGCGCAAGCGCGATCGCCGTTTTTTACAAACTTCTTACTCTTTTCATTCAGGTCCGGTCGTGATGTGAATTTCAGTGGTGATGTCCAGTTTGGTAGTTAAAGTCTTATCCGGTGATCTGTAAGTCAGTAGGGATATAAATAGGAAGGCAGCTGTGGTTGTCCTATACTGGATCTTCTCAGATTTGGTGGTGGTGTAGTCTCATTTGCTGGTAGGTCTCCGCATTGATTCCCAAAATATAGATGGTTGTCTTCTCTTGGTGTTCATGATGATCCGGATAGTGACTATATCCATGGGAGGGTCTTCCGTCGTGCAAATAAGTCTTGTGAATAGCGTGTAAGGGCGACATAGTCTTCTTCTCTTTCGAGGATGTGCTGTTCTTGGTTTTTAGGTAATGTATCCTAGTCAGGAGAATGCATCTCAAGTCTTCATATATTTCGCACTCGTATATCAGGTGGTCCCAACTTTAGAGGGAACCACAGAGGCATTGTGGGTTTTCGGTGATCCCGAGTGCAGTGAGCTTTCCTCTGATAGATCCATTGCCAGTTAACAGATCCATTGCCAGTTAACTTATAGGCCAGGGGAGAACCATGTGGGAAATTTCGTGTATACTGTTGCTATTGTAGGAATGAATTTTCTGGTGACCTCCTTTTGTAGAGTGTGTTCACTTAGCCTGCCAGACCTGCTGCAAGTTTGCAGTGAGGCGCTTCCTCTCGGCCTTGATGTTACTTGAGGGGTCTACGCAGTGATTTCTTTATTTCTCGGAAGAAGAAGTCTAACGGTGCTAGGTCAGGGGATAGGGTGGGTGCTACAGTAATTCGAAGCCACACTGGACAACAAAGTTGGTTTTGGCAACGGCCGTGTGAGCCGGTACATTGTGTGACAGAAGACGGGCACCTTTGGTTAACATCACGCATTTTCACATTCAAAACATTGGGTAACGTTTTCAAAAGATTTTTGTAGTATTCTCCGGTAAGTGTGGAACCACGAGGTAGGTAAGCTGTCAGAATAACCCCTTTTCTGTCTCAAAACACGGACAACACCAACTGCTTCGCAGATGGAGTGGTCTTTGCTTTTTTGGGAGGTGGGGAAGAGGTATGACTTCACTGCTTTGACATGTCAAAATAAAAATAAAATAAATTTTCTGTTTATACTCCTGCACGACAACAAAGTCAGTAGAGTTTACAATAAATCGTCACTACAAATATTTATCGTATTTAGCAGTCACGGGCTTGAACCCCGGTCCACTCAAAGAACGCGTGCTATGCACTCTCGCTCCTGACCACTGGGCTACGTCAGGTCTTTAGTCTCCGGTCAGTCATGTCTTTAGTCTTCGGATCATGCTGGTACACCCAGCATTCGACATTTTTCACCAACCGATCAAAAAAATTCTCAACATCCGCTTTACACAAATCCAACAGTTAGCGAGAACATTGCATTCGACATTGCTTCTGCAAAGGCAATCTTGAGACCCATCGTGTAGAGACATCGTGTAGACATGTGCAGATGGTTATGTAAAATGCTATGGGCAGACCCATAACTAATTCCCACTGCATTTGTGATGAAATGAATTGTCACACTTCTGTCACTCAGCACCAGCTGCTGAACCTTTGCAACCGTCTCACTGTCTGTGGATGGCTTCCTTCTCTTGGCTCGTCACTCCCGTTTTCACTTTTTACAGTGTCCTAGGATGGATCATACACAGCTTTCCATACACAGCTGCCCAAACACAGCTTTCATTTCTTCGTCAATTTTCTGAGCTTTCTTGCCCTGAAAATGCAGGAACTTGATCACTGCTCGATACCCCACTTTGTCAACCATAGCGTCCTTCCTCAGGTTCAGAGCTTCACCTCTGGTGAAGCTCTGAACGGAAATAAAAGTTCACATGTTAGTTATTGAATATGTAGACAACTTATATTAAAAACGGCATCTTCCTACTGATGTTTTATCTAGGTCAGAGTACGAAGGTTTTTTATACCCCCTCGTACTGTTGGTTGAAGACGTTAAAGAAGATTCTGTTGTTCTGCACATCTATTCTGACGTCCTTTACCAATTTAAATATCCACTCCTCTGTGTGTCTCATCTGAAAAGGAGTAAAGATGACACCAGCATTTTGTTTCCTTTATCCTTTTTCCTTTTAACGTTCTATAAACGTCATTTTGGTGTATAAAGGTGTATGTATGCAGTATTCGGAATGTGGCTTAACCACATTCCGAATAACCACATTGATTTATTTGACGATGAATACGATGATTAACTCATTATACAATGGGAGTTGATTTCTCGGTTTTGGGCGAGATCAGCGTTGTTTTTCATCCTGCAAGACAGCAAACGGGTCATAGACTACACGAAATTACTAATATTCCTCATGGAAGAGAGGCCATATTAACAAACGAGAGCTCCTGGTAAGCAAATTGCTCTCCAAACCTCCTTAGAGCCGTTGTGGCTCGTATAATGATTGGCATTGCATTAACGTTTGTTTTGACTTACCTTCTATCCAATCATCCATGTACCATTCAGGAACTGGAAAATATTGTTTTGCAATTATCGTATCCTATCTGCTTTTTAGGAGACTTTAATGGACACCGTCAATTATGGGGATCTCCCGTCTGAGACCGACGCGGAGAGCTCATTGAATCTAGCTGTGAAATCCTTCAGCTCTTCAAGATCTAAATTTGCAGGAAGACTTTCAGGGAACTTCAGATGTGGTTTTTTTTTCCCAACTTTAATTTGTGTCCATATACTTTTTTTAAACTGCCGATTTGTGCCTGTTGAAGACAGCCAGTGCTGAAGAATATGATACCGCGTCTTCAGTAAAGCCTGACTGTTTCCATAATTTGTGGAGGGTTTGTTTTTTAGTGAAAATGTCCTTCAGTTGCGAAGTCCACCATGAATTGGACTTAGGTGTAATGTTGACATTTCTGGATAGTACAGATAATGCAACGGTGTTTAGCCATTTTATGAGTTTCACTGCAAGATCTACAGGACAATTTTCAAGTGAATTCCAAGGGATGCTTTGTGTTGCTGCTGTCAAGTATTTCTCAACGTTCACAAAATTTGGAGAAATTACTCCTGTTTCATTTTTCACATTTGGAACATTGAAATTGGACATTGGTAACTGGTACAAAGAAAACTATCGGCTCGTGGTCTGATATGAACGTAGTCTCAGCCTTGGATTCAAAATTACAATTGGTAGAATTCAGGATTAAATTGAGTCTATTTTGCCCTCTGGTTGGTTGATCGTTCATTAATTTTAGGAGAGAAGGGGCGGTTATTCTGAATATTGCTTCCTGTAACTTATGCTTTTGCGGAGGAAGATTGAAATCGCCACAACCTATATGACAGGCTGACATATGCAGCCAGCCTATTCATCAGCCATCCTTTTGTAGCGTTGATGGTTCCACATCTGGACTAGGTGGGGTGTAAATTACTCCTAAGTCGATTAGTAGTACCTTAATTGTGATAAGGTTTCAAACTTCTGAGTCTGGCTAGAAGCAGAGTGTGCCTTTGTATCTTTACTGAACATAGCTACGCCACCTCCTCTGGAACATGAGCGAGAAGCGAAAATGATGGTGTCCTCAGCT
The DNA here is from genome assembly GCF_048544385.1 of Mastigoproctus giganteus. Lineage (NCBI taxonomy): Eukaryota > Metazoa > Arthropoda > Arachnida > Uropygi > Thelyphonidae > Mastigoproctus > Mastigoproctus giganteus. The sequence goes on from NC_143576.1 coordinate 34,585,401, forward strand.
GCAGCGAACACAATCGTTTCTTGCACTGGTTCAAGCAGCGGTATCTGTAATGCAAACAATGTGTGCCATTTTGGAAAAGATTAATTGCTCTGAATTTCTCTTTGTCTGCGTGTGTAGCACAGTGGTATCGTCACCGTCCACCCCAGGGTGGAAAAGATCTGGGTTCGAATCCCGTCGATGACGCGAGGAGCTTTTATGGGCTTTGGTCACTCCGGGGCTGAGTTATTCAGTCTCAGAAGTACATAGAAAGGTTTTTCCACCCGGAAACTGGAGTTTTTCGTCCAGCAAAACAGGAAAATCGATCAGAGAACACGCGCAATTTACAGACAATACCAATGGCTATATGCAATAACTTACCGGGTGACCCTAATGTAATAGTTTGGCTTTTTAGATTTCTGTTTGTCTGATTTTAACGATGTTTGGGATCGCTCGATGAATCGGATAAAGAGCGAAAATATATACTTTCATGAAAATCCGTGTGTTGGAAAGCGAGTGGTTACATGTGGACGGACTGCCGGACATGGTAAAGACAGAAGGAGCCATATGTGTATATGCGAGCGCATCTAATAATAATAAAAGTCTGGGTTCACCTTTGTGCCATACTTTATTCACGTGGTCTTTTTAATTTTAAATTCGAAGCTTACAGAGCGAGTATTTTTGAGTATTTCTCATTATTAAAAATAAATAATTTCCTGTTTATATTCCTGGGCGGTCACATGTCAATTTATAATATATATATATATATAGAGTCTCATAGTCATATATATATATATGACTATGAGAACAACACTGTGTTGAACAGTCACGTGAGCTTGAACCATCCTAAACGCATATGCGTGTCTTACTGTAACTTCACGTTTCACCACTAGAACAAAACTATAACATTCACAATGGCAAACCATTTATTGTTACAAGCGACATGATGGCATACGCCAAAGATCCAACCTCCCTTTCTATGGGGAACAGTTAAGTGAGCTGGTTGTTGTGAAAATACCTTAATGTGGATTGGATAAAAGCTGTGGAAGCACTGACCGGGACTTTTATTAATACCGATTGAATGCAGCTTGCTGAACGTCGTGACTATCTCTGCCCTCGCAAGACGATTTCTACAACATCATCTGTCATGAAGATCGTACCAGGTGCTCCTCATTGGTGTAGCGATTTCGCCACTTGTTAACCTTTTGGAGAATTCCGGATTCGAATTCGTGTTAAATTAGAGCAGTTAGTAGTTATTCTTCTTAGTAATTGGTCGATCTCAGGCTGAAGTATTGGGGTTTCCCCATGAGTTTTTCAGCCTGCATGACATATAAATTGGCTGTACAAGGGAACACACACTTGTACAGACATAAATACACAGTAAGAGACCACACCCAGAACCCAAAGAACCGCGTTCTTTGGCAAAAGTAGTAGACGATTTGCAAAAATGCTCAAGCAACCAATTGGCCTGTTAGAGCACGTACTTCGGGAACAGATATGTTCTGGAGGCCCCGAGTGCCAAGCGATAGTGTCCAAGCGATTTTCCCAAGTGAGATATAGTGCTCTTTCTCAGTGATTTGGTTATATTTACTTTCTAGTGCTTTTCGCATCCTCATTTCTTTGTAAGTGGTTCTGCACTTAACAGATCCTAAGTAAGAACCCAGAAAGGAAAATTACCTTTCTTTTCCTAGAATATTTATTAATTTTTGCACTAACAAACTAACCTCTCCAACCGCTTGGCCACTAGGTGGCACCGCTCCTGCCTCCACGTGGCGGGGCCGGAAATCTGGGAGGAAAAGCTCTCACTCCCAGGGCTAAAAGGAGCAACAATGGACTGTGATACATGTCCACCACTAGAGCCAACAGGCTCTCAACATGTTGAGACCCGGAGAATGGAAGACGATGCCAATCTTCCAAAAAGAATGAAAAAGGATAGTAACAAATCAGAACCACCAGCTTTTCTGATTATACATTCCTTATCGACTCAGCCGCTAAGCAGACTCTCTCCCTTTGTCATCCAGAGATGTCTCGAGAATGCAGCAGGTACACCGAAAATGGTGAAAAGGCTCCAATCAGGAGATCTTTTAATTGAGACTACTCAAGCAAGGCATTCAGAATTTTTACTAAAAATGTCATCTATAAGCGGAATACCAATCAAAGTCTCACCACATAACACCTTGAACTCCTCAAAAGGAGTAATAAGTGAGTGGGATTTGTTGAACGTAACCGAAGAGGAGATAGTCATGGAATTACTGGAACAGAAAGTAACTCAAGCAAGACGAATTATGATAAAGAAGGATGACCAACTTGTTCCCACACGTAATATTATACTGACCTTTAGTACACCGAATTTGCCGACCTCAGTTAAAGCAGGCTACCTAAACTGCCGTATACGCCCATACATTCCAAACCCTCTAAGATGTTTCAAGTGCCAAAAGTTTGGTCACTCCCAGACAACATGCAGAGGTGAAACTACTTGTCCTAACTGCGGATCAAAAAATCATTCACAAACAGAGTGTACTGCAAAGGCTCCGGAATGTCCAAATTGCAAGAATGACCATCCAGCATACTCAAAATCATGCGAATTCTGGAAAACTGAAAAAAGAATACAAAAGTACAAGATCGAGAATAAGGTCACATATCAAGAAGCAAGAAAGCAAATAAAGTCAACTATCTCAAAAACCACGTACGCTTCTGTTACATTAAAGTGCCAAGCTGTTTCAACCCAAACTGAGGTATCAATTCCGCCCAATACATCCATTGCAGAATGGGCACGATCTGTGCTATCAACATCTGAACCTACCACCAAACCCGTTCTAGTTGATGAAGTAAGTAATACCCCTATCACAGTTCCGCCTAAAATAAAATCATGTGATAAAATGTCTAATAAATCCCGAAGGCAACAAGCCACTGAATTACAAAAGACAAACTCAAATAGAATGGACTATGAAAATATAGCTACGCACGATGAAACAGTCCTTGATCTTCATGCAGAAGATGATATGGAGACTGGATTTTCATCAGGTCAAACTGATGATGTAGAAGAGAGTACAGATACCGGACGTCCCAATTTTCCTAGAAAAGATAAAATGAAATATGACCGTCAAAAGCAAACCACTCACAAGAAACAGACAGACTCGTCTTCCCTCCTCAAACCCCGATAATGCAGAACATTGTTCAATGGAATTGTAGAGGTTTACGCAGCAATACCGATGACATCTATGATTTAATCTCCCGATATGGTCCAATAGCCATTTGTATACAAGAGACTAATCTAACTCCACAAGTAACTCCATCAATCAGAAATTTTACATTTTACAGAAAAGATAGAAACTCCTCACTATCTGCACGTGGAGGCGTCGCCATTCTAGTTGACTGTAAAATACCTTCTAGAAACATTCCGCTTCAAACCCACTTAGAAGCAATTGCTGTACGTGTATCAGTTGGGCAAATTCTAACCCTTGTATCCCTGTACCTTCCACCTAACAAGATGTGCACGTTTAAAGAATTAGAAGACCTCATAAGACAAATACCACCACCTTTTTGTATCCTTGGTGATTTCAATGCTCATCATCCATTGTGGGGATCAGACCACATGGACAATAGAGGACACTTGATCGAGACGATACTGGACCAACTGAATCTAACATTACTGAACACTGGTGAAAATACTTATACACACCTTCCCTCTGGATCTATGTCAGCAATTGATTTAACTCTCTGTTCCCCCATATTATATCCCAGTATAGAATGGACAGTATTAAACGACCCACATAAGAGTGACCACTTTCCAATCATATGCAGAATCCAAACGCTTCAAACATCATACCCTGATAACCGCTCAAAATGGAAATTCTCCAGAGCAGATTGGGAAAAGTTTTCAAACCGTATTTCTTTTGATAGCCAATTGATCAGACTACAACCCATTGATGATGTCACAAAGCATATTACCAGGCAAATACTGACCATTGCCTCTGAAGCAATACCTCAAGCCTCCACATGTAAACACAAAAACCTTAAACACTGGTGGAATGAAGCTTGTACCAATGCCAAAAAGGAAAAAAATAAAGCTTGGAACCTGTTCCGGAAGTTCCCAACTACCAACAACCTAATTCAATATAAAAGACTAAAGTCAAAAGCTAGACAAATTAGAAAAAAAGCCAAGAAGGAATCATGGATACAGTTTGCCTCCACTATCACAAAGGATACTAACAGTCGTCTAATCTGGAAAAAGATTCGGCAATTAAATGGGAAATATCTACCTCTTCCTTCTCCCATCTTAATCAAAAATGGACAGGAAATTTCTTCTGAAGAAGAAATAGCTAACGTCCTTGCAGAGAATTTCTACCAAACATCTGCCACATCAGCATATGACAACTCCTTTCTGAAAATCAAAACTTCGGCGGAAAGGTACAAAATAAAATTCCATACTACCCAATATATTGCCTATAATCAACCGTTTAACCTATTTGAACTGCAAACAGCATTAAATAGATCACCCAACAGTGCAGCTGGACCTGATGGTATATATTATGCAATGCTGAAACATATAAACAGTACGGCATTGAATTTACTATTAATTTTCTATAATCGGATTTTTCTTGAAGGTACATATCCATCTTCCTGGCATCATTCCATCATTCTAGCCTTTCCTAAACCAGGAAAAGATCACTCACTTCCAGAAAATTACTGACCTATTTCTCTAACCAGCTGCCTAAGTAAAATCCTAGAAAGAATGATACACAGAAGGCTTACCTGGGTTCTTGAAACTAAAGCACTGATGAACAACAATCAGTTTGGTTTTCGACAGAACAGATGCACTTTGGATCTAATGGTGAAAGCCGAGACTAACATCCGCAATGCTTACGTCAAAAATGAACATCTTGTAATGGTAAGTCTCGATATAGAAAAGGCTTTCGACACTACCTGGAGGTATGGCATATTGAGAGAACTTCATTCCATAGGATTGCGAGGGCACTTACCAGAATTCATTAGAAATTTTCTTCAACACAGAACCTTTCAGGTCCGCTATCAATCTGTACTTTCTCGTTCCTACACTCAGGAGGAGGGTGTCCCGCAGGGATCAGTACTGAGCTCTACCCTCTTCTCACTTAGACTGAACACCATAACATACAACATCCCAAGTACTGTAGAACTATATATGTATGCTGATGATCTAACTATATCTTGTCGTTCACAAAATATTCATACCATTGAAAGACAGCTGCAACTCTCCATAAATAAGTTGGAGGCATGGACAATGCAGAATGGATATCGACTATCAGATCAAAAAACTATTGCAGTTCACTTTTGCAAAAAACGTAAACTACACCCGGAACCGGAACTCAGATTAAAAAACCATTTGATCCCTCTCACCAGTAATCTTCGTTTCTTAGGCTTAATATTGGATAACAAACTGAACTTCATTCCACATATCACATACCTCCGAACTGTTTGTCTAAAGAAACTTAATATACTTAGGTCCATTTCTGCTATGACATGGGGAGCAGATAGATACACTCTGTTACATTTGTATCGTGCTATTATCAGATCTCGTTTAGACTACGGTGCTATCGTATATGATTCAGCTAGGAAAAGTGCATTAATCAGACTTAATACCATCCAACACAGTGCCCTTCGTACTGCCCTTGGCGCATTTAGAACATCCCCTGTTCAGAGTCTGTATGTAGAGGCACACGAACCTCCACTTCACCTTCGAAGGAAAATGTTGCTTCTAAATTATGCAGCTAAAATTCAAAGCCTTCCAGACCATCCCGTTCAACCGTTGCTTTCCAATCCTGAGTGGACAGCTTTCTATAACAGTAAACCGACTGAAAATAGACCAACTGGTATTAGATTAAAAGATTTGCTTCACACCTGGAATATTGATTATGATAACATACTTCAAGAGAGCGATATTCCTGACCCACCCTGGTCTGTAAATCTTGCTCACTGTGATACCCACTTTCAGCAGTGGGGAAAAAACTCCCTGGCAGATGAAAATATCAAACAACTACATAAAGAACATGCCCTAAACAATATACAAAGCTGCCAAATATATACAGATGGCTCAAAAACAGGTTCTGCCGTTGGTGCCGCAGCTGTCTTTCCGTCCTTTACAGTCTCCATATCACTACCAGTTGAATGCAGCAGTTATACTGCTGAGTTATATGCAATCAAACTAGCCTTACAGAATATTAGCCCACTCCACAATGCTAGCAGTATAATATACACTGATTCATTGAGTGCAGTGTCTGCTTTGGGCAATCAATTTTCAACATCACAACCAATCAAAAAACAAATCATTTGCTGTTTAAACCATCTACAAAGTAGGAATCATTCAGTGAAATTCTGTTGGATCCCAGGGCATTCTGGTATCTTAGGCAATGAGAGAGCAGATCAGGCAGCCAAAAAAACAAACAGTACAACACCAACAAATTACCAAATACCATACAGAGATTATTTGAAGCATATTAAAAAAGTCTGTATGTTTCAGTGGACAGAAATATGGAAGGCACAAAGTAATAACAAGTTACTCCAAATCAAAGAAGAACCAGCCTTATGGATTTCCAGCTTCAGACAAAATAGACAGGAAGAAGTTATACTAGCAAGACTAAGAATTGGACATACGCACCTAACCCATATGTTTCTACTCATGGGGGATGACCCACCTCGATGCACACATTGTTCACTACCGCTTACAGTCAAGCATATACTTTTAGATTGTCCTCACTATTCTCCTTTCAGAAGAATTTTCCACTCTCAATCACAACTGCAAGAACCATTATCTCTTAACCGCATGATTGGCAATAGTGCTAACCTAGCTACACTCTATACCTTTCTGAAGCAAATACATATATATGAATTCCTCTAATGCCAAAATGGAACACACTATATGACTTTAGGATAATAATATAGGATCTGGCACATTTTGGCCTTAGCTGCCCTTGTGCCCTTAAACTCCAATACCAATACCAATACCAATGTTCTGGAGTGTCCAGCAGAGCCTGCATCAATCCCCCAGGAGAAAGCCTCATCGGACCCTGCTTTCCCTTTCAGTTGCTCTTTCCTTTAGTTCCCAACGTCCGCCTCCCCACGACACCCCTAGATATATTTGCGAAATCACAGCCTTAGTTGCTAATGCACCAATAAAATGCAAGTTGTGTGTTGAGCAGTAATATGGATCTTATCTCTGATCTACTGGTTATTTTGGGCCGGTTTTGATCGAGGAGGGACAGGGGTGATTGCCCTTTCTTTCACCAACTCGACAAAATTTCCTCTCTCCTGACCGAGAAGTTTGTTTCACATTTGTGATACGCAGGTTCCGAAAACATTTATAAGACGGATTTCCCCCGTGGACCCAAAATGGCGAGCGATATGCATCGCTTCCAGTAAATCTTTTATCGCCAGTAATTGAAGTCGGCAATAAAAGAGAAAGGAAAACTTCCGTTTTATGAAACGTTGATATTTCTTCTTTCTGTGAAATTCGCTTAATGGAGAAATAACGAGAAAACCGGAAATCGGCATCATGATGGTAACCGGAAATGACCTGCCATATACGGAGCCGTCACATAATAAAGACAGATAACGAAATAAATATCCCGATATCCCCGACACGAAGTTTTAAAGACGAGAGACATATGTTCGCTTTCTTTTAGACCAGCGGACATCTGACCACTTAATCTGTCTCGCGCATTTAGACTGCCCATACACGTAACATCCGCTAATGGGGTCCATAAATACCGAGGATTGAATTACGGTGAGGTAGCCACGGAAGTCACGAAAAGGCACGGACCGAGAAGCCAGCCCGGCGAAGCGAGTCCGCTCGGTAATTGCATTAATGGCGACTCTTCAGGGAAGGCATCATCGCCACCTTTGTAGCGTTACAGATGATGGGCTAATGGATCAATCAATAACCCTCTCCACCCCTGGGGGGACTCGTCGGAGGAGGGTCACTGCGGTCAAAGGTGGACTGTAGACGTGGGCGGTTGCTGTCTCCACTTTCGTGTCTAGTTATCATAAAGAGCGGTGTGGGTGGCAGGAAAAAATTTCAGCCAGAATGGATCGCGCTGCCAGACATCTGCACTCTTGGATAACGCGCACTGCAGCTACGTGAGCCGTAATAGGCGGCTACGGCAGCACGGGAGTTAAATAATCGAATTTTAACTGCCGCAAGATTATATACTTGAAATCTATAACTGGGTAGTCTAAAGCGCGGCTGATATCAATCAAAGAACTTTCTTACGTCGAAGGAGGCGTTAAAAGCAAATGCGTCTATTTTTAAACACACTTCCATAACTTCATTCCCTCCTCCCTTTCTAATGTTCTGTTTTATACTCTGGTACGACCACTAGATTAGAGGAGATGACAATGAACGCAATCGTTAATCACATTTAGCAGCCACGTGGACCAGAAGTACAGTCCATTCAATCTCGTTCTCTGGTTGATCACTCGTGCTGTATCGAGCAAGGTTGGTTGAGTTATTTTTGATGTTTTCTAGCGTGTTCAAACTTTCGCTCACCAGTATGTATGTGGATTGTAGAGCCCTTTCATTAGTGTCAGAGTTCATTCTGTAGTAATCCGCAGGATATTTCATTGGTAGACGAAGGATGTAACTGATTGACTGCGTCCTTGGCAACTTTGGTTGAAAATTAAGGCTGCCAATAAACTAAACTTTCTGGGTTGATGACCGGTTTTTGAACTCATTCTGTAGCAATGAGTACTTCAGGCGAATATCAATTGTTTATCCCTATTTCACTGAATTAAGAGTACCGTACCAAAAGTAGTGAGCATATATGCATATTACATCTGTGTTTGCGATCCTCATGAAGAGCGATCGTATTTTCACAGGGTAGTACGATCGCTTTCCGTTCATACCTCGTGGTAAACGTGTGGATGCGAGTTCTGTCAAGACAGGAGAGCTTTATGGAATATCTGTGGAATGGAATGGAATGGAACGTCGGGTAGGGCCACACTAATACTTCCCAGATCTTTAGCTCATCTGGCCACTAGGGCGTGAGAGAGAGCAGCGACACTGCCAATCCGCGAGGGCTGTGTATTGCCGATGGTTGTCCGAGCACAGGCAAGATTTGGTCCACATGTTAATTTCTTTAATAAAAATTTACAGGCATCCGCATTCCTTTGAGAGGAATGTGTATGATGCCTTACTCTTCTGGGAAAGGGATTAATCCACTTTAGAATATCTGTTTCTCACAAAACCTTGAAAACAGTGGGCGCAGTTTACATAAAGGGGGGAGGAAGAGCGTACGAAGAGAGGAGATTAGAAAGAGCGAAGCTGGCCTTGTTCGATTTCGGCTGTAGCTTATGCTCACAGTGGTAAAATCTGTTCTGATTTCTGAACACTGCTGTGCCCAGCACGATCGGTTATCACACTTAAATCCGATCGAACATGTGTGGGATGTTCTTGGCGTTGCATTGCACGCCAACAACGAACTCCTCGGTCAATTGGTAAGCCAATGTCTACGCTTGTAGAAGAATGGGATTTGCTACCACAGGATCTTCTAGACACCCTTATATCGAGCACGGTTCAGCTCTGTCAGTCCTGTTTAGCTGTTGGATGGGGATCACACTCCGTACTGATGTCATGTGATCATATTTTCGAGCATCTTGTATCGATTTCTCTAATGTGTCCTTTCTGGTAAGTTTTATAGAATCCCTGTAAATGTCCCCTATACCTGTCCGACGTTTCTCGCTGTCTCCTAATTTCCTCTTTATTCTATGGTATACCACCATACCAAATTTTGTCTCGCTTCATCGCAAGCTGCACGAGTTACGCCACGTTTTCTACGTGTTCTGTTAATTTTGTCTAGTAGTGTATTAAGCTAAAATCAGAAGTTGCCCACTTTATCCTATTTGGCAATATTTTTTTTACACCAAAATGGGATAAAATGTATGAAAATAAACTTTTGCAAAATAAACCATACGGCATTAGGTTACAAAGCTTAAATACACATTGCGAACTAAACATGGATTTGTTGTTGTTTTCATCGGTTCAGTCGCAGTCGACTTTTGGAGACTTTATGGGCGAGCTGTCTGGTCTTCAACAACTTCTTTCAAGTCCTTCATGCTCATGCCAGAGTCGCTTTTGATGGTGTCGACCCTGCGTGTTCTTTGCCCACCTCTTCTCCTTGTTATACTGACCTTTCCTAGCATTATCGATTTTTCCAATGAATTGGATCGCATTACGTGACCGAAATTGTAAAGCCATTACTTCACTTAATAAAATTGATATTTGAGAGTGGAATCTATCCAGCTCAACTGAAAAAGGCCTTTGTTACCCCTCTTTACAAAAAAGGAGATCCATCCTCACCCAGCAATTACAGACCAGGTTGTCAATTGAATACACTCTCAAAGATAATTGAATCCATTGTAATGAAGCAGCTATTTAACTTTATGAAACTTAATTTGTCAGATTACTCTCACCGATTTATCAAGGGTCGTTCCACCTGCACAGATATGATTTCGTTTGTTTCGAATATATCCCAGGCGCTTGGCGAAGGAAAACAAGTCGACTCCATCTTACTTGATTTAAGCAAAACCTTCGACAAGGTAGTCCAGCAGAGACTAATCAACAAACTGCATCACTATGGTCTCAGAGGACAGGCACTAAACTGGATTGAAAACTACTTGGAAGGTAGAGAAATATCCGTGACATTTAAAGGTAAAACCTCATATCCTTTCAAGCCTGAAATTGGTGTCTCACAGGGTTCATCCTTAGGCCCGCTATTATTTCTTATCTACATCAACGACCTGCCAAGCACCCTTAGAGACTACCAAATCAAAATCAACGTACTTGCGGACGACATAAAAATCTATAAAGCAATTCGCAGTACCAATGACTGCATCATCCTAAACGAAGCTCTTCAACGAGTTATTCAGTGGCTGAAGGAGAAAAAAATGGCAGTCAATGAAAACAAGTGTGAGCTGATGAGCTTTGCTAATGCACACAAGAAAAACAAACTTAATTTTTCTTATTGTATCAACAACAAGGCAATCAAAAAAGTTAGTACAGCTAAAAATTTAGGAATCTTTATTAAAGAATCATTTTCCTTTGATGTCCATGTCTCTAACATTGTGAAGGCAGCTAGCAAAAAACTAGGTTTCCTGAAAAGAATTAACCGAGACTTCAATCAGTTGGCACTTTTCATCTTTCTTTACAAAATCTATGTTAGGCCAGCCCTAGAATTTGCCTCACAGGTCTGGTCCCCACATATTGTTTACCAAAAATTAGAAATTGAAAATATTCAAAAAAAGCAATCCAATACGTTTGCTTTAAAAGCGGCCTTGAATACAATGAGAAATCCTACCAAAAGTGGTGTGTATTCTTTGGCTCGAAACGATGGAAAAAAGAAGAGATAAAGCCGACTTACTCCTTCTTAACCAGCTGTTAAATGGTACCCTGAATTGCCCTCATCTCGTCTCACAAATAAATTTCAACGCTTCAACAAGAGCGTTAAGAAACCATCCACTGCTGAAACCATCCTATGCGAGAACAAATTATGGATACTACAACTTCTACAACAGGACTGCAAGATCAATGAACAAAACAAATATTGAGATATTTGACACCCCCGGACACTTCAAGAGGCAACTGAAATTGCTAACCTCATCCGTTACTTGACTTAAAATGGACTCTTCTTGCAAGTTCTAAGACTCTGATTGTGTAATGTGTGTGTGTGAAGAAATACCAGTGCTCTACCTTACTCCTACCTGTTCACTTAAATAGGACGGATGAGTCCTACTTTTATTTATTTAGTTTTATTTTATCTGTACATTTCAATTCACTAGTCTTCTTATGTACATATACTTTTCTCTTTACTTTGGGAAATGTATACTCCAAGCTTCTGCTTTGAAGCTGTGTAATAACGCTTTGTAGCTGCACCCTCAGGCTCGTTTGTTTGCTATTTTGTAGCTGTTAATAATAATAATAATAATAATAATAATAATAATAATAATAATAATAAATCCAAATAGGTCAATTGTAGCTTCGTGATCTTGGCTTCCAGTGATGTTTCTGGCTTGATGCGATCCAAACCCTCTCTTTTCGTAACTTTCGCAGTCCATGGTATGTGAAGGAGCTTTCTCTACCACCAGAGTTCAAAAACGTCAATTTTTCTCTTCTGTCTGTTTTTTTCATTGTCTAGCTTTCACACACGTAAGTTATGGGAAACACTATAGCATTAACCATTCTGACCTTCGTTGTAAGGCTGGCTTCTCTGTCTTTCCAGATCATTTCCATGCTCATTGAGCTGCGTCCAAGTGAAATTCTTCTTTTAATTTTAGGGCCAGATGAAAATACCCTTGGCAAGGTCCTAGCCACTGAAATCCCAGAAACGTAGGTGGCAGGACCCTTCAGAGTACTCTAGCATCAGTGGTGCACCCGGTCAGCCTCCCCGTGGCATGGTGTGGTAACGTCGGTCCCACTAGGGGCTCGGCGGCTAATAGACAAAGTACAAAGTACAAAGTATGTTGAGGGACAAACGGCACCAGGAATTTCTCCCATCTCCGCGAGTGTTCGCTGTATCGAGGGACAGTACTCTGTCAAGACCAGAGATTTAAAAGTGTGTGGATCATGTGTTGTGTAGTATGTACGGCTAATAGACAGGAGGAACAAAGGGCACAACACAATATATAAAGCACATGACCCCCACACACTTCAAATCTCTGGCCCCGATACAATGTACACCCGCGGAGATGGGAGAAATCCCAAGAGTCGTTAGACACTAACATACCTTACACCTTACACCCTTGGCACACGTTGAAAAACATTTCCAACAACGGGGAAAGAATGCACTTCCAAATTTCAGTATTAAGGAAGTCCATGCGGTTCACTCTTTCTAATTCTCTAGTTTCACCCAAAGACAGACAGTAAAGTTGGTGCAGCTATAGTGCTACCAAATGTTGCAATATCTCAGCAGCGCCCTTTGGAGTGCAGTCTCTACACCACAGGTATGCTATCCTGATGGCTTTAGAGAATGTAAAACGATGCTCCTTAAGCGCTGTATCCTCAGTGTAAACTTACTTCTAGTCATCCCTTTCTACAATGAATTCAAATTAATTTAGCGCTGCTTCTCACAAAGCTGGACATGCTGGAATCACAGGAAACGAAGAAGCAGATTTTTTCGCCAAGAATGCGAGTCTCTTAAACTACTTACATAATAAAGTTAAAAGGTTTACTTTTGCTATAATCACGGCCCTTGTGCCAGAAATCCTCAGTTACAACAACAGCTATAATCAGAATAACAAGATCGGAATGGGGCTTGAAAAGAAGGGTCTCAATTTATATTGCAAAGCTGTTTTTTTAACCAATTGTAACATATGGAGTGTCTATGTGGTATCACAGAGTAATTATCGTAAAGATTAAAGAGAAATTGTCGTCAGTTCAGAAGTCTATGCTATAATGAATTATGTAGCACAGTTTCAACCAATGCTATGCAGGTGCTTGCTGGCCATTTACCACTGGATTTATATATACATCATCGGGCTTATTGTTATTTTATTAAGAAAGGTGTGACTGTCTCGTTCATGAATATTACTTGAACATATGGAGGCCTAAGGATATGTGATATCCTTACGCCTCCATATGTTCGTTGATACGTGAATGGCAAGAAAGAGAAAATTCTAGTGACACTGGGGAAGTTATTTTTCCTCAGTGTCACTTTTACTTTTTCCAATAATATTAATAAATGGTTTTTCCCGGCAATAGAAAGATCATATGTCCTTACTGGCCATGGGTCACTAAACTTTAAGTTGTATTATTTTAATTTGGTGAGTTCTCCATTGTGGATTGAGGATTTTAACCATGGCAATGAAAGTAGTTATTTGTCTAGTAAATTAGATTCGAAGCATTGCAACAATATTCTGTTGCCGTGTTCAGGAGAAGACACTGGATTAACCTTGAAATTACGCATTAAGGCGGTCACTATTAAAGGTTACTGTTTCTCGCTGTATTATTGGCCCCGGATGCCAAGAGTTTCCGTGGCCAAGTGATTATTGTGCGTATATCGAGCGTGTTGCTTCCCAGCGAGTGAGTTTTCCTTTGTTTCCTCTTGCACTTATTAAAATTTTCTGTTAAGTAGCACTATTTTCTTATAAGAAATAAGAAGAGAACCCAGAAGAAGGAAAGCACCTTTTTCTTTAATTTAGATAGCCTTACTAACCGTACTAACTCTACGCTTGGCCACAAAGCGGCACTGCTCCTGCCTCCCCGTGGCGGGGCCGGTAACCTGGGTGGTAAGGAAGAAGGTATCATTCCACACCTTCATTGTCATTCTCACCAATTTCATTCTCACTCAATTTCATTCAGGAAGAAGGTGTCCCTCAGGGATCAGTACTGAGTGCCACTCTTTTTGCTCTTAGAATCGATTCCATCACTAAACAGTTTTCAAACACAGTTGTGACGTATCTTTATGCGGATGACATTTCTATCTCCTGCCATTCCCAAAATATGAGATCTATTGAAAGGCAGCTTCAGATATCACTGAATAAAATACAACAATGGGCCTTAACGGCCATCGACTCTCATGACAGAAAACAGTTGCTATACATTTTTGTAGACAACGCAAACTTCATCTGGATCCTGAACTTCAAATTTCCAATGTCTCCATTCCAGTCACTCCTAACATTAGATTTCTAGGATTAATCCTTGACAACAAATTAAATTTCTTAGACCATATTAAAAACGTACTTCTTAGACCATATTAAAAACGTACGTACTTCCTGTTTAAAAAAGTTAAATATACTCAGATCATTATCCGCCCTAACATGGGGTGCAGATCGCACCTCCCTGCTTTGGTTATACAGGGCATTAATCTGATCCCGTCTGATTATGGTGCTCCTGTCTATGATTCTGCCAGAGCAAGTGCTTTGCGCTGGCTTGATCCAATTCAGCACAGTGCCTTGAGGATTGCACTTGGGGCTTTCAGAACATCACCAGCACATAGCCTCTACGTTGATGCTCACGAGCCCCCGCTTAGTTTACGTAGAACAATACTGCTACTGAAGTATGCCGTCAAAATACAAAGTTGTGCCTCGCATCCAATTCAGTCATACCTATTCAATCCACCATTAGAAATCCTCTACAGAAATAAGCTTAGCATAATAAAACCAGCTGGTCTTCGCCTTCTTGAACTGATGCAGGTTTGGGATGTTTCCATTCATTCTGTACAACAGCTGGTAACGTGCGCTCAACCACCATGGACTCCTCCTCCTCTACTGACCTGTGACACTTACCTCTGCCAATGGGGAAAAATATTCTACAAGCATCAAATGTGAAACAACTTCATGAAGTTCACACTCGCAGATATATTGATTTTTCTCTAATTTATAAAGATGGCTCTAAATCTAACTCAAACGTTGGAGCAGAAACAGTGTTCCGAAATACCACTATTTCAGCATCCCTTCCACCTGAATTCAGTATCTTTTCAGCAGAATTATATGCAATTAAACTGGCCTTAGAAAATCTTTGTTCTGAACGCTCATTAAAATTTTGTCATTTACACTGACTCCCTCAGCTCAATCTTAGCATTATGTAATTCTTCAGTTAAAATTCACCCTGTTCTCAACGAAATTAGAAGATTATTACTGCAGATAGAGGAACGCCACCAATTGGTCACCTTCTGCTGGATTCCCCCAAATTCTGGAATATCTGGTAATGAACTGGCTGATAAAGCTGCAAAAAATCCAACTACCGTAGATTTAACCAATATCCCTGTATCAGAATCAGACTATGCACAAATCATTCATGTCGCATGCCTATCAAAATGGACAACAAACTGGCGCTCTCAAACTAACAACAAGCTCTTGCAGTTCAAACAGGATCCCAAATCTTGGCGGTCCAGTGTCCGTACATCTAGACGAGAAGTAGTAGTCTTTTCAAGAGCAAGAATAGGCCATACACATCTGACCCACCTTCATTTATTAACAGGAGATGATCCACCATAGTGTCCACATTGTTCTACAAACCTGACTAGGCGCCTCCGTAGCCAGGTGGGAAGGAGCAAGCAGTGCGTAGCACACACTTCTTGATTCGACCGGGGTTCGAGCCCTTGACCACCAAATACGGAGGATGCGGAAAGGTCAGGGAATGACCACCGCATATCCCGGAACAATATGGCCTTAGTTGCTAATACTCCTAAAAACCAAATAACAACAACAACAAACCTGACTGAGAAACATTCTCATTGTGAATGCCCATACTATAAACAAGACAGAAATTCAACCTTGCTATCGTTGGTTAACCTTCGGAAGCCAATAAATCTAGAGAATCTTATAGGTGACAGTGCAAATGTTTCTGAATTTTTAAACTTTCTGAAGCAAATTGGAGTTTTTAATCATTTCTGATCTCAGCCTTTCTGACGTTATGAAAACTCATTTATTCCTAGAATAAATGAATAAGCGCATTATAGCCAAAGCAGCTTATGCGCCATTACAACAACAACTCACTATATTTTGTTGATAGGGGATTAAAAGAAAAAAATCGAGGAAAAGAAGAAAAAGAAAAAAATTATTTTTGTATACACAGATACATACACACTTATCTTCACCAGTGAATACAGGTGGAGATATCCGTAAGCCTGGGTGCCACCGACGACAAGATTATACATATAGCCTAAGAGGGCATAGGAATGAAGAAGTCCTGCTTGCTAGATTGCGGATTGGGAATACCCACCTAACTCATAGTTACCTACTCACACGAGATGACCCCTCTACTATGCAGCAACTGTCAAACTCAACTCACATTAAAAAACCTTATCATTGAATGCCTATTATACTTGAGAGAACGACAAATTTCTTTCTCATCCTATCTGTTTTCCTCTAATCAACTTACTTTACCATATATGGCTAACCAACATCGCCAATGGTATAATTTCCACAGATTCATTCAATGCCCTGCAAGCCTTAAAGAATATCAGAAATCACCATCCGACTGTAGGGCAAATCCAGAATACGCCAGCAAAACGAAAACAAACTATAGGTTTCTGCTGGGATCCCGGACATGGTGGAATAAACGGTAATGAACTGGCAGACCAATCTGCAAAACAAGCGGAAAGCCCGATCAACCACACCATAAAAATACCGTGTCTAGACTATAAAAATTACAATCCGAAATATCGGCGAAAAACAGTGGCAACAAAAATGGCAGGAGCAAGCCAGCCAGTAACAAATTATTTCAAATAAAACCACGGTTACAACGATGGAAAACCAGTACAAGACCTAAATTCAAACCTAACCAGACAAGAAGATATACTAAGCAGATTAAGAATAGGACACACAAATGTTACCCACTGCTTTCTTCTTCGAGCTGAATCTCCACATCAGTGCTCTGACTGTCAAACAACAGTCCACTACTTGACTGCCCTAAGTTTACACGAGAACGTCTAATTACTTTTAAATCCTTAAAAGCAACTACTTCATTGCAATCAATATTAGCAGATAGACCCAATATATCAGAAGTTTTCCAAATCTTGAAACTTATCATTTATTTTAATTTAATATAATCGTACAAAAAGACATCAGATGATCCACAAAACAAGTTTTGGCGCATTATGGCTATAGAAGCTGATGCCCCAGAAAAAAATACCATAAACAATCAACTTACTTTACAGCAGATCCTCCAGACCGATGAGGATCTTTTTACTTTCATAAAAATGACAAAAAAAAAATGCCAACTGATCTGAATCCACCTGTTCAGTATACCAATCTATATCACCTGCTAGATAAGCTTTCCATTGCAGAGAAGATATAGTGATGATTTGGCTAAGTCACTTTAATAACGCCCTCCTGCTCCTTCCCTGGTGCAATTGCACAGTTCATTTATGGTCCAGAGCAAGCCGCACAAGGCGAACAGCAGAATTCTGAACCTTCACCAACGATTCCATTAACAGCCATCTTTGAAAAGGGCCAATATATCTGTGACACTGACAGCCTGAAAAACGTTGAGGTTTATTTTGTTAATCATTTGCTGCCTTTCTGTTTCGATGAAGACTATCCCGGTAAAGGGCCATAAGTACATACATGTATGTATATATATATATATTTTTTTTTTGACGGGCCATATCGAATGGAAATGTAGTTGAAATCCGAATAAAAAACAGTTTTGCAGATCTTCGATCGTCTTAATCCTCCGTCCTTTTTTCTGTTTTATTTTTCCTCATCTTTTCTCAAGTGGGGTTCATTAAAGCAAAATAGCCATTAAGCTCTTTACGGCTCACGAGCTGTTTAACTTTCAGCTGAACCTTCCGTCAGGTATAACCCCACATTGGCGTCATATCTGAATCGATCTGTTTGAAGTACAGATTTTCTTAATTAGGCCAGTCACTCTCTTCTTATGAGTATAAGAAGTGTTTTGCGATTCTCGAATATAAATTAATTAATGCTTCGTCCTATTTTAAGTATTTTCTGTGTTTTTGGATATCCGCCCAATAGTTTTACAATTTTTTTAAGTAGCAAACTGAAACACCAAAAAAAAAAGGAAACCGGGCCATGAGGTATCAGTGTATTATGGATGGTAATTGTATTTATCCCGTGTACAATCTGTTTGCTGGATGAATGACTCGATAACATTCTAAATCAGGGTATTATAAGAATATTAACTTGCATAACCAGTAGTGTATTGAATAAATGAATTTCGTGTGGAAACACACATGAAAGAATCGAGCAGAATTATTCAACACTCGTGATGAAGCGATAAAAGGTTTGATTGTTCCTATGATATCTTCAGAGTTCGCGCGATGAGAAATTCTCCAGATATCGCGTGCAGTGTGACCGTACCTGAAGTGGACGTCATACACAGCTGACGAAGTTTGAAGGGGCTCGGATCATTCGATTGCCAGACTGTTGGCAAAGTGGGTAGAGGAAGGTATTTGTACACGTCGCGAGCGTTTTGGTATGATCCGGTATCGCACCATTAGAAGAACCTCAGAACGGGAGGATCTATGGATTAAGACCGGCGACAAGAAACAGGTCTATCGAAATCCATCAGATTCCCAACATCGTGATGTCATCACTGTCTGCGCTTGCGTTGGGGAGAACGATTGCATTCACGCTCCGTTGATTCGTCTTCCTTTGATGCCATTCCATCGTCGTCAGAGGTACAAAGAGAGTTTCTTGAGGAGAGGAATGCTATTGTGCCGACTTTAGACGCGAATCATGATCCTGTTTGGGATGGAGCGCCGGTCGTCTGGAGGCATTCCAGAGACAGAGTAATCTAACTTGCAACAAAGGTCAGCATGCTTGACTAATGATTCATCTAAGCGCCAAGATTAAAAAATTCTCTGCAATTATAGAAATAACTAATAGAAATGAATGGGGATTATCCAGACGATCCCTATCACTTTATTATAAAGCAGTTTTCCTTCCAATTTGTGATTATGCGGCTGGCGCCTGTTTTTTTTTTTTCTTTTGTTATTGTTAGGGCGGTTCCTAGAACGTTAGTTAAAATTCGCCTCGTATTACTGTATGTTTTAACAGACTATAAACTAGGTCAGACTTGGAGTAGTGTGATGTTTGTGTATTTTATGTATGTTGTGTTGTTGCGATGTGCTGGCATCTTGGCTACCTAGAAGCAGCGATCGCCGGGAAGGCTGCTTCCAGATACTCGTCCACACCACGGGAAGGTGGACCAGTTTCAGTAGATGGCACGCCTTAGGTCTCAGTTTGAGACAAAATTTAAAAAAAATAATAATAAAATAAATAAATAATAATAATAAAATTAAATCAATAAAAAATAAAAAAAAACTCGCTAACTGTAACTACAAACACCACGTTAATCCCAGTTAATTATCCAAAGTTAAACCAGTTCTTAACTGTGGAAGCGTACTTTTTCTTAGATCAAATACAGCTTTAGCAAAGGCTTGTGACAGTTGAAGTTTATCTCGTTCAATCGAGAGATGAAACTGCTGCCCAGCAATCACATTCACCAGGAGACCATTAATTATTGATCGCGCTCTATCATAAATATTACATTCACACAAAATGTGAAACCAATTTTCCTTGGCTGCACAAACACACAATTCAGTATTTGTTATTCCTAGAGCAAATAGTTTCTCATTCAATGAGCCATGGCCTGTCATTATATATAGCAACTCCAATCCAGACGTAAACCATTCAGCTACCCTTTTATCTAGGAGAAACGTCACCTCTAGAAGAAATAAATTTGTCACCCTTCCCGCAGTTCCAGTGTCCCTTCTCGTTTGCCATAGGTTAATTATCTCCTTTATACACCGCTTCTTTTCCCTTTTAATATCTGCCTGAGTATCAACTGTAATCTTATGAAAAGTAGTGGGAATCTTCTTAATCCGATAACATAGTCCTCAGTATATCAGGAACAAGTCCAAAGGAATAGCCCCGGCCAACACATGAATCGTTGCAGTAGATACGGGCCTACACACTCTCAACACGTTGAGAAGCATTGATCTTTGTATAGAGTTCAGTTTTGCTTGGAACCTCATCAACACAGCACGGTGAAACCAAGCTCCCACTGCTGGGGAGAAATACTGCCTTATAATATAATGAGAGAGTCTTGCGGGATAAACCCCAGTCAGACTTAGAAACACGAATAACAGCACCAGAGAACTTTTTCACTTTAGCGCCTAAATATGTTAGATGTGGGAAAAATGAGAGTTTATAATCTATTACTATTCCTGGATATTTAGCTTCAGATGTCATTCGTAGCTGAATACCATTTAACTTTATTTGTGGAGGTCGACCAGGGTCCAATTTGCTTTTAAAAAGCATCATTTTAATTTTATACGGATTAATAGTTAACTTATAGATCTGCCAACCCGCACTGGACCAGCGTGGCAGATTATGTTCCATTTTCCTCAGCATGAATTGTTGAGGAGGCTTCCATCCTGCAGTGGGTTGATAATGGCTGCACTTTACCTTTTTTTTTTTTTTTTTTTTTTTGTCCAGACTTGCAAATCAGTCAATACAATATCAGCATTATGTTCACGACTACTCCTCGAACTCCCAGCCACTATAATTGTTAAGTCATTGGAAAAGGCTATTGTCCTACAGTTGGAAAAAGAGCGAGCTAACCAATTTTGCAAGACAAGGTTCCATATGAAAGGGCCTAAGCCTGAACCGTGGGGAAAACCGTGTGAGACTGGTAAAGATGAGGAACAAGCTCGGCTCAATCCAGCGATCAATGTTGCTCGCCATCTACACAGTGTGCAGGCCAGTGTCCACCTCCACCCTACAATTGATGGCCGGTGCGCTGCCACTCGACCTTCATGTTGCCTATCGAGGCTTGAAATTCTGGATAAGGAAAAGCATTCCAATCACGTTTCTAGGCATACAACAAATCCGAGTATGGATACCAAAACAGGAACTAACCGCTGCTACAATGAGCTGATAAAGCTGTGGCAGACACGCTGGAAGGAGATCTCGCTCGGGGCGGCTACCAAACAGTTCCTACCGGATGTTACCTACTTGGCGGCCAGAGCAGTCCAGAAATGGTTCTCCCCTGCAATGGAAACAACCTTTATACTGACAGGCCACGGGTCCCTTAACGATAATCTGCACCAACTTGGCATAAATGAACTTGTAATATTTTTAAAACGTATTGGCCTATATAGGAGTATTTAATTTAACATCAACAGTGTTATATTTCGACTAAATAAACTATGAGCAGACACAATTTGGCCTCAGTAGCCCTTGTGTCGTTAAGCTAAATAACAACAACAACAACAGCACCAACTTGGGGTCCATCACACAGAATATTGCTCTTGCGGTGTCAGAGAGAATAGGAAAAGCACGTTCTCCTGGACTGCACACTCTACGCAGACTTTGAGGACCAACCTGGTCAACAGCACACAACTAGCTCAAGACAACCTCCAATGCTTGGTGTCAAACTTGGACAACTTCAAGGTTAGCCAAAGGATCCTTTGCACGAAGACGAAGGAACATGAGAACAGCTCAACGAGCCAGTAGCCACTTGAACATAAATTGGCACTGCTGGTGGCAAAGCCTCTCCTTCTTTTTTACTTCGCGCTCTGCCTTTGTCGGGGGCTCCCCCGAACAAGGCAGCTCAAACTTTCATTCTCTAAATCAGGAAATGGAATGAAGTTTTTTTTTTTTCTCTCTCTCTCTCTCTCTCTCTCTCTCGTACACTGGCGCCTCCAGGCTGGGGTGCAGTCTGGAGTGGTGCACACCTACTCCCATTCTCTACTTCCAATACATGTCCTCCCTGGGTGTTTCTTTCTCCAAGGTGGACGGGCGAGCTAGTTTGTAGGGGAAGGCCTTGCCTTCCCGCGGCTAGGGACGAGTACTTGGAAGCAGTCACTTAGGTGGCTATTGCTTCCGGGTAGCCAAAGGCCAAAATATGACATTACACCTCAGCACAAACAGTTTTTATTTCCTGTCATTTCCTCCCGTGCGGGATGGAAAACTTTTTTTTTTTCTTTCGCTGGTGGAGGACAGTCTCTTTTCTCATTTTTTCCTTTTTTTTTTTTTTTTTTTTTTTTTTGTTCATGACACACATATTTAGTTCTGGTCGTCATTGATGGCAAATCATCTTGCTGTCGCCCATTGAATACATTTGGATTACGATGAGACATTCAATGACTTCTGCCTCTGCTCCTACCACTGTTGCCCAACTAATAGAACGAGTGAAAGAAGCATTTGAACGGTTTTATCGCCGTTTCTGGAAGCCAAACTGCATTTTGTGCGCCGCATTTTCGTAATTAAACACTGCTGATATCACGTTTCTTTCTTACGTTGATATCTGTGACATAATTTTGAACCCTTAATTTGAGATCAAAGAATACACTCCTTTTAGGTGGGACAAAGACAGACTGCGTATTAAAAGCTTTAATACGTACGTAAGCTAATAACCATGCTGTCGTGATAGTCCAGTCTCTTCCTGCATGTCAAGGACAATAAATTATCAGTCTGCCATTTGAAAAAAAACCTGTAACATGTATTCTGCTCATTGCGCGAGCTTTCCTCGTGTAAGGTCTAAACTGCAAACAAGTGCACCGTATAAAATTAATCCTTAATGCTTTTTTTTATTATTATTAAGCTTCCACTTTAACTCGTTTCATAATTAGCCTTTCATAATTCCTAAACCACCATTAAAAGTTGTTGATTGAGTAATTATATTCCAGTAATCAGATTAAGGATTGCGAAGAGCTTTTCTCTTTTCGTGACACACACTGACACCAGCGATTTTAACAAATTGCCGTTGGCCTATTCTGCTTTGTAATTGATTGGATTGTGGCCTTTCTGCTTTGCATGTGGAATGATATCCCCACACACGGTACTGGTACTGTTCCGCGACTCTTTGGGTATTACTAAAGCGACTAACAGAAAGCTGTTTGAAAACTATATCCTAACAAGGGCCCTGTGCATGCTCCGAATGCAAATTGTGTAATTGCATTGTTTTTCTTTGCGACCTTGGACGAAGAGGGATGTATAATCACGTTCTCCGTTTCAAAGCCTACTACATATTCTTAGGAGGATTAGCGTGAAACATATATCACATGTGAAAGCACGAAACACCAGATGACCGTCACAAGTAAGCAACCCATGACTCTTTGGGTTAATGTGAACGCCGAATAATAATTGAGTTTTGATGTCGGGAAGTGTAATATACAAAAACGAGTGATTTAGTGGAATTTGTGAAACTAAGTGAGTATTTCATGTAGCCCACGTGTTTAGCAGAGCGGCTTCGACGCGGTACCTGTACGTGGTGGGGGGACCTCCCAGTGAAGCTGCTAGGCTTCCTGATTAGCATCACTGGAATCCAACAGCCTAAGTGCCAGGCTGACAACAGAGGAAATGGCGAGTTTGACCCGTGGAAATTCGGAAAGGGGGGTTCCTAGTGGTTGAGGGGCCAAGTTGCAACACACCATTTTGGTCCCTGCTCGACAAGGCCCTGGATGGCCCGGCTAGGATCAACGGCTAGTGGGTTCGCCTGAAAGAGTCACCCTGCCAATTCCATGCGCCTACCCTCATAGTCCGAGGGACAGGATTCAGGCTAGCGATGATGTGGGTAGCCGTGGCGTCTCACTCCCGAGCGTATTTGTTGCTTGCCGGGTAGTGGGCATCTCATTTGGGCTGCGTGGTATGTGAGGAGCCCGGGCATTGAACAAAAATACTATGAATCCGGATAAACATTTCTTCAGGGGGCCCCAACACGGTCCTTATCCGAAAATAAAATCGAAGATCCATACAATGTCAACGCAGCAAAGAGACCTCAACCAGAACTACTGACAGGTCCGATTCCAAGGTTCTTAATAATGCATTCAACAACTGACAGACCTATAGAGAAAATGTCTCCTTTTTTTGTTCAGAAAAGTTGAGGGGATCTCTTAATTGAAGCAACGGAAGATCTGATTTTTTCCGTGATTGGTTTTGCGAATTACAGTCTAAGCTGCTAATGCGCCAATAAAACCTAAAGCCAATATAATCGCCTCCCACCGCACTTGGTAGAAAAGTCGTGGGTTCGAATCCCTTCTCAGCTGTAGAATTTTTTCAGTAATGTTCTTTACCCTGTATATACAATGGTGAGTGAATAAAGTCACACGAAATATTGAAAAAAAAAATAAATAAATAATAATGTACACAGTACGTTTCATTTCACTTTACTGGATATTATATTTGTTGCCATGCGCTGATTAGAGGAATGAATGGGCAATATGGCGGATGTGCAGAAACAAAATGTTCTTGGTTATCGCTGCTTGCATAAAAGTCTTTCGTTTTTTTGCTCTTTTTTTTATAAGTTTACTAAATACATAAATAATGAATTCTTGCTGTTTTTTTATTGTATTGATCACGGCAGAAACGTTAAATACAAGTTATATTTTAATTGTTATTAAACTAAGGAAGTAATCATTGAAAACTCTGATATAACGTTGGTTATTTTGAACAGTAAAGTAAGTCGCTGGGATTGTAATTTTAAAGGTGAGAAACATTAAGAGTATAACGATAAATGCACGCAGATAACTTTTTCCTGGAGTGTTTTATAAATTGTTTGGCGTAGTTTATAATTAAATTAAATTGTTTCTTTCATCAGTTTGAAATGAAACTTATTAATTTCGACATTAAACAAATTACCCGATCATTTCTTCTTAAAAACGCTCTCTGATAAAAGCAACCAAACCAATTGGACAAATATACTTTACAAAGTAAATTACGAGGTTAATTCTCTCAATCAGCTGACCCCTAAGTGTTTGTGCGCCGCTGAATGTCATACGAAGCAACCCCTCTTTTTATTGGTCCCGCTTTTTGTGTGCGCGCGAGAGAGAGAGAGAGAGAGCGAAAGTGAAAATAATAGATCTGTCTCTCCCCACACGGCGACATATGAACGAAATGAAGTGGGATGCTTTGCTGGCACTTACAAGTTCGCCGTAATCCTCAAAGAAAAATCAGCTTTCATTTAGGGAGTTGACATGACAGCGCGGATGTCGAGATTAAACTTCTGGTCCTTTTGTTGTCCTTTTTTTTGAAGAAAGAGAAAAAAGTTCGTTGTATCTAATACAAAACGTCAGTCGGAATGAAGTTATATCTCGAAGAGAAGTTATTAGGGTCGCAGCGGTGTGCCGTGTAGGAGAAACGGGAGCCAAACTTCGGCTTCTGGACATATAATAAAGGAACGATAATATAATGTAATATTGATTGACTGCACCGTTCACAATACTTCAGTTACAGGAGACGAGGGTGAAAGTTCTGTGCGGGTAGCCAGCGGATTGGCAGTCTGCTTCCGAGAGAGCTCTCTACGAAAATAAAACCGTTTGAAAGGAAACTGGGGGCTGCACCAACAGAGCCCCTCACCCCATCTGACTGAATTTACTTCGAATCACGCTATTCTCAGGCATTAGAAAACACAGTTTTCTGCATAAATGCTATGCATTGTCTATTCTGGTAGTTTTTAGTTTTTGAATCATAGGACTTGTCGTGCGAGAACTTCCATCATTGCAAAGCGAGCTTTGATTGACTCTACTGCAAAGTTAAATGAATTCACAACAAGTACTAGAGCAGAGAATTCTGATTGCACCGTGCTTCAATATAGTCTTAACTTTACACATTGCAACCAACATCTTTTGTTGTGATCAGAGATGGACAAAAGGATTCTGGTGCCGTTTCGAAGTTTGCATGTTGAATAAGAAGGATCATATGTATCCGAAATTAAACTTCTGTTTAATTTTTCAACATAGTCTTTTTATCATTCTAAATTGCACAATAAATAAGGTTACTCGATTAAAATACAAAAGTTTTTGCAATCCAATATTTTTTTGTTTATTGTAAAAAACAGAAGTCGATTAAAACTGTTACAGAATGCGTCGGAAGTATCTATCTTGCTCGTGTAGATTAACCTTACACATTGCAACCAACTTTTTAGCGTGTGTGATGCAACATATCGGTTTTTCGTAGTTTTGATTCATTCGGTTCATCCAGAATATGCGGATTTTCCTTATGCCTTAATCTTGAGCGCACCCTACAGATAAAATAGGCAGTTTACGGACGTGGTGACAAGGGAGACCACAAATACTGCGAAATAAGGCGGTCATCAAAGAACTCCGCAGGAGATTCATTGATGTAAGTGTGGTGTGCGCAGTTGCTTTGTCCTGCTTAACCAGCGGTATCGTTCTTCCAATTCAAACATACAGATAAATTCCGTAATGTCCTGGGGTATCTTAGCGTCAAGATTTCATTAAAGAATCCTCCTAGGTGATCTGTGATTTCGTACTAACTTTTAACCACTGTATCACTAGTTAAAATCATTAAGAAGATATACGCTATATTAGTTTCTGACATCTTCCATGAAGGGTTTTGCATTACAGCCATAGTTATTTGTTTTTCTTTGTAGTGCAATAAATGACTACTTTTTTATTTTCTTGCGCTTGTTTATCCCTGGACGATGGAAACAGCGAACCCAATTACAGTGTGCTACTCTAGCTGACCGTTTGTCTGAAAATCTAAACTTCGTTATAGATTTTCTAGGAGAACTTAAAAGCCCTTGAACTTTCGGTGGTTTGTCTTCTCCTAAAGCTTTTAGTTATGTTCACAACCATTACTGCTATCTCTTTGGTGAAAACTCCTAAACAGATAAATCAATATTTAGCAAATTATCCTTTAGAATCTATTTATTGGAGATGACTGCAACTCAAAGTGGTATATAGACAAGTTAATACCTTTCACTTTGGATGATGTGCAACTCGACCAAGATGCTTCTTTAACATCTGAGAAAAGAAGGCTTCGTTCCATTTATGTACATAAATAGCAAAGAGACTGGTCAGCTTCGGAACTTGGCGCCGTGACCAGAGAGTTTTTACCATCGGTGAAGGAGTTCAGGAAGAGAGAATCTTTGTGTTTTGCACCTGGCTTGCATGGTATATTTTTATTCTCCAGCCACGGGAGTATTAATGGCAAATTATTGAAATTAGGATTGTCTCCTACCCCGCTTTCTCTGTGGACAGGAAGAGAATGTTGACCACATTATTTTCGATTGTTAATATTATCAAGACTACAGGCGTGAATTGCAGCTTGTTTCAGATACCTTCACAATGGGAAATAAACCTGCGTTTATCCGATCTCAAGCGGCACTACACTTACACACCATATCACTAAACTTACACATCCACACTGAACACCTTTGCATCACGTGCTTTTAAAAGAAGAGATGAGCTGAGACTCGCTAATTTGGGATAATTTTATCAGAAGTTGATGATGATTGAACACTCGTTGTAATCAAATATACCCTGCTGGACGGACATTGAACGTGTTTCTGTATCTAGCGTGTGTAAATTCTTGGTGTTCTTCTAAAGACGTGGAACCTATTTATAGCGTGATTGGGAAAAAAAATTATAAGTGCTTGAAGCAATGTCTACAAGAGATTAGACATAATTATATTTCAAAAATCTTGTTAATCCTAGCTTCTAGGATGGGATCCTCCATGGGATTATTTCCCATATCATGAGAAGTCAGTCCACTTTTCCACTTCTGTCTCCATTAGTCGTGCTTTATTTCTTCTACCTTCTAACTATTGGAGGGTTCCTCTGTTTGATCCTCCTCTCTTCTATTCTTTCCTACCTCTCCAGCTCCAAAACTCCTCCTTCTATAGCCTTTTCATTTCATCCTAATTTTGGCTCTTTCGTGTCTTTTGCCCTGGGTTAGTCCAGTGGGTGATAGTAGATCCTGGCCGCCTCCACGTGGCGGGGATGGGACGTGGTGGTGACCAGGTGTTGCTACTTGCTATCTGCTAAGAGCCAGGTACCGGCCGAAAACATAGCAACACACCATATCACTACACTTACACATCCAACACACTACATAAAAATGGCCGGTTTGGGCGTAAGTTTCTAAACAAGATGTACGACGGCGGCTGATGGGGGAATCCCTGGGATCCGCCTGAACAACACATGAATATCCCCTGAATATAGACAAATTATTATTAAAGAGAATTGCACGCATAAATCGTTGGGCCATCATTTCTCTATTTACTTTCCTGTTTTTCTGAAGTGTCGGACTGGACTGATCAAGGCAATGAATGTTTTGAACATTTGACCATGATCATTTTAACCCTTTTAATTCATTAATTTCAATCATTAGGCGCGTTCGCTTATACATCTACTGTTTCGTTCCCTCACGTCCTTCCAGCGGACGGATTTTCATGAAATTTGATATTTCAGCCTTTTAAAAATATTTGTAGAACCATTACAAATTTTATTAAAATCTAGCTATTAGAAATTGGGAAATTAATAGATTTTTTTTTCATACAGTTTCTTTTTAATTCCTATTAAATTTCTTTTTTCTATACAATTTGCATGGTAAAAGAAATTAATAGATTAAACGTAGTTTTAATGGAGTGTTGTTAGTTTTAGACAGTCTGTGCACGTTTCGCGTGTTCTGTTATGTAAGACTCATGAACGTGGTGTTGCTCGTGAAGAGTTGCATATGACAGAGAGAAAATGAGAGTAATTAATATTATACAGCTGCAATTTTATTATGTTCTTACTTCTATTCTATTGTATGCATTTTATTACCTTATTGTGAAAAATTTTATGTAATATTTATAACCAAATGTTTTATAACAAATGTAAAAGTAAGTCTCGTTTTAACTAATTCTTGATCTTAAATTGGTATTATTTCGTTGAATCAATAAGGATTTATTCACTCTGTAATAATCAGCATATACGTATTTTATGGCAATTATCTCACACATTGTAAAAGTCAAAGTGTGGGTTGATGATGATGATAAAATAGTTTCGAATTAAACATTTCTCACAGAAAAAACCTATTTACGCGCCACACTCTATTAGGGAAATCTTCTTGCAAATAAGGTTGACATTTATTATAAAAATAGGCATATTCGCACACGTTGTGCTTTATCGATTTAGCCTTAAGTTGAGGATAAACATTAAAATGGTTTCTGTAATTAAAATCCACAAAAGGAAATTTTGTTGACTTTAATTGTGGAAGCCAATGGGAGATTCATTATTCTAAGACCAACGCGAGGGCAAAGAGACAGAACTGGAAAGAGCCAATACACTTAAAAAAATTGGGAGCCACAACCATAACGGTTTAAAAATTTACATTATTCTGTCACTTGAAAAACAGTCAGTGATTGCAAGCATTGAAAAATAAAAATGGCACAGATATTGGACTTGATATTAACAGGACAAGACACACGAGTAATTGGGTTTCCTGACAAAAGCCCACACGAAAATTCCGCACAGAAAAACCCCACTGTCATAAATGCTCACAAGAAAAATACCTACGCACGGATATTTGCTCACAAGAATGCTCACATTATTTTTAGTTTACAAAAAACAAATTATTTCATATTTCAATACGCAACAAAATGTTGAATTTATATATTTTATTTCTACTTCTATACGATCTATTTTAATATAACTTTTGATATAAAACTTTTGACTTTAATATAAAGTAGAATATTTGGATGTAAGGGAAATTACAGGAAATAAAATGCTCTGCTTTTATTGCAACTAAGGCCTTTTATTTTATTTATAAAAATAAATTATTTTTTCTCTGGCTTACAAAGTGACCAGTCAACACTTTTTGGTTTTTTTTT
Organism: Mastigoproctus giganteus; assembly: GCF_048544385.1. Lineage (NCBI taxonomy): Eukaryota > Metazoa > Arthropoda > Arachnida > Uropygi > Thelyphonidae > Mastigoproctus > Mastigoproctus giganteus. Next base: position 34,615,435 of record NC_143576.1, read on the forward strand.
TATCAACAAACAACTAATTCAGACATATTTCAGTGATTTATTTATTTTTCAAGGATTTGAATAGAATTTTCATTGCTGTAAGTTAGCCAATCTCTGCAAGTATTTCAGTTTGTCTTCTACCTGCTGATATTCCTGCACAAAAGTAGCAACCAAGTCATGCAATGCATTATATCTTCTCTTTTTCAACTCTAGACAGACCTGCCTGTGCATTAGCCAGCGTCAATCCGTGGCAAGCCAGGTCCCTCTTCAGTCCATCATAAAAAATCCACACGCAGGGAATAGGGAATTAAGTGCATTGTGAGAAACCTCTCAGAGCACTTTGTAGTTTTAGGCGACTTTTCAAGAGCTGCATCGTGATGATTCCATATTCTTATTGGAAACTGGGGATCTCTACCTGCTGCACCCTCAATTGTCATTCAGTTATGAAGACAAAAGATAGCAACATATTAAAACAACCAACCGAACGTTGTCATGATTCCTGTCCTCAAAAAGCAGAAGCCAACGTTGCCAGAAGCAAAATGAGGCAATACATGAAAGTACTGCAGTTAGTTCTACTCGCAATGTGATGGGGAATGTGTTGTCAGAGTTGAGTAACGATGTACTGGCCCATATGCCCAAACAATCATCCCTTGCGAGAAGGCCGCCGTAGCCTAGTGGTCAGGCGCGCGGGTGCATAAGTACACGTGCCTTGAGTGACCGGGGTTCAAGCCCGTGACTGCTGAATACGGTGCTGTTTCTTGTATTCTGTCTATCTTGTTAACTCCTCTGACCGTTTGGTCGTCCCGGAGTATAAACAGAAAATTTATTTTATTTTAAATCGTCTCAATCACAGAAAATACTGTCATTTTCTGTCGAGTAATTACAGACCAGTTAGTTTAACTTCTGTTCCGGGTAAAATCATGGAGTCGCTGGTTAAAGATGCATTGCAGGATCATCTAGACAAGACTGCAGCAATAATTCAGACACAGCATGGGTTTGTTAAGGGAAAGTCTTGTCTGACAAATTTGATAGGATATTATGATGTGGTTACAAAGGAACTGGATGCAAAAAACAATTTTGATATCATATATTTGGATTTCAGGAAAGCTTTTGACACTGTTGCGCATGGAAGACTATTGTACAAATTGGAGCAGAATGGTATTAAGGGTAAGTTGCTACAATGGATAAAAGGATGGTTAAGTGCGAGAAGACAGAGGGTGGTAATCAATGGGTGCTGCTCTTCTTGGACTAATGTTATTAGTGGAGTCCCACAGGGTTCGGTGTTAGGTCCACTGTTGTTTTGTATATTTATCAATGATATTGATGAAGGTATATCAGGCTTAATGTCGAAGTTTGCAGATGATACAAAGGTTGGCAGGGTTGTTAATGACAGTAATGGCAGTCTGCTACTGCAACAGGATCTAGATAATTTGGGCAGATGGGCTAAGAAGTGGCAACTGAAGTTTAACCTTGACAAATGCAAAGTACTGCATATGGGTAGAAATAACCCCAGAGAAACGTACCAACTGTGTGGTACTACACTTAAGGTGGTAGAAAATGAAAAAGACCTGGGAGTAATTGTGCAATCCGATATGAAGTTCTCTGAGCAATGCAGACAGGCTGCCAGGGCAGGTCATGGGGTTTTGTCAATGATATATAGGAATTTTGCTAGCAGGGAAAAGGAGGTGATTATCCCTCTGTATAAGGCAATGGTCAGGCCACGCCTTGAGTACTGCGTACAGGTCTGGAGACCTCATTTTAGGAAGGATGTAGATTTACTTGAGCGGGTACAAAGAAGGGCAACAAGATTGGTGAGGGGAATGAAGGGATCCTCTTACCAAGAGAGGCTTAAGTTCTGCAAATTGCAGTGGCTGGAGACTAGGCACCTGCGCGGTGATCTGATTGAGGTATATAAGGCCTTGAATGGATTGAGCACGCTGAATTCTGATGGGATCCTTCCACTTGTTCAGATTACGAACCTAAGGGGGCATAAATTCAAATTAAGAAAAGACAGATGTAGAATAGATGTGCGGAAATTTGCCTTTAGCCAGCGGGTGGTTAATTGCTGGAACAAACTTCCATCTGTCGTTGTGGAAGTTGATAGGTTGAATAAATTTAAGGAGGAACTGGACAGGCATTTGGAGGGAATGGTGTGATTTTTTTTTTTTTTTTTTTTTGGCTGATGCTGCATAAGCTCATACATTTGCTTTCTTGCATCACATGCCACTACTACTACTACTATTTGCCTAATCCAACAACAATAAATTTTGACTTTTCTGAGAAGTACCGTCAACTGATACTTCATGTTTCATGTGTGGATGATACAGACAGAATTATGGTTTTAGGGGTTAAAGAACTCTTGATTGAATTGAATAAAGATACAATTTATGGAGATGGCACCTTTGATAAACTTCCAAACATGTTTTACCAGCTGTATACGTGGCATGTCAAGATGGGTAACTCATAACCGCCCTGTATTTACATTTTGTTAAAAAAAAAGAACTTGAATACTTATAATAGAATGTTTGAAATTATGAAGCTGTTGGTTCCAAATCTGGTGCCTCAAAAGGTTTTAGTGGATTTTGAGAAGGCTTGCATGAAAGTGGTGAGGATTGCCTTTCCGCACGCTGAGGTCAAAGGGTGCTATTTCCATCCGTGTCAGAGTCTTATCAGGAAACTCAGCAACGTTGGCTTGAAAACTGAATTTGAAACTGATATAAAACTCAACCTGAAGTCTCTTGCTGTATTAACCTTTGTTCTAGTCCATGATGTGAGGAGTGTCTTTGAGCTTGCCGCCACATTTCCAGACGAAGATAGCTATAATGAGGTGCTCACGTACTTCTTTTCCACATACATTGAGGATGCAGCAGGTAGAGATCCCCAGTTTCCAATAAGAATATGGAATCATCACGATGCAGCTCTTGAACGGTCGCCTAAAACTATAAACTGCTATGAGGGTTTTCACAATGCACTTAATTCCCTATTCCACTGCACTCATCCCAGCGTGTGGTTTTTGTTTGATGGGCTGAAGAGGGACCTGACTTGGCACAGATTGACACTGGCTAAGGCAGGTCATCTAGAGTTGAAAAAGAGAAGATATGATGCACTGCATGACTTGGTTGCGACTTTCGTGCAGGAATATCAGCAGGTAGAAGACAAACTGAAATACTTGTAGAGATTGGCTAACTTACAGTAATGGAAATTCTATTCAAATCTTTGACAAATAAATCAATCACTGAAATATGTCTGAATTAGTTGTTTGTTGATGAAAAGCCAAAAAGTGTTGACTGTTCACTTTGTAAGACAGAGAAAAAATAATTTATTTTTAAAAATAAAATGAAAGGCTTTAGTTGCAATAAAACCAGAGCATTTTAATTCCTGTAATTTCCCTTACAAACATTTACAACCAAATAATAATAAGAAGAATCTTTATTGTAACGCTTAGAATGATAATTTACATAATATTAGTTGCAACAGCCCGCCACGTCATGGTGGCCAGGGGTTAACATTGTACTACAGAGACATTATTGCCTCAAGAACCAAATACATAAATAAATAATAGAAATGATAAATAAGTTCAAAAAAAGTACAGGAAAATGGAGAAATGCCGTTAGTATACTACATATATAAAACATTAAGTGAGTGTACAATCATTTGCTTCACAATACATATAATAAGGATATACATTGAAGTGCATAAATATGTACATAGTTCTTTGGGTTAAGAATATATATTGCTCAAGAATCTAATTGTAATATAGTAGTAGCCTTGGCTACCCCACTGAGTATTCCTTTCTTATATTGTCTATCACGACAGAACTTATTGAAGTCAACATCTAGGTCCTGGACTTGAGATAGCATCTGCTGAGGAAGAAACCGGTCCTGATGAAGGCGTCTTTGCAGAGGACATAACTGGGGGATTGCTCGTAGACGTGCCGGTGGTATCCTCTATGCATAGTTTTCCCAGAAGGAGGGGGTGGAGATGAGATCGGTCATGAGTTTGACTGTTGTGACGAGCCTTCTTTCATTAATTAGCGACTTGAGCCTTGGGATGTTAAGTACATTGGCCATATCGGTGGTCCGGAGCTGTGGAGGCAGGCTAAGTTTGTGGCACGTCCACTTGAGAAGCCAGTACTCCGATGAGAAAACTGGTTTGATGGTAGAAGGAGATGTAGATGTCCAAATCTCAGCAGCATAGAGAAGTGGCGGATACACTATTGTTGAGATGTATCTCACCATTATATTTGTCTGTTACATGGTGCAGATGTTGCTTACATATCCATCTCAGTCTGGTGGCTTTTGTGAGGAGTACGTCTAAATGCTGGCAGGAAAGAAGCTTCGGATCGAAACTTATTCCTAGGTCAATGTGATGTTGGACAAGAGGGATGGAGGCTCCATTGAGGTTGGATAGATTTTTGCTGGCTGTTTCTTTAACGAGTAGACCATGATTTCTGACTTCTCGGGATTGATATGCAGACGAAATTGTTTGAGGTAGATGCATATTGAGAAGAGAGTGGAGGTTAGCTCTTCTGAGATTTGGTGAGGGTTTTGGCTTGCCTTTATTGGCGTGAGTACCTTTAGATCGTCAGCATATACCAGGATATTTAGCTTTTGGATTACCAGTGAAGCAATAAGGGTGGTGTAGAGGAGGCCAGATAGCACTGCCCCTTGCGAGACTCACTGAGATTACTTTGCGGTATCCTGAGTTATCTACAGATAATTTGACTGTTCGGTTATTCAGCAGAGATGTGAAGAAAGCTAAGATGTCGCCTCCTATCTGCTTTTCTAGTAGTTAATTCAACTTTATATTAAAATCAAAAGTTTTATATCAAAAGTTATATAAAAATACATCGTATAAAAATAAAATTTATAAATTCAACATTTTGTTGCGTATTGAAATATGAAATAATTTGCTTTTTGTAAACTAAAAATAATGTGAGCATTTATCCGTGTGAGTATTTTTCATGTGAGCTTTTATGACAGCGGGGTTTTTCCTGTGCGCAATTTTCATGTGGGCTTTTTCATATGCTCATTTATCTGGTCACCGAGTAATTGCATATCCAGCCTGAAATGTAATTTGTAAACACTTTATCGAGAAAATATTATGAGCAGATTTCTTTTTAAAATTTTAAATGTCATTATCAAAATTTATTTAATATTTGTGTCAGTAAGAATATTAATGAAAATGCTTTTGTAACTGGTCGATTTTAAAGGGGAAGAGCATAGAATTGTTTAAAATGAAAGTACCCGTAGAGACAATAGTTTGGTGAAAGTATTTGCCGGACTCAGCTTTTGTAAACATTGACAAAATGTAAATCGATCTTATTCAAACATTTCCTTTATCCTGTTGATCCGAATTACAAGGCCGTAAATGATTCTTAGGTGAATTGCTGCCCACTTTTTTCCTTAACAGCATCCTCGCCACTTAATCCGCCCTTTATCTCCTTCTTCCGGTCTGTCTAGAAATTTATAAACCGTGTTAAAGCCGGAAAGGTTTTTATTGGACACCGTTTATATCAAGATGATTTCGCCTGTTCCAGAACTACAAAAGTTGCTCCCTCGGCGGAAAAGCAGCGCGTGTCTCCTCTGCGTTCGTTGTTGGGCGTGCGTGTCTGATTCCCTTTATTAGTCCATCAGGAGGGAGGCTAATTGAAGTCGTTATTCATAGCCTTGTAATGTCATTTACGTTTATATGATCGACCGGACGAGACGAATAGTTTGGTGGAAATCATCGCTACCTCCAAGGAGGAGTTGCGACTTGCATTTACCGTTGGATTTAACAACAAGAATTAAATCCATAGGATTTATTGCAACTGATACGATATTACTTATAAAATAGGACCATATATGCAGTCGTGGCCAAAACGTAAAGTATCGATACAAATCTTACAATTGAAATGTAAAAGAAATCAAATATTTCAGGAGGTGCAAACTATTAAGGGATGCTCGTGTTCAGTTCCTTGAGGACTTCCTGTAAATAACTTTTATATAATTTAAACCAGTGTCCACTCCACTATAAGCACGGAGTTAGTTTGACAACGTGCTGTAAATCCATCCCTAAAGCATGGAGTAAATCTATCACAAACGCAGCCTTGAACGACTGAACCAGATGACGAATTCAGTGTTCGTTCAGAGATTATTCATATGCAGATATTCCATGGATTAGGGCGCTCATGTATAACATCATGAGCGTCCTAATCAATTGAATAATCACCGTCTTCCCCACATCAGGTGGAAAATACCTGCGTTCGAATCACGTCAAAGAGGCGAGGAAGTTTTGTGGGACTTTTTCATAAAGCGGCCGAATTAGTCGGTCTCAGTGAGGGTAGTGTGGGAGGTGAAAAAGAAGTTAATTAATAAGTATACATATGCCTTTACTCTTCTTTAAATTTTATTTTGTATATTGGTAATAATAATTCTTTATTAAATATTTCTTATTTGCTCTGTTCCTTTATAACTATATAGACCTCTATTCCTTACACCCCCACGTACACATCTGACCTTGCTTCACAGGAGAATTCCAGATTCAAGGGAACTTCTCAATTGTGTATAATTCCCTTCGGAAAGGCTGAGTGTTCAGGAATAACAAACTCACAAATTAATAAACAACAAAGTTTATTTACATATATATATATACAACATAATATACAATTGAATAAAAAAAACATGTAATATGCATACAAAGTTAAATCAAGGATACTTTGCATATATTATTCTTTTATTAACAATCAATATGCTACTTTCATCATTATACTCTGTGTTCTCACCATTCTGTTACAATACACTGAAGACCAATCTTAATTTTCCTAAAGTCTCTATTTGTTATTAGTCTTTCAGATGAACCTACAATTCTTCATTAATACAAACACTATATTCAATTATCTATCCTTAAAATATAATCAAAATTTCTCATAGGATTCAATTATCTGTCCTTAAAACATAATCAAACTTCTTATATAATCCTTACTACCCTTCTAACATATTATAATCATTTGAACAACAATTTAATCTATTACTCATCCTTCGTTTCTCTTGCATTTTACAATAACTTTTTTTTTTATTAATCACTATACTGTTTCACTAACAGTCCTTGTTAACTTATAGTACTTAATAATATCTCACCTACTTCTATCTTTTTCCTTTCCTTTCCTTTCCGGGGAGGTTCCAAGCTTTCCATTTGGCTCTCTGAGGATCTCCTTCATCTGCTACACCTGAATTTTCTACAGATAATTTTTTTGGAACTCTTTGCTGCACTGGGACTGGCGTTCTTTCTCCATCTTATTCGGGCTACCATCCATTCGCTGCTTCCTTCCTTCTCTTCGAGCTACTAATTCCGCATTTTCGCTCCTTCTCTCGAGCTACTAATTCTGCGGATTTCGCTCCCTTTCTCTCCACCTTATTAAAACCTATCACAAGGAAAACTCATAGGGCATCTCACACTAACTCCTTCTCCACTCCACTTTATTAAAACTTATCACAAGGAAAAACTCATAGGGTTCTACCCTCGTTTTTCCACTCCACCTATTAAGAACTCTTTCAAGAAGAAAACTTCCCAGGGCGCTACCCTTCTCTTTTCCCACCACGACCAAACACTCCACTGTTAACTGACACATATTTCCTACCACAACAGAACCCTCAACTGTCCATGTTACTAACTCATTTTACTTATATCGACGAAAATCTCGACTGCTGTGTCCGCTGACTATTTCATTTTCCCTAGCACCAACAAAAAACTCAACTTAGAATCCCACTAACCCATTTTCATAAACACCCACAAGATCTCAACTCGGGGTTCTGACTCCTACTCACATTTTCTAACACGACAAAAACTCAACTGTCCGTCCTAACTCATTTTCCCAAACGCCGACGAGAATCTAAACTTTGTCTCCCCCTAACTCATTTTCATAAACATCCACATGAATCTCAACTTTGGGTTCTGCCCCCTCTCTCCCTGTTCATTCTTTTTTTTCATCTCAACTACGTACCACCCCTTTGTGTCAGGTCGCCCTTGTTCTGAGTCTTAACCAATCTTTCTCATTTTATCAACTTCCACTCTGTTCTAATTCGCCAATGTTATCTTTTCCCAAGCTGATTCCTTATTGCTCGATCTAACTTCTTATTTTAAGAAGTTTGTAAAATTTCTCAGGCTGTCTGTACCTTTGAAGTCAGCCGCTTATAGTTATACTTTAGCAGACTAATTTCCCACGATCTATAAAACTTGCCATCCCCAACAGCCAGAGCCAGTCTTAAATCTAATTCCCAGCATTTGTTCCGTATCTACTACTTGTCTCTTCTCCAGATGTCACCGATTAAAGAAATGTCCCGACAGCACATGGTCCACCGCGCCATTGTTTTCCAGAGTTAACACCTTCTACTAATAGCAGTTGCTACTCGTTTCTATTGTTTGGCTTGTCTGTGTGAGCTGGGAGTCGAGTTTACCTAGGTTGCTAATAGCTTTTCACTTACCGCTCCCCTTGTATAGACGTTGTCTAATTTAATCCCTTGCGAGTGATCTTAGTAATATTCTTGACTTGTAGGGTTTCGCTCCCCCATATTGCTATATTATAAGTTTTTCTTTAAATTAATCTCATTTTTCTATAAAATAATATATTTGTAAGATTTTACATCTTACAGTAGCATAGTTTACTATGCTACTGTAAGATGTAATATTACTACTATGTCTTACTACATAGTAGTAAGATTTTACATCTTACAGTAGCAAACTGTGATTTTTTGTTCAGAAAATCACCACCTAATACAAGCAATTTAGAAACATATACAGTGGAATATGGTCTAAGTCTTGGATGCGCCAAGACCCTGTAACAGCTACCAACCCATGGATTAAGGGAGGAGGAGATTGTCCCAAATAGTGGTTTAAGGGTAGTGGGAGATGCAGAGTACCAAATCTTAGCTTCATATAGGATAGAGGGGGAAAATCATTGTTTATATACATCTGAAGATTTCTGTAGTCAAATTATTACATAAAGTGCTCCCACACCGGCCATTATTGCATGCAGATTTTAATGTACAGGAACTTAGCAGTTATGATGAAACCTTAACTTTTAATCCAAAATTGCCTCTAAGTCAGGTTAATTTTCAGCAAGTTTATTGCGCATCACTTGGGCTATGTAGAATATATAAATCCGTGAAATATATGTTAAATAACGATCGATGCAACCTAGTTAATTTTACTGTAGTAGGCTTAACTATTACGAATCAGTAAATGGGTAATTAAGCGAGTTAGTGATCACTTTTTCGTTTATTTAGTACACGTGCTCCGAGTAATATTTTTAATGAGAAGGACAGAGATAATTTAATACGATGGTCAGAAAAAGTACTGCAACAGATAAAACTCGAAAGAACAATCACGAATCGAACCCCAATTGGTTTAATTGGAGCAGTGAAAATGCTCTCACTTGATCTGCCTATATATTGAGCTAAAGATAATAAAAGTGGTATCTGTAGTTGAGCTATTACAGCGCAGTTCCTTTGTAAGAGAAGAAACTGGCAGTGTGTTGAATAAAAAGTAGTGTTCTTCTCTAATACTGGAGGGCCTCGCCACACCTTCTGCAGGTGGAAGTGGATTGACTGTTGGTCGACTCATTTTTGCTGCATGGACGATATCGGTAACAGAGTGCCACCGAGTGTGGATATGACGAGTAAGTGTACAATCTTGCTGAGATTGTCACCGCTGAAGGCCTCTTAAGTCATTTTGCAGCAGCAGTTTCTGACACTAATTGCCGACAAACGGTGAATTTATAGCCTGGTCTGGCCGGCTCTCATCGCGATGGTAGTGCTTATGACGATTAACAAAACTAGTACTCCCTCTGCATGACTTGTCTATTCTTCCAACCCCGCCCTCCAAGTTTAAAGACTCCTATTTGAATTTTTTAAAATCGACGACTATTGTTTCATTTGATCATTAAAATAAATACTTGGCGAAATAAGGTCACACTTCGGCAGTGATTTTTATGGTTTTAATTATTGTGGGAAGGCACTACATGTTTGAAATTTTTTTGACTTTATAAACTCTCCCTCTTTGTTCGTGTTTTTTATTTCGGATTACGAAATGTATACAGGTGTATAAAAAGCTTTGTTTTCTGTCTTCTAGTGACAAAAAGACAATAATAGATACATAATTAACTTTCACCTTGGACTGATTATTGGGTTTAGCTAATTGGTTGTACAGGGGCGGTATCATCTTTGGTTAAATTCTGATTAAATAAATAAAAATATTTGAACGAAGATCAAAATACAGCATTTTTTTATGATATTAAGGTAGTTATTTAGCTATTCATATACATCATAAAGCTTACGTTTATGTCCAGAGAAGTGATTATGATTAGGTTTGTTATTTTAATTATATTTGATAGATGCTAAAAGTATTTATTTAAATATTAGTCATAAAATAGGAATGGCAAATTTTGTTAGTGTTTTTGATTCAGAAGAAATATCACTCTAATTAATTAGTGATATAAATGCAACTCCACTCATGACGGGACTTATGCGTTGATAAATCGCATAAATCCCGTCTAAACGGGATTTATGCGATTCAGAAGGTTTTTCAGAAGGTTTCATAAACGTTCTGAAAAATTTATTTCAAGGCTCTTCCTTCGCCTTTACAAAATTTGTTTATCGCCATGCCTTTCCTGGGTTAATCTGGAAAATCGAATCAACCTAATGCATGTATTTCAGAAGGTTAAATTCTAATACAAACCAATCCGTATAAGAGGAGTGGTACACTGGTTTGAAAAATCTTATCTGATCTCACTCTGTGCTGAATACTGTCTCTTATTCTACATTTGATTACTTATTCTACTTTGTTCGAGGCCAGCTCTCATGCTGCTAAGAGGAAAGCGTTGCCTAAACATCCAACACCGTGGTCGAGTAATAACTTGACCATCTTACAGCGTCGTGTTTTTCGTGCTCGCTGGTCCTAACAACGACATCGTACGAGCTGACCGATCGCAGACGTTTAGGAGCTATTTGCACGTCATTTGTTCTAGCTGCAGGCAATTTTAACCCGTGGAATCCAGTTCACCATCTCTCTAAAAATAAGTTTACTTTGCAAAAATGTATTGATCTGTTAACTCTTAATATACGGCCTCCGTAGCCAAGTGGTCAGGAGTGGGAGTGCAGTAGCACACGCTCTTTGAGTAGACCGGGGTTCAAGCCCCTGACTGCTGAATACGGTCGATCTGCCAACCCGTACTGGACCAGCGTGGCAGATTATGGTCCATTTCCTTCAGCATTAATTGTTGAGGAGGCTTCCATCCTGCAGTGGGTTGATAATGGCTGCACTTTACCTTTATGCCGAAAACCTGACTTGGTCTAGGCTATCAATGCATATTTCAAGCACTTCTTTCCTCAGATGATTCCTACTGCGACCTTCATATTCATCAACAAATTAATCTCTCAACGGGGCCTGTGTTACTTCTGAATGCACTCCTCGTTTCACCCCGGTGGCAGTTGATTCAGCGATCTCTAAAATCCAAAAAAGGAGATTTTTTCTCAAAACGCTACATAAACTTTGTTCATCTGTCTTTGTTACACTCTATAATAAATGTTTGAATGAAACAACTTTTGCCTTATTCAAACATTTGTATTGTACTGAACGCTTTTTTTTTTTTTTTTTAAGTAGATGCTTTCCTCAAAAGCAAGCACCTGGTGTCGATATCCTTTGATATGGAAAAAGCATATGACAGGGCTTGGAAATTTGGAATTTTAAAAGATATCTATAACCTTGGTCTTAAGTGTCATATAGCCCTGTTTATTAAAAATTTTTGTTATACCGCACATTCCAAGTCCGTGTGGGATCTCTCTCTCTCTCTCTCTCTCTCTCTCTCTCTCTCTCTCTCTCTCTCTCAACCAAGAAGAAGGCGTTCCCTAAGAGTCAGTTCTTAGTGTTATGCTTTTTGCTATCAAAGTTACTTCTATTACTGAACAACTTCCTCCAACTGTAAACAGTGCCCTCTTTGTTGATGACTTTAGCATCTTTTTGCAGTCGTGCAACATGAGGGTTATCGAAAGGCAATTGCAAAATGCCGTTGACCGCGTCAATATTTGGGCAATGGCAAATGGTTTCAGATTCACGTCTCAGAAGAACGTTTGCGTATACTTTTGCCTCAAATAGAACCTACACCCTGAACCAGAACTCAAACTCGGACAAAATATCATTTGAGTAGCGCCGGAAGCAAACTTCTTGGGGCTCATATTTGATAATAACTTAATTTTTCCATCACACATCCGACAACTACGAACAAAATGCACAAGGGGGTGGGGGCTGAATCTCTTACGCTCCATCTCCTCTAGTAACTGGGGAGCAGACCGCTGTATTTTACTCAGCCTGTATCGTGCACTTGTCCGATCGAAATTAGATTATGGGTTCCAAGCGCACTCATCAACTAGAAACAGTGTACTGCGGTGGTTAAACCCAGTTCACCATCTAGACATCCGTACTGCTACTGGAGCATTTAGAATATCCCCTGTCCAGAGTTTACATGTCGAAGCAAATGAACCGCCTTTATCGCTTCGACGAAAGCAACTGTCGCTCAAATATACTTTTAAACTGAAGTCCCTGCCAAACAACCCTATGGACATCTGTTTTCCAACCACGATGGGAAAATCTCTGTAAACACCGTCATGCTGCCAACCGCCCCTTTGGTATTTGGGTCCTAGAGCTGCTCAAAGAACTGAACATCACCATAGCCAATGTCGCCTAGTCACTAAGGCAACTCCCTCCACTCTGACATGTCCAATTTCCACATGCAACTTTTCCCTTATTAACGGGGGAAAGTCAGTCACTCCACCTTCTTTCTATCTACAACCCTATGCTGCCCATCGATTTTCATACTCTGATTTTCTGCCTGTTTTTACGGATGGTTGGAAATCAGAGTTATTGGTAGGATTAGCTGCAGTCTTCCCAGTCTGCACAATACCTGAGAAAATCCTCTTTGAGTGCAGTATATACGCAACAGAGTTGTATGCTGTAGAGCTAGCTCTAGACGACATAAAAACTAATCGATGTATGGTATACATAGAATCTTCAAGGGCATTACAGGCTCTATCAATGATGAGATATGATACTCATCCAGTTCTGTCCAGAGTTAAGCAGAAATTGCATACTTTTACTGAATCTGCATTTCACATCTGCTGGATCCCGAGCCACATTGGGATCAGGGGTAATGATCTGGCAGATGCTGCAGCCAGATCAGCACAATTCCAAAGAAATCACAGCCTAATGGTCCCTTATACAGACTACAGGCAAGTGATACGAAACGTGTTATTTTCCCAACGGCAACAATCAAGGCATTGACAGACAACAAACAAGTTCTATCAGATTAAGCCTGTAATCCAAACATGGCAGTCTAGTTCGCGTAGGAACCATAGAGAGGAAGTTATTCTTGCTCGCAGAACAGCATTGTTTTTAATTCGCCCTCCTTCTGCCGTATAACAAACCTGTACAATATTCTGAATTCTTACATGCCATTGAAACAGCCCACAATGGTGTTGCCGAAACCAGATGGGATCTATTATGCCATGCTACACCACCTTGATGACAAATATTTGCGCCTCCTCCTGGTTTTTCACAACTGTATTTTCAATAAAATATTTATCCAGCTTCATGGCATCATTCTACTCTACTCTACTGCTTTGGCATTCCTAAAGCCTGGAAAAGATCCAACCAATAGCTATAGAATCGAGCTGCCTCAGCAAAATACTTGAAAAAATTGTCCACAATAGACTCGTCTGGATCATTGAGTCAGAACAGCTAAAGAGCAATAGTCAATATGGTTTTAAAGAGTATGTCCATGCTATCGCTAAACAGAAATATGACTGCTGGAAAACGTTTGTGAAAACAGCAAGAAATAATGACCTTTGGGGATTGGTTTATAAAATTTGTACTGGCAATTCAGAGCAGCTGCTGGTGTTATACACTTTGCTGCCACTTTATTAGGTACACCCCTTCTGTGCACACAATGGTTTGTCCCAAAACGTTAGAAGTCACATGACCACAATTGTGGATATAAATGCAGCAGAACAACCTTTCTAGTATCAGTTAAGCGTACAAACCGTAACAGGAATGGGGAGAAGGGGTGATCTAACGTACTTCGAACGTGGCATGGTAGTAGGTGCAAGACGTGCTGGACAAAGCATTTCTGAAACGGCAGTTCTTCTGAACTTTTCACGCACCACAGTTTCAAGGGTATATCAGCAATGGTGCAACGAACAGAAAATATCCCCTCAACGGCACTCCTGTGAAAGAAAATCGCTTGTTGATGAGAGCGGTCAGAGGAAGAGGATGGCTAGAATTGACAGACTGCCCACAATGTCGCACACACGTCAGAATACAACCTTGGTGCGCAGAACAAAATATCGCAACGAACCACGCGACTAATGGTTCGTTGCGACAAATGGGCTACAACAGCCGATGGCCACATCGCGTACCTTTGTTATCAATGAATAACAGGAGAGCACGCCTCCTCTGGCCACAGCAACACCATCACTGGACTATCGGGGATTGGAAAACAGTTGCTTGGTCTGACGAGTCGAAGTTCCTGGTGCATCACGTTAATGGAAGGCTCAGAATTTGGCGAAAACAACGTGAATCCATGGACCCATCATGTCTGACGACTACCGTGCAAGGTTGCGGGGGCAGTGTTATGGTGTAGAGAATGTTTTCTTCGCACAAGTTGGGTCCATTGATACCCATAGATTCACATTTGAATGCCACATCATACCTAAACATCGTTGCTGACCAAGTGCATCCGTTCATGTTGACAGTTTATCCTCAGTCAGATGGTTACTTTCAAGAGGATAATGCGCAGGTGCACAAAGCCCGAATCACTATGGAATGGTTCCAGGAACATTACAATGATTTTTCTTTGCTGCAGTGGCCCGCTCACTCTGCGGATTTCAATCCTATTGAACATCTTTGGGATGAGCTGGAAAGGGCTGTTCGCTGCAGGCCTCGACGGAGGTGTAGCTGTTCGCTACACCTCCGTCGAATCTCAAGGAACTGCGTGACACACTCATGTCTGCATGGTACTCCACTCCTGCAGAACGTTTCAGTATCTTGTTCAATCCATGCCTAGACTAATTCAGTCTGTTTTGAAGGCTAATAGAGACTCAACACGCTACTAGGTAAGCGTACTTAATAAAGTGGCAGCACAATGTATATTCTCAGCCCCCACTGAGACGGATAATTGGGAATATTCCATGAGTGCAATCTTAGATCACCTTATAGGTAATGATAAAGTGGCTGATAAACTATGTGGTAATCTAGAACATCGTCATTACATGCATTGAATGAGTCGTATGGTAACGACACTGAAGAATTATACTTTACCTGTGTACTGGCAAATAATAACCTTAGACGCTAATGCGCCAATGAAATCATAATCGATCAACCCTTACCCGTGAAGAACTTCTCACAGTTTTTAATTCCATTAAAATAACAAATTTCCAGGAGGGAGAGGTAATAAAAATGTTCTCTAATCTTTATTCGAACGAATTTTTACAAGTTTTTAATAACTGTCTAAGAGATGGCATATTTCCGTCTCCCTGAAATGATGCATTGCTCAAGAATATTCTAAAATCTCCAACCAAGTTAACCAGTTCACCTGCTTCATATAGACCTATTGCACTGCTTCTTGGTCTTGGCAAAGTTTATGAGAAGCTGTTAGTCGTGCGAATTACTATCTACCAAAGAAGTAATATTTGCCTTTCTCAGAAACAATATGGTTTCCCTGCTGATGTAGGTACTGAAGATGAGCTTCACTCTTTAGTTCGTAATGTTTGGGAATCGAATTGTAAATATACCCTGGGAATTTTTGTAGACTTTGCTGGTGCCTTTGATTCCATTAGTTGGGACAGTGTACTGATGATATTGTACACGGCTAAATGTCCATTTAATACATGTGCATATTCTCTATAATTAAAGATTACCTTAGGGATTGCACAGTAACAGTTAAGTCGAATTTTGGACAATTACGCCTCGTCTGACTCGAGGCTGTCCGCAGGGATTTGTCTATGGCCCTTCAATGTGGAACTTGGTTTTGGACGATTGGCTCAAGAAAGAATTTAACCACTCGCACAAAATAGCATATGCAGATGATACGGTAATACTTGTGCACCGAAACTTCAGAAAAGAACTTCAAATGAGATCTGATCTTGGATATTCTGATCTTCAAGTGAGATTTGATCTTGAATATTTAAAGAATTATACAAATGGTGTATTTTACATAGGTTGACAATCTCTACATCCAAAACTAAAATAATGAATTTGAAGGGTAAATTGGCTCTTAGTAGACCTCCGCTCGTAAGGTTGAATGGTATTTCCACACAGCAGGCGTTAATTATTAAATACTTGGGAATTTGTATTGCTAGTGGCGTGAATTTTATCTTTCATATTAACTATATATCAGATACGGTGAATAATTTATTGCAATGATCTCAAGAATAACGAGGTGGAATGGGGGTATGGTAGTTAATGATCACTTTCAAGCTAAGCTTCTTGAGAGAGACCTAGATAGACTTCAGGAATGGTCAGAAAAATGGCAGCTATGCTTTAATCCAACAAAGTGTAAGGTATTACACCTGGGAAATAGTAATCCCAAAATAACTTATTCACTTGGTGGAGTTAAACTAAACCCAGTACTGGAGGAAAGGGACTTGGGTGTTACGATACGGTCAGACATGAAATTCTCTGAGCATTGTAAACAGGTTGCAAGGAAGGCCCATGGTGTCCTATCGATGATCTATCAAACTTTTGCAAGTAGAGATAGGGACGTGATAATCCCATTATATAAGGCTTATGTTAGACCACACTTGGAATACTGTGTTCAAGTATGGAGACCGCACCTAAAGAAAGACATCTTGAAAGGGTGCAAAGACGGGTAACTCCCCTGGTGAGATCGGCAAAAGGGCGTCCTTATGAAGAAAGAATACGAATATGTGAGTTGCAGAGTTTGGAAACTAGACACCTTAGAGGAGAATTGATTGAGGTGTTTAAGGCTCTGAGAGGCATCAGTAAAATGAATGAGGACGACATTTTCAAGCTTATAAATGATGCTAGAACTAGGGGACATAATTTTTTTTTTTTTTTTTTTTTTTTTTGGCCGGTGAAGCATAGGCTTTCTCGCACCATGCGGCCATTACTAATACTAATTTCAAGTTACGGGGGAAATGTTTAGATTGTAGTGCAGGAAGTTTTATTTTAGCCGGCGAGTTATAAATTACTGGAATAAGTTGCCTGCATGGGTGGTAGAGGCTGACAGTTTGGGGAAATTCAAAGGTCATCTGGATAGTACTTTCGGGTCACTTCCTGGGCGGGGGGAGTGAGGGGACGGTTCTGCTGTTTACTCTCCCTCTTTTCCTCCTGGTGGGGAACGGGCATGCCCCACTGACCTTCTCTGGAGTCGTCTTCCCTATTGACCCCATATTTCTGACTTTCCCCCCAGCCTTCAGTCTCCTCCCCACTCTGACTAAATATCATAGCGTATGCCCCACACTACCAAAATTTTAATTGTTCAAATCAAGTCACGCATGCCCTTTTGACCTCTAATAATCTCTTTAGCGTCCTACCCTGAAAATCGCAGCGTGTTGCATTACAATTTTTTTTTTTTTTTTTTTTTAAATGGCCAGATGAACAACGATACATAACATTACACTTATACAAAATCCATACAATTTTAAATCTCTGGCCTTCGCAGTGAACTGGTACACCTACAATGAAAGCAACGCGGAGATGGGGAAAATCCCTGGTGCCGTTAGACATCAATACACTTTACCTTCGGGTCAGGGAAGCGCATAGGATGATAGGTTTAATTTCCTTTTATTTTATTAATTATTATTATTTTTTATCATTGTTTTATTCGGTTTTTTTTGTGGCTGGTGCAGCATAAGCCATAGGCTTCCTTGCACCATGCGGCCATTACTACTAATACTAAATACTAAATAAAGGGAAAAGCACTCTATTTGATTTATGATTGTATTTTTTTGCCGGTTGTTATGTTTGTGCATCAATCTGTGTTGGCCATGCAATCAAAGTAAGCAACAGAAAGCTCTATTCTATACATCGAGTCATGTTACTCAAAATGGCTATGATCTGCAGAACGGTTTCCACAGAATCTTTACAGGTTTTAGATGGCAAGATGGCATTTGATTTACAGTTAGTATTTAGAAGCCTGTCCTTTTATTTGAGAAGAAGTGTAAAATCTGAGTTGTTGGGCATCGAAATTAGCACTTTAAATGGCTTAAGAAACGAAAGGAAGAGGATTTTGGAGCTCCTTTTACAAAAATGGTAAAGCAGATGGAATTGTACGAAAAAAGGTAGAATAACATTCAAATTATTCCCTAAGGGAATAATTTGAATGTTATTCAAATTATGTTAATGGTGTAAATTATATTAAACCGATATGGTTAGTACCTAATCTACGTTGTACATTCTTACTAACAAGCCAAATTAGCAATAATTTTTTGCTAAACTGTGAATAGTCTTGGAATCGTAGAAAGATGCAACTGTACGTGTAGTAATCTGGGAACATTGTGTGGTTAATTGTTTGGAATATGCTGATTTGCTTTCGGATTTACTGAACAATTTTGATAATGTAACTCGTCTGGTGGATGGATTTGAGCCATTACTTATTAAAACAAGGGAAAATTTTATTGCCTTTCAAAATTTTAAATTCTATTTTCATTTTTTTGCAATTGGAATAGTTAAGATTGAATAATGGATGAATTGGTGGACTGTACCTTCTTCTTTATATAGAACATGTTATTTTTTATATCGGAACAGAGAAATTTCTTTGCAGAGGTGGACAGGATGTTGGTACTCTGTTTCCTTCATGGGTGGATGTCCACTTCTGTTCTGCCAATGGAGTTCGCAAGAAGCCTTAGTTGTCGTTTTTTATGGATTTTATCCTGCAATTACACCTTCCAGCTTGATTTTGCTGGTTAATATAAGTAACTTCTGTTGAGCTCTCTGACTGCTGGTGGATGGCTGTTCAGAGATGGCTGTTCTGGAGATTACTGGCGATTATCAGTCTCTAGGATATGATGCTCGTGCTCATCTGTGGACAATGTCTCTTCATCGGTCTCTGTTGTAGCCAGTTTGTCCAGCTCGTTGTGCTGTAACTGAGGGGATGACCATTGCACAGCACAGTTGATTTGTCATGTGATGGATAACTGAATTGATTGATGGTATATAAGAGTATTGTTAATATTGTATACTGATTTTTTTTGGATAGGGGCGACTTTACTCGATAAATGAAAAAATGAATGAATAGACGTAAAAAACAATGGCTTTCGTCAAAACAGGTCACGCTTGGATCTTATGGTTAAGGCTGAATTTTGCATTCTTAATGCCTTTGTTAAACACGAACATCTAGTAATGGTTTCAATAGATATAGAGAAGGCTTTGACGCCACCTGGCGGCATGGCATACTTAGAGATCTTTACCCTCTTGGTCTACGGGGCAACCTTCCTATATTTATTAAGAATTTTTGCATACTACTATATTGTTTCTAGTTCCTTTTAATTAGACTTTTTAACTTTCTATTCTTCTTCTTCCTTTTTCTACTATTCTTCCTCTCTTGCATTTGACCTTGCTTGTACCAGTCTTGCAGTGGTGCGGAATTTGTTGGTTGTTTTCTATCAATTATTTATTATTTTTTAAAATTCTTCTCATTTTTATTATTTTATTTACTCGTTTTTTGAATGGTTTCGACATTTCAATAGGTGGCATTCGAGGTTATCCATCGTTCGCACTCAGTTGCGGCTCGCCTCCTCGGTACCAGGACACATCTTCCTGGTGCTTTCTGATTGCAAAGTGACCAGAAACAACATAACACAATAACAACATACATAAGAAACAACACGTGTCCACATTTCAAAATAATGGTTGGATCATTATTATAATATAAATTTAATCATATTGAGTTTAAAAACTTAGAGGCCGTCTTGCTTAATTCAGGTATTTAATAGAGGGCGTGATGACATATGATCATCCCTGAGAGATAAAAAAAATTCTCATAATGAGCTGTCATGCTGTTTCTAAGGCTGATGATAAGCTTTTGTAGGAATAAATCTCGTTCCTCTGCGCAGCAGATGTTAACTCAGTGAGATTTCTAGCAGGGGGAGGGTGACTCTTCTTAATTTTAATTTTCTTTCTTAAGAATCTTAAGTATGCTGTCGGGTTGAGATTCGAGATCTGGCTGGTCACTCTGTCCCAAGACTGTCCTCAGTTTGAAGGAATTCGTCGTCCGTATAGGCCCAATGTGGAAGAGCATTTTCGTATATAAATACTTTTATATTCAGGACCTGTGGCACTTGGCGAAGCCTCAACTAGGACTAAGGACCTAATAATTGTAGCGCCTTCCTCAGGGTATGGAGATTGGTTCCTCTGTTTATCATGGTGCCTTTCCAGAACCATGAGATCCACTGATACGATGGTGGTCAATTTTCCTGATGTCAGAGGCATGAGAACGGGTTCCACATTTTCTCTAGATGAGAATATGCTAGAATCAGCTTCAAGACCAAATCTTGCCTAACTTGTAAAGTGAACATTGATCTATCGGTCTTGATTCCACAGACGGTGTTATTCCTACCAAGTCAGACGTACTCTTCTGGGAGACACCCAAACCATGAACCTTCGGCACAGGGTTCCCCCTTTCTGCAGTTCTCATTGAAACCATTGTGCTCGTGAAAATCGAGCTGACTACTTGGTCTCTTATTGTAGAATGGAACCTGCATATCTGAAATATTTGAAGCGGTGCATGCCTGCTGGTGCGATAACGACTGGAGGATAACAGGTTGAAGCGATAATGAATGATAATGTCAAGGATATAGCAACATTGGAAGAGAGGAGAGGTATATTGAAGCCAAGTTCAAAGTAGACCAAAAATTGCAAGTAATCCAGGGGTGACCACCCGGCAGTTAGGCCTCAAAATCTTCGCGGTTTATTGCTAAAATCGTATTATGATATTGTATTCCGATTTATTATGTTAAATTATAAGGTCAAATTTCATTTAAAATTTATGCAGCTACGTTTAAAAAAAAGAGACTGTGGAACGTTAAGAAAATTTTCTAAGTAATTCTAATTAAAAGATTTTTAATTTTTTTTTTTTTTTCGCTAACCCGATTCAAATAAAGGGGTTGTCATTGAAATTACAAATTTTATCTTTTCCCCATCCACTTATCCAGGCAAATTTGTGAACCGTGACTGATCCTTAACGCTAGATTTAAGGATAAGTCAAGTCAAAGAGGATGCCGCCTTCTTGTAACTTGTTCGTGGATGAGTGGAAATCCTCCGGCATGCCACAGTCCGCCACTCGTGTCCAAAATGTCATCTTGCCGACATGTTGCCAGGGATGCGACAGAGCTGCTTGGCTTATCACCTGCTTATTTCCGGAATATTCAGCGAACAGGTCCCTCGTGGTAAGCGAGGACCTCAAATTACAGCAGACGGTAAAGCAACCCTGTTCGTTGATGAGTAGCGTGCAGCAGTCGAGCTCGTGCTCTGCAGGCAGCCCAGCTGAAAGAATTTGGATGTTCAGAGTTTCCACGGCGCGCATGTTGGCCAAGCCGAGAGTTTTCCATCTCCCGCGTGCATGTTGCGACTACAGTGACGCGTGATCGCCTATTCCATGTCCCTGCACGGTGACATTTTCTCAGTAAAGGCTTGCGCCATGTAAATGTCTTTATTACCTGTGTGTGCCTCGTACAATTACCGAGCTAAGTCGACAAGTAAAGAGCCTCGTTATTAAATCCGTGCCGACACAGAGCCTGTGTCGTTTCCCTCCTCCTGCCTCTGTGCATCGCGGGAGGTACAAGCAAATTTCGCTTTTCCAAACTGCCACTATTAATTTTCGGCTTGACCCGTGCACGAGCTGGCATATCACGCGAACATCGCGTTTTCTTCGCCGAGAAGTTTAGAGACAATCGTCATGCGTGCGCCACGTGCGTGTATATCGCGCGCGGCGCGCATGTACACGCACATATATTTCGTACACAGTCGCACACCCGAATACGCCTGTGTTTAGCTAATGAGCTCGATTCGACTCGATGGTGACTGGGGAGGGAGGAGAGGGGGGCAGTGTATTATTCTCTGCCTTTCCCTTTGCTTAGATTTCGCAAGTTTAGAAATCGCTATAGACTTCCTGAAGCGGTTCAACCTCGAAGTGGGCGGACTACGAGCATTGGTCGAGCATCCACAATAACTGTTGGGTGCGTTATAGTTTTCAACTTCTTACTAAATGTACCTTCGTTGTCAAAACTTCCACAGTGCAGTATCCAATGCAGACGTCTGCACTCCGTTTGGACACGTCCGCATTGGATTTCCATCGACGGTTGAAGAAATTTTTGAAGTCTTCTTCAGCTGCGGCTGTAGTTAGACGAACTTTGGAGTAGGAGTAGGAGGACCCTTTACTGCGAATTATTTCTGGTTTGCAACACGCACAAAACTCAGATCGGCTCGTGAATATGCACCATGAATTGCACCCTCATCTCGTCTCACAAATAAACTTCAACGCACCGACAAGAGCTTTAAGAAACCATCCACTGCTGAAACCGTCTTATTCAAGAACAAATTATGGATACTACAACTTCTATAACAGGACTGCAAGATCAATCAACAAATCAAATCTGGAGATATTCGATACCCCTGGACACTTCAAGAAACAACTGAAACTGCTAACCACATCCGTTACCTGAACCTTAAAATTGACTCCTCTTGCAAGTTCTAAGACTCTGATTCTGCAATGTTACTTCAGTCTGACTGAATCGTTCGCTTTTATTTATTTAGTTTTATTTTTATCTGTAGATTTATCGTCCTTTTTATTTACATTTACTTTTCTCTTTACATTGGAAATTTATACTCCAACCTTCTGCTTTGGATGCTTTGTAGCTGCACCCTCAGGCATGTTTGATTTCTGTTTTGTATCTGTTAATAATAATAATAACTTATATATATATATATATATATATATATATATACGTACAGATGTGGGCTTCGAAGCCGTTAACTTATAATTCAACGAATATATTATGCTAATAAAAAAAAGGAAACTTTGGTTGAGAAAGAGCATTTTATTCAAATAATATTTCATTCCTGCATTAGTTTATCAAAACTTAGTAGGGGCACACATCTAAAGGCTCTGTTAGGTGGCTGAATGCCCTTACTCCTATCCTGAGTATTGCTATGGCTCTTTTGAACGTTACCGATTTTAAAAGTTGGTTAAAATTCCTGTCTTATACATATGGCAACGTAGTTGAGAGTCAGTAGAGGGCGATATGGTCAAGTTTCGTTGTTGATCTTTTGAGACCGAGGCTGCGGTGCTGTCGTCGTTTGTGTAAAAATGGCGTCAGTGCAAGAGAAAGCGTAGGCAGTGGTGTGGTTTGTAGAGAGTAAATCTGCTGCCACCGTTCAAAGGCGATTTATACGTGTGTTCAACAAAGATGCACCTTACCCCAAGTATGCACGATGATGGCACAGGACAATTTTGAACACGGGTAAAGAGCAAAAGCAATATGGAGGAGATCGTCAAAGCGGTTTGCATTTGCTCGTAGCCTGCGCAAATCGATCAGGTGTGCATCAAGGGAATTGAACATGCCCAGTGCAACTGTGCATGGGGTCGACATAAGCGGCTGCGTTTGTACGCCTATAAATTGTAAATGGTTCAAGAAATAGCGTGACAGATATTCTATTGATATGTTTGATTGCATCGACCAAACTCACGAGTTCTGAAAACCCCCATTGTATCCAGAGCACATTCGAGACGGCCCAAGAGTGATTGCGTGTTTTTTTCTTTTTATGAACGATATGGCATCGGACCGTTCTTCTTGGAGGGTACCGTAACAGGACCCACATATTGCTAAACATGCTGGAACAATACGCACACCCTCAAATTGCACACCTGCAGTCCAATGTGATCTTTCAGGAAGATGGTACATTGTCTCATCGGAGCTTGTAGGTGCGCACTGCTCTGCACGTTGAATTGGGCATGGTGGACGTATACCATGGCCCTCGTTCACCTGACAGTTCCCTTAGATTTCTTCTTCTGAGGCTACGTAAAAGATATGGTTTTTTCCTCCAAGATGTCTAACATCGCCACCTTACGTACACGCATCATGCCAGAAATTGCCACCATCAGTGCACATACGTTGGGACGAACCTCGTCTGAAATCGAGTATCGTTCGGACATTCTTCGTTGCACCAAAACAGCCCATCTAGAAGTCTGACTTGTTTTTAATTATAAAGCTCTTTGGACTTTCTTTCCTAGTGCACTGCGTTTTCTTTTGCGAGACATTTAAAATCAGGAACTTTCCAAAGGGACACCACGTATGTGTGTATATATATATTCGAATATTCAGTGTGTTTTTAATTAAAATGCACCGAGATTGTTGAATGTTACAAATAACTGATCTTTCATATAAACGGCCAAAATGGCAACGTTAACTTCCATTTCAAGAAATTCTGTTTTTTCACCTCAGAATTTATTTTTCAAATAATTTTGAATGTTATTTATTTTGTCATTATTGCAAGTGGAGATGCTACACATTACTGTACTTCTACATCTAGCTGTTCGACACAGGTAAACGCACTAATCGAAAATTGATGATCAAATCGAGGACCGGAAATAATTTCCCATTGAGATAAAAGCGGTTGATTAAGCAGAATTTAAATTTAGTAATCGTAAAATGTGAATGGTAATACTTAGTCCAGTTTAAACATCATATTTAACAATTTCAGACCAGATATGAACCTGAAAATAAGCGAGACAGACCCTGCGTTTTAATTGAATAATCTGAACAGAGATTCAGTTGAGAGCAGAACACGCCTCAGAGGATGGACTGTGGAGTTGAAACATTATCATTCCGGCGGATTTCAATCAGTTAAAATCACGTGAACGGATAAATAAAATTGCAAAACCGAAGGAAAATTTTCATTCGACTTTGAAATTGCAAACATTTTTTCCCGAAATTTTGCAGGAGGATGGAATAATGCAGTTGCCGCGCAATTAGGCAACGGATGATCGAAGACAAAGTCACGTCGACGGCAATTAAAAGCTGGCGAACGGACGAGCATCTTCCATCATTCACGTAAACCTAACGTCATCTCAAGAAACCTTTCTGCAGAGTTTCTTCAAATTGGTTAGTTCGGTAATTAGGCTACTAGAAAATACGATTTTACAAATGAGATGTTCTTTAGAGGTTCTAATGACCAGAAGCTACGTGTTCCTAAGTTTCCCGTCTCTGTCCCATTGTTCTTGGCCCGCTCTTCTGGCTGACAATGCGTCATCATTGTTACAGAGCAGGGTACATGGACAGACTGGGAAAGACAGGAGAATGTCATAAAAAAAAAAAGAAAAAAAAAAAGAGTGATTTTAATGACAGACGCACCGCCATGAGAGGATTATGGATGAAAAGATGGGTAATTACTTGCCTTTATATTATAGAGGCAAAATAAAAAATTAAGCCTCTCTAATCATAATGGAATTAATGGAAGCACAACGAGTTACGATTGTGAAGAGGGGGAGGAGGAACGAGAAAAAGTTGGAGGGGGATCGCGCAAGGATAATTTGATAACAAAATTAGAAGTCCATTAGAGCGAACAACGTTTTCCGCTCGCTCTGCAATGGCTGGACGTTGCACTAATTGTCATTAGACGGACACAAGCTGGCACACTCGGCTAGAAAAGCTGCCTAATTAGTAATCTGTACCAAGGTGGCTTCGAAGTGTCCGTGTGACACATGAGAATGCGTGACCTGCAGTCGGAACGCGGGCAGCGAGTGTGCGCGCGTGTCCGTGACAAAGTTTCGCTTCGGTTTCTGTATGCACGGCAGGATTTTAAAAAGGGACCTTTAACCGAAGTCGTTGCCAATCTGGCACAGGTGATTTACGGGCACAATCCGCTGGATGTTTCGTGTGCACGCGCAGCGTGTGCCAGATATTTAACGCGCCGGTGGAATGGTAAAGGTCTTCTGTTCGTTCCACTTCGGAAAACCGCGGTGACTTATTGGGTAGAACAGAAATCTAAAAGGTAATTCGCCGCTTATTATATCTTCTGATGTAATCAGATTGTGACCTGAATTAATCCGCTTTCGGTCCTTGACAGTGGCTGACGAATTGCGACTGCCAGCGGAATGGACTACGGCAAAACATTTTGAAGTCAGTTGTAATGACCTGTTTGCTCCGTGAGGCCCGTCCCCCCTCCCCTCCCCATAAACGAAAACTCCGCAAAGAGCCAAAAAGGAGCTGAAATGAAGCGTTCTTATTGAAAGTGAAAAATTCGAAGTAGTTTTACGCTGGACGTTGGCATCTGCTGGCGAAGCATCTGCAGCAACAAAACAATGCCATTTAAGCCTTCCTCCATTCAGGCTTCCCCGCTATGAAAAGCCGTATTGCCTTACATTCAGGGTCACGGGCCTTAAGGGGGGGGGGGGCGCTATGCATATGTTTATCTAAGGAAGACACGTACATAATGGAGCACCACCGTCCGGGAACTTTCTTCCCAAGATGTTCTTCTGTCCGCAGCCAGTGAAGCACGATCGGCGAGTGCACATATCGACTATTGTAGCTCATCCCCAGAGGAGTCCATCTGGGACCCACGGGGATGAAACCCATTTTGACAGGGTCTCTGGGTCTGAAAGCCCACTCGGTGTGTGAAGAAAATTATGCGATATTTAATATTTCCTCCTTGCAGCGGACGAGATGATGAAACAAAATAAACGCCTCGCGCTGGGGACCCTTCCTCCCCACAGCGTCCAGTGTATATTCTCCCATTAGGGGGAGTAATAGACGAATTAGAGTGCATCGCTGCTCGGACAAATGGAGTAGAAAAATGGCTTTTGTGCGCGTAATACAATTACCCACTCCATAACAGTCTTTGACAAGGACTGCGGAGGTTCCTCCGTCTGTGTGGCCGTGTCTACCTGGCGGTGGTATCGTCACGGCACGAGCAGAGGCACCTAGGAGTGTTCCACTTCGTGAGCACCGTAAATGTTAAGGTAGTTTTTTTTCTCTGTGCTCAGTGGGGGGTGAACGACCGTTAGGGGGCACTGATTTGATTCTTCGCTTATTTGCCGAGTGGACGTGGTTACACTGACAGAAAGGTGAACGGGAAAACGTTATTTTAGGGATGCTCTCAGTCCACTAATGCCATTGTTCACTACTTTATAATAAGTTAAGACAGCAAATACGTTTTAAGTGTCCCTTTCACTACGCCATCTGTTAACATAACAGATTACAGGTGACAACTGCGGTTGTTACGATTTTATTTTGGGCTGGCAATATGTTGTTTGATATCAGACCTAATTCTTTTGGTCCCTTAATGAATTAAATAAAATTCCGAACTGTAGTTTCAGATTAATGTTAGGCAAAATGCAATCTTTAAGCAGACATGATTCCTCCACGTGTTCTTTCACTGCGAATATCGCTCAAAAATATTGATACCAAAGACTGGCTTGAAAAATGCTTCTGAATCAACAGTGCTCCATTTCTATTAGTAATAAACCAACGGTACATTTTGATGAGTCTTTATTTTACTCTCAAGTGATAAGGGGAACTATTATTGGTAAAAACAGCCAAGCGATTCAATTTCATCAGTAAAAACCAAATAACATTTTAAACAATCAAATTAGAGTGGAGCATTCCTTCATTTCCATTTGCTTGTAGTCCATGGAAGACGGTGAAGGGTAAATCACGAATCTTTCCTGAAACCTATAGTTTCCATTGTCCCACTAAGTTTATTGACAAACTGCAAGCGGAGAAAAGGCACCCAAACTATAGCAGTCGAGGGAGTAGGAGGAAGTAAAAATATGAGTGAAGAAGAAAGCATGAATTGGTGAGCTTGGCAGTTACTTGTGATGACTGGTTGCTGCTGCTGCTGCTCAGGTTTGAACAGTTTTTAAATAGAAATGGAGAATGATAGATGCCACCTCAGCAGAACAAATCTCTGTGGTGGCATGTAGCAAAAACAACGTATCTGAGGTAAGAAGTGGAGTAAAAGTATACAAGGGCGAGGGGGAGGGCAACGTTGATTCGTCAGTAGTTTGTATAAAAACAATGATTAATTTGAATATTCTCTTTTGAAAAGCGTCGTGGATAAATATGAGATTTTGTGGTCACCTTTTACAAAGTTGAAGCAATAATTTTTGACAGAGCTAAATGGGGAATTGTACAGGTTAATAAAAAGAGAACGATAATGCCGGAGATGACACAGAAAATGTGGTATTTTGGATGCAGTGGAAAATGTAGATTTGAGATGATTGCTGCAAAGTTAGAATTCTTGTCGGAATTCTGCACATGCCAAAATTTAGACGTTTGAGGAAGGGGCCAAGTTCGAGTTGGTATTTGCGCTGATTTTATATTGAGAAAAATCCACGTGACCTCTCCGATTACCCCAAAGTTCATACAGCTAAATGAAGCGCAGAATTCTCGAGCAGAGGAAAGCAACAAAATGTAATTGACAAATTCATATTTAAAGAAGTTGATTTCGCTTTACTGAAGTATGGTTCTTATGCCAAAATTCCTAATTTTCTCTTGTTATGGATTCTGAACATATTTATCCTGGAACACGCACATATAGTTATTCCAGTGCAGATGTTTCACAAAAGAAATATGTCAAAATGGGTGATGAGGAGTTTAAGGGTTTAACTAAACAAAACGAAACGCATGAAATATTTAGGGTATCGCGAGACACAAATTTATATGGGAATTATGTGCAATATCACAGATAGGATGAGGAAAGCGAAAGATGAATATGAGAAATCGCTTGTAGCGAGAGCTAATAATGGGGACAGGTGTTCTACTCCTAAGTCAGTACAAAAAGAAGAGAGCGAATCAAATAGGCCCTTACTGATCGAAATTGAAGAATCACAGCTGCTTAGCAGGAGGCAGAGGAGTTGGTAGGTACTTTGCGCCAATATTTTAAGTTGAAAGACCAATCGAACTACGGGGAACAGGAAAAAGGAGTCATTTTTCTGTAAAATATGTGACATTACGATCAAGGAAAACAGTTTATCATAAAAGTTATCGAAACTCACTGAAGCAAGGCTCCAAAGTGAATATATGCTATTATGTTACGCTCATTTATATTCCAGGATGATTCCCCCACCTCCCTCAGACTAGACAAGTCCTAATGTCTCTCTAATCTACAAAGGAGATTCAAACGTGATGAGAAATTATAGAACGGTGTTCATGCGCCATCAAACCCCAACAACAACAACAATAGAACGGTGTGTTTAATTTAGGTGGTGAGTAAAATCAGGGGGTCTGTGTTTTAGGATCATTTCTATAGGAATGGTATCCTTAATGGATCACAACATTAGTTCGTGAAAGAGAACTGTTACTTGACTATCAGGGAATCTAGGCGAAGTCCTAAAATATTTGGATGCAAGCAACAACTTTGACATTATTTACCTTGACTTTATCAAAGCTTTTGATTGAGTTTCCCATGAAAGGATGTACAGTATATAAAAATTGGAGCAAATTGGGAAGCGATTATTTTGAATAAAGACGGGAGATAGACAGTAGTCGTAAATGAACGTTCTTCATGGTATACCAGTGCAGCAAGAAGAGTCATTCAGGAATATTTCGGTTCTTTCTTAATGACTGACGAATGAGAACAGAGTAAGTGTCAAAGTGTGCTGATGATTTGAAAGAAGTTAACGAGATTTGACGAGTTGTTAGCGTTCAGAACTAGGCCGTTTTGCTTCGGAGTGACTTTGATTGTAGATATATTTAGAAATTTATATGTAGATATATTGTAGATATATTTAGAAGTGGCTATTGAAATTAAAGCATTGAAATGTTGGGTTGTTAACCTGGAACAGAAATCCGGAAAAAGATTGTAACGTGTGGAAATATATGTTCCAATCGGGTGGCCCACGATGCGAATTCTGTGAGAGGGCCTAGAAACATGAATATCTACAACCAGCTCAGTTTGACGTCGTATACCATCCATCGAGAGACATGCATTTGTAGGGTTGTCAACTCCCGTTTTACAATATTTTCTGGCCCCGAGTGCCAAGCGATAGTGTCCAAGCGATTTTCCTAAGTGATATATAGTGCTCTTTCTAAGTGATTTCGTTATATTTTCTTTCCAGTGCTTTTCTCAACCTTATTTCTTTATAAGTGGTTTTGTACTTAACAGATCCTAAGTAAAAACCCAGAAAGGAAAATTACCTTTCTTTTCCTAGTTTTTTTATTAATTTTCGCACTAACAAACTAACCTCTCCAACCGCTTGGCCACTAGGTGGCACCGCTCCTGCCTCCACGTGGCGGGGCTGGAAGTCTGGGAGAAGAAATCCACTCTCCCAGGGCTAAAAGGAGCAACGATGAACAAAAATAAACAGTCCACGTGTGGATCTTATGATTCAGAACTGGACAAACATAATCCAGATCATGACGACACAAATGTATCCCATGCGAAGAGACAAAAAAAAGAAGGAATGGAGAAGACCACTCCACTCTTTCTTATACTACACTCCTCCACAGACCAACCATTGAGTAAGCTGTCCCCATTTTTGATACAGAAATGTCTCGAAAATGTGGCTGGCCCTCCAAAAATGGTTCGGCGATTAAGATCCGGAGATTTATTGATCGAAATGACGGAACATAGACATGCTGAGAGGCTATTGAAAATATCTACTTTCGGTGGAATTCCCACGAAGGTTACCCCACATGCCACCTTAAACTCCTCTAAAGGGGTAATATCAGAGTGGGATCTATTAAACGTATCAGAGGATGAACTTGTGCATGAACTAAGAGATCAAAACGTGGTACAAGCCAAAAGAATTGTTATTAAAAGAGATGGAGAACCTGCTCCCACACGGACGGTGATTCTAACATTCGAAACACCAAATCTACCTACTTATATTAAAGCTGGTTATCTTAGATGCCAAGTAAGACCATACATTCCAAATCCAGTCCGGTGCTTTAAGTGCCAAAAATTCGGTCATTCCCAAGCTGTCTGCAGAAGTGTAGCCACTTGTGCTAACTGCGGATCAAAAGAGCATACACACACAAACTGTAACACTGAAGTGCAAATTTGTCCTAACTGCCATGGTAATCACTCTGCCTTCTCTAAGGAATGCCCTCAATGGAAAAGAGAAAAGAATATTCAAAAATATAAGATAGAGCAGAAAGTATCCTATCAAGAAGCTAAAAAACATTTTGCAGTACCTGCTAAGTCACCTACATATGCTTCAATTACCCAACGGCTACGCTCAGTAGAAACTCAGACAGACTGCTCAGTCCCTCCAAATATCTCAATATCTGGTTGGGCTAAATCGCTCCTCTCCTCCTCAAAGGAAAAACCTACTCCTAAATATGCTACTCGAGAAGCAAATACTCCTGTAACAATACCTCCGGACAAGAAGCCTAATGAGAAACCAAATGAACGAGCCAAGACTCCTGAAAGAAGCAACACTACTAAATTTAAATCTGATACCATGGATATTGATGAAAAGATAGATGAAGATGACTCAATTCTTGAGATTCATCCAGAGGATGACATTGACACGGGTAGGCCAGTCTTCCCAAAAAAAGAAAAAGCAAAAGTAGACAAGCGCAAACAAAAAAATCCGCCGTAAGAAACCAAACCCTCCTTTTAAACCAAACAATGCAGACAGTGATTCAATGGAATTGTCGCGGATTTCGTGCTAATTTAGATGACCTCTACGATCTGCTAAGTCAATATAAGCCCGTCGCAGCATGCTTACAAGAAACAAACCTGACGAATGCAGTATCTATAACAGTTAAACGCTTCACCATGTATAGAAAAGATAGAAACTGCTCTAATGCATCACACGGAGGAGTAGCGCTGTTAGTAAACTCTTCAGTTCCCTCCAGACCTGTTCCCTTGCAAACACCGTTGGAGGCAGTTGCAGCCCGTATCACCATTGGCATAACGATTACATTAGTCTCATTGTATCTGTCACCAAACCATGCTTTCACCCTTGCTGATTTAGATGACCTAGTAGGACAAATACCCGCTCCTTTCTGTATTCTGGGTGACTGGAATGGCCATAACCCTCTATGGGGTACTCAACAACTTGACTGCAGAGGGAAAATAATTGAGAAATTCTTGGATAAACACAATCTAACTATTTTAAACACAGGTGATCACACATATGTTCATGTACCATCTGGCTCAAGCTCTGCCATTGACCTAACAGTATGTTCTCCAACAATATTTCCTCTCATAGACTGGACAGTTACTAACAACCCTCTTGGTAGTGATCACTTTCCAATCATCTGTAATTTCTGTACAAGTTCTTCTCCGATAAACAGAATTAGAACAATCTGGAAATTTGACAAGGCCAACTGGGCTAAATATCAAGAAATAGCTCATTTAGATTCCACTATCATTGCTACTGACAAGATCGATTCTGCAGTAAGCTATATCACAGAACGAATAATGACAGCAGCTGAATCCGCTATCCCGAAATCATCATTTAAAATCCGACTCCATCCAAAAATGTGGTGGAACGAAGCATGTAGCATTGCTAAAAGAGAAAGAAATAAATCCTGGAATCAGTTTAGAAAACATCCAACCACAGCCAACCTCCTACAGTTTAAAAGAGCAAGGGCTAAGGCTCGTTATATAAGACGGATAAGTAAAAAAGAAGCATGGGCACGCTATGCTGCCACAATAAACAGATTCACAGATACTGCTACAGTCTGGAAAAAAATCAAACGTATCAGTGGCAAATACCCACTTGTTACTTCTCCAATTCTATTTCTGAAAGAAAAGGAAATTTCTGAACCTGAAGAACTTGCTAATGCATTTGGCTCGTCTTTTGAATCACTCTCAGCTGTCTCCGCCTATGAACCAGCCTTTCAGTTGCTAAAACGTGATACAGAAAAGTATAAACTGAATTTTAATACCGCTCTCCAACATTCATACAATCTGCCGTTGACCATGACTGAATTGCTTAATGCGCTCACAAAAGTGAAAAACAGTGCTCCAGGCCCTGATGGAATTTATTACTCAATGATTTCCCATTTAAGTGAAAGATCATTAAGTGCTCTCTTACTACTCTATAATAGAATTTTCTTAGAGGAATATTACCCCACCAGCTGGTGCCATTCTTATGTGCTAGCCTTCCCGAAACCAGGAAAAGACCACACAGACCCAACAAACTATCGACCTATCTCCTTAACAAGTTGCTTGGGAAAAACAATGGAAAAAATACTTAACACCCGACTAACGTGGTATTTGGAGACTCAAAACATTCTGAGTCCAAGCCAGTATGGTTTTCGGAGAAGTAGATCGACGCTCGATCTCATTATCAAAGCAGAAGCAAATATTCGGAACGCCTTTCTAAGAAATGAGCACTTTGTTATGATATGCATTGACATCGAGAAAGCATTTGATACAACTTGGCGTTATGGGATTCTTCGGGACTTACATAAATCTGGTCTTCGGGGTCATCTCCCGAAATTCATTCAGAACTTCCTATCTAACAGATCCTTCCAAGTCCTCTACCACTCGTCACTTTCTAGCACGTATGTTCAAGAAGAGGGAGTTCCCCAGGGCTCAGTGCTGAGTGCAACACTTTTTGCTATCAGGATCGATTCTATAACTAATAGTATACCTAACACCGTTGATGCATACCTGTATGCTGATGACCTTGCCATCTCATGTCATTCTCAAAATATGCGACTTATTGAGAGACAGCTACAAGTCACCATTAATAGAATAGTCTCTTGGGCCAAAAACAATGGCTACAGAATTTCTAAACCGAAAACAACTGCAGTACACTTCTGTCGTAAACGTACATTGCATCCTGATCCAAACCTTCAGTTAGACTCCCATTGTATTACATTTCAACCAAGCACTCGTTTTCTTGGTATAATACTTGATAAAAAATTAAACTTCCTTGAACATATAAAATATATTCGTACCAGCTGTCTTAAGAAACTAAATATTCTTAGAGTAATCTCCTCTATGTCATGGGGTGCAGATCGGTACATGTTACTACATTTATACCGCTCATTAATTAGATCCCGCTTAGACTATGCATCTCCTGCATACGCCTCAGCCAGGCCAAGTGTACTGAAATGGCTCGATCCCATTCATCACAGTGCACTTCGAATAGCACTGGGTGCCTTTCGTACATCTCCCATTTTAAGTCTATATACGGAAGCCAATGAACCACCGCTAGACCTTCGGCGACAAATTCTTCTCCTAAATTATGCCGCAAAAATCAGCAGCTTTCCACATCACCCTATATGGCAATATCTCTTCAGACCAAAATGGGAAAACCTCTATCGTACTAAATCACGTCTCAACAAACCATCTGGCATTAGGCTTCAAGCTCTAAACACTAACTGGGGACTCAACATGAATAACATAATGCAGGATACTAGCATGCAAATCCAGCCATGGCAAATACCAACGATAGATATTGAAAAATACTATCAGAAATGGGGAAAGAATAATCTTCCAGATATTAACATCAGACAATTACATCTGGCCCACTCAATTCAGTATAGCAGTTACGTGCAGCTATATACAGATGGATCCAAGACTGCTAGTAAAGTTGGTACAGCTGTAGTCCTGCCAGATGCTATCATCGCCAAACAGCTCCCCTCAGAATGTAGTAATTATACAGCTGAGTTGTATGGTATTTTACTAGCCCTGGAGAAAATAAAAGAAGCCTCATATACTCAATCCATAATATATACCGATTCATTAAGTGCCGTGAATTGTATGCAATGTAAACGCCCCAACAGTCATCCTCTGGTACAACAAATCTGGACTCAGTTAATGGCAATTCATGCACGTGGTCACCGCATAATTTTTTGTTGGATTCCTGGACACTCTGGAATCCCAGGAAATGAACAGGCAGATTTAGCTGCCAAAAATGCTTCCAATCCTATTTCTTCCAATTTCAGGACACCTTATGTTGACTTTAAATCCATTATACACCAGACCTCTAAAGAACAGTGGAAACATATATGGGAAAAAGAAATAAATAATAAACTTTTTGAAATAAAGAAAGAACCCAAACAGTGGCGATCCAGTCTAAGGCAAAATAGAAAAGAAGAAACTGTACTAGCGCGACTGCGCATTGGTCACACATACCTCACTCACAGTTATTTATTGAGAAAGGAAGATGCCCCACAATGCAGTAACTGTTCATGTCCGCTCACTGTAAAGCATATCGTTATTGAATGCCCACTATATATAAGAGAACGAAAAACTGCTTTCTCCTTACTTTTCAAAAATTGCAATCAATTAACACTACGTAATGTTCTAGAAGATCGTCAAGATATGGATGACGTTTTTATTTCCTAAAATTGATTGATAAATATCACCTTGTTTAAATTTTTATCAGAACCAGCCTCAGCAACAAAGATATACTAGTTAGAATTCAGTGCATTATAGCCACAGTTGCTGATGCACCAACAAATCGAACAACAACAACAACAACAACAATATTTTCTTTCGCTTATCCTTGCTTTAGGACTGGTTTCTGCAATTGAAACTTGTTTTAATTTCAGCCAGCTTATAACCAAAAAGTTTTGGTTATAAGCTTCCACTCTCAGCAGATGAGTTGGGAATTGCTCCAGGTTTAGGCCTAGAAACTCGATGGACCGGCTGGACAAAAAGCCTAACGGCAATAGGGCCAACAATACAGTTTGGTCAACGGAACGGAACTAAGGACCGTACAGTGCTGGTACTCTGCATGATGAGCCAATCTTTGATTTACATGCAGAATATAACATAGAGATTGGACGCCCTACCTTTCCAAAAGAAAAGAGAGAGGATGAAACTAGATCGATGCAAACAGGCTGGATACGAAAATCAGACAGAACCATAGAGAAATCCCTAAAACTAAATAATACAGAACATTATACAGTGGAAATGTAGAGGTCTGCGCAGCAACGTTTTTGTATTGATATTTGTGATTTAATCAACCAGCACAGTCCAATAAACCTCTGCCTGCAAGGGCCCCAGGTGACAACCGATATTTCTGTGATCTATAGAGTGCTCTTCAAAAGCGTCTAAAGTTATTTCTAAGTTCGTACATTTCTCTTAGCAATCTTATTTTTAAAAACGTTCTTACTTAAAAAGCCACAAGTTAGAACACGGAAAGGAAACTCGCCTTTCTTTATTTATCCATATACAGGAACTCCCCGACTTACGTAAGGGTTGCGTTCCGCGGGACGCTGCGTAAGTCGGAATTTCCCCCATGCTTGTGCAGGCAGCACTTGCTGAATTGATTGAATCACAAAAGAAATGTTCGGTGAACATGTAAATAGAATTATTTATTGTATTTATTCAATTTTTTTATCTCATGCGAGGGAAAAATTACAAAAGCGTGCAATTTAAATTTTTTAAATTGCACGCTTTTGTAATTTAGCAAAAAAAGAGAGAGGAGACAGGTATAACGTCAGTAAGTTTTACCTCTCGAGCATCGTTGCCAGAATCGACGTCTTTAGCTCATAAGAACACCGCTGCGGAGGTTGAGGGCTGTGGAGATTTAGAAGGGGTCGGCCGCTCAACCTTACGAAAGAACATATTAATAATGGATGACTGGACGGTGGCTTTTTTCTTTTCGTCATAGATTTCTTTTTAGCAAATAATAAGCATATCATTCACCCCTCTGTTAACTTTTTA
Organism: Mastigoproctus giganteus; assembly: GCF_048544385.1. Taxonomy (NCBI): domain Eukaryota; kingdom Metazoa; phylum Arthropoda; class Arachnida; order Uropygi; family Thelyphonidae; genus Mastigoproctus; species Mastigoproctus giganteus. The sequence goes on from NC_143576.1 coordinate 34,652,047, forward strand.
ACAATCGTTCGTTGTCAGGATCCATCTTCTTAAACCTCGCCATTGCCGATGCAATTTCATGAAATGCCATTGCCATCTCTCTGTTAGAAACCACGAACCAAAGACATTCTGAAAAGCTTTTACAGCTAACTAGCTTTGCTGGCATTCCTGTAAAAATATCTTTTCATGCAACCCTAAATTCATCTAAGGGTGTCATATCTATTTGGAATTTATTAAATGTCACCGAGGAAGAAATAACCCAAGAAATGCAGGGACAGCGTAATTGAAGTCAAAAGAATAATGATTAAAAAAGATAATCAACTGGCACTTATCAGAAATATCAAGGCCCCGAGTGCCAAGCGATCTTTCTAGTGCGATTTTCTAGCTTTTTTACTAGGGCGAGTACTAGTGCTTTCATAAACCCTCCAGAGCTCGCAACGTTACTGCTTCTCTCGCTGAACAACTTCACTGCTTCTCTCGCTGAACAGCATCACTGCTTCAATGCGCCTTAGTTGCTAATGCGCCAATAAAACCCAAACCAAACCAAGCTTCAACGCTAGCAACGTACTGCTCTCCTCTTCTGCTGATCGCCTGGTCACTGGTTGGCACCGCTTCTGCCTCCACGTGGCGGGGCCGGTAACCTGGGAGAAGAATTCCCTTTTCCAGGGCTAAAAGGAGCGGCGATGGATTGCGATGCATATCCATCGCTTGAGCCCACAGGCTCCAGACCTATTATCTCGGTCTCAGAACATGACTTGAACCATCCGAAGAGAAAATGTACTGAAAAACAGAGTGCAGATATGCCACCATATCTCATAATGCACTCAATATCCACACAACCTGACGGCAAGCTATCGCCTTTTCTAATACAGAAATGTTTAGAATCGGTTGTTGGATCTCCTAAAATGGTGAAACGTCTCCAGACTGGAGACCTAATTGAAACATCAAAAACATCACATTCAGAAAAAAAGAGTTAAAATTAACGACCTTTAACCATATTCCAGTGTGAGTTACACCCCATAACACCCTATACACCTCTAGAGGCGTTATCAGCGAATGGGACTTACTGTCTCTGAAGAAGAACTAGTACAAGAGCTTAGCCAACAAAAGGTAACACATGCACGGAGAATAATGACTAAGAAATATGGCAACCTACTACCAACCAGGTCCATTATTTTGACATCCAGTACTCCGAATCTAGAGCCGACAAGTTCTCGGCCAGAGTTAGTTATTGACCATAACATGTCGCAACCCAAGAGGTTGAAAACCACTTCCTTGGCGACAAATTGTCCTGCATTTCTTATAATGCACTCTCATGCAAATCAGCCTCTCAGTAAACTCTCTCCGTTCCTTATCCAGAAACACCTTGAAAGTCTGGCAGGATCTCCTAAGACAGTCAAGAGACTGCAATCAGGCGACCTTCTATTGGAAACAATGAACTGTAGACTTTCAGAGAAACTGCTAAAACGTACAAGCTTTGCTGGAATTCCAGTAAACGTTTCTCCCCATGCAACCCTAAATACATCTAAGGGTGTTATATCCAGCTGGGATCTATTGAATGTCACGGAGGAGGAGATAACACAAGAGCTTCAAGATCAAAATGTCATTGCTGTGAAAAGAATTATGGTGAAAAGAGAAAATACACTCACACCTACAAGGAATATTATTCTAACCTTTAACACGCCAAATCTACCACCATCGATAAAAGCAGGCTACCTACTTTAACGCATTAGACCATACATTCCTAACCCATTGAGATGTTTTAAGTGCCAGAAGTATGGCCACTCTCAAACGGCGTGCAGAAGACACCAAGTTTGTCCTAATTGTGGGTCCTCTGACCACACCCAAAGTGACTGCTTGGCAAAAGAAATTACGTGCCCCAACTGTAAAAGAAACCATCCTGCCTACTCAAGAATATGTGACAGATGGAAAACTGGAAAGCAAATCGTTAAATATAAGATCGAAAATAAAGTAAGCTTTCAGGAAGCACGGAAATTAATTGCTCCCAGTATAAACGTACGTACGCCAATATTGCGCAAAAATATCAATCAGTGGCCACCCAAACTGATGTTACTGTCCCTTCAAACACCTCAATCTCTGACTGGACTCGGACTGTTCTGTTTCAGCAACAGTTCAATGTCCCGAAAGAGTTGAACCAGGCAAGTAATACTGCACTTATAGTACCAGCTACAGCTCCTTCTCCTCCCCCAGTGATTGCTTCTACAGGGTGTCTCAAAAATATTGGTACAAACGTTTAGGGGAGGTAGGTAACATCTAAAGGAATGTGAATCGCATAGGAACCCATAACCGGAAACGTCACCGTAAGTCGGTAGACGGCGCTGTTCATCAGTTCGCGAGAGAGAAAATTTCTGGTTTACTCAATCAAGCAGTAGTCGCCGCACGAAGAGCATGCATCGATATACGAACTGTGAGCTGGCAGACATGCACCTAGTGCATGGATTAGCAGAGGGCAATGGACGAGCCGCTCAACAAATTTATGGAGAACGCTTCCCAGACAGACATGTACCGGACCACCGTTTGTTTGCGCGTGTGCATCAAAATTTGTGCGATTATGGGTCATTTAGAGGTAACGGGAGTAGGGCGGGCAGACCACATTCAACGCGAACTCCTGCCATGGAAGAAAGTGTGTTGAATGCCGTCCAGAATAATCCTACTACCAGCACACTCTGCCTTAGGAGTGTCTCGTTGCAGTGTACAGCATGTCTGGCACGACGATTCCTTACACCCCTTTCATCTCCAAAGGATTCAGTTACTGTCCCCCAAGATCATCCTGCACGTGTGGCTTTTGCGCAGTGGTTTCTCCAAGAAAGTGTTCAAGACTTGAATTTTCCAGCCTATATTTTGTTCACGGATAAGGCTTATTTCACTCGGGAAGGCTTATTCAATCAGCACAATACTCATGTGTGGGCTCATGACAACCCACACGGTGTGCGCCCCCATGTGGCACAAATCGCTTCGCAATAAAAATGTGTGGGCAGGTATGGTCGGTGACTGCTTAGTCGGCCCATACCTGTTACCATCCCGCATGAACTCCGCTAAATATCGGATCTTTCTTGAACAAGTTCTACCAGGGTTACTTGACGATGTTCCAGCAAATGTGAGACGCAACATTTGGTTTCAACATGACGGGGCGCCTGCCCATTATGGAAGGTGTGATCGTGTCCATTTGAACAGGCGTTTTGGGCGTCGATGGATTGGCCGTGATGGACCCGTTGCCTGGCACCCACGCTCACCTGATTTATCGAGGCTTGATTTCTTTTTGTGGGGGGGCCCTCAAATCTATCGTGTATGGATCGCCTGTGGAGACGGAAATGGATCTCGTGGCGAGATTCGTCTGAGCTGCTGCTACTGTCGAAGAAACTCCATATGTGTTCGACCGTGTCCGCCAATCCATGCTGCGTCGGTGTCACGCATGCACAGCGTCTCATGGTGGAACCTTCGAGCATCTGTTGTAACATAATGAAATGCATCCATCTCGTACTCCATTGTTAATATTATGTCAAATAAATGTTTGTCACTAATTACTGTCTTGCACCTCTGCTACTACTTTCCCGTGACGTTTCCGGTTATGGGTTCCTATGCGATTCACATTCCTTTAGATGTTACCTACCTCCCCTAAACGTTTGTACCAATATTTTTGAGATACCCTGTATATCGAATAATCGAGGCTCAAATTTAAAAAAGAATATCCAAGAAACGTCTATGGATACAATTGACTCATCCAGACAAAAAGAACCACCGATCTTAGAAATATATGTGGAAGAAGAAATTGACGCCGGTCGACCATTATTCTCAAAAAAAAGGACAAACCAAAGCCCGAACGTCACAAGGCAGTCACATTAAAAAAAAACAACAGTCAGATGCAACTTCTACTAAACCCCAGTGATGCCTTATATTCTACAATGGAATCGTAGAGGATTTCGTAGCAACCTTAATGATATTCAAGTCTTAATTAACCGCTACTCTCCAGTTGGTTTCTGTTTACAGGAAACCAATCTAGTGCATAAGTACACGTGCCTTGAGTTACCGGGGATCAAACCCGTGACTGCTGAATACTGTGCTGTTTCTTGTATTCTGTCTATCTTGTGAACTCCTCTGACCGTTTGATCGTCCCGGAGTATAAACAGAAAATTTATTTTTATTTATCTAACTCCTCAAATTTCCACCAACATAAAGAACTATGCCATCTATCGACACGATCGTAATACTTCAAATGCTGCCGGTGGGGGCGTGGCCATCTTGGTCAGCTCAAAGATCCCGACCAAGCAAATTGTTTTGCAAACTGAAATTGAAGTTGTCGCCGTGCGTTTGATAACCCAGATTGCTTTAACACTAGTAATCAGTCTATCTCCCACCAAGTCATACCTTCTCTTAACAAAATCTTGAAAATCTGCTAATGCAATTACCTTCCCCTGTCTGTCTCTTGGGTGATTTCAATGGCCACAACCCCTTATGGGGATCGACAAAATCAGATATACATGGCTGCTTGGTTGAAACCTTTCTGGATAAGCAAAACCTTACTGTTCTTAATACTGGTGCACCCACTCACATACAACTACCAACTGGACAAACCTCTGCAATCGATCTATCAATATGCACCCTGATTCTGTTTCCAATCATAGAATGGTCTGTTATGGACGATCCCATGGGCAGTCACCATTTTCTGATTATTTGTGATCTGCTCACTACACAACCACCATTAGCCAAACCCTGCAGGAAATGGAAGTTCTCTCAAGCCAACTGGGTTAAATTTCGATCAGTTGTCACCCTGGATGAACACAGTTGATAGATGAAGCCACAGATTATATCACTTCACACCTACTATCTGCAGCTAAATGTTCAATTCCACTGTCGAATTCCAATCCCGATGGCATCTTAACTATTGGTGGAATGAAGGCTGCACAAAAGCTAAGAAGTTAAAAAATAAAGCGTGGAATTTATTTCGTAGATCCCCAACCACAGCTAATCTTATCAATTACAAGAAACTAAGAGCAAAAGAACGTCGCGTTCAAAGAGAAGCCAAAAAAAAATTCTTGGATTCGGTTTGCATCTACCATAAACAGAAACACTAACTCCAGGTTAATGTAGAAGAAAATCAGGCAGATTTCCGGGAAATTTCCAACCACCCCTTCACCAATCCTTTCATGGAATGGGCTGGAACTCTCTGCTGCCGAGGACATAGCAAATGCATTGGGCAAAACCTTTGCCCAAGTTTCAGCGGCATCAACTTATTATCCGGATTTACAGAAAGTAAAGCCCCTCAACGTGGGCACCTGTACGTGGTGAGGGGACCTCCCAGTGACGCTGCTGGGTTTCCAGATTAGCATCACTGGGATCTAACGCCCATACCTTGGTTTCAGGGTTACATCTTTGAAATCCGGCGTGTGCAGCCGTGCGCCGCGACCCGTGGAAGCGGAAAGGGGGATCCTGGTGGTTGAGGGGCCCAGCTTCAATACACCACTTTGGCCCCTGCTTCGACGAGACGGGTGGTCCCGGACCGGCCCGACTGGGATCAATCGGCGGGTGGTATTACACTGCTAGGGTCAACTGCGTTCCAATAAGTCTCCCTCCCTTTGGTCCTGGGACGGGATAAAGACCTATTGGAAACGTGGGTATGGTGTTCTAAGCGAACTCGGCGTCCCATTCGTGTACGCAGTACCTGCTAGTTCACGAGTGGGCGCCCCCTCGTAGGGCTCCGTGGTGGGTGAGGTACTTAGGCATCAGACACTTTTTCTTTACTCTTATGAGTAATTTAAATTCTATTTCTTCTGGGGCCCCAACAAGGCCCCTACCTAACCGAGACGAAACCACAGAAAATACTTGTGCAAAAAGAGCCAGAACTGAGGATACACCACCATCTGTCACACCGCTTTTCCTCATTCTCCATTCCACCGGAGAGCAGGCACTCGGGAAAATGTCACCCTTTTTCATCCAGAAAGGATTAGAAGGGTTGACAGGATCCCCAAAATCTGTCAAAAGGCTACGTTCTGGAGACATTTTAGTTGAGGCTGCAAGCCAAAAACATGCACAGCAACTACTGAAAGCCACATCTTTAGGGGGATTACCGATCATCGTTACTCCCCATAAAACCTTGAATTTCTCACGCGGTGTCATATCAGAGTGGGATCTTCTTCATGTTTCTGAAGAAGAGATCTGCTCTGAACTTAAAGAGCAAGGAGTGACGGCTGTCAAAAGAATATCGATGCGGAAGGATGGGAATCTCGTCCCTACCCGAGTTCTCATCGTAACGTTTAACACCCCACGGCCTCCAAGTTCCATAAAAGCAGGCTATTTAAACTGCCCAGTGAGGGTTTATATCCCCAACCCACTGAGGTGCTTTAAATGCCAAAAGTATGGCCACTCTCAAACAGCTTGTCGTGGCAACCCCGCCTGTGCTCGCTGTGGTGCTAAAGACCATGAGAGCAAGGAATGTTTAGCTTCTAAGCCAAGTTGTACAAACTGCCAAGGGGAACACCCTGCATACTCTCGAGCATGCCAGCGGTGGAAAGAGGAGAAGGAAATTCAGAAACTAAAAACAGAGCTAAACATCTCCTATCAGGAGGCCAGAAGACGCATCCAACCTATAAATAGCGCCAAGCCCTCATATGCCCAGAAAGCTTCTGGGAAAAGTACCATTGGTACTCAGACTGATATGAGTATTCCACCAAGGGAGTCTTTTACCCCCATTGCGCGCTATTTATTAAGTTCCGAAAAGCCCACCCAAAAATCACAGTCAGCCGCCACTGCTATATCCGTACCTCCTAGTGCTCCACCACTTCCAAAACAGAGTACTAAAGAAACCAAGAAGAAAGGGGAGCAGACATCTACAATTCAAGAGACAATGGATGTCGAAAATAAGGAGGTACAGGACGACCCTGTCCTGGAACTCTTTGCGAAAGACGAAGAAGAAATGGACACAGGCCAACGTCCAGTCTTTCCAAAGAGAGATAAACCCAGGACTGAGAAAATGAAGCCCTCAGCCCTTCGGAAGCCACCAGACGGACCCAGTAAATCAAAATAATGGGTACATTTAAATTTCTCCAATGGAATTGCCGTGGATTTCGTAGAAATAGAGATGACATCAAGGCCCTCCTGAGTAAGCATGAACCAACTTGCTTTTGCTTACAGGAGACATATTTAACGGCAAATGAAGACCCTTACTTACGGAACTGCTCAGTTATTCGCAGAGACAGAGCTGGGGATGGACCTGCCCACGGAGGAGTTTCTATCCTTGTGGGTAACCACACCCCCTTTCAAGCTGTGATTCTTACCACTAATCTAGAGGCTGTAGCAGTTCGTCTTACAGTAGGGTTCCTACTAACTGTTTGCTCCATTTATTTGCCACCTGGGAACGACACCGCCCAGGCAGACCTTGATGATCTCATTAAGCAACTGCCACCCCCTTTCCTATTATTAGGGGATTTTAATGGACATAATCCGCTGTGGGGTAGTTCTGACATCAACAGAAGGGGTCGGATTATCGAGCGATTGCTTGAAAACAATGATCTGGCCCTTCTAAATGTGGGATCTAACACCTTTTTCCACACGGCTACCCGTACATTTACTGCTATCGATCTTTCCATCTGCTCCTCTTCCCTCCTGCCTCTGAGTACTTGGGAGGTCGAAGATAACCTTTATGGTAGTGATCACTTCCCCGTGTTATCCACCATTTCAAATGGGAGACAATGTCACCAGTCGAGGATACCACGTTGGAAGATCGATCATGCCGACTGGAATGCCTTTCGTCATCTGGCAACGTTTAATACCACCATAGTCAGCCAGGAGCCAATTAATGAGGCAGTAAAAAACGTCACAGAAAGTATAGTCCAGGCAGCAGCAGTTGCAATTCCCAGGACATCGTCCCGTTTTCCACGTTTTCCAAAACCATGGTGGAATGGAGAATGCACAGCGGCTAGGAAGGCTCAAAACAAAGCATGGGGATTTTTCCGCCGTTACCCCACCACAGATAATTTAATAGCCTTTAAACGTGCACGTGCCAAAGCACGGTACATTAGACGTCAGAGCCAAAAGGAATCTTGGATCAATTTTACATCTTCCCTTACAAGGGCCGCCAATCCCAAAGCCATCTGGGACAAAGTTCGGAAAATGAAGGGCAAATACAACTCACACCCTTCATCGATCCTGGAACATAATGGATGTACAATTGCAGATCTAACTGCAATTGCAAATACTCTAGGGGAGACATTTGCTAAAGTGTCTTCAGAAACAGCTTACCCCCCAGAGTTCCTCGCACACAAGCAGACAGCAGAAAAACATCACCTGAAGCTGTCCTCTAACAATCGCGAGGAATACAATCAGCCCTTTACACAGTGGGAGCTGAAAGCAGCACTCTTACTCTCCAAGGCGAGTGCTGTTGGGCCAGACGACATCCATTATGAGATGATTAAACATCTTTCATCGGAATCCATGGATCGTTTGCTCTGTCTCTATAATAGAATCTATATTGAAGAGACATTTCCGGACTCGTGGCATGTGGCAACTATCCTTCCCTTTCCGAAACCAGGAAAGGATCCAAAAACACCAAACAATTACCGTCCTATTGCTCTGACGAGCTGCTTGTGCAAGATCCTGGAAAGAATGGTCAATGCTCGTCTCTTGTGGTATTTAGAAGCTAATGACCTCCTTTCCAGGATACAGTGTGGCTTCCGAAGGAATCGGTCAACACTTGACCATTTAATCCGCTTGGAAACATCTATACGTGATGCTTTCCTAAAACGTGAGCACCAGGTGTCAGTTTTCTTTGATATGGAAAAAGCGTATGACACGGCTTGGAGATATGGAATTTTAAAAGATATATATAACTTTGGTCTTAGAGGACACATTGCCCTCTTTATCAAAAACTTCCTTACAGACCGGTCTTTCCAAGTTCGTGTGGGATCCACCCTCTCCCGACCATTCTGCCAAGAAGAGGGAGTTCCACAGGGATCAGTTTTAAGCGTTACGCTTTTTGCAATCAAAGTTAACTCTATAACCGAACAACTTCCTCCTACCGTAAACGGTGCCCTCTTTGTAGATGACTTTAGCATCTTTTTGCAGTCATGCAATATGAGGGTCATCGAAAGACAATTGCAGCATGCCATAGACCACGCCAACTCTTGGGCAGTGACTAATGGTTTTAGGTTCTCGCCACAGAAGACCGTTTGCGTACACTTTTGTCGCAAACGGAACCTTCACCCTGAACCAGAACTTAAACTCGGACAAGACATCATTCCAGTAGCATCTGAGACAAAATTCTTGGGGCTCATTTTCGACAAGAAGTTGACATTTTTACCTTACATTCGTCAACTTCGGACAAGGTGCACAAGAGGGCTGAATCTCCTACGCTCTATTTCCTCCAATAAATGGGGAGCAGACCGCTCCACTTTGCCCCTCGACGTGGGCACCTGTACGTGGTGAGGGGACCTCCCAGTGATGCTGCTGGTTTTCCAGATTAGCATCACTGGGATCCAACGCCCATACCTTGGTTCCAGGGTTACATCATTGGAATCCGGCGTGTGCAGCCGTGCGCCGCGACCCGTGGAAGCGGAAAGGGGGATCCTGGTGGTTGAGGGGCCCAGCCTTAATACACCACTTTGGCCCCTGCTTCGACGAGACGGGTGGTCCCGGACCGGCTCGACTGGGATCAATCGGCGGGTGGTATTATACTGCTAGGGTCAACTGCGTTCCAATAAGTCTCCCTCCCTATGGTCCTGGGACGGGATAAAGACTTATTGGTAACGTGGGTATGGTGTTCTAAGCGAACTCGGCGTCCCATTCGTGTACGCAGTACCTGCTAGTTCACGAGTGGGCGCCCCCTCGTAGGGCTCCGTGGTGGGTGAGGTACTTAGGCATCAGACATTTTTCTTTACTCTCATGAGTAATTCAAATCCCCTTTCTTCTGGGGCCCCAACAAGGCCCCTACCTAATCGAGATGATGACGCAGATAACACCTCTGCAAAACGAGCCAGAACTGAGGATAAATCACCACCATTAGTGACACCGCTTTTCCTCATTCTCCATTCCACCGGAGAGCAGTCCATTGGAAAGATGTCACCCTTCTTCATCCAGAAAGGATTAGAAGGGTTGGCAGGTTCACCAAAATCTGTAAAAAGACTGCGTTCTGGCGACCTTTTGGTCGAAGCTTCTACCACCAAGCAAGCGGAAAAAATCATAAAGGCTACATCCATAGGGGGAATACCTATCATCGTAACCCCTCACAAAACTCTAAATTCTTCACGTGGTGTCATATCAGAGTGGGACCTTCTTCATGTTTCTGAAGAAGAGATCTGCTCTGAATTGAAAGACCAAGGAGTGACAGCTGTAAAGAGAATATCGATACGGAAGGATGGGAATCTCGTTCCTACCCGAGTTCTCATCCTCACGTTTAACACCCCACGGCCTCCAAATTCCATCAAGGCAGGTTATCTAAACTGCCCAGTGAGGATTTATATCCCAAACCCACTGCGGTGTTTTAGATGCCAAAAATACGGCCACTCACAAACATCTTGTCGTGGTAACCCTGCCTGTGCTCGATGTGGTGTTAAAGACCACGAGAGCAAGGAATGTACAGCTCCAAAACCCGCCTGTGTTAACTGCCAAGGTGAGCACCCCGCCTATTCAAGAGCATGCCAGCGGTGGAAAGACGAAAAAGAAATCCAAAAACTAAAAACAGAGCTGAATATTTCCTACCCAGAGGCCAGAAAACGTATCCAACCAGTAAATAGCGGGAAACCTTCATATGCCCAGAAGGTTTCTGCTAAGAGCACTATCGGGACACAAACTGAGATGACTATACCACCAAGAGAGTCATTCACCCCGATTGCACGCTATTTATTGAGTTCTCAAAAGCCCACCAAAAAAACACAGTCAGTTGCCACTCCTATATCCGTACCTCCTAGTGCTCCACCACTACCAAAACCAAGTGGTAAAGAGCCTGAAGTAACAACAGAAAGAATGGATGTAGAGAACAAGGAGGTACAGGATGAATCAGTCTTGGAACTCTTTGCGGAGGAAGAAATGGACACGGGACATCGTCCATTCTTCCCCAAAAAAGACAAAGCCAAGACTGATAAAAGTAAGCCCTCAGCACCTCGGAAGCCGCCTGATGGACCCACCAAGCCAAAATAATGGCTAAATTCCTACAATGGAATTGTCGTGGATTCCGGCGAAATACTGATGACATCAAGGCCCTCCTGCAAAAGCACGAGCCAGTTTGCTTTTGCTTGCAGGAGACTTATCTAAAGGCAAATGATGATCCCACCCTGCATAACATCACAATCTTTCGTAAGGATAGAATTGCGGATGGTCCTGCTCATGGAGGAGTGGCTATCCTTGTGGGTAATCAGACCCCAGTTCAGCCCTTGCTAATTACAACCAGCATAGAGGCTGTTGCAATTCGCCTTACAGTGGGATTTTTAATAACGGTCTGCTCGATTTATTTGCCACCTGGGACTGACATCTCCCAGGAAGACCTTGATGATCTTGTAACGCAGTTGCCTCCCCCTTTCTTACTTCTCGGGGATTTTAACGGACATAACACCCTGTGGGGTAGTGCTAACATCAACGGAAGGGGACGAGTCATAGAGCGTATGCTCAATGACAATGACCTTTCCCTTCTAAATACTGGAACAAACACCTTCTTCCATATGCCTACCCGTACTTTTTCTGCCATTGATCTCTCTATCTGCTCCCCTTCTCTACTCCCTTCACTCACCTGGGAAGTGGAGGAGAATCCATACGGAAGTGATCACTTCCCTGTGATAACCTTGTTACACAGTGGGAGACCGTGTCTTCCTTTTAGGTTACCACGGTGGAAGTTTGATCAGGCTGACTGGAATGCCTTCCAACATCAGGCAAATTTTGACCTCAGTACAGTCAGTCAGGAGCCTATCAATGACGCAGTAACGTACATCACAGAAATCATTGTCCACGCAGCTGCTAATGCTGTCCCAAAAACATCAGCCCGGTTTCCACCATTTCCCAAACCTTGGTGGAATTCACAATGCACAGCAGCAAAAAAGGCTCAAAACAAAGCGTGGGGGATATTTCGCCGATATCCTACCACGAACAACCTTATAGCCTTCAAACGTGCACGAGCCAAAGCACGCTACATCCGTCGTCAGAGCCAAAAGGAATCGTGGATCCGTTTTACATCATCTATTAACCAGTCTACCAACTCTAAGGTAGTCTGGGATAAAATCCGGAAAATGAAGGGAAAATATACATCCCACCCTTCTTCAATCTTAGATTATAATGGATGCGCTGTTGCAGATCCAACTGCAATAGCCAATGCTCTTGGGGAAACATTCTCTAACATCTCCGCAACATCCTCGTACTCCCCAGAGTTCCTGGTCCTGAAACATAAACTGGAAAGAGAAGCACTTAATTTTAAGTCCAAGGGCCTCTATCCCTACAACGGGGATTTTACTATTCAGGAACTGAAAAGAGCCCTCGCTCTTTCCAAAGCAAGTGCTGTTGGACCAGATGGCATCCATTATGACATGATTAAACATCTTTCACCAAAATCTATGGATTGTCTGCTCCTTCTGTATAACAGAATCTTTACTGAAGGGCAGTTTCCGGATTCCTGGAGAAAGGCAATCGTTCTTGCCTTCCCTAAGCCAGGAAAGGATCCAAAAGTCACCACCAACTATCGTCCTATTGCTCTGACTAGCTGTCTGTGCAAAATCCTGGAGAGAATGGTTAATTCTCGTTTAATATGGTACTTAGAATCAAATGACCTTTTCTCCAACATACAGTGCGGCTTCCGAAGGAACCGGTCCACTTTGGACCATCTTATTAGATTGGAAGCATCCATCCGGGATGCTTTCCTAAAACGTGAACACTTGGTGTCGGTGTTCTTTGACATGGAGAAAGCGTATGACACAACTTGGAGATTTGGCATCTTAAAAGATCTGCATAGCCTTGGCCTTAGGGGGCAACTCCCCATTTTTATTAAAAACTTTTTAGCCAATCGATCTTTCCAAGTTCGTGTGGGATCCTCACTCTCTCGTTCCTTCAGCCAAGAGGAGGGAGTACCACAAGGATCAGTATTAAGTGTCACGCTTTTTGCCATCAAAGTGAATTCCATCACAGAACAACTTCCTCCAACTGTAAACTGTGCCCTCTATGTTGATGACTTTAGCATATTTTGTCAGTCATGCAACATGAGGGTTATTGAAAGACAACTGCAGAAAGCTATTGATCGCCTCAACTCCTGGGCTCTTGCTAATGGCTTCAGGTTCTCGCCGGAGAAGACCGTTTGCGTACACTTTTGTCGTAAGCGTAATCTTCATCCTGAGCCTGAATTAAAGCTCGGACAAAATGTAATTCCAATAGCAGCGGACACAAAATTCTTGGGACTCGTATTCGATAAAAAGCTGACCTTTCTGGATCACATCCGTCAACTCCGCACAAAGTGCACAAGAGGGCTAAATATTCTGCGCTCTCTTTCCTCAACATCTTGGGGTGCGGATCGATGCACCCTACTACGCATCTATCGTGCACTTGTACGATCCAGACTGGATTACGGGTCCCTGGTATACAATTCGGCCAGAGACAGTGTACTTCGTTGGCTCGATCCTGTCCATCATCTGGCTCTCCGTACCGCTATTGGAGCATATCGCACATCTCCTGTCCAGAGCTTATACGTCGAAGCAAACGAACCGCCATTATTGCTTCGACGTAAGCAGTTGTCTCTAAACTACGCTCTAAAACTGAAATCCCTGCCAGACCACCCTACGTGGCTAACCGTTTTTCAGCCACGATGGGAAAATTTGTACAACACCCGTAAGACTGCCAATCGTCCTTTTGGTATTCGTGTCCAAGAGCTACTCAAAGAACTTAATATAAAGGTAGACAGGGTTGCCCAAACACCAAAGCAACCCCTTCCACCCTGGCATGCTCATGTCCCGGCATGTGACTTGTCCCTTCGAAATTGGGGAAAGTCGGACACTCCATCGTCTGTCTACCTGCAGCTTTTTTCAGCACACCGAGCTGAACATTCTGACTTCGCGCCAGTCTACACAGACGGGTCGAAGTCAGAATCATATGTGGGATCTGCTGCTGTCTTTACAGACAGCACTACATCGGAGCAGATTCCCTCTGAATGCAGCATATTTACTGCAGAGCTGCACGCTATAGAGTTAGCCTTGGATCACATTAGTGAATGCCAATACCAACGGTTCATTTTGTATACCGACGCTCTCAGCGTGTTACAGGCTTTAATATCTGTGAGATATAATTCTCATCCAGTTCTGTCTAGCATTCAGCAGAAGATTCACGTTCTCCATGAACGTGAATATGATATCCGCTTCTGCTGGATTCCTAGCCACATTGGGATTAGGGGAAATGATTTGGCTGACGCCGCAGCCAAATCAGCAATTCCCAATAATGACCACTGCCTGTTAGTCCCCTATACAGACTACAGGCAAATAATACATCAAAAGATACATTCCCAATGGCAGGATTCGTGGAATAGACAGACTGCGAATAAGTTATATCATATAAAACCTGTAATTGAACCGTGGCAGTCTAGTCTGCGCAGGAATCGTAAGGAGGAAGTTGTTCTTGCCCGGACCCGCATAGGACACAGTCATTTAACTCATTCGTTTTTGCTGAGGGCTGATGACCCTCCTATGTGTGTGTCCTGTGGCACAATCCTAACGATTAGACACCTTTTAATTGACTGTCCAGATTTTAGCAGCACCCGTCTTACCGCTTTTAGTCATCTGACTGAGCCTTATACACTCAGTCAGATTTTATCCGACAATGACAACGTGTCTGCTGTTTTTAGCTATTTTAAATCAATAAAAGTTTTTAATTGTATTTAAAATTTGTTATTGTTATCTCTTTATTGATTTAATTTTTATATATTTGTTATTATTTATCTGGACATGGTGACCTAACTAATTAGGTCACCGAGAATTTAAACTTTTAAATATTGCATAGTCTTGGCGCATTATGGCCACAGCTGCCAATGCGCCAATAAAAAACCAAAAACAAACAAACAAAAGCTCCACTTTGCTCAGCCTCTATCGTGCACTTGTCCGATCTAAACTAGACTATGGGTCCCAAGTGTACACATCGGCTAGAAACAGCGTACTTAGATGGCTGGACCCAGTCCACCACCAAGCCATCCGAATTGCTACTGGAGCATTTAGAACATCCCCTGTCCAGAGTTTATATGTTGAAGCATCTGAACCACCACTGTCATTGCGACAAAAGCAATTGTCTTTAAAATATACTGTTAAATTAAAATCCCTGCCAGACAACCCTACGTGGACGTCCGTTTTCAAGCCACAATGGGAAAACTTATATAACACTCGTCAGACTGCCAATCGGCCTTTTGGTATCCGTGTCCAAGATCTGCTCAGAGAGCTCGACATCACGGTAGACAATGTTGCCCAGTCACCAAGGCAATCACTTCCACCCTGGCATGCTCGCATTCCATCATGCGACTTCTCCCTTAAAAATTGGGGAAAGTCCACAACTCCATCTTCTGTCTACCACCAACTCTACGCTGCCCACCGGACCGAATATTCCGACTTCTTGCCTATCTTCACTGATGGCTCGAAGTCGGAGTTGTCTGTTGGATGTGCTGCTATCTTTCCAGGTCTTTCTATATCTGGAAAGATTCCCCAACAATGCAGCATATATACAGCTGAGTTGTATGCTATAGAGTTAGCCTTGGACCACATTAAAACCCATAAGTACCAAAAGTGTATGGTGTACACTGATTCTCTAAGTACACTGCAGGCTTTATCGGGTATGAGGTATAATCCTCATCCATTTGTGACCCGGATTCAGCAGACGTTGCATTCCTTGTTTGAGTGTTCATTTGACATTCGTTTCTGCTGGATTCCAAGCCACATTGGGATAGTCGGAAATGAACTGGCAGATGCTGCGGCCAGGTCACCCGAACCCCAAAACAGTTATTGCCTGTTAGTCCCCTATACAGACTACAGGCAGTTAATACACGACAAATTACTGTCCCAATGGCAACAATCCTGGCATGAGCAAGTCACAAACAAGCTCTATCAGATAAAGCCTGTAATCGGACATTGGCAGTCTAGTCTGCGCAGGAATCGCAGAGAGGAAGTTGTATTAGCTCGGCTCCGCATAGGACACAGTCATCTTACACATGCTTTTTTGCTGAGGGCAGATGACTGTCCTATGTGTGAGAATTGTGACACCTATTTAAGTATACGCCACATTTTAACCGAGTGTCCACGTTTTAGACACGAACGTGATTTTTATTTTACCGCTTTTAGTCCTCTGGCTGAGCCTTATACACTCAGTCAGATTTTATCCGACAATGACAATGTGTCTGCTGTTTTTAACTTTTTAAAATCAGTACACCTTTTTAATCGAATTTAAAATTCATTTGGCATCCTTTTGTTCATATGTTTTGTACTTTTACTCCTTTTATATCTCGACATGGTGGCCTAACTACTTAGTTCACTGAATATTTTCACTTTTTATATATGACCGGTATTTGGCGCATTATAGTCTCAGTTGCTGATGCGCCAATAAACCCCAAACCAAACCAAACCAAACCAAACAGAAAGTAAAGACCAAGACCAAGCCATCAACTTTCGAACCTCAGTTTTCCTTCAGTATAACAAGCCTCTTCAATATCATGAACTTCTACATGTCATTAAAACAACACGCAACAGTGCCGCTGGGACAGATGGAATATCTTATATTATGTTACAAAACCTTGGTGACAAAAATTTCCAAATACTGTTGGTCTACTATAACTGGATATTTATGGAAAACATTTATCCCAGCTCTTGGCATCATGCCACAGTTCTTTCCTTTTTGAAACTCGATAAAGATTCTAACGGTTATAGACCTATTTCCCTATCCGGTTGTCTCGGTAAATTACTTGCAAAAATGATTTATAATTGTCTTGTTTGGATCATCGAAACGCAACAACTAATTAGTAATAATTAGTAATAATCAGCATGGCTTTCGAAAGCCATGACTCTGACCAGAGCAGCAAAGCAAAAGGCTCAAGCTAATGGGAGTGCTGTGGTTCAGGGGAGAACTGAGGGGGGCAGTTGCCCTCTGAATCACAGTCTTTTAAAATGCACTGTTTGCTTGATGTTTGCGGAGCAGTCGGGTACGGGACATGATACTGCCAAGGGAGATGTCTTTGTGTGTGCACGATGTAAGGAGTGTAAGGAAATCAGGCGACAACTCAGCGTTGTTATGGGCCTTTATGAGAGCTTGAAGGACAGGGTGGATGCCCTCGAAGGAAATAAATTGAGGGGCCCATCAAGCTCTCAGCTGCCCACATCAACGCCAGAGCTTGCACTTGGTCATCAGGCAACACAGAGGCAGCCCTCTAGGCAGAATGCGCTGGTCCCACAGGAACTAGTAGTTGTTGGTGACTCTATTGTCAGGGAAACGGGGAACATGCTTTGTAAAAAGGATAGGTGGAATAGGACCAGGGTATGTCTGCCAGGGGCAAAGGTTGATGACGTTGTAGAGCGGATATCATCTTTTAAGGGCACAAAAGGTGATATAGTTGTACACGTTGGCACTAATGATATTAAGAGTAGGAGACCGGCGGAATTACTTAGCAAGTACAGGTCACTGTTGAAAAAAAGCCGTGAATTAGGGTTGAATTTGAAAGTGTCTGCAATTCTGCCAGACACGATAGGAGGCAGTATATGATGAGAGCCTTGTCGATCAATTCGGCCCTGGAGGGATTGTGCAAGGCTCAAGGGGTAGAATTTTTTTTCAGCCTGGACTGTACTTGTTAACAGGAGAGATTGCTTCTACAGGGATGGGATACACTTAAATAGAAAGGGTGCAAGAATTTTTGCTGATGCTGTCGAGGCAGTGTTAGGTGGGTCGGAAAACTGCTAGTTGGGGGGGATACAAGGACTAATAGATTAACAGTAGCCACTGGCAGAGATGGAAGTGATTCTTGCACTGCTTCTATTGAAATGAGCAGAAGCCTGAAAAACAAGATGCAGGATATTTCAGAGACTGCTGGGAGTCATTGCGGTACAAGTAAACACATGGGTTGTGTTAGGGTAGCTAAGAATAGAAACAGGTGCATGTATACCTGCGTGTATACCAATGCTAGGAGTTTGGTAAATAAATTTGATGAATTTGAGGTATTGCTCAAAACATCAAAGGCA
The DNA here is from genome assembly GCF_048544385.1 of Mastigoproctus giganteus. Classification (NCBI taxonomy): domain Eukaryota; kingdom Metazoa; phylum Arthropoda; class Arachnida; order Uropygi; family Thelyphonidae; genus Mastigoproctus; species Mastigoproctus giganteus. The sequence goes on from NC_143576.1 coordinate 34,670,202, forward strand.
GATATTGTTAGGATATCAGAGACGTGGTGTCACACAGATATAAGTAATGCGGAACTGGAATTTGGGGAATACAATGTGTATAGAAAGGATAGACAGGACAGGAGGGGAGGAGGGGTTATGCTATTAATTAAGAAACACATAAAGTCCAAGGAAGTGAAGCCAGTTGACATCGATGGACAGGGCAGTGTCGAGTCAGTTTGGTGTGACATAAGCATAGGGAAATCAAAATTGAGAGTAGGAGTGTGCTATAGGCCTAATGACTCTGATGAGTATAATAAGATATCGTACAAGGAAATAGAGTGGGCCAGTAAATCAGAGAGTCTTATAATGGGGGATTTTAATTTCCCAGATATTGACTGGAATTTGTGGGTTGGTCACTTGCACACTAGCAAGGCTTTTGTGGATTTATTGGATGATTGTTTTCTACATCAGCATGTTCGTGAGGCAACAAGAGGGAGCAATACTCTTGATCTGATTATCAGTAGTGATTCTTCATGCATTAAGAATCTGCAGGTAAATGAACCACTAGGTGGCAGTGATCACAGTGTGTTGAAGTGGGATTTACTCAAGGAGGTAACTACCATCAGAGGTAAAGGGAAGGGTTTTTGTTTTCGTAAAGGCGACTATGATGGTCTGAGACAGTATTTAAATTCTATACAGTGGGACCAACTGATGATGTTACCAACAGCAAACTTAAAATGGGAGGCATTCAAGGAACTAATCTTGGAGGCTACCAGGCTTTACATACCAACTAAGAAATATTGTTCAAGGTTTAGGCCTAAATGGTTGTCAGATGAACTAATGAGACATGTGGCAGAGAAGAAAAATGCATGGGATACATACAAATTAATGGGTGACATGGAAGCCTATGATAGATATAAGTTGGTCTGTAACCAAGTCACAAAGGAGATTAGGCAGGCAAAGGCAGACTACGAAAAATCCTTGGCAAAGGATGCAAAGAAAAACAGAAAAGAGTTCTTTACATATTTAAACTCAAGAAGGAAAGGGATGAATCAGATTGGTCCACTGGATATTGATGGTTCAACAGTTGAGGATCCTGCTCAGATGGCTAACAATTTAAACGAGTATTTTGCATCTACATTCACGCATGAGGAGTTATTCAGGAAGGAGAATGATGTAGGTAAAGTAAAAATTGGCAGTGAGCTGGATGATTTTGTAATAACTGAGAGGAAAGTGGAGGAGAGATTGTTGAGGATAAACATAAAAAAGGCACCTGGGTGGATGGGATCTATCCAGTTATATTAAATGAGGCAGCAAAGGAAGTAAGCAAGCCCCTAGCCATAATTATGAGAGCTTCTTTGGACTCAGGGGAGGTACCCATAGACTGGAGATGTGCAAATGTAACCCCAATTCACAAAGGAGGATCAAAGGCTGACACAAGTAATTATAGACCTGTTAGTTTAACTTCTGTTCCAGGTAAATTAATGGAGGCACTGGTTAAAGAAGCACTGCAGGATCATCTAGACAAGAATTCAGTTATAGCTCAGACGCAGCATGGTTTTGTTAAGGGCAGGTCTTGCCTGACCAATTTGATTGGATACTATGATGTAGTCACAAAAGAACTGGATGCAGGGAATAACTTTGATATTATATATTTGGATCTTAGAAAGGCTTTTGATACTGTTGCACATGGAAGACTGCTGCACAAATTGGAGCAGTGTGGCATTGGAGGCAAATTGCTGCTATGGATAAGGGGATGGTTGAGTGGCAGAAGACAGAGAGTGGTAATCAATGGACACTGCTCAACGTGGACTAATGTTATTAGTGGAGTTCCTCAGGGTTCAGTGTTGGGTCCGTTGTTGTTTTCGGTGTTTATGAATGATATTGATGATGGGATATCAAGTTTAATGTCCAAGTTTGCAGATGATACAAAGGGTGGCAGGGTTGTTAAGGACACTACTGACGCTATGCTGCTGCAACAGGATCTGGAAAGGTTGAACAGATGGGCTGAGAGGTGGCAAATGAAGTTTAACATTGACAAATGTAAAGTACTACATATGGGAAACAGTAACCCCAGAGCAACGTATCAACTCTGCGGTACTACACTGACAGTGGTGGAGAATGAAAAGGACCTGGGGATAATTGTGCAGGCAGATATGAAGTTCTCTGAGCAGTGCAGACGAGCTGCAAGAGTAGCTCATGGTGTCTTGTCAATGATAAAGAGGAATTTTTCTAGCAGGGATAAGGAGGTGATTATTCCCTTGTATAAGGCAATGGTTAGGCCACATCTTGAGTACTGTATACAGGTCTGGAGGCCTCATTTCAGGAAGGATGTGGAGCTGCTGGAACGGGTACAGAGAAGGGCAACAAGATTAGTGAATGGAACAAAGGGTTGCTCTTACGAAGAAAGGCTTAAGTTTTGCAAATTACAGAGTCTGGAGACTAGGCACCGGAGAGGTGATCTGATAGAAGTGTATAAGGCTTTGAATGGTTTGAGCATGCTCAATGCCAATGGGATTCTTCATCTTGCTCAGAATAATCAGCTCAGAGGGCATAAATTCAAATTGAGGAAGGACGGATGTCGGATAGATGTGCGGAAATTTGCCTTTGGCCAGCGGGTGGTTGGTTGGTTGAACCGACTTCCATCACTTGTTGTTGAAGTTGATAGCCTAAACAAATTTAAAGCTCAACTGGACAGGTATTTCGAACGAACGGAGGGGTGAAATGGGAGTGGTGTGTGTTTTTTTTTTTTTTTGGCTGATGCTGAATAAGCTTGCTTTCTTGCATCATATGCCTCTACTAATGCTAATGCTAAAGAAAAGGTCCTCCTTAGATCTCATGATCAAAGCTGATCTGCAATTCGTAATGCCTTTTGAAAAAAAATGAACATCTTGCTATGGTTTCCATAGACATAGAGAAGGTATTTGATACTGGCGTCGTGGCATTCTCAGTGACCTCCATGCTCTTGTTCTACGAGGCAACCTTCCTGTATTCATGAGGAACTTTCTCCAGATCATTCGTTCCAAGTTCGATACCACAACTCGCTTTCTATGACATTTTTACAGGAAGGAGTGCCACAAGGGTCTGTACCGAGTGTAACCCTTTTTGCCCTTAGAATCGATTCCATCACAAAAGAATTTCCAAATACTGTTCAGACCTACCTTTACGCAGATGATCTCTATTTCTTGCCATTCTCAGAACATGAGATCCATTGAACGGCAACTGCAGATATCTTTGAATAAAGTCCAAAGGTGGGCAGAGTTAATGGCTATCGTCTATCACAGCAGAAAACTGTTGCAATTCAATTTTGTAATCAACGGAAAATGCATACAGATCCTAAACTTCAGATGTCAGACTTTACCATTCCAGTGACTAACATCAGATTCTTGGGATTAATTCTTGACAGGAAATTAAATTTACCTGAGCACATTAAATCTGTGCGTATATCCTGCCTCAAAAAGCTGAACATACTAAGAGCTTTATCTGCCTTGTCTTGGGGAATAGACCGTACATCTTTGTTGCTCTTATATAGAGCATTGATTGGATTATGGTGCTCCACTTTATGATTCTGCCCGTAAAAGTAGTACACTACGATGGCTGGATCCTACACAGCATAGCGCATTGCACTTGGTGCTTTCAGGACATCTCCTACTCATAGTTCGTACATTGAAGCTAATGAGCTCCCTTTTTACCTCCGCAGCAAAACGCTGCTTCTTAAGTGTGCAGCCCGAATACAAAGTTGCTGGCAGCACCTATTGAGCCATACCGCTTTAATCCACCACTGAAAAACCTCTATAGAAATTAATCCAGTAAAATAAGACCGGCAGGCTTACGCCTAATTGAATTAACACAGAATTGGAATCTTCCTAATGTCAACAGGCTACAAGTAATGAAATGCTCTCATCCACCTTGGACACCTCCTCAATTAACTTGCGATACTTATCTTCAGAAAGGGGAAATAATTACCTACCGTCACTTAACATGAAATAACTCCATGAAAGCCATATTCAGAAATACGCTAATTTATTGCCCAATATACACTGATGGCTCCAAATCACATTCAGCCGTTGGAGCAGCCGCAGTGTTTCCTACTACAATCATTTCTGCTGCCCTTCCACCTGAGTACAGCAGCTTCTATGCGGAACTTCATGCAATAAAATTAGCCTTAGAAAACCTGAATCTGTACTCTTCTTTAAAATACATAGTATAACCGGACTCTCTGAGCTCAATTACAGCAATACAAAACTTTTCTTACAAGGTTCATCTTATGTTAAACCAAATCTGAAGCCTCTTATTAAAAATTGAGGATCGTCATCAATCAGTAACCTTTTGCTGGATCCCAGCCCATTCGGGGATAAAGGGGAATGAACTTGCTCACAAAACTGCCAAAAATCCGCCAACTTATTTGATTTAACCTTCGCTCCTATTCCAATCTCTGATTATAATCATATCATAGAAACAACATGTCTTGTGCAGTGGAAAGAGCTGTGGCACACCTAAACCAAAAATCAGTTGAAACAGGATCCACAGCTTTGGCGCTCTAGCATCAAAACAGTACGAAGAGAAGAAGTAGTGCTTGAACGAGCACGGATAGGACATACATACCTGACTCACCCTGGTCTACTTACATGAGAGGAAACTCCTCAATGTCCACACTGTTCCTCACATTTAACAGTCAAACACATTCTCATTGACTGCCCTCACTATCACCAGGACAGAACATCCATCCTCCTTTCCCTAACAAACCTTCGAGAACCGATGGCATTAAAACATATTATTGGTGACGATGTGAATCTTTTTCTTTTTTTTTGAAAAAAATTGGAATCTATCATCAATTTTAAAAGATCTCTCTAATAATTTCAGCTATGTCATGGTGGGCACATCGTTGCATGCTGCTACACTTATACGATTCATTAATTAGATCTCGACTGGACTATGGGTCTCCTGTATATGCCTCAGTCGGAACAAGTGAATTAAAATGGCTTGACCCCGTACATCGCAATATTCTACGTGTTGCATTAGGGGCTTTTCGTACATCGCCAGTTCAGAGTCTTTATACAGATGCTCATAACCCTCCACCCTAAACACTACGCCTCCTTCGGCATGCTCTGCTGCTAAACTATGCAGATGAAATCAAAAGTTTGTTTGCGGCATCATTCCATATGGCAATACCTGTTCACACCAAAACAACGTAAAAAAGTCTTTATATTCTCAATCCATCATCTGTACTGATTCCTTAAGCGCTGTGTCCTCTCTTCAGTGTAAACTTCCTTCCAGTCATCCCTTAATACAAGTAATTCGAATTAGGTTAGTGCAGTTTCTTGCAAACAAGCAAAAAGTAGTCTTCTGTTGAATAACTGGATATGCTGGAATCATAGTAAACAAATAAGCAGATTTTTCTGCCAAGTTGGCAGTCACATAACATCAGACGTATAGATACCTTACATCTGGTTGCAAATACATCATACAATGTGCCAATAGATAAAAAATGGCTTTCCATTTGGCAGGAGAACAAAAGAAATAAATTGTTTCGAGGTAAGAATGATCACAAACAGTGGTTATCAAGCCTAAGAGGGAATAGGAAGGAAGAAGTTGTACTTGCTAAATTGCGGATTGAGTATACTCATATAACTCATAGTTATTGACGCGGTATGATACGCCAGTATTTGTAAAATAATAAGAGGAGTTTACCTCAATATAGTACGTAGACTCCTCTTATTATTTTACAAATATTAATATCAACGTAGAACGTACTGATCATTACAGCTCTGATTCATACTACTAGATACTCCAGTATGCAGCAACTGTCAAACTCGACTCAAGGTAAAACATCTTATCATCCCATTATACTTAAGAGAAGGATAAAAAACTTTCTCTTATCATCTGTGCTACTCCAATCAACTTTCCTTACACTCAAGAGATCCATCCGCTCAGTTTAAATATTTTGGCTCTGTGATAACAACTGCTAATAACACGAGCGCAGAAATTAATGTAGACTTCACGCAGGAATCGAGTCCATTTTGCCCTGTAATAGACTGCTGTGTTAAAGATCAAACTTGATAGCTACAGGACAGTACTCAGACCGACCGGTCCTATACGGTGCAAAGAGATGGATTGCTGCTAAATCGAAGGAGGATCGCCTACAAGATTCGATAAATTCTAAGGAAGATCTTTCGCCCAATACAAGATGCCAGCAGTAATGAGGGGAGTAGGAGAAAAAATAAAGAATTCTACCATATCTATAAGAAACCATAGATCTTGGAATGAAATTACAGCAAGGAGATTCAGATTGCTGAACCACCTGGAAAGAATGGGAGAAGATCGAATGGGGAAGAATTTATTTTTTATAAGCAACCAGATGGGAATAGATTCAGGGAAAGACCTTGCAGATGATCAATGGATTTAACTGGACTTGGAAAAGACGAGACTAGAGAACTGGAAGGAGATTTCCAAGGACCGGGAGAATGGAAAAGCTGATGTTTGCAGCGTCTAACATTGCTAACCTTCAAGGTTGGCAATGTTAGACGAGAAGTAAGTTGAAGCAACCACTGATCATTTTTTAAAATTTTCTCAAACGTAAATGAAGTGACATTAAACATCTTAGTAGACAAAATTTTTATTACTATCTTTGCATTAAACGCAGTTACTTTAATGAGAAAAGAATTATTGTATCAGAAAAACTTAAAAAGATGTATCAGTGAATAAATTCATCGCACTGAGTTTTTATTGATATAGCTTTTGCTTTGTTTTCAAAAAGGAATGTCAGACAAGTTTTTTCATGTCTTAAGACAAAATGTAAATGTCTGTAAATAATCCATAATCCTAACAACGGATCTTATTAAAACTTTCTTTTATAAGTGTATTGAATGAATTTTTGACATAGTTTTAGTCTTTGAGGTAGCTGCGTTGCACTGTTTGCATATTCTCTCTCTCATCAATAATTTTAATGCTTATGAAGGATGTAAATGAAATGGCAATTAAAAGAATTATTATTATTTTTTGGATGGAGTGGAATATATCAGAGCCATCTTGGTGATATACATTTTGAAAGCCAGAAAGAGCGATTTAGAAAATGAATTCAAAGTTTCCCCAGATTTTGTAGAGTATTTGAAAAATATAGAAAGTTTAAATATTTCATGCACAGTTTCTCTGTATTTTAACTCCACCCCACAAATAGCGAAACCATCACATAGCTGTCTCTGTAATCGCATTTACCATATTGCTACTCAAGAGTTTTAATAACGGAAGCGTACCAGTTATGTTCGCTCAATGTTAGTGGAATCTGCACCTAATTCTTCGGTCTTTTGCAATGATTCCATAATGACTGAGGAAGGATTAATTCACGGCGAAGTTGTCATCGAGGTTGCAAAACAATCAAGCAGATAAAATCGTAAAGCAAATATGCAAACCGAATCTATACACTCGGCAGACATTTCGTGCCTCACTTGAATAAATCAATAGAAACTCATCGCTTGGCTAATGGAGGCAGCAGTAACTTCCTGTACTCAGTTGTCGTATACGACCGGGGAGCGTGAACTGACACGTGACCATGGCCAGGTAGGTAGGAAAAAATCCATACAATTTATTATCCTTGTTCGTATGGTGTTATTAGTAGAAGCCTTCCCTAATAATCTGTCCATGTGGTAACGAATGAAGATATTTGGGGAATTAGTTCTGCCCATTTTACTTCTTTTACACGGCAACTCAACGTTTATCACATAATAAATGCGACTTTTCCTGAAAAATTTAATGGAAACACACCACCTCCCTAAAGTAATTTCATATGCATTCGGAATGAATGAAAGACGAAACGAAAATATTCTGCGCTATCATTTATTTATTGCGATGGAATTTTACCATTATTCGGTGATTGCAGCGATACTCGATACCACAATGTCGTGTTCTTTTTAATTCAGTGGAAAATCCTAACTTGTAAACATATAATTTTCATTAGGAAGGATCAATATATTTAGAAACATATTCAAGGTATAGCATATACTCGAAAATAATATTTATTTAATAAAAATCTCCAAAAATCTTTCACCCATCCTGTTTGGATGGGTGAAAGATTGTCTTTTCCATCTGTTGTAGCGATCGGCTTGGAAGATCTACAGCAGCTAATTGGTCCACATCTAAACGGTCTACCATTTATTTTGGTCAGAAGGATATGATCTATGATCTATTTCGCCAATGGCAGATTTCTCTCTCTCTTTCTCCCTCTGCTGCTATTCATCCGTTCAAATAACTTTAAAAATTCTCTTCGTAACATTTACCACAATCAAAAATTTTCTATTTGAGGAAGATTAGATAGATTAAATTGTGGACTGGCGAACCTGCATGGAGCCGTGCGGTTGCGGGTACGTTATTTACTATTTAGAGTGGGGGGAGAGATGATTACGTAAAATGTAAGTATTCCTTTGCTTTTCTTTTCTTTCAACTTTCCTTTGCTTTTCTTTCAACTAAATTAATTCAGCACATCTATTTAGACAACTTGATAGAGAAGCTAGTGTATTATGTCTGTAATTGAGTGGTAATATAGGATGTACTCTATTTAGCACGGACTAGATTCACAGACAAAGGCCAGAACTACATTTCCCTAAGTAATTCTTAAGGACATGTAATTCTAGTCTTTGCCATCAAGCCTTCATTGTCAGTGTGACGCAAAAACATCATTGTTTTTGTTTTTGCGTCAAGTAACTAAGGCTATGGGGCGTCAATGTGTTATTAGTATCGGAATGAATAAAGAAAGTGGACTTTTTCTACAACTCCTAAAAAAAAAGCCCAGTTATTCATAATTTCTGTCTTCAAAATATCACTACGTGATTTATTCGTGCGCCTTCTATACTCGGTTTGTCCGTTTTGTTAGATGAGGATCCGATTTCGATTGAAGGAAAGGGATAATTAACCGCTGCCTTCTCTCCAGATCAACTAGCTGAGCCACAGTGCGAAAAAACTCAATTCTTCCCGCATTCTTTAAATAACTGAATATCTCTTCTGCTTGAGAAAACGAGTGCACTTTCTGATTTAGGTTGATCTGAACCGGAAGTTCATAGAGATCGTCACATGCTATTCATGTTCGAACTGATTATTTATCAATTTTTCCTAATAAAACTTGCCTTTAAGTTGAGACCAAGGGGTCTTCTTAGGAGGCCTTCCTCTGAAGTGGACTAGTCTCAGTAATGAAGACAAGTCCACTTGGGACCATCAGTAAGACGGTCCATGAATCTCTAAGATTCATGGCACAATTGATGCAATTAACACTGTAGTCCATGCTTGGTCCTGATCATGAATCTTGAGCTGGAATCCATATACCTAAGAATTTGGACGATTTGCAGATCCTTTGGTATCGCCTACAGGATTCTGTTGTAGAGGCAGTTAAAGAAAATAAACTTGGCTTTTAGAATTAGCGGCAAGGCAGTCAAGGCTATGAGAGGTCAGTAAGTCGTGTTTGTAATTTTCTATATTCTATGGCCGGTTTGCTTTTAATTAGATGAAAAATAGTTTCTCGGAAAAGTTATTTAAAACAAAAATTTAACAAAAGTATAGATATGTATTAAAAAAAAAAAAAAACTAAGTTAAGGCTCTTGGCATGGAACTAGTTGATTTTGCTAAAGTGCAAATGTACGCGAGAAAGTTATTTTCCGACAGAAATTTCATTGAGGCATTTTCTGATTTAGGTTTAAGCGTTTAAGAACATTTTACTGTACTTACTTTGATATCTGCGAAATCCTAATATCGCACGCACACAATAGCAACAACGTAGCAAGAGGGGAAAAAAAAAACATGTTTAAAATTTTCAAACTTCTTGAATATTAGTTGGTGGGACCAGGTTTACCTTTCCATTTGAATCAAGAGAGATTGAGGCGTGGTCCCGTGGTATAAGATCAAGAAAAAAAAATCTTTCATGCTCCACCGTCAAAAGGTTGCGAACCCATAACCTAGACCAATCTGAAACTACAAAGCATTGTTGATCTAACTGGAACTGGCGAGCGAGAAGAACAAGGAAGGACGATCCACGATATATTGTGTTCTACAAAAGGGTCATTCCTTTTTATAGAGAAAAACTAAGCGATCACACGTTAAGAACCGCTTACATGTTGGGACTTGAACAAAGAATCCATGGATCGGTTCCGCAGCTTCTGTACCAGATTTGCCCTTGTAATTCAACCAACAGTTTGAATATCCACCTGATGCAATGCAACGGTCTGCCCTTTATTTAAAACCGAATTTAATTGCTCTCCTGACAAAGTGGCAACATCGTGTAATGTTTCCCCATACGGTCCGCTATAAAAGGAATCTTGGTGACCATTTAAAAGCGATAATTCATTAGGGCCACCAATAAAAAACGAACGACAGTTAAGTGAATAAGCAAACTGTTCTTTCAGAAACCTTTAAGGGCTGTCCGTGCTACGCGCTCTTTCCGCCACTGCCAACTCCGTTAATGAGTGTCGCACATTGCTGTGGATTACCGCCATGATTAATCACCGCTCATCCTACACTGTGATGGCTGGGCAAGTAGGCGGCTGGGATGGGAGGAGAAGGGGGGGACAGTTATGAAGCACGCGTCACGCTCTTTGAGCGCATAAGGTCCGACACCGCTGTCCATATAGAGTAGGTAATGGCAATGATGTCCGCGCTACTGAATTAAGTGGTTTGTGGGAGCACGTGCGGAAAACTATTCCCCATCTGGCAGTTGTACCGTCGTTAGGAGAACACAAAGGGGTCAGGCTTTTTCTGGGTTTACGAGCAGATATTTTTATTGGTAGACAGCTTACCTGCTGCATTACGAGAGCTTGTGTGACAGAATAATGATGGGATGACCGAATGCAAGCAGCCATGCAACCCTCGTGTTTTGACCGTTTCTGCGCTCTTCTAAGATTCATGACTTCTAAAGAAACAGATCATGGCATAACACGATATATCTTCTGAACTGCGCGGCATTATCCTCAATTTACAGCAGCAATCTCACTATCAAGTTTGGCTAATGCAGTTAATCCATTCAGTTGTACTGATCACGCCATATTTTTCGGACTGATTTTTGAATTTTGTTTTCCAGTCACCTGGTCTCTTTATAAAGTTGCGACCAACTCGTGAGATTGCAAATACGCCATTCTGGCCGCATCTTAAAAGAGACGAAATACACGAGAATTGCTAGGTGTATAAATCCAGAATTAGGAGACCGCAGAAGAAAGACAGAGCAGATTGGAATAATGAATTAGAGCTGGATGACAAAGTCAGAAGAGCTAGCGTGCCCCAGTAGTGTAGTGTTACTGTAGGAAACTTACTAAATAAATTATCATATTGATTCACAGCAAGAATACACGGATTCCTAACTAGCAAGACTTGAAAAGATTAGTATAATTTGAATTTTGGTTAATAATTTATAAAGTTGGATATCCTAATTAAGTATCACCATGCACGATCGTAATTTGTTGAAAAGAGTTGGGGCGCATGTTTCTCACTCGTGAGAACTTTGTTAAAAGTTTCAGGGTTAATTCGAAAACCTAAAAATAAATCTACACGAAGGTAATGGTAACTCTTTTCTTCGACCTCATTTCCAGAAATTAGTAATTGTTGAGAGAACATAGCTCTCACAGACGGCCACTGACCAATCGTAATTTGGCCACTGATTGATTGCGATTGATAGATCACTGATAGATTACGATTGGCCACTGACCAATCGTAATCTTCTGTTTTCGTAGCCTCAATCAAATACCTCTGTGTAGGTGATTATACGTCTCGTGCAGTTTCTTCCCAGTCTAAAAAATCCTTAAAATCAGCTACTACTGAAGACCGTAAAAGCACTTCGATTTAATTTCACTGTCTCGTCCAGGAGAAACCCCCATCATCGCCCATGCCGCCATGGAGTGTTCATCAATTTTGAGAATGGGTGAAAACATCAAGGGGAATATGGTGGGTATTTAAGCAGTCGAATCGCTAGGATTTTGATGGCAGTCAGTGCCGCCGCAGAACTGCAAGTGGGTGCATTGTCTGTTCTTCTGCTGTAACCCTTCGCACAAAGACTGGAAAAGAAAGATGGACTCTAATAGAAAGACACGTCAGGATAAAACAGTTCTGCTTCTAAAGTTTAGCAATAAAAAGAAAATGGAATATATTTTTTGTCAAAAGTTCATCCAGCTCGTGCAAATATCATATACCAGTTTTCGTTGGGTCAGACATTCCGATTCCATCTTTAATTATGATTGTGTTCGAACGTGTGATCGACAGTGACCATCTTAATATTTCGAAAATTGTTTTTAAAAAGTTTAACAACTAGAACTCTTTGAACTTAATTTGGAGTGTAGGCCTCCAAATTTTGTTACCTCATTTGACACTCCTAAATGAAACGTTTCCTAATCAACGAATCGACTGGACTGCTGAATTCATGGTTCTCTGGTCCTCTGGCATAAATTCATTGGACCTTTTTTACGTTAATATCTGATTCACCAGATACCTCTTACTGAAGTTGGCATACTACGCTTTCCAAAACGAAACTCTGCATCATCTGTTACTTTAGATATGCTTCAAAGCATATGGGAAGAGAGCGAATGCAATGTCAGTACCTGTGGTTGCCCACATCAAAATGTAAATTAACCTAAAAAAAAAAAAAAAAAGTAAAGTGCAGCCATTATCAACCCACTGCAGGATGGAAGCCTCCTCAACAATTCATGCTGAGGGAAATGGACCATAATCTACCACGCTGGTCCAGTGCGGGTTGGCAGATCGACCGTATTCAGCAGTCAGGGGCTTGAACCCCGGTCTACTCAAAGAGCGTGTGCTACTGCACTCCCGCTCCTGCCCACTCGGCTACGGAGGCCGTTTTAACCTAGAGTTGAGCATATCGAACGAAAATTCACTTTGCACAAACAAAAGTGCGCTTTAGATGAATGACTAAGGATGGACTTTGTCGGTAACGCAGAAGTTTCTCAGATTTTGGATTGAATTCTACGTGGCCACTCGCAAATCTCGACCAACATTTAGTTCAGATCTGCATCTCGTTTCACGTAGCTGCTACTGAAAATTCAATTTTGGGCAGGTGGGGAGTGGAAGAAACACACTTAGGGCCTTTAATGCCGGAAATTCATCCTCAACGCCAACCAAAATTCAAAAATGGGTTTTGGACGAAACCCACGTTTCAGCGCTGTATTTGGAGTTACGCCGATAAACTACTCTTCTTCCTTTTTAGTGAAGTCTTCGAGAGCAGCTTGAAATGGATTTCCTAAGTTATATTCAACAACAACGGCCTGTTATTAGAGAAATATTTTCGGAAATTGTTTCTAGAATATACCAGCACCCACGCAAGACGCATGTTTAACAATGATCAGAGTGGTATGAAATTATTTTCGTGCTTCTGTAAAAATAATCGTCCATATCTATAAACAGGGAAGGGGCAGAGGGATGCTGCAAGTTTGTTAACGAGGGGCTCGCTCGAGCATTTCAGCTAAGGGTCACCGCTGGTTAAAATAGTCTGTTAAATTTTATCGAACTAATTTCTTAACAAGGAGCTGGCAAATGTTTAAAAAGTGCCGATCTGAGTGGATGCAGAGTCATGTCATCGACGGGTCTCGAACTCAGGTCTTTTCCATCCAGTGTGGGGAAGAAGGCGATTTTACCAACAGTGCTACCCACGAGGGCCCACAAACTGTTATCATTATTCAATGAATGAATCGAATTAAACCTTCCTTAATCATACTGAAGAGGATTAATGAACTTCTGGATTAGGGATAATGAATTAGACCCATTCTAAAATTTAACAGAATATTTTAATCACATTGAGTGTGAAAAGTAAAAGAGTAACAATGAATTGCTAAACAATCCGCAGATTTCATGGCATCAACGTGTTGGACCGCTTCAAAGATCAGTCTAGCTTTGTGCCCAAGATTCCTTGTGAGAAATCGATCATTGTTAACAATGATAAAGAGAGGCATGGAATATCTCCATTCTTTGCAACCTGTTATGTTATAGGGTTTTAGGTGCATCAGCGACTTGGGCTATATATATAATGTCTGTGAATTGCTTGTGTTTTGTGGTCAATTTGCTCTTTGCTGGAAAACCCGAGTTTCCGGGAGAAAAGCCATACTGTCCTCGCCTGAAACCGACTAACTCAGTCACATTGTGAAAAATAACCATAAAAATTCCCCACGTCATTAACAGGATTCTATCTCGGGTCTTTTCCACCCGATGTTGGAGAACGGTGATTATACCAGCATATTATGCTACCCACGAGGACCACAACCTATGAGTACTTAGGCGTACACGATATGAACCGAGAAATGCCACTTATGCAGCCGAATAGGGGTTTTCTATATACTGGTGGACAAAACTTTAGTTGAGTTTGTGCAAGTATTGTAAGGTATAGTCCAGTTTGTTCACCTCTCCATTTTAAATCGAAATGAATTTGCACAGATCGATCATATAGCTATGTAAATGCGAAAGAGCACATGTACGCACTTCCGATATGCAATATGATTGGCTTTAAATAGAAAGGACTGATTGTGCGTCATTCATTTCGATTTTGCAAAGATACCAAACGCATTTCAGTAATTTTTCATTGCCCAACCGCTCAGACACACTGAATGAGGTATCTCCGAGCGGTCGACAAGATGGAAGAGGGCCAATCAGAGTGGAAAGTAGAACGGTACAGAATGTCCACCCAAATGAGATGTCCCAATTGCAAAGGCTGTTCCAAGAGATATGAGAAGTATGCGTAAGGCTTATACAAGATCGGCTAAGGAACATAACACCCAACCGATGGCCTAACTGCGAGATAACATAGGAAGATGTGAGCACAGCAACTCTCTTTCGAGTTAAACTGCGATTTATTTCATATTGTCTACTTCACTTGATGATAATTGAATAAAAATAAATAAATAAAAGAAATTATCTTTATTGTAACACACAGCGTGGAAACACTATTGCTCATCACGCGACATGGCCCAGGAGTATAACATTTAGGTCATCATCATCATCAGCCATTTTCAATCCATTGCAGGATGAAGGCCTCTCCAGCAACTTTCCAGTTCCTTCTGTTTTGAGCACTGGCCATCCATTTACTACCCAAAAACTCATTTAGGTAAAATATAACAAATTAGACCTCAAGGCTGGTTGAGGGTTGGTGATAGACTCCGAAGTAGTCCTTATGGCAGGTAACAACTGGGATGAGAGTGCCACAAATTGCTGGTTGAATCACTGGTGCCTTCATAGATCGTCATTTCTCCTGAAGGATTCCAGAAGACTGATAAGGGCTGTGATGTTTAGGCTCTCAAAATCAGGTACAGCTGGCTTAATGCCAGAAGGAGTGCCTTTACTGTGAGCTAGTGGATGTTGGAAGAAGTTGAAATTGGTTTAAAATCATTTGGACTGGTTGGCACTTGACTGGAACTTTTGGCAGTGAGATCACGGAGTATTCATTCCATTGGCAGGGAATGCTCGTGTGGAGAGGAAACATTGCTCTCGATCTACGATTGTAGATCGAGAGCAATGCATCTAGGATGTAGTGGCTAAGGCACTTAATGATTAAATTACGTCTTATCTTGGCTGGCCGCTTAATGGCCGGAGGGAGTTGACAGCATTTATAAGTTGCTGTCTGGTGAGAGAGAGATGATAGGGAGATCATTAATAGGATCCAACTCAGAGTGTTGGAGGGATAATGCTGCAGGAGAGGTACTGGTTTGGAATCTGGCAGTGTGATCCATTCAGTCATTTGGATCAAGATTTGAATTAAACATGCTGGTCTGGTATAGTACGGAATTTTTCCCCATAGATAAGTTAGCTTCTGTGTATCTCTTTATTTCTGATGCCTTGTATCGGTTTAAAATACTCGTAGCACTTGTTCTGGAACACATGATCCTATCTTGAGTGGTGCCAGAGATTTCCACTGTCTGTGAAATGGCTGCTTATTGGCAAACTGTACGATAAATCTTTGCCCCATCCAGCTCTGGTCCTCGGAGAAATGCAAACAGTTTTGGCTGACTGGGAAGGTATTGTTCATTACTTTTGTAGGAGAGTGCTTAGAGGTGATGGAAGGTTAAAATCGCTGCAGAGTAGATGAGGAGTGTAGGGGTAGTTATCAAGCTCTCGTGGAGTAGTACAGTTGGTAGAATCGCCGTACTTCCTATATTGGGTGGAAAAGACCTGAGTTCGAATCCCCTTGATGACGGGAGATATTTTTATTGTTTTTTTTTTTTTTTTCATGGAACTCGGGTTTTTCTTCCAGCAAACAAACAGAAAAAAGACCTCAGAACACGCACAATTTACAGACAATATACACGGAGCAACATGGCATTAGTCGGCGATGATCCTAAAACTCAACGCCAACCAATCTTACTTAGTTATCCAATATCTGGTGCTCGAGGGATGTAAATTGCCGTTATATCAATTGAACAGGCATTAAGTTTAATTGTCACTAATACGGCTTCCCAGAATGAGGAGTTACTAGACGTCGCGCGAACAAATTTAAGGTTGGTATCTTTTATTAAAATTTGTTACTCCGCTGCCTCTGAAGTGGGATCTTGATGTGTAAAATGACGAAAATGAATGAATGATCCAGCAATGGCAGCACAGGCTATTGATTATTGACAGAAAAAAAAATTCAGTAATTTTATGCATTTCATGTTTGTAATTTTTCTTTTTCTAAACCATGTAACAAATAACTGTGATTATTTATTATATTGTTTAAAAATGAATGAGATCTTTAAATATTCATTAAAGGTGGTGTTATAAAAAACAGTACGCATATTATGTGCAAAAGGTTTTTGATTCAAAAGCTTGTGTGTCGAACCTGAGATAGCATCAGCAGTTAATTACATTGGTATTGTGCTAAATAGTGATGGAGACCTTGGTGTCACTTTTTGATGTGAGACTTAGCTTTATTTACTACATTGAAATGCTTCTGAGTAGGTTGAATTGTCTCTGATGGAAGGCTTAACAGAATCTTCAAACAGCTTGTATCCATCATGCCTGTGGGCAGCTCAAGAATGGGCATCGACTCAAAACCTGCTCTAAATGAAATCTTTTTTTATTTTTTTTGTCTTTCAGTCTTTATTATCGTGTTAACAATAATCATCATATAAACTTGATGAACTGAACTATAGAAATCTCAGTGGCAGCTTTCTTCTAGCTAAAGAACTCCCAGTGATCCAATACAACTTAAATCTCGAAGTGAAATGAAGAAATTTGAAACTGATAGCAAACAGACGGTCTCTTACCGTATGGGTTCCTCAAGCTTGTGAGGGCTGAACACCATCTTGTTGCTAGTCCAGATGCTGCCAAATGACACAATTCAATTATTCATGTGACGAACTTGAAGGTGGTGTCTATTCCTACACGAAATCTTATAATCAGCACCTAATTACTCTGCCAGTTATGTGTTAACCTAACAAGACTGATCACCAATATATTGGTACCGTGGACATCGTCTTGGAGACGCGGTTGTTTTGACCCGCCCTATGTACTTATCTCTAAATTGAATGACCAGTTAACGTAAAACTCTTGGCAATAATATCCGTGATGGGCTTTTGTATTTCTACTGTATTGTACAAATAAAGATAATTTCTTTTTCATTATTTGGAAGGTCTTTAATAGAAATGGAATATATGATGTATTAAGCACAATCAATAAATTAATTCCTAATTACTCATTTACGTAATTGGCTTTTTACACCAAGTTGCGCAATTCGGCCGCTTCATCGTTGTAGTATGGCAGATCTCAGCCCTATAAAAAAGTTGAAGATGCCCTTTTGAGATTAGGTTTATTGTAAGACAGTGAATTATCTCAACCTAGTCACTTTTTTTTTTGGCTTCTTTAATTTGCGCATAATAATAGGATATTCGGAATTAGAAAGCAAAACACGACTGGTAAAATTTTTTACCTCTTAAAGAGGTAAAAATTGTCTGGAAACCGCGTGTTACCTTAATTTTGTATAATAGTGTATTTCTTAATATCAGAACCAACCAGTCTATTCGGAATGCGAGTTCTTGCCAGTCGAATGGTGGGTTGAAGGATTTATTTTATTCAACAGCTGCAGATATTACGGTAAATTCATACAATGCAATGAGTGTCCTTGAAGTGTCAGTTAATGGAGGGGCGTCCTTTTTCCCCCTCGATGTGATAAAGGACAACATCGTTGGAGCGCATCAGTCCCACCAGAGAATCCGTAATTGCCGAATATTTCTGCTCCTTCTTCAAGTAACAGCAGAGATTAATTTTGCACTTTTTGTACACGATCGAAACGTTAGGGGGTGGGTGTGAAATCTCCCGAAATTGTTCAGAAAGTTGTGTCAGCGTTTCCTCATTCTTCGCATATCCAGAATCGCTCGCTTTTATTTCTTAGGTAATAATTATTCCTTAGAGACCAAGAAAGCGCAAAATTCAGCGATTTACTCTTCATGGAACCAGGACACAATTGTCAACAATAACTGGGTTTGTCCGCTGTTTTCGACTACCCTTACATTACTTATGATTGCATTGTCGATCTTCGGACGACGGTCAGTGTCTCCAAGAGACTTCAACTGTCGCTGATGACGGTTTGGTTGGCCGCCTCCGTGCCCCGCATCTTCCCTTCTCCTAAACTGCCGCCATCTCATTGGTCGACGCTCAACAAGCCCGTTTAGGTGTACTGACTTAATTGTCAACGAAGACCAATCATGGAAGCTGCTGGCGCGTGAAAGCGGCAGCGCGCGACCTAGAACACGCGACTGTCCATGGCCGTGCACGGTCGATCTCTTCGTCGGGCCACTACAACACCATTAACGGGGATGCGCCCGAGGCAGCGAAAAGTACGAAAGAGCAATCGCCCGTAATTTCATGAAAAGATTGTGTACTTTGCGACATGAAACAGACTGCGAAGTAGATGTGAACTGCGGGGCCACCGCTTACTATGGAGAAGGCGCGATCGCCCAGCGACTTACTTCTCTCCGCAGCGAATAGCCAGAAGCACGACCACGAGAGCGGCATACTCAAGTCTCGACTGACCTCTTGCAAATCGCTGACCAACTCCCGCAAAGAGCAGAGACCCCGTGCGACGCTGAACGTCCCCTCCTATTCCATTGACGCCATCTTGGGCCTGAAATCCCGGAGACGACTGACCTCTGACGGCGATGTCAATGACACGGATTCTGTTGTCCGTAGTCCCGCTGACCCGACGTCAAGGACCACTCTGACTGTCGTGGGTCGCAGTCACCTGGCTGCGCGGTTCGAGGAGTCCCAGAATGGTGCGTAAAACGTTTTTATTTTTGAATGTGTGTGTGTGGTTTGTTAATTAGGGTAATGGAGTGGTCGTGCTCACCTGGTTTGCTCTGAGCGACAGGTTTACATGCGGTAGATCTGCGTCCGCACACGAGAGCGGGTGAACTGATTTCACTGCCATAATGCGCGCCGTAAGTCTCCGACACACGCTGTGCACCGCGATACATATTGCATGAAGTCCTATAACGCTTAATTGCTCGAACGGGGGAAAGGAGGAGGGAGGGAGGGAAAAGGGGTCTAATTGTCGCAACACAAAGCGCACGCCAGATCACGGCCCTACGGTGTAGAGTTCAAGTAAGCTTCGCTGGTCGTCGCTAAATGGGGTAATTCACTTAGCAAACGCTCACAGCAGCACGCGCTCTACATTAGGAATGACCCGCGGTAAAAAAGAGTCGAATGTCATTCGAGTCATTTCTACGTTCGGTTATCTTCCGATGCAGGCTCCGTGTCTCCGTGCACATGTCGGCGGACGTGAACGGAAAGAAAATATTTTCGCTCTCTCGTTTGTCTGCACAGCGAACCTCAGAAGCCTGACAGTTTCGGCAAAGGTAGTCATTATTGGCGGTAACCACACGGACTGCGGTAGACATAATGGATAGGTCATGGCTTCAGACAGACAGCGAATAGTTTTCACCCCCCCCCCATACGACTCTTCTCGTCGTTGGTATCCATTGGACCCGTCTAGAATTAGCTCACGTGATATTAATTCTCCAAGTACCGCAGTATATTGAATCCATATCCAGCAGTATTTTGCTGGAAGAGATTTTAAAAGTTGGCTCATTTAAGTCCAGTTCCTAACTGTGCCAATTTTGTTTTAATGCTGTCGCGTTGTGTGTCTTTTGAGTGTGATTGCGTTGTACTGGATCTGATATTACATAAACATCGAGTTAACAATTTGGAAACAGAGAGAGAAGAGCACAAGCTATCTGTTTGAAACAGATTGGACGATGGACTCGGTTAAGACCGTTGGCATTGCAATCTCCGACAAATGTCTTTTGATACAAGTTGGGGAAAACATTGTAACCAAGTGTTATAATGGAAGTTTGACAGAGTGCGCGATGTTTTCGTTTTCAGTCATTATGTAAATTGCTGGCGCTTCGATTTTGAGCCAATGAATCATTCTGGAGCTTGTTCTATTATAAGCTCGATTTCAGTTATTATTGCAATGTGAGGGTGTTTAGATCGTATCAGTGTGTTGCCCGTTCTTGTGTTAGTGTGCTTCCGTTATAAACATCGTAATATTGGTGTGTTAACTAAATATTCAGAAGCCCACACGAAATCACGCCAGGATCCTGTCACAGTTCTTTGGTAGTGAGCAACATTTTGCCTTCAACAAAGCTGCTGTTGCAGCAAAAACACTATTAATAAGATAGAACATGCAGAGTTTTTTGCTTGCAATGCGTTTCACGTATAATGAAATCTTTTAAATTATTTTGTAGAATTTCACCGCTTCTATCAGCCAAAATCGAATATCCTTTAAGTTATGTGGTCCTTAGTGTGATCTTGTAGACCTTAAGGATGACTGAAACTTACGTATACGGTTTTCTTCCTCCATAGCGACTGAAATGGGAGAACATGATTTGTTAATGAACATAATGGGTTGCTTTTTTTCAAATAAACATTCATTAAAATCGCAATTGTTGTGTGCAATTATTATGCTGAACCGCAGGTGAGTGGGGATTATCAACTAAGCTTGAAAATCATCATCGTGTAGGCTTACAGTGTCCTTATAATGGTTGCTACGCTATTTTCAGAATTAGATTTCTGCAGTCAATTCTACTTCCCCATTTGAGAATAAATGGTTTAACTTTCTTAAATAGCTCTATTCCCCTTAGAACCCCCCACACTGATAATTTACAGTTTATTCTTGAAAAGTTTCATATACGTATGTCTATTATTTAAATAGATTAGTGAGAGTTTAATTATTTCTAAGGATAAGCATGCGTTCCTGATAACAGGATATTGAACTGCAGATAATGATCTCGAAGTACTGGACATTGGTATTTTGGATAAAATGGGCCCCATACCTTCCACAATATGATCTGAAGGCACAAGAGATTATTACGGAACTCGTGCAACAGCGTAGTTACTACCCATCTGTTTAGCACTTATTTTAATCTTAAAATTACCTCTCGACGTTTGAAGCTTACATCATTATTAAGAATTATTACAGCAGAGTCCGTTGCCAATCCAGTCAATTTACGAATTGTTCAGCAAAAGTCTAGAGTTAAGATGCTGGAAAACCCCAAATTTTGAGAAGTTCAACGAGAATATGATAAATTCATGTTTCTTATTTGATGTTTGGAATTTTGGAAGGAAAGATTAATATTGCAAATACTGATCGCAAAGGAAATTACCCACGTTGTCATCAGTTTTAATATCCTTGTGATTACAATTTCCTCACTCTTAAGTTATGTTTTTGTTAAGTTCCACGATTAAAATTATATCGATGTTTCCATCCATCTCTTTTGGCGAGCAGAACCTTCGTGGGTAGCACAGTTGGTAGAATCGTTGTCTTGCCCACACCGGCTGGAAAACACCTGAGTCCCATCAATGCCGCGAGGAATTTTTATGGGCTTTTTCACATCGTTGTTGAGTTATTCGGTCTCAGGCGAGGTCAGCACGGTTTTTCATCCAGCAAACAGAAAATCGACCTCAGAAGACACTCAATTTACAAACAGTATATACAGAGAAATATGCCGCTGATGCTCCTAAGACCCTAGAGAATACAGCGAATGGTGAACAAAAAGGTATTAGTATTACTCTTCTGAGCCTGTGTTCATTATTGAGTTCCAAAAACTTGGGTTGTAACTGATTAGTCCAAACTTAATTTTGAACAAACAATAAAGTTTGTTTACAGTATCATGCTGCCAGCCGAAATGATCGTTTGTAAGGGGTTCCTTACAGCTTATGAGTATCGTTCCCAGTGTGATATAATATTTCTCGGACTTAAGATTATTGCAAATATAATTAAATCATTGATGCTTCTCATGTAATATACGTGCCTGCAATATGGTAGTAGCATTTATATCGATTAAAAACACCATTTTGATAATCAGCTTCGACAGGTTTAGGATTTACAACTGAAACTTCATTGAAACTTTTTTGTTCATGTAAGATAAAGGGTATTCAGGTCTCCTTAACTATCATTAAATTCTATTAATGTAAATTGGGTATCCACCTCTGTTATCGGAAGATACCGAATTATACTTAAGAAGGCTGTAAGTATATCAATGTTCATCGAGAAAAACAAAGTGCATCCCCTTTTTATGAAAATTTATATTGAAACAATCGAAAAGAATGTTAGGACGACAAACAGCTCTGTATATTTATGGCGTTCCATAATCCCCGGTTATCTTTTCTTGTTGTTTTTTGGCTACTTTCAGCTCGGACGTTAATCCGGCTGCCAATGAAAAATGAAAGCTCATATTTATGCGAGTTAATGTTAATCTCCGAGTTGCGAAGCATCTTTTTTTCATTCTTCTGTTGAACACGACAGAAATGAAGACGTTCAGTTTTTCTGAAACAGTTTTAGAATACCATAAGTAGTAATTGCAGCCATGACAACATCACCATTATTGATTTTCGGCTCGGGAGCGCTTGTTTCCTAAAAAAGGAAGCGTTTATTTTCCGCAGAAAAAGTCGTTTCGCCTTCTGACAGACGATTGCATCCGGTTTATATTGGACTCATCAGGGAGGAGATCAAACAATGAACGCGATCTCAGCCTAAGCAATTGAGAACGTTGATGGTACAGTTTTTCGGTGATGTTGCGCAGTTAAGTTGATCTTTCAATTGTTGATCCTCACAATTAGAGGTTGCTATTGGCAGAAAGGAGCGTATTAGCAGTCTGATTTTCATGTTTCTTGTATGATTCTATACGAATTAAAATCGTAAACCATACGCAACAAAACTTACGTCATTATTAGAACAGCAGAGTCCGTTGCCAATCCAGCCATTTCGTCGTGAATATTCCATGGTCGATTTATCTATTTTACGGGGATGAAAAACCGATTCTTGAAGGGGGGGAAAATATGTACTGTGAGTATGTACTGTGTATTGGCCGACTAACTTGGGCACAGTGTCACTCTGACTGGTTACAAGAAGCGTCTTTTCCACACGATATGAGAGAGCGATTCATTTGGTAGGCAGTGAACAGTTTATTTTTGGTTACTGAGTTGTATTGTTAATTCTAGTTATTAAATTATTCCTCACAGGCAAAAAATTTCAGCAATTGTATCGATAATTTTTGAGCCTCTAAAATAATTGAGACAATATTAAGTTATGTGAAACACATTGATAGTGTTATCAATCATCTGAATGTTTATTTTAAACTCGTTTGAATGATATTTGAAGATCAATCAGGTCCAGTTTCGACTGCATCATTTAATTTTTGTATTTATTAGTCAATACTTTAAATTAATTCAAATAAAAGCGTTACAATTTCTTCTTATAAATCAGCGTTATTGCCACACGTTCATCTCCTCATAAATTCAGCAACATTCCTTCTTCTTGCTTTTTGAAAACTGGTAGCGTGTTGAGGGAAATTGTCAGAGGTTGGACAATCATTCCAACTCATAATCAGAATCGTTATTTGTAAAGAATTTCTCTGAAAATTGTAATCGATTCTTTTTCCTTGCAAAGATGCCAGTGGGAGGGAAGGGCTTCATGATATTTAAGTGTCACCTCTATTTATTGACAATTGGTTACCATAGAAATGAAATACTCGAATAGTGCCCCTGATAAAATAAATATATTAAAAATTAATTTAATTAAACTTAAAAATAATAATAAAATAAAAATTTCGGTTGAAAGGGGAAAAGAATTACGTAAGTGGTGTAGTAATCAATGAAACTCGTGGTAGGTTGTATGGCATGAAATTACAGATCTAACAAGATAGTAGTTGAGGTATTTATAAGTCGAAACACACTCATTTTACACACCTAAGCCAATAACAGGACAAAAATTAAGAATAAATTCCAGCAGATTTCAAATAGACACACCATTAAGTGCATCGAAATCCTTCCGACTAGAAGTTTGACATGCGTGAATCAAAAATCCAAACAGTTGTGCTTTCAAAGATTCTATTTCTGTACTTCTTGTTTCATCATATTCGATTCGAAGTCCAATCTATTAATGAAGTCTGCACTAAAGGGAAAAAGTTTCGCAGAGTTCTTCGCAGATGAAGCTAATATGCGAGGACATATTCGCAGGTAAATGAATTAAAATGCGCAGTTCCAAACATGAAGAGCAGCACTTCCATATCTCCTGCTACCCAAATTATTATTTATATCTCCCGACTGTTTTTTTTTTTTTTTTTTTCATCCAGTAACAATTTGGTACGAAGTGCTCGGAGTGGTTGTGTGTATCTCTTATTATTTTTATTGATTTAAGAAATCTGTCATTATTCTACAGGTGTTCAGGATTGCAACCTTTTGGAGTACCATTTAGGTGATCTCTGGGAGGCGCATTGCTGCTAGACTCTTTGGCACCATGCCGGTAGTTCACATGGTGATCGGAATGATTGTTACCTATTCCATGTGCCACATTTCTTTTACTTCCTGTCAGAGGACTGTGTACTTCCTGACCTTTTCCTCGTAGGGTTTCTGGAGTTTGCTGGCGTTGAGTACTGCTGTGTCGGTCAGATAGATCGCCATTTCCTTCTTGTCGATGAGGGTTATGTCTGATCTGTTGGACAAGATCGTCGTGTCCGTTGTTATGATGCGGTTCCATTACAGGTTGTGGACTGGGGTCTCTAGTACAGTCAGGGGTTCGTACTTATAATACAGTGCACTTTCTTTGATCAATTGGTATGTCCTCGCTAGCTTCTGAAGTATTATTCTGGCGACCTGGTCGTGTCTGCTCCTTCTGGTTGATCATCCTGCATTCTAGGCGGCTGATTGTGTTGAATCATTTCTGAGACCGGGTTGCATCGTCAGATAATGTGTCATCTGTTATTCCGGGTTCCTTGGCGTTATATTTTCTGTAGTTCCTGACATTGATCCAGGTCTTCGATGGCGAGCATGAATCTTGCTGTCTCAGAGAAGAGCTTCCCATTCGTGAGTTATACATTGAAGCCATTTTATCTATGTGGCCTTGATGGAAGTCATTGTAGTGTCTGCCATGGAGTGCTTCTTTTCCCCTCTTTCTGTCTTCGTTTCTTCCGTCTGGACGGGAGGCAACTCAGCTGTTAGATATGCCTCTTGAGTGGGATATGCCTCTTGCCTGTCTTCTTATGGCCTTGTAGAGTGGTGCTGTATTTTTACGGAAATAATCCTTCAGGTTCTCAGTTGCTTCCTTCCGTTGTTCGATGAGGCCTGTCAAGCCGCTTCCTCCTTCTTTCCGCACTGTGGTTACTCTTTCTAAGGCCTACTTCAGGTGGTGTTGGCGGCTCTTGGTCATCATTGTCCTTGTCTTTCTCATGATATCCTCCAGCTCAGTGTTCATCCAATCTATGATCCCGAAGGAGTATGTTAGCACCCGGACTACATAGGTGTTTATGGCTGTAACTGTGTGTTCTCTCCGTTCAGCTTTGCTGCTTCGGAGTCTCTGATAGTATTTTTCAGTCAGACAGGCCTTGATCTCCTTGTGCTCAACTGCTCAGCCTGCATCATCCCCAGGTATTTGTAGATCTCTCCTCCTATCAATGCGTCGATCTCTTTACCAATCTGTAACTGGTTGTTTCGGCCGACTAATTTTCTCTGATGCAATCTGTGGGTCTTGCATTTGTCTAGTCCAAATTCAATGCTGCTGTCATTGATGAATTCTTCGGTGATTCTCAGTACACCTTGATGTCATCCATGTACATCAGGTGGGAGAGGGCGTACATGTTCTCCCTTTTTTCTTTGAAGTTATATCCGTAATTGGTGCTGTTGAGCATGGTGGATAGCGGATTATTATTATTATTGTTTTAAGAATGCCAAATGTATGGCACAAATTGGTATTTATTGAATATCATTGAATATTTATTGTATAGAATGTGCATGCTTCTTTTTATTATAATTTTTTTGCTGTAAGGAAGCAATATGAAAAGTTGAAAAGTAACTGGTACTTTGAATGGTAATAGTCAATGTTACCTGAGGGTCACAACCCAATTTTGAAAGTGCTTCTGTTCTATTTCTATCAATTTTATTTAAAGTGATAGAAGAAACATTTTTAAGTATTACAGTATAAAATAATAACAAAACAAATCGGACACTTTATGTACAGAGATTCAGTAAAACAAATGTGTAATTGAATGTCACATAAGTTATAGACACGAGTCATAATATTGTAAAGTAATATTAAACTGTATAATGCTACTTTGCACTGCCCTCGCAACACAATGGATAAAATCACTGTCTTCCCGATATCAGGTGGAACATGCTCGGGTTCAAATCTCATCAATGAAGCGAGGAATATTTATGGGCTTCAAACGTCGTAGCTGATTTAGTCAGTCTCAGAAGATGGTTGTGTTTTTTTTTTGTTTTTTTTTTCCCAGAAACTCCGGTTTTTCGTACAGAAAAGAGGAAAATCGATCACAGAATACACACATTTTCAGATATAGTATACTGTTGCCTCCTAGCTTTAGTTGTTTTGCTGCTTAACACACACACACACACACACATAGTTGTACTGAATACATATGAATCACGTTGTATGGAATACGAATTTTCTATCCATTGTGCATTCTATTTATTTTTATTATTATTTTTTTTTAATCAAAAGGCCTTTAAAATATTTTATCTACGCATTAGAAAGTTCCAGGTTCAGGAGGAAGGTCGTATTTCCGAGGAAGAATATGCTATGCAGTCTGGCTACCCTCTAAATAAGGGTTGTGGTTACTTTATCAACATTTGCTGTCTCTGACTGGGGCAGGTCTGAGTATTGCTCTCAATACTCAGACCTGCCCCATTACCATTATGACTTCTTTCATTTTCATCATGGGCCAATTGTGCATCATCCACGAATTTGGATGATGGATTGAGGGAGAAAAAATCGCTAACTTCCTTCAATAATATTACTGTATTTTTATTTTATTTTTTTTTTGGATTTGCCATTCCTCATTATTATCGGATGCCAGTAGCGAGTCTACAAACCAATCCACATGTGTCCCTCAATTTCTGAACCTCTTTGCTTTTTCCATAAAACGTTCAAGGATCCTTTGGGAAACAACATCACATCTTTCAAAGGAAACAACGATTCAAATCGTTCAAAGGAATTCCCAAAGGAAACAACGATTCAAATTTTCCAAAGGAATTCCCAAAGGAAACAACGATTCAAATCTGCGGCTGAATTCACAACAGTGCTCCCACTCCAATATACGAATATGTGGTGTTTAATGGCACAAAATGGAATTCCATTTGAATGAACCAGCTTAGGACAGGGTTGTTATTTTTTAGCGTCAAAGTTACATGGATTCTCCAAGGTACTGTTATTATAAAGAAGAATTAAATACTCGTATATAATGAAGCTAGCGTGTGACTCGCAAGTTATGGTTGGGCAGGGGAGGAATACACAAAGTGAGCGCACGGGTCATTATGACTTCACTTTTTCATTTATTATTATTTATTGCTTGTGAAATTCGAACATTTCCACCTCTGGGAATACGGGCAGTAAGCACAGGTGTGGTCGGCAAGGGGGCAGATAGGCAACAGTTGTTCCGTGCCCTGCCTTCTTTTAGCACCTAAGCTCGATAAATCTTGTTTTGTGCTCGTTATCTTTCTCATCATGGCGAAGGCACCTTACTTTCTTTAATCGCGCATGTTTCCACTTTGTTATTGGCAACGTTCTTATTCTAGTCCGAAGAATGCAGACAAGCTTCTTTTGCACGGTGCCGCCTTGTCGGATTAGAGAGAAAGGACAGCACAGTTTGTCGCCTTTCTTGTAATGTTAAGCTAAGGTGAAACGTTACACCTTTCTGGACAAGGTGAACTCCGACACAATAGTTCAGGGACTGGTGGGGGTATATAGGCGCCGACGATCAGTCGGTTAAGCCTCCGTATGTTAGAATAAGTGTCGAGCCGCTTCGGTGATCTTTGTCCCACCAGAACTAAGTTTAGGGGCATTTCCTTGAAATATTTGACACTGATTTCTGCTGTTCGATCTGCCACTTGTAAGGATTGGAATGTCGTCTGTGGTATCGGTGAGAACGGATTTACGATATCTCTGTTTGTATGCATTTACTCTCAGTTGACTAAACACGAGATGAAATGCAACCAGAAAATAGTTTAGCCTATGTAAGAGTGTTTATTTAGGGACAAATTGGTATTGAAAAATATTAGCTTAAACGAATTCAACTGGATATTTTGTAGCACTTTGTTCACTAAAAAAAATTATACTGTATTCCGCTCTTCAACTGGACTCTCTTTTTCCTAAATGCTAATGAAATCCATAAGGGTTGCTAGAAATATGACGAGGAAGAGTTAAGTAAGGCGTATGGCATACTATACAAGAGTTGCTGTTTGGATTCACGTAATTTCATTTCGAACTTCTTGACAGAGGAAAGTAATTAGAACACTAATTATGGTGTTAAGTGTAGAGAGAGACAGTTAGATAACCATCTGGAAATATTGCAGAGTAAATTAAAATAGATCATTCACATCTATTACAGTTTATTGTGGCATCTTCAATGTTATATAGACTGAAGTTATTCACTCTCTTCACAATGAAATAGTGAATGAAAAAGAAGCAAAATATTACTGCAGTAGCTGTTCTCATCCCTGCAATTAGAGCAAACGATTTTGATTGATTTGAAGTCTATTCTTTTGTTTTATAATAGGATTCCTATAATTCTTAACGATGCGGTAAATTTTTTTTCGGTCTATATTCACTTGAAATATCTTTTTATATTAAAAAAAAATCATGTTAGGAACCCCTGAGAACGCCCTCACCCATGTGTATTATTTCCATAAAGTGTGCGTGTGTTCTCTGGTCGATTTGCCTGTTTTGGTGGACGAAAAACCTTGCTGTCCACGCCTGAGACCGACTAACTTAGCCACGATATGAAAAAAAGCCGATGGAAGTTCCTAGGTCATTGAGTGGATTCGAACTCGGGCCTATTCCACTATGCAGATTGTATTAAATGAGAAAATGATTTATGATGAACTCGTCGTGTAACTGTTGTGGTTGCGCAGAAGTATAAAAAGATTTTTATTTTAATCAGCAGCGCCCGTTCCTTGAATCTTAACAGTAAGAAGTGCCAACCTAAATTGGCAACAGCCCACAGTTGAAATGAGAGAAGATGGAATTACGAAGATGGATTTTCGGTAGAATTTCACCTTTGGAAAATGAGGAATAATTTTGATAGGTGTGACGACAAAAATCTCATTAATCAAGTCAGATTAATGAGACTGGTTTCAATTTGGTGGGGTTTAATATCCAATGGGCATACAGAACTTCAAATATTCGAGAGAAGAAAACCGCCACTTACTCGCACTTTTAATACGGTAATATCACTCTGTATTAGACTCTCCCAGTGAGAACGAGGGTTAGTATCAATGGATTGCATTTTATATCTCCCGATTTTAACCTCACTGCAAAGCCCAAGCAAATAAATGGCCAGCTGGAAACGTATCTTCATTTTCACTTGTTTCACCCTGATATTTTTATATTAACGTAATCAAGGTGCTTTTACTTTACTCTTTTCTGTACGCGTATTCTCGAATCCTTAGCCCAAAGAAAGAAGACAGTGTCTGTGGTCTTAAGAAATCACAGCAGGCTATTAACTGCTACAGAAAGAGAGAATTTAGCTGAAGAGTTAGTTGCCTATAACTGAATCCTAGGGTATGTATTACCAGGATCTGCCTTCTGTAGTTGGTATATTCATAAAATTTGTTTGGGTCAGTTTTCAGACTGTTGTAAAACGTTAGTACGTTGGCTGGGAAGAATCTTTTGAGACCATCAGTGTTGTTCAGGATACTGCGAAGAGATAGGCGTGGATCCGTTCACTTCCCTCCTACCTGTTTAGAATCCTTCAACTCATCCCCTTATGTCAGGAGCTTCAATACGTCTACAAATGAGACCGGACAAAATTAGAATGTTCTTCGCTAAGATTAAGCGAAGGTACAGCAAACGGGTTTTCTATAATCCTGTTTAACCGGTTTACAACGGTTTTGGAGTAACACTTCGTCGTGTGTGTTGAGTTGTGAGTGGACAACTGATCCCCACAAGTTCCTGCCTCACAGTCGATATTGCGGAGAAGGTTTTGGTTTTTGCAGAGTGGGGGTAGAACTTTAAACTGTCGTTCTCCAACATTAGGTTTTGATCTGTGTGGCAATTTTTCTTCCTAGCAGCGAATCCTTCATTCACTAAGCTAGCTGGTGAGGTTCACCGTCAGATTTCACTTTAGGATTTAAAAAAATGAAGTTAATTCTTCAGCTCTGTGAATATTT
Source organism: Mastigoproctus giganteus (assembly GCF_048544385.1). Lineage (NCBI taxonomy): Eukaryota > Metazoa > Arthropoda > Arachnida > Uropygi > Thelyphonidae > Mastigoproctus > Mastigoproctus giganteus. The sequence goes on from NC_143576.1 coordinate 34,700,778, forward strand.
TGTTGTGTGGCTCGTTTTTAATAATCTTACGTTGAAATAAAGAAACCAAGCTTGTACTATCTGTAACTTCATTCTTTCTTATGTTGCCAGTTGGCCTATAAAATTTGGACAAGCTTGCTCTAGGCAAGTGCATCGCAGTTTAGCCTTTGCGGCTCATTTTCCTTCAGACCCGTCCATGAAATTAGAATCTTCCTTATCTTTCCAGATACTTCGTGGCCTTATTCCCAACATGAGGTCACTTGACGTAATGGTCCATATATTGCCGCGAGAGGAAATTTTATACCGCATTAGCGCCATTCTCGAGTTGACTTTCGTTGCATATTTTGCTGCTCCTGCTCTCTAGGCAGCACGTGGTCAGCGATGTTGAATTCTGGAACGTTTGAATCTTTGTTTTATGTGGTCATGGTGACTGTTGAAACATTCTTTTTATAGTTTGATTATGACGTGGCTACAGAATGTCTGAGGAAGAACCCACCAGTGCCTTTCAGCCCTCCGGATCTCTTTCTGTACCTGAATTAATAATTTGGGGTAATCGCTAAGAAAGTAGTAGCATTTTCAACGCTTAAATGATATAATTTGTGTATTATGGTCAACGATATCTCTTTCTCAATCTCTTTAACAGCAATGGGCAAAAGTGCACAAGTTAGGGATAGGAACAAATTCGGATTTGGCCACACCGAGTTATCAGATTATACCTAACGGATATTCGTCGTATTCTTTCAAGTGCAACATGTCCTCACAGCTGTTCCAATATTGCGCGAGCATGTTACTACTGCTATTACTCTCACGTGGAAGTCGGTTGTAGGTATCGATTACTGTTGAAACTGAATGTACTTATTTCCGCAGCTGCGTGCTGTCTCAGACAACACCCTGAAACAGGATTTCTCAGCCTCACAGCCCTCCTAAACTTCAAAAAATTCTAGTGATTTGCCTGTAAATCGTATATTCATATACGCTGGGCATCCACTTTATTAGGTACACAACCCTTTCAATTTCCATAAAGTAGAGCGCTGCTCAGCAACAGGATTTCTGTTCGGATCATGCCATATAAGGCAGGTTGTCAGATACGTAGGGATGCTCCTTGTATGCAATTCAGTGCGAGAATGGACACGACGAAAAATTTAAGTGATTTTGAACATGGCGTGAGTGTCAGCGGTAGTATGAGTATCTTGGAAACTGCAACCCTGCTGGTGTTTTCACTTACGACTGTGTCTCCGGTTGTGACCAAGTCGTTAAAGGAGAGAGAGACTGACGAGATTGGTGCAGGTTAGAAGAAAGGATACACTCAGTCAAATAAAACCCAGGGTAACCAAAGAGGCATTTCAGACCGGCAACTCGTCGTACCTTGTCAGGGATAGGGCATCGCAGCCTAACCGGGTTCTACTCCTGACAGAGAATAACAAGAAGGTATGGTTACAGTGGGCTCAGTTTCAGCCCGGTTCAATCCGCCTGATCCCACAGGTAGAACGAGCTCTTTGGACACTTTTTTAGAGATTTGCAACTATCCAGTTTTCAACAAATGTTTGGAAGAAGTTGAGTCAACATAGGTCAGGATCCTCCTAGCGCGTAAATCATGAACAGATACAGTTTGGTTCAAGAGTCCTATGTGCCAAAATCTCCAAACAGCCCCATAGCACGCTTTCGGCACCTCTTTGAGTCTGAAATTATCACTAACTCCGAGTTTTAATCGTATTATTTATTAACAAATATAAAAATTGTATTGCCTTTTTGGACTTGCATGAAAATAAATATTCATCTAAAGGGATTAGAGAGAAGAAAAATACATTTCACTTAAATGTAGAACTTTGTTTAATTCAAAAGATAAATGTTATGATTATTTCTTTGAATAAAACTTCAACAAACAGAAAACGCTTTCTGCTCTTGCATTAAATCATTATCTGTTCCGAGATGAAGTACACGAGACAATGTTTTTGCAGTGTTTCTGTTTTTCTGGCAAAAATTAATAACAGCAGATTTTTAGAAATAATTCAGAACGCTGTTGTTGAAAAGGGATCTCTTAATGAAATGCGTTTAATACTCGTGTGTTTTCGGTAACAACCAAAGAAGAATCCCATTAATTTTATAGGTAAGCGTCTTATCTATCGGACTATCTAGGCAATAAAGCTTGGAACTTTCATGAGTAGTTAATGTTCCAAGCTAATAGAATAAATAAATAAATGTTGGGAGCATTAAATATAACATTTTATGATGAAGATGAAAAATGTACAAATGAAAAATGTAAAAAAAAAAAAGTGCTTTATATTTCGGCGCTTTCGATTTTTTCTTAAATTAAATGATTTGTTTCTTTTTCTGTAATTAATAGAATTCAAACGTAAATACAGTTATCCCCTTATGATTTAATTTAAAAAAAATTATAACTTTATTGAACACATTAAAACTCTGTAGGGTAACGTTCTCTAAACTTAAGCTTTCAATTCAGTTTCTACTGTATAATTATTATTCTTCTCCCTTATACTTTTAAGTACCTTTTCTTTATAGCTAAATCTATTTCTTCACAAGCGACACCACTTTTACATTTCAATTCCCGAGAAGAGTTTATGGACTGTCTGAAGATAATTGAAACTGTTTAAACTAAGAATTTATTTTTTCCATACAACTTGTATGAAAAAAATAAATAATAATTTGCCCATTTATTGTTTTGTCCGATTTTAATGAAACTTGGAAAGGCTCAACAAATATTTTTAAAAGGTTCAAATATAAAATTTTATAAAAATTTTCCCACTTTTACACTGTTATTCCCACTGTTACATGCGGACGGACGGACATGATGAAGACAATAGGCGCATACATATATATTGTGAACTCGCCCAAAAATGTGACAAAAACGGAATTAATAATAATAATAATAATAATAATAATATAAACGTAATAATCGTAATAGTGGCCTAGATTGAGTCAGTTACTGGTTCATAAGATGTCAGCATCATCTTCTGGAGTCTGAAGCATATATATACAGAAGAAATTCGGTTTAGCCTGTCTCCATCTCATGAGGAGCAAAGCCGCACGAGATTGGTTCAGGACTTCAAATTGCTCTGGCAGGTGATCAGTGTCCTAGAAATACGCAGTTGTCATCATACTGAACTCAGGTGGGGAATGGGAAGATTAGCCTTGAAGGAGGAGTGAGGCTTAGTCTAGAAGAAAGCTACGATATGCAGAATTTGAAATTTATCCTTGTCCGGTGTTCTGAATTAGGATTGGGAATATTTGTCCAGCAAGGAAAACAGCACCGAAACCTTGAGGAGGATTTCTATATTGAAGTTAAGTGTTGGTTTTGATTATAGATGATTCTCGGTATTTGTTGGTTGCGATGCGTGAGGTTATTGTTCTACTGCAGGATAAGTTGAACGATTGATGGGGATTTACTGAGGAAGCAGACCATGGGTGCAAATTCAGCAGATTCAAGGCTAACTCAAAGAAATTGTTGTACTTAGACAGAGCATTAACCTTTCCTTGACAACAGTTATGACACTCTCAGTTATGAGATCTGAGATTTTGAACGAATGAAATTTTGGCCCCTGAAATTTTGGTCGAATACCATGGGCCTTTATCCCGAAGATGGATGTTTCTGTTGTGTGTTAGAGACTGGATAAAACAAAGAGGTCATCATCGATTTTGAAGAAAATTATTAGAATAAAGAGGAGAGCAAGGCCGCTGAGGCTATGGTATGCATCTTAACTGTCAAACAAGATCAACATTGCCTTCGAACACGTTAGAATGGGAGTTAGAACTGCAAGGAGCTTTTAAGTGATTGATCTGTTATCTAGAGCAGAATAGGGTTGAGCCAGGCACTGCTCAGTTTAGGTGGGGAGGGTCATTTGGACGCATCATTACAAGAGTGTGTGCACACTAAACAGTTAATCAGCTAGCTACTACATTTAGTACAATACTACTCTCTGTCAATTGTAGCAAATGTAGTAGTCAGCTAACTACTACATATAACTACTATAAAAAAAGAATAAGCATCTGACATTTCTAATATCATGCTACACGAATGATATCAGATCAATCTGAACTTTAAAATGATCAGGTCATAAAAGATCAGCGACGGTTTATTTGCAATAAACTAATGGATAAAAACGCCTAATATTCATGATGGGAGTAAGTAGGTGAAGAGTGCAGTTATGGAATCTACTCTATTCCCTTGCTTTAAGTGCTTGCAAGCTAACTGTAATAAGTCACGACTAATGCAAAAGAGTGTGAAACAGATGAATAAGTTGGATTATGAAATGGTAGATGTTGGGAGTCGATTTTACCATCGAAAAAATCCATTTGCTCCTACTGAGCTGCCAGGTTTTACTGGCAGCTCAGTAGGACAAGAATTTCCTTGTATGTTGATACATGCAAGGAAATTCTTGTCCTACCTTACATGTATCAACATGCAAGATAGGTAGAATATTATCATTTAAGACATGTTTCGTAAAGATTTCTTATTTAATTCGCTATTGTTTATTGCACTTACGAGAGGGGAGCATATCTGAATTATATGCTGTCCTGCAAAACATTTAGTTCCAACTGTTTGCCTCCCTCGTCATTCTCGTTGTTGGAGTACGTGTACCGTAATTAGTTCTATTTAAACTAAATGCTACAGCAGCTTGTTGCGCCATAAAACCACCAACAACGATCCTAAAATTTTGTGTAGGCTACTTAACTAAACTGACTACACAGGATTCTTTTTTTTTATTTTATTTTATTATTATTATTTTTTATTTTATTTACAACAAGATACATAACAGGTAACCATTAACAATGTATCTGAGAGCGATGGATGAAATGTATCTGGATGATTTTTGAATGAAATGTATCTGGATGCAGCTTCCATCAGTAGACTCGAACCCTTCTTGGGCTGCTTCTTGACCATCGATGAATTATAGCATGGATCAGCGTGGCAGGGGCTGTATTAAAGTTTATTGACTTGAACTACTTCCTGATAAGCTATTTTCCATTTAAGATTTCCTAAAGAAAATAATCCATGTAATTTACTTTCCTTTCCATATTGTTTTTCAAATTATAAGTTAAGAAATGGTCTTTTTATGAAGCACACATTCCTTTTTTAAAGCACCTGGATTTTTCTTCCTGGCTCACTGTACCCTACGTGACATAATGAGACCTGTATACTCGTGAACAATTATTGGTCTTGCAAATTCAACACAGAACGTGTATTTATGGGGACATAAAATAAAATTGCATATTCACAGAAACAAAATTAAACAGGTAGGGAATGATAACAGAGTGAAACAGTAATGTAGTCAAAAAGAACCCTATTTTGATTTAAAAAAAATGACTTGCATCTTTAACACAAAACCTAAGATTGGAGAGGGTTCTCAAGTCACTAATTGTGGTGGGTGGATCAAGGAAGACCCTCTTGAGTGGCTCAGAAACTTTCATCTTCATGAAAGTCTGTAGAGTCGCTTATTTTTACTGTCAACACACAGACTGCTGTGTGCGAATACTTCAGAGAATTTGTGCAGATATCTAAGAGGTTGATAAGCTAAAAATGATTGGTAATCTCTTCTAGAGAGGATGAAGGAATCGATAATTAGTTCAAGATGCCATGAAGATACGTCTGAACTATACCAGGGCCGTGTCATAATAGCGGACAAGACGATCCTGTACAACAACAGACATAACCCTCATCGACAAAAAGGAAATTGCTACCTAGCAGATCGACATAGCAATGCCCAACACCCGCATTCTCCAGGAAGCCTACGAGGAAAAGATCAGGAAGTTCTCAGACAGGAAGTCAAATATATGTAGCATATGGAACGAGTAATGACCAACCAGATCACCATGTCAACCACTGGAATGGTGTCAAAGAGCCTCCATAAGAACCTAGCAGTAATAGGCCTTCCAGAGAACACTTACAAGGAACTCTAGAAAGCTACCATCCCGAACACCTGTAGGATAGCCAGAGAGTTCCTCGACCAAACAGCATTAAGAATAATAGTAACCAGACACAACCAACCACCCCATGCACTTAGTACCAGAGGAAAAATCCTGTTTATTTCTCTGCGGTATTCTCAAGAAAATAGTGCAAAACGTGGATGCATTCTGATTAGTGAAGAGATTTCTTAATTTGCAAATCGATTCAACATATACGTGCTTCTAAATGTTACATTGACGGAAACTGGGAAGGAATTTATTGATCGAGGAAGATCAAAACTCGTTTTAACAAATGTCATCATCCAAAAGGAAAGTTAAAAGTAATTGAAATCGGCCTCGAAAATGGTACCGCTTTTAATCTAAAAATGAAAAGCCGACACGTGGAGTAAGCTAACAACGAAATCAATGACTGCGACCTTGTTTTATATTTTTACTAAAACGCAGTTGGTGTTTTAGCGAGTCGACACCATTTCAGTGAGCACTTTTTATCCACGGGGAAGGCGGGTTTGAAAACTGGGTTGCTGTAATTGCGCATAGCTTGTGGAGGAATGTTCATTCTGAAGAAAATTGCAATCACAACCGCGCTTTATTTTGGTAGGTATTTGTTTAGAATCTTTTCAGAAACTTTTATCCCAACCGAATTCACAAATGTTTTTATCTTAAACGAAATCTTTTCTTCGAATTATTACAATTCAATACCTCTTTAACACACAAAGAGCCAACTTAACAGAAAAGAATAAAAGAAGAAAGGATTAGTCCGAGTTTTCCAGAGAACGTGGAAGATGTAAACAAAGATAAGACGAAGGTGTAAACTCTGCATTACAGAGGGAAAAAAAAAAAAGAGTTTTGCTTCACTTGCTCCTTTCTTCCACACTTCAGACTGCTATAGTTTACTTAGCGCGCAGGGCAACTCTTGAAGAGCGTGCCTTAATACCAGTTCCCAACGGAGATGTCTCAAAGGAGGACGAACAGCGAGGCCTCTAAGAGACTGTCATTACCACCGTATCTCGATGTGTTTACGCGCTCTGGAGCGGACGTTATTCGACTTGATTTCCCAAACAGGAGCCACAAAGACCGGGCGTCTCTAGACTTGTCATCCGACGCCGAAACACGAGACGAGCCTACTTAAAATTAGCCCTCCTCTCTACCTTGTCACAGCAGCCTTTACAGGACTTGGCCATGCGTCCGCGTCCAAAGGAGACCTTGTCATGTTAATAACACTTAGCTTGCCAGTATTCGGTGCTTTGTGAAAAAGGGCTCCCGGCGGCAGGACAATTGGGGAGAGGACGACGCTCGCTAGCGGAAGCGTTTTACGGGGGTAATCTCGAAATAGGCATCTACGGGCGGTCGCGGTGGGTTAGGTACAGTTAGGACTAATTTAGCGCCACGCTGAGATCTTTTCAATAAGTAGCGCTCGCAACACCAAGAGTCCGCGTGGGGGGAGGGGAAGAACGGGTCTCGTAACGTAGTTTTTAAAGCGAAGAACGGAAAAATAACAAGTAACAACACGAACGACACAAACTGTTGTTTCACCTTTGAAACACGGAATGGGGGCAGCGAACAACACGTTGGCTCCGCCTCCTGTCCGCCGCCTTATTGTTCACATCTTTTCCCGCGTAATTACGGACCGCTACTAACCCCTGCTCCTTCCTCTTTCTCTTCCGCCAGCTGCCAGCGACAAGGGGAACTCTGCCGTTCACGATTTCAGCAACGACACCGGCAATGAAGACAGCTCTCATCTTGACAGAGGCGGCGACCAATGCTCGGAGGACGGACCCAAAAAGAAACATCGCCGTAATAGGACGACCTTTACCACCTACCAGCTTCACGAACTCGAACGAGCCTTCGAGAAATCCCACTATCCTGATGTCTATAGTAGGGAGGAGTTAGCAATGAAAGTAAATCTTCCGGAGGTCAGAGTTCAGGTAGGCTTTTGATTGAGTATTTGCGCTGTTCGTCCTTGTCGATATTTATTAGGTAAAGAATGCAAATGAGGCTGATGTATGAGAGAGAAGATCACTCATCTTCGCAGCCAGTTGCCTTAATATTGTACTATTTAATATCAGTTTCTTGTATAGTCGATTTTTATTGCGCATAACACTCCCATCATGCTTTTAGAAAGGGGCTGTACACGTTAACACCGTGAGAATATAAAGTAAAAAAAAAGAAATGGAAATTTGATGAGTATATTGAGTTCCCATTTTTTTTTAGGTTTTGCCTGCTCAGTCCTTGAATTCAGAGATTAATCCGACGAGTGCTTTCAATTGGGGTTGTCTTTTCTTATACCAGGTAGCGTTCCTTTATTATACAAAGGATCGAGCTTGAATGTTTCACAACGCTGCGTAAAATGGTCCTACAGAAGTGAATCTTTAACGCATAAGAACTTCAGCTTGAGATATGCCATTTCAAATGGTCAGATGAAATCTTTTTGCCTCGAAGCCTACATTGCTGTAGAGAAAGCGGGTATGATTTTAAGCGTATTTCGAGCAATAGTATTCAAATTTTAAATTATTAAAATGAGAGGTTGCTTTTTTACAGTAACCTTGCCGAAATTGTACTGGCTTCCCATCTGTTTTTCTGCTCTCTGCGCAGATTCTGAAGATTAGTTTCAGATTTGAAAATTTGCACTTTTTGTTGGCCGTTCTTCAGACCACAATTTTTATTCCATATTTGCCACGTTTTGTGCGGAGGGACCGAGGGAATCTGCGAACATGAATCCTCTCTAATCGGCCACCTCCTGAGAAGAGTCTTGATTCAGGTGTAAAATGCCCAGACCCTAATGGGAAGGGCATGCAGGACAATGCAGCGATTTTCTGATATTTCCTCTATTCATAACTATCCTAGGTCGAACCCTTGAAGGGAGGAAAACCCCTGCACCTGACCTGAAAGGGGACTTTCATGAAACCATCGAAGTCAAATGCATTCGAAATCATCTGGCCAACGCTGGAGATCTTGGCGGAAATTTTGCCATTTACTTTCCATATTGGAACAGATTAGGTCAAAATTTTATCACGGATTCACACAATTTGAAACGTATCACTTGAAAAAAAAAAGTGTTTTCTTAACACTAGTGTTTGAATGGCTTGTTTTAGAAGGGATCTTGTAAAGATATGGTTATGGTTACAGTGTGTTTTTAGCTCAAACGCCCTCCCCCCAACAAATATGTACACTTATCGACCCTTTCTATTCATCGCTAGTGGAATGGATATTATTCAGTGGCTGCACTAGAAAACCTCCTAAAGTGTTATCGTAAGTTTTGTACGGCGTATTATGTACTTGCCGCCCTGCAAAAAAGCGTGTCCTTGAAACAGCCCTGTGAGGTAGACTAGTCGGCACGACATCGCCGTCTGCCACACGTTTGGAGAGATTTGGGTTTGATTTCCGTCGGAGATTGGAGGAATTTCTGAAGTCCTCTTCAGTGGCAGCTGTAGTTAGTCGATATCAGACGGAGGATTTAGACTTCTCCATGAGTCATTCCGAATTTTTCATCCCGCACAACATGCACATCAGCCTGTGAATGTACGCTTCTACAGATGAAAAATGCCCTTGGAAAAAAATTTCCAAGTGACTCTGTGAGAGAGAGAGAGAGAGAGAGAGAGAGAGAGAGAGAGAGAGAGAGAGAGAGAGAGAGAGAGATCACCAAAAAAGAGAAGAATGATGATATCCAACTCAGGACTCTGGGTGTGCCAAGCCCATACTCACTAGATGTAAGCCACGGGGGTTACATCTGGTGTGTATGGGCTTCAGACATCATACATTTCTTCTTAACTACTTTTTTGAATGCCATCTTTATGAGGACATAAAGGCTCTAAAGACAAGAGTTCCAAACTTGTCTCATGGATGTGAGTAGCTGCTCATTTCTGTCAATGATTTCCAGGCCCTTCAAACCTTCTGGAATGCTGTTTTTAATCGGAGGATGACCTTCAACCCCAATGTTAATGCAAGAGATCAGTTGAAAACACATCATAAATGCAAATACAACCTGTTGCCTCGTCTGTCGTACTGACTACCTCACGGACAAAATTTTTCTTGTTTTTCAAGAACACTCCAAGAAGGTTTGTACAGATGCTGCATTTCTTTCTTTGTCTCTTCCTTTATTATAAAGTTCTGCACAACTCAATTTTGAACTTGTTCCTGCCTTGCTGGACTTGTTTTTGGATAACTTTACTGTGCTGTTTAACTGAAAACTTTTATTCCTTGTGGACTGTTTGGGAAACACTAGATAACATATGGTCATTCAGAATCTTTGCCGTATTCAAATTCCTATTTTTTTCCTCAGTATGATATTTTCTTCTTTATTGTTTTCTGCTGTCTTGTTTCCTAAGTGAAAAGGTGTGTGTGTGTGTGTGCCCGCGCCTGCGCGAGCTGGTGCCGCTTGCCAGCACAGGATTCATTCGAATGGTTCCAAATTAGCTTTGGACATTCAGTACGTGATAATCGAGGTTTGCCACGGTACTTGCGTAGTTATGGCCCACTTCCTCGTGGTGTACACGGACACTGGGCAGGCTTTCCAGGTGATCGCTTTCCTGTTGGAAAAGTGACCAGAAACAACTAAACAACATTTACACAGCACTCGTATACTGCACAAGCCTAACATTACAGATATTTCTGGTGGTTTACAGCATTTTGTATTCATCACAGTGTGCCAAGTTGCCATTGAACTTACTTCCAGTGCCTTCCTACATATGATACTATTCATGTCATGATATAATGAAATTTTGAGCGCAAGCTTGGGGCAGCTAATACCACATATTTAAATCGATTGCCTCCTGGAAATGCTAGGAGTTTGAGTCTCATTACAATGGCCGTTACAACTTCGAATTAATAACTGCTTTTGAGACCATATTTTGAGATCAATCACAATGTCTGGAAGCTCCCGTAAGACTCAAGCAGCTGATGTAATATTAAAGAAAGTAACAGAACAGATGGCAGAATTTGTCTCTTATAAAGTAAAAAAAAAAAAAGTAAAGTGCAGCCATTATCAACCCACTGCAAGATGGAAGCCTCCTCAACAATTCATGCTGAGGGAAATGGACCATAATCTGCCACGCTGGTCCAGTGCGGGTTGGCAGATCGACCGTATTCAGCAGTCAGGGGCTTGAACCCCGGTCTACTCAAAGAGCGTGTGCTACTGCACTCGCGCTCCTGCCCACTCGGCTACGGAGGCCGTTGTCTCTTATAAGGAGAGAATAACTAGTCAAGTAATGTCCTTATGGATTGGAGATGTTCAAACATTTTTCAAGTTAGTCAAGTACTATGAACCGCTTTGATAGGTGCAATGTGGCTTAAGTAGACATTAAATCGAAACCCGCGATCAACAACAAGTTAGTCCTAAATGCATTTAGGTGGCAGTAATCCCGGATTCATTAATCCCCGTGCAATCAAACATAACATTTACAGCAGGCAGATTTTCCTGACTCTGATTCCTTTCTCTCGCAGGAGAACTGGTTACCTAGGGCACACTTGTCTGAAATAGAAATAACTAGAGAGACCCTAATTGATGTCATCAATAAACTACTCAACAAAGCCACTGTAGGTGGCTTTGTTGAGTAGTTTATTGATTTTATTGTTGTTTATTGTTAAGTTATCTTCCTTCAATTTGGAAAACTTACCATGTTAAGCCCATTCCAAAGACCAAGAAACCCAAATCTCCTAAAGACCTGAGACCAATATCCATCAGCTGTTCTTTACTCAAAATTTTCGAAAAAGTAATTCAGCCAACAATTGCCCAGCATTGCTTTGCACACAGGCCCGAGTACCTCCATACCGTTCTACAAAGGAGATCGACAACTACCAATCTTCTTGATACCCTCTTCAGAATTCAGCACACCCTTAACAACAAATCACAGATTGATATCATATTCCTCGACATAAAATCGGCTTATGACAGAATACACCTCCCAGCCCTTTTTACCATTCTGAAACACTACTTCGGCCTGGCGGAAACCTTACTTCAAATTTTGAAGTCTATTTTACTTCCTAGACATCTGTCTGTGACCCACAATGACTTTCAAAAAACTATTGACGTCTCAAGAGGCATCCCACAAGGAAGTGTACTGTCAGCTATCCTGTTTGCAGCAGTTTTGGAGCCTTTCCTTGCTCAGAATCCGAACTTTGTTTCCTATGCCGACGATCTGAAGTTCTACGTGAGCTCAGATCATAATCATCAGATTCATGATATCAACCAGCAAGCTTCTAGGCAGATATTGAGCTTGGAAAGTTATCTTGCCACAATAGGGCTGCATCTGAGCCCTTCCAAATCAGCACAACTGACAATCACCAAGAAGAGAGCCAAAAATGATATCCAAATCTTTGTGAGTGGGGAACCGGTGCAAAAGGTGACCTCTCATACTGATCTTGGCCTCACCTGGGACGTTGGGCTCACATTTCAGCCTCACTTTGCCAGGATGAGGCAGAAGACGTACGCTGCTCTTTGGGCAGTGCGTCAAGAGCTCGTTGGTGTGCATCAGCCAGCGCTGCTTGTTCGGCACATCCTGAGGTGTATTATGCCGATTCCTCTCTATGCTTCAGAAATTTTCTCATCTGCCCCTGCCTCATACCTTCAGAAGTATCTCAATTTAGAGTACTGGTTGCTTAGATGGATGAACAGGGTGGTAGGCCATCCCCTAACTATCTCCAGATCTATCCTACAAGCAAATCTGGGCACCACTCCCTGGAGACATATCATCATGACAAAAAATGTTCTCACGCTTGCACGGCTTATAACGAGGCGAATTGATGCTCCATCAGTATCCGCATTAATCTCTGGCCCGAGGAGAGCAAGAGGGAAGCACCCCGACTCCTGTCTCCCTCTACGTCTTACTCTGTCAAACATTGATTCCCTGAGGAACATGTTTCCAGCCAATTGTCTTCGGATCTTCAATAAATTTAGGATCCACCCTGATAGGTTCTGTGAAGACAAGCCCTACAGGAAGGAAATCCTCAAGAACTGTTACCAGATTATGAACTTATAATACTCCCCTTCTCCTGGACAGACTTTTTTTTATTTTTTTTAATTTTTTTTTTAACTTGCCTATTTGTATATGGCAAAGACTTTCTGTTTTCATGTAATCATGTATATTACTGTATATTTTGTACATTATTGTTTATTTAACCCTGTAAAAGTCTCGGGTCGAGCACGAATGTACCCTTGTTTATTGTACATTGTGTTCCTCGCACCTTAGTCTGTATTCACACCCTTCTGGCACAGAGCCGTCCCGGGGTGACCCAAGGTTTCTTGGGAAATAAACTGATTTTAATAATAATAATAATAACATTACATAAGTGTATCCGGGATTACATAACAAAGTAATCCCGGATACATTTACTAACTTTGGTTTCAACCAAAAAAGCGCGAAAGACATGTTATAATAACCTCCAAAGTTCTGTCAATAATGTAGATAGGCGGCCTAGAACAACAATGGGTTCTGTTTATGTTCTGCAGGAATTTTGTCAATAGGACAAAGGAGTGATTACTTCTTGCTGTAAAGAAATGAGTAGCCCACATCTTGAGAATTTCATGCAGATCTGTAAACACATTTTAGGAACAAAGAGGACATTTTACAGGAGGGGCAGTCTTTGACATTCGACAAAGACTTTGAAGTCTCTTTGTCGAATTGAATGACAAAGCACACGATGAAATAGGCGAAAAGAGGCAATTGGAGATGCTCAGATCACAGGTTTTTTTTTTTTTTTTTGTTAGGGCTTATAGTACACAGGCCTAGTTACTTTTCAAAATTCTGCTGAATGATTTACATTGCTCTACCATTTATTTTAAACCGATCGCTAGAAAAGCACAAGACCTTGGTAAGTGATTTTTAGGTTCTTCGAAAGTAGGGATAAAGATGTCCTTATTGCTCTGTGAGACTGCATTCGGAATATTTTATTCAGGTTTGGAAATCGCACCTGGAAACAAACAGTGTCTAGACAGGTTTCAAACAGACGACCAGATTGGTGAGGGGCGCTGATCGATGCTCATATGAAGACGGCTTGGGTTTGGTTACGTTATTCGTTGGTCGAAATAACTTCAGAAAGTGTGGTCTGCAAAAGCTTAGGAAGTAGACATCTTAGAAGGTCTAATTGTGGTGTATAAAGCCCTGAAAGGAATCGGTAAATTGAACGAGGGAAGTGTATTTCCACTCGTAGGACAGACAAGAACGATGGAGTAACAGAAAGCTGGATCTCAAGAAGTTCACCTTTGGGCACGTGTTACAAATTGGAATAAATTATTCAAAATTGATTAAGTTCAAAGCGAAATTGGATGATCACCTCTTCGCGATGGCAAAAGCCTGTAACTGTTGAATTTTTTTTTTCGTTTAAGCAGATACTCAAAAAATATACTTCTTTGCTTCATTTAGCCATTCTAAAACTGAACTAATACTGACTTTGAGGAAATAATTAATATCAACAATAGAAAATATAAAACAGAAGATTTATTTATTTATTTTTAAACTAGACGTATTCTCTGATTGGTTTGACATTTTGCTGGATAAAGAGTTCCAATTTCTAGAGAAGGAACTTAGTCATCCTTCATGAGACCGACAAACTCGGCCACAGTATGTAGAAGCATATACAATTTCTTCCTCTTAGAGCATACGCTGTTTTATAAAGTGTGGAAGGACGGTGATCCTAATCAATGGGTTCAACCGACAGGGGAGGCGGTTTTTTTGTTTTTTTTTATTAATCACAAAAAGCCTTACATTTGTGAAAAACAGTTTGAAATATAACAATAACATGACATATAAAAGTAAAACAAATAAACTTCAGTAAAGTTAAAATGTAAAGGATTAATACAAAACATGAATGGGCTATCACAGCTTGTGTTATTCATTTCTAACACTAGTTTTATTAATAAAAACACAATTTTATTTTCATTTAACAAAGCAGCTATTCTGTTGAAAAATTCAAATTTAAGATGATTTGTTCTAAATTTGGAGATGTAAAATAATTTGTTCTCTCAAAGGCCTAGGTGGAAAATTGAAGTTAATACATGATAGTAGAATGAATGGCGCGACCTCGAAGAGTAAGCGTGAAAATATGTGACCTCCTAGTAACCTGGTACAAGTTACTAGCAGGCCACTGGTGACTTGCAGAAGTTGTCACTATGGAAGACAGTAAACTTACACAATAAAGCTGTTCAATGAGAGAGAGGGAGTTTCTGACGTGATCATTACTTGACATTCTCCTCGGCATATTAATCACTAAAATTACAAATATATTCTTTATTTCAGAGATAATATACACACCTGCCGTACAACCTTCAAGGTCATTGCTTAACATACTCACATTAGACAATAAATCACTTCGTGTCACACTTTAATTAGTGATGGTTTGGAATAAGAATTCATTTCAATTAATGTACAAAAAATACATTTCTGCTTTCAACAGAAACAACCAGCTGGTACAGAAGGCCAACGGATTTTCGGCATATGCTGGAACACTTACTCGTATAATTACATCGATAAATGACACTGATAAATTTACATTAATGTTGTTGCCCTGATAAGGCCTACATGGGCCTTAACAGGGCACTTGTTTCAGTAATCATCATTTATTGAAACATAAACCCACGTAATTTAGAATTATTTCTCATTTGACTGACCGCTTCAATTTTCTCACTCCTATTGAGTCATTTATAACAGTGCCTCAACTTGTCCTTCTTATGTTACTGCTGTTGTTCCCCAAGATTCTTAAGGTTCTTCTCTATTTGACCTCAAATATACACCCTCTTAGAGTTATCGAAGATGCTATTAAGTTTTTTGTTTTTTACAATAAAATTTTGCTTTCCTTCTTAAGAAACTGGCAGCAGTCTTCCATCATGGTAGCATCCCTCCGACCTTGGTACCTCTTTTCCGTCGTGAATATGTCCTGATGGAAGCGTTTCTCTTGCGCGTCACTCACATCGCCGAAATTCTTGGGGGGAAACTCAGTGGGAATGAGGAAAATTTATTTTTAAAGATATTCTGCAGGTCATAATTTGAGTTAAAGTTTACACTAAAGCAATGTCGAACTAAAGTATATGAAAAATTAGAAGAAGAACCTTTTTTGGTTTAATCGCTGGAAAATATTTAACATTACTTCTCCCTGGTAAAAATTCCTCCCTCTTTTTCCACTGCTGCACAATACAGGGTGTTTCAAAAATGATGGTCAATAATTTAGAGGTGAAAAGTACAAACTAAAATAAGCAAAAAAGTCCCAGTGAACATCGGGCCGGAGATGAACCATTTTCAAGATAATGCACATTTTCTGTTAGGATCCGCCATTAACTATGGGAGCACTAGTTTAGCAAAAAGCTGTGAATCCTTTGCTAAGGGTGGTTTTATTAAACATAAGATAATACATTTTTAATTTTTGGTTTCAACACCACAGGATTTTACAGATGTTACAGGATGTTACATAAGGTGTTCAAAATGCTGTCCTTGCATCCACACGCAGTTTTGTAGTCTTCTCTGCATTGAGTTGCGAATCCTCTCAGGCATTCCAGGAACATTTCTGGTTTGCTGAAAGACTCCTTCAACCCGATGCTGCAATTCTTCAACTGTGCTAATGTCAGAAGTGTACACCAAGCTTTTTACATGACCCCAGATACAAAAATCCATAGGATTTAAGTCTGGTGATCTGGGAGGCCATATTACAGATCCACCTCTACCTATCCACCGTTGACCATACCTTCTAGTTAGATACCGAGTCACAATTCGAACAAAATGTGCCGGTGCACTATAATGGGTAAACCAAATGTTCTGGCATTGTTGAAGTGGAACGCTATCATCATCAAGGAGGTCTGGAAGAACATTCTGCAGGAACTGAAGGTACAGCTCTCCTGTTAGCCTGTTTGGCAGAAAGTGTAGTCCAACTAGACGGTTTCCTAGTAGTCCTGCCCAGATATTCAACGAAAAACGCTGCTGATGTCGTGACTGGTGAATTGCATTAGGGTTTTCGTCGGACCAAAGGTGACAGTTATGCAAATTAAAAATACCATCACGAGTAAACCCAGCTTCATCAATGAACAAAATGTTGTTTAAAAATTGGGGTTTCAGGACACACTGTTGTTGCATCCACTGACAGAAGTTCACTCTGGGAGGGTAGTCTATTGCTGAGACCTTGTACTCTCATTGTCGAAATTCCTGGATTTTGTTCTATTCTTTCTAATACCCTTTCCTCAACATCAAGTGTTATGCTTCTGGGCCTACTTGCTCGTACTCCATGTGAGAAGTGCCCATGTTCTCTAAGGCGTTGATGTACCCTGATGAATGTGCGCCTGTTAGGCTGCCTTCGGCAGGGAAGTGCTTCTTGGTACAAACGTGCAACCTCGAGTGCACTGCCGTTGGCTTTACCATACGTGCATGTCCGCATACTCTCGTTGCTGTAACCTCTTTCCATGTTGACTATCCTTTGACAAGTACTAGTATGCTTGCTACGTCTCAGAGCGTTGAGAGAGAGGGAAAGGGAGAGAATGGGCATAACCTAACCTAAACAAACAAGTCATGGTAGATCCCATCTAGAAATGTGCATAATCTCGAAAACGATTCACTTAAGGACCCATGCTTACTAGGCTTTTTTTGCATATTGTAGTCTGCACAGTTCACCTTTAAATTATTGACCATCACTTTTGAAACACCCTGTATAATGTGTTTCTGTTGCACAACTGTTTCACATTGTAGTTCTCATGGCCTATTTGGTCTTCTGATTTCTCTGTTCATACTTGTAAAATTGAAAGATTGAAATTCAGACTAAATGAATCTCTCGCGAATAGATGGTGTTGCTTTATGTCATAGAATTAATTTCGAAGATTATTTAAAAATATGGCACTTATGACACTAATTAAAAATTCGAGCCAGTTTTTAAAATGTATGACCTTCGCTGTGTGACACAGATCATTGTGGTGCGGATATTACGATAGGGCCCATTTTGGATGTACTGCCAGAGTGTAGGCAGTGCATAATTGTACAACACGTCTTGGTAGGCCATCGAATTTTATATTTCAAGCACTACCACCCACGGACCAAGTCCAAAACAGCAAAAATAGCCACATGCCATTATTCCGCTTCTACCAAACTATACGTTCTGGCAGGAAGCACTTCTCGTTTTCCACACTAAAGCCGTCCATCAGAACGAAGCCCTGTGTAGTGAGATTCGTCTTTTCACAGCACCAACATGTCACTGTTTTAGTCTATGATCATCGGGAACCACATCAATCCAAACGCTGTATTGCTCTGGTGATATTGATATGCTTAGCATTGAAAGGTTTACTGATGTGGCATCCATGTCTGTAAGTGTCGATCCACAATCCATGCTGGCTTCTGCTCCTAATATACTACTTCTTCCGAAAAAGGTGATTTTGCTAAAAGGGCGCACAATACTCTTCTTTCAATACGTATTGTTTGAACAAAATATCCTTTGTCTTCCATAATTAACGTATTGTAATGCATACAAACGCTTACAAGTTTCTACACAATAAACATATTATTCTAAAATTAGCACAGTTCAATTTGCAGATGAATTAATTTGCGACAGTAATTGAAGAAAGAAAATTCCGCTTCACGAGTCCATCCAAACTATTCTCATAATCTGAATGGCAGAGTCACTGTTGTATAAAAGGCAATGTGGCGTTGGCTGTGTTTTTATTTCTTCAGGTTAGGTTAGATGTGTCTGTGCTTTGAGTGCAGCACCTCTTCCGAGATATGACTTAGAGGTAGCGCAGTAGATATAATCCCTATCCTCCCCACATTGGTTGAAAAAAGCTGGTCTCGAATTTCGTCAATGAAGCGAGAAATATTTTTTCCCAACGTGGCTGAGTCAGTTGGTCTCAGACGAGGGTTGCATGCTTTTTTCCTCACGGAAACTCAGGTTTTTCGTCAAGCAAACAGAAAATCGACCGTAGAACACACGCAGTTTGCGCAGACAATATACATGGATCAATATGGCCTTAGTTGCTGATGCTCCTAAAACCCAACAACAACAACCATTTTGAAAGGTGTGAACATAAAAAATTCGGACTGTTTTTCACCATCGGAAACGTTTCTGACCTCATTTCCCTTAGAATCAATCTCAATAATTCTAGTTTAAAGCTTTATGAATCTCTGATAAATCTCCTCACACATGGCCAACTCAGAATTTTCATTTCTCTGTTTTCTGTTCGTTGTTTTCGCATGTTCTGAATGCGACACGCTTCGGTGTCGTAGTGGGAGTCGCTTTCCCTCTTAGTCCTTGATGACCTCACGACTTGCTAACACGCTTACTACAATTACAGATGGCGCGGAAGGGAGGTTGCAGTGATATCGATCATTTATTCATGACTACGCGGGGTCACTAACGTTGACATCTATACTGACTGTCGACAGTGACCCATCATTAGGACGAGCTCGTTATGGACTTCCTTGACCACAGTGAATCACACACACACAGATACACGCGTACTTTGCACTAGTCCATAGTAAAAGGGAGGATTATTTTCGGCGAAGTGGCAATACAGTGGATGAATTGCGTGGGTCAGATTCTACATATCCGAATAAGGACCATTTTCGCATTCTAAACCAACGAAGTCCACATTTTAACATTTTACAAAAGTTACGAACGTTTAATGGACCGAAAGAGCTGTTCAACCAGTAACGCATCAAACTTCTTGTTGGGTTACGTAATGCTTTTAGCAAATGAAGTCAAAGTGCATGACGCAGAAGATTTTTTAAGCGGAACCGCGTTGAATTAAGGGTTTCTGGTAAAAATCCTCAATACATCTTGGATTTTACGGTTGTAATCTTTGAATCCAGTGTGTATTTCTGTAAAATATTTTCTCTTATTTGTATGAAATAAAACTTATTCGGTAGAATGTAATTTAATGTCAACTTAACCCTTTTTTTAAACACTTTAAGCACTTTTTGAGTTGCGCTGTATTCACTACATTCATAAAAGGCTGATTTCCATTAGTATATCATAGCCTTACGACCGGCACACTAAGTCTGATCCCTATTCTTTCGCCCCGCGTGGAGAGGAGAAATTTTTATGCGCATGTTTTCACATAAACTAACGTAGCTGAGTTAGTTTATCCAGGCTTGATTTGTGAAACCGCGTCTAGATGACTTTTCATCCAGAGAAAGAGGCAAACGTACTGTAGAACATATTCATTTTTCAGACATAATATATTGACGCCTCATGGCCTTAGATGCTTCAGTAGCGCTTAATCTAAAACAAAGCGAAAAGCATCCCAGTTGATACTCTGTAGAATACAGTATTCAAGTAACTCTTTGGGACATTCTGACATCGATCGTGTTGAACTAATAACAACTCGAACAGTAAGAAGAAATACTGCGAGGGCTGACCCGAAGTAAAATGAAAACAAGACTTATTTTTTATCAGTAAGTAGCAAAGGAAGCCTCCGGTTTACTTCGTTTTGGTTTTGAAATAAATCTTTCGCTCCTCTCCTTTCGCTAAGAAGTTTCGTAGGAATATAATCTCAGCCACAGAGGCTTTCTTGTTTTCGACAGCTGGCGTAGCTATCTTCTGAATGACTTTGAAGACAACGTACACGCGTGTTAACAGTGAAGGCAACATTCAGATGGATGGCAACCTTCGAGTTGTTTTAATGCCAACAATTTTGGGCTGCTGTAGGGAATTGTAGCAAGGATCGCAAATTCTTATTCAGAATTTTGTTCATGGATTTTTAAAACATGAATAATTTGATAATGCGTGTGCAAACCGTATACGTGAAGAATAAATGTTTACGAATAGGGCGCTACACATGTATGCTCACTTTTATTTCTTACCTGTTTTAATAAAGATTTATTTAATTTATTTTTAGGCGAATCTCAGAATTTGACCACGGAAGGGAATTTCCCCTTTGTAACATATAAATGTAAAAACCAACTGCCCGATGTAAATCAGAGACGTCTCGAAATTTATTTCTCCAAAAAAATGCTTACCAAAGTTTACGAACAGGATCATTTTTCAGTCGCAATAAACATGAAGATTATGAATGATTGCAGACCCATGACTGATGTACTCATTCGATAGAGCAAATGAAGATTATTTGCTTATTTATTATCCAACAGTCTGGCTACATCGTCAGCTGTCGTACATCGATCCACTCTGATGACATTGTCTGCCAAAACAATATTTTCGTCTGTGACAGATGCGTTAGCCAGCTGTTAGGGGGTCATCAACCAGAGTTTTCCTGCCTTCAGTGTAATGAATCTTCATTCGCACACTCGTGTGATATTCGGTTGTGGATGCGCACATTTTACGTATGGCGGTTGAGTGTCCAATGAACAGGAATCTTCTGCTGTAAGAAACGAAATGCTACGTTGCTCTATCTGGGACGAACCCGTCACTGTCAACGCCATATTATCTCTGCTGCTGTGCATACAGGCCAGTCACGGTGCCCTTTTGTTCAGGAGAAATATTAGTATACATTCCTAAATGCACAACGCTGAAGTTCGTGATTTAAAGGTAGACAATTGCCATCTCCTTTCGTTTGACTCATCTTCGTGTTTTCTTTGAGGATCAGCTGAAAAGAACGAAACATTAGTTGGGAAATGAAAGTGTACACTCTTTGGAGAGTCTCTCTGCGTGTTCTGTATGTAGAGTACAGACGTACTGTAAGATAATCCTTCAAAATGCCTCCGGAATCTGATAAAATTCAACGCTGGATTAAATTTCCGTGGTACTTTTTGCTCCTTTGGTAAAATTTTTTTTGAGGAGGGTGGTTAAATTTAATTTTTGGAGGGTTGCAATTAGCAAAATAGAACTTAATGACTAACGCAGAGAACTTTAAATTAACAGAAGACGGTTTCCAGGCGCGGACCCTGCCCTATTTCTGAGGTATTTTTCATGAGTCACTGCTGCTATATTATAGCGGAGAAACAAATTAATTGTAATTCAAGGTGCGGCTAAAAAGAAACTAGAAATATCTTTAAAATCAGTTGTTATTTTAAATAAAACAATTTCAAAGTTTATTCTCTTCAAACAGTAGCTCTCCACTCGCGATTTCCAGGATCTAGAACAGCAGCGGAAGTCCTTGGAAGATACCGCCTTTAATTACTGCGTTGTGTTCTTCTGAATGTCTGCTAAGCTCTCACATCTCCTTTGAGATGGATTTTTAATTTTCGGGAACAGAAAAAAGTTTTACGGCGCCAGATCTGGTAAATAAGGGGGATGCTCCAATATGGTGATGGAGTTTTTCGTTAAAAACTCGTCGTGGACATCTTCCCATTCCTCTCTGAACCGTTTGTGCCATTCGTACACACGTGGCTAAATCGTGGTTTCATCACCGTACACTTTCTTTAACATCTCCAACGTTTCTGCATCATTTTACCGAATTTCAACAGTTCTCTGTTGTCTTGTTTTTTCTTGTACAGGAAAAAACAAGCTACAGCACGATATGATCGTTGTTGACATGCGCAGTAGTAAGGCGTTGGTAGCAACGATTCTGGTTTATTTTAGCGCACCTTGTATGCACGAGTTTCCCCAACAGCTAACTGAAACGATCACAATCTTTTCACGCTGTCCGACTTTTCTCTTATGGGTGAGCCGTTCATTTCACCACGAGTTGTGCCAGTATTACGATGCCTTCACATAAACAGCACCCTAGTAAAATACTAACTTCTCGTTAAACTGTCCGTCTGAAACTGTGATACAGTGACGACTGAGTGAAAATATTTTTTTCCTTTTTAGTTCAATCTTGATTCAAAACTGACAACACTACGAAGGTAGTTGACAACTATTTCTTCGAGGCTGATAGCGGTTTTGTGCGCGTGGGAAAGCACCATTCTTTTCCTCCACGTCTGCGATGTTGAGCTGTCGTTGGAAACCCAATTACAAGGAGAAACAGGCATTCACCAACGTGACCAATACTTTATTCATGAAACCTGAGGTCGAAAATGTCAAGCGGCGACATCCACACTAACTAATGGCAGTCGGTAGTCATTAGTGGGTGATTATGGGACTGCCATTGCTCACCTGTCACTGACTTGGAACCCATAGACTCTGAACGTGTTGGATATTGGCAGCTGCGAGTTATTAGCCATTACGGACACGTGATTTTGTCCGCGAAACAACCTCGACAGACTCATTTTCGGCCCAGTAAGGCGCACAAGGCTGCCGATGGAGTGTTTGTTGAGTTCATCTAATCATCCGTCACTGCTAAAGATGCTCTGTGTAATCTGTCTGCAAGAAATGTGAAACGCATTTCTTGAACAAGGTCCATTCAGACAAGGGATTTTTTCCTTTTCAAAGAATTCTTAATCACAATCCTTTTGATTAAGAATTTGAGTAGTACCGTTGGTATAACCAC
Organism: Mastigoproctus giganteus; assembly: GCF_048544385.1. Lineage (NCBI taxonomy): Eukaryota > Metazoa > Arthropoda > Arachnida > Uropygi > Thelyphonidae > Mastigoproctus > Mastigoproctus giganteus. The sequence continues at coordinate 34,723,963 of NC_143576.1, forward strand.
CATCCACCCACATGTGGTGGAAAAGACCCGAGTTTGAATCCCATCAATGATGCGAGAAATGTTTATGGGTCTCAGACGAGAGAAACATGTTTTTCTCCCTAAAATTGAGATTTTTCATCCAGCAAATTGAGCACAGAACCCACGCAATCTACAGACATAATATATACCGCGGAATATGGCTTATAAAGTTGCTGATGCGCCTAAAACCTTACAACATCCAATTTGATTAAGAGCATAACGCGTTATAATGCGAACTGTACACACCCGCTTAAAAGTTTGGAATCACTTTTCATTTTTCTTAATTTGCAAAGTTTTTTAAAGTGGAACCAACTTGTTTACCAATTTATATTAAAATATTTTCGATTATGTATGAAAATGAAAAAAACAAAACTGAAATAATATTTAAAAATTTTCTAGAATATCCCGTAATATTCCAGAAAGTTGTAGAAGCCTCCTGAATGTGAGAATATGTAGAAGATTCCTGGACGTTGTAGATGGTTCTGGAAAATGCGGTTATTGTTTCAATATTATAGAAGTTTGCAGATGATTCTAGAGTGTTTTGCAATAATATAAATTGAAGAGTAAGAGCTGTAACTTAGAAAAGCGAACAGCCATCATTCAGGAAGAGTGTTTGGTGTAAGTTTTGTGTGTTTCGTGATAAACATGGCAAGAAGATAATTAAAGTTATTCCAAGAGAAGTGTTGGCAAAAAAACAAGTATTTTATTTAAAGATAAACTACCACTCCACGATTCAAGGAGATGGGCGGTCTTCTTGATCGGACAGATTAATTCAGCCAGGGCGTGGTACAAGACAAGACCATAAACACTGATTTATAAACACAACTGACGACATACTGCACTTTAAATCCGAGCTGAGTTCAATATGAACATGGAAACCCCCGTGTCTCCATCCACTTTAAAACCTCGTCTTAAACAAACAGGACTTCATGGTCGTGTAGCGGCCCGAAAATACTTATTAAAACAGGAAAATGGAAAGAAAGGGTTGGTCTGGACTAAGAGCAATCAGTGTTGGACAATTAAAGAGTGGAAAAACGTACTGTAGACTGATGAATCCAAATTTGAAATTTTTGGATCCAAGCGTAGAGTTTGTGAACTGAACAAAAAATGGTGCCACATTGTCTGATTGTGCTTTCAGTGAGGCACAGTGGTGGTTCCATCATGATCTGAGGTTGCTTCTGTTTTTTTGGCATGGATGACATCGTCAGAATTGAAGAAATTTTAGAACGCTACTAAAACATTCTTAAACATAATGCAATATCCTCTGGACTTTGTGGAAGAAATTTTATATTATTTATATAATCTTTATTGTGTACAAAAGGATGTATACAATGTACCCTTCACAGCAGGAATGCCAGGGACTTTACATTGGCTGGTGGGTGGACAAAGGCCTTGAGGATGGGGGTCCACATTAAAATTCGGGTTCATCCCCCAGGGCCAACAATATAATAAGTTTCAATTAAATTATTCACAATATATTCATAAAGATATTATACAGTATTTTTGACATTATATACAATATTATACAGACATCCTTTTTAAATTTATTCTACTGCCCACATTACTGTGCAGTTTACCTGGTTGAGTTTAAGCCATCAAGGATCTGTCTCCGGTATTTGCGATCCTTGGCAAATTTGATTATTACAACAAGACAATGACCCGAAGCGCAGCTCTAAGCTGTACAAGGACTTTCTAGAAACTAAGCAACATGGAGGGAGTATTGAAAATTTTGGTGTGGCCACCCCAGTCGCCTGACTTGAATCCAGTAGAACTTTTGCGGGCTCATCTGGACTGTTAACTCCGAGAAGTCTGACCATCTTCACAAAATTTATTGAGACACTATTATAATTAATGGCCAGAATGCCTCGTCTGTGTAAGGTAATGATAAAATATCGTGGATGATATTTGGATGAAAAATCAGTGTCATGGGTGCCGGCAGGGTATTTTTCAAGGTGGTGCATGTGGGAATAAACTTTTTTCCACTAAATTTTCATCGAAATAAATTAATGAAAATATTAAAAATTGTGGATTACTTCGAAATTCACTTGACCACCTTCAACTCTGCTGCCAGCGCCTCAGGATCATGGTTAAGATTAATAATTTCAGTATATATTTTTTTGCTATAAATATATAAATTTTTCGATGCTTAATAAAAAAAGAAATCTTACATTGTCAGAGCTCATTTGAAAGAAATTAACGAAAACCGTTATACGTTTACGTTAATTTCTTTACGCTGTGATTCTAATCTTTTTGGTGGGAGTGTAAGTTGGAACTGCCAACGCATCGAGGGTGGGAACTGAAGCAGAATTCTCGCACATTTATTAATTATCTAAGACGCTGGAACCTGATAAACCTTGGCATGATATGCACCGAATGAACTTAAGCTGCGAATCCTAATTTCGATTGATAAGAGTGCCAAGATTGATTGAATTCGAACTTAGGTCTTTTCCGTCTAGTGTGGGAGGACGGTGATTATACTGACTGTGCTACGCGTCAGAGCTTCTGAGTGCCAAAATACTGCCCTTCTACATCTGCATGCGTTACAGACCACCGAAATAAATTACCAGCAACAGTTGATGTGGGATGGTATGGAACAGCCCTTTCTCAATGTCTTCTGAATTCAGGATTATGACTACGCGGTGAGATGTGTTAAAATTAAATAAATAAATCCTGACCGGGGTTGGCTAACGCTCTGGTGGTGTATTAAATTAAGATAATTTAGTGACATTCACGCGCCAACATATTTAACATTTTCCGTGGTTCATGGCCTCATGACTGCTAAATGAGGTCAACGATTTGAGTTTTTAGTATTATTACACTGATAAGTTAAACGGTGACCCACGTGGATGTGCATCTGACCACTCAATGTCCGCAATTTAAGCGAAGAAAATCAATGGTCCGGACTTCTGATGATACGAAATATGCCCATGAATTCCAATTTTTTTGGTCCATCTGTTAGTAAATAAAAAAGAGGAGTTCTTCGTGACCGTAGCCCAAGATCGACTGACTGCGCAGCGGACAGGGAACTCTGCAGTTCTCTGTCCGCCATGGCCTTAATCAAGGTGTTCGCGAGTGCCCTTACTTCAGCGCAGTTTCATTGTGGCCCTACCGGTCGAGTAATATTTAGTTTCAACCTTTCTTCATGGCTGGGCCGCATCGGCTGTACACCCATCCACAACCCGCCCACCGACATTGTTTTTACAGGCTTAAGAGGGCGATGTCAATTTGCAGGCCGGTCACGATTCGCCGTGGAAGCCGCATTCGTCGCTCACCGTTAATCCTGGCAGGAATTTATATTTGTCCGTTCCAATTTGCTGTCAGCTTATCTCAGCGCGCAAGTGTCGTGCCGCTTCCACCGCTACCTGCACGTGCTCATCTGACGGAGTGAGGGAATTTCGGAATCTGGTTCGCCTAATGACAATTGACAGATTATTGTTCTTTAACATGCTGGTGATTCCACGAGGCAGCGGGCAGCTCGGTTACGTGAACGGAATGACCTCTATTGGGAAGTGCACACATTACATCGTCGAGCACTGCCACAACCACACCTCCAGTTCTCGAAGGAAGTTCAAAGGAGAGGCAACGTAAGTTGCCTTGTATATCGACAACAGGGTTGCGCATAATTACATCGGGGCTTACCCAGCAAGATTTCTACAGAATTAGTCGTAAATGACTGCACTTATTAATATTAACAGTATATTAATAACGGTATATTAACAGTATATGATATAGAAATGCAAGTAGCGCTGACTTTTCTTTATTTCTTTCTTTTTTGTTTTTTTTTTTTTTAAATCATTAACCAACGACATCTCCTTCAGGCACAGTTTGGCTCAGGAAGCTCCTGTGCCAAAAAACCTAACACAAAACAGCTCCTCGGCATCAGAGTAGGCATCTGTAAATCGTTTGTACGCGGATGAATATAAGTTATGTGCACGCATGCGCACGGATTAGAGAGAACATTTGTCTCTATCCTCTCAGGCATTTTGTACCATCTATCTAAGTAAATTATTACGTTTGAACAATTTAAAATATTATGAATTGTTCAAAAACGTAATAATCACTGTTGTACCATAAATAAATGAAAGCGCATATTATAATGTTATATAAACACCATTTTTAATATGCGCTTTCATTTATTTATGGTACAACAGTTATTATTACGTTTTCATTTGTGATTGTAATGCAGTTTGTTTTATTCTATTATTACCTCATTATTTACTATTAATCCGTAATATCTTTTGTCTGTTCAGTTGTTATTAATAGTAAAAGTAACCAAATGGCTAATATAATGCGTCTTTTCAGTTCTGCGATCCTTTAACCTCCAGAAAACGCATTGTAGATTCATTGTACAACTACGCCAAGATAAACTACAGCAATATTATTCAGCATTAGCATGAGAACTTTTTAAACGATAGTTTATATCACTAGATGGCAGCACCAGGCTACTGACATCTGGATCCTGCATTGCTCATTGTCGTTGAAATAATGCTTCTAATTTAACGCGAATATTAATAAAATACAGTTTTTCCAACACAAAATACTTTTCTCGTGTTTAACTGTGCTACCTGATCGATTATAATTTACTTATTCTTCTAAATAATTCAAGATGCAGCGCAAAATGAAGTCTGTCTGTTGCTCGGGGAGACTATTTTATTACATTTTTTCTTTTATTTTTTTTATGGCAGATGCCTCAGAGAGCATTTGCTTCTTAACATCACTTTAATAGTAATTAACTGCAAGAAGAATCTTTTAGTGTATTTTGTTTTGTAAGTTTATGTTAAACTTAATTTGCTGAAGAATTTCAGATTTATCAAGGTGTGGGGCAAAGTAGTTAATTTTGCCTGGTTGTTATTCATCCCCGCCCTTCGCCCCCCTAAAAAATACCACATTTAATCGTTATTAAACATTTATTAACTTACTGTAACAATTAATTACTTTTATAGATGCGCGGAAACTGCAAAACACAAATTAAATAATGTACGCAGTGCCTTTTATTTCAAAAATAACTCATTCATATTTAATAATCTTTGTTTGTCAATTTTTCAAATGCTCGGGAAAATTAACACGTTACTAATTAATTATATAATTAGGCTTATAATATAAATTCAAAAAATAGCAAGGGCTTAATATTTTGAATTTATATTAATATTTAATTAATTTTCCGTGGGGCCTTCCTGTCCACAGCCCATAAAGTTCCTCGGATCATTGACTGGATTTAAACCTGGGACCATGGACAAAGTCCATGATCATCTGTTCCACAATTTTCCGTCATCATCCCTTTTTCGAAGTACATCAGATCACTTTCCTTGCCCGTGTCGATCAAGTATTCGTATGGACTGTACGCTACGGACCTGCAGTATCACATTTACTGGTTGTTTTCCTCGCGACATGTGACCACCAGGCGTGGAGAAACGGTCGATTGCTAAAGCTCAAGGATGAGGAAGGCATAATGTTTTGAGTGGACAGAGTTTGGTGAATTTAAAATGATCTCATAAAAAAAGCAGTCACTTCATATGCTTGAATAGTAAATATTTCTTTCTGCGCATCCACCACAATATTGCCCATTTATTCATTCAGTGTGTACGATAACAAACTTAATATCCGATGCTGCGGCTAAATATACAGTACACTTTGATAGATTATGCTGTGGTATGTATATGTTAGAAAATAAGGATAATAATATTAAGAATTGCCGGATTTCTTTTTGTCCACATTTAATGGAATTTGCGGCGAATCCATAAATCTTTCTAGAACAGCTAAATGTAAAATTTCATGAAAATCCATTCACTTGAAATAGATTTATTACATGCGGACACATGCTGAAGAACGCGCCTAATAAACTGACGGAGGAAATTGGAACAAGATCTGAAAGAAATTATACAGAAAAGTAATAGACCATCGATAACAGCCATCCCACACAAATATGGACCCCTTCTTAAAGGTATTAATGGAATACCAAAGTAACTCTTTAAATCTGTCAATTCTTTGAGACAGCTGAGGAGATCTGAAACTGTTATTTAATTAATTAAAAAAGATTAGGGTTACTCGAGAACAACTTCATCCAGCTATGTGTATTTATGTCCATAAACTGCGAGTGTTCTTTGGTTGGTTTGTCTGTTTTTCTGGACGAAAAACAGTTTCCGGAATAAAAAAACAAAAAAAAAAAAAAAAAAAAACCTTGCTGTCTTCTAGAGACTGAATGAATCAACCACCGAGTGATTGGCGAGATTTCATCGTGGACGTTATAACCACTGTGCTACCGCAAGGACATTGAATTAATTAGCCGAAAGAGGGGCTTTACATGGTTAATGATTATGAGTATGAAAGTAAGAGACACTGAGCTCTCACGTGCTGAATAATTAGCTGTTCTTATTGACAATATTCGTAATTGATTGAACACACCTAAGCAGAAACACATCATTAGTTAATATAATGACGTTTAATGAATGTAATTACATTAATTATACGTGCAGTAATCACATGTAATAAGTAATCATTGAGCTACTGTTGGGGATGAAGGAGAAATGTGCACATTCAATTCTCTGAATCTGTAAAATGCTAGAAAATGAGAAACGAATGTACAGTCTGCATTTGTTAGATGACAAAGTTTGAAGACTATTCTAATTTTAAGGAAATAAAAGGGGGCAGGATAGAAACGTAGGCCATTTGCACTGAGCGGGGAAGGACTTGATTATAACCACTTTGCTTCCTGCGAGGCCACCTTCATAAATAATCGGATGCCAGGATATCGCAGATGCCGCCTCCATATTGTGACTTCAACAATTTGCGCAGAATGGTTCTTAACCACCCCTAATAAATCCCAAAATGCTAACGTATCTGTTACCAGCTTCCAAAATAGCTCGAGACTTTTCATCGATGTTAATACTGCCTTTTCGCAGATTCAACAAACAAGATCGCGTCAGGTCCTGTCTTGTCGATTGAAATCTGTGTCTGGTAGCCAATCGACGGATCCATCGACAGTGCCCACTAACTCGTCTCATGTATGCTAGAAACGCAGTTCAACTCGAATGCGTATTACTACTGTACCTTTGCGTTTGATCACTTGGCTGCGATCTACAATGGGAACAGTTCTCGGAGGTAATGAGATTCCAGAACATGCGCAACTCAGGGGACCCCAGTTGTGAAATGTTATTAAAATAATATACGTGCGTCCCCGTGTTACTTTTAATTCCATTTTAACTTTTGAAATTTTGAGCCGAGTGGTCAGCGTGATGGTACAGAAGCACACGCGCTTTGAGTGGACTGTGGTTCAAGCCCGCATGACTGCTAAATACGGTTAAAGGCTGCATTCGTTGTTAAAATAATTAAAGTAATCTCCTCTGACTTTTTGGTTGTGCCGGGGGTACAAACACCAATATTTCAGTCATTTGTGCTTTTAAGAAGGGTTGCGTACCGCTTTGGCTGCAGTTAGAAATGAAAATGAAGTCTGATCTGTGCAGCGAAGTGAGGGGTTGTCAAGTAACGTTTGGGGATAAGAGCACGATAAATGGCGGCACTCGGGAATAATATTTATCGAGGTGAAATGTCGGAAGCTGCTAAAGAACAAAAGGAATAAAATAATGGAGGAATAAAAGAGAGGAAGAGGGGTGTCGGAGAGAGTTCAGCGTAGGAGGAGTCAGTGTTGTATATTTACAGATGGACAAGTTTATCCCGAAGCATTCCTGTACCTCCTTTGGTTTTGATTTTCCCTGCAATCCCCCCATCCCCCCACTTCTCTCTTTCTCTCTGTAGCATCGATTTGTCGACTGTCCTGGCGCTTTGGCGACGTGTCACCAGCACGAGGCTAAGAAAGGTCCTCTTCCGGCGTCCCGCTAAGTGTTTGCGTTCCTCTTACTTCCTGCTCGTCCAAGACACGCGGCCGTTCCTGCGACAATAGGGCGGAACACAGTTAACTAGAAAAGCAATAATCCACTCACTCGCGGCTATTGACTTAGGCCTGGCATTAAACATATAGAGTTGCCTTCCCATTCACTTGCATGTAAACTTCAACCTCCGGAAAGACATCTCCGTGCGCGCAGTATCAACCTCCCCCATCGTGCAGAATCAAGCGAAGCGAAACAAATTAGCTCACTGAATTAAAATCCTATCGTTAATTTCCGAGTTGCCGAAGAGAAATCGGATTGCTAATGCCCCTCCTGTTCGCTTTTCGATCAAAATATTTGAGATGAAATTACTTGGGAAATTAACTTTGCAAGCTTCGTTAGGAAAATTATTACTTTTGTTTCACCCGCGCTGCTCTCTGCCTCCAGCGTGGGGGCAACAAAAATAATCATTTTCATAATCGAGCTCACAGCGTCCAATTCACTTATTTATTTCTTTCTTATTTGCTCTCAACTCCCCCTTAAAATTCTGGTTGCGTTCTGTATTCCTAATTGACAGGGGCATTTTATCGAGAACAACTGTAGGACTGCGCGTTTCTGCGTCAACCTGGTAAAAATGCGCACGTATGACTTGTACACTACAGTGAAAAAATTGTAGATGACACTGCTGAAATAAAGCTTACGTGTGATTAAAAGAACGTGTGCATGCGCACTGGAGTTCTCTTAAAAATAATAAACAAAAGTAGGAGACATGGGGCTATCATCATCGAATTTGAAGTCAGCTGCTCCTCAATCAGAAGGACCACAAAGTTTGCCCTTGATATCAAGCAGTCGCGCAAAAAGATTGAGGAGATCTGAACGACAGACGCGATGAAGGTCTCATGCGATGAGAAACCTCTTCAGAAAAATCCCTGAAAGGCCCCTTAGAGCATATTCTATCCACAGGACTCCAATTAACCTTTGGTTTCTTACCCTTTCAAAAACTGTTAGCAATGTAGCAGGTGGGCTTCTGTCTTCTTCAATTTCAATGGTTATCTTTTTTCGTATATCTTTTTGGGTCTCTCGACATTCCTTTTGTGCCGATTTAGGATTATTAGAGAGGACAATGGCTACACTTAATTCATTATCAGTCTTTGAATCATCAGTATAAAATTTAGCAAAGTGGAGATAATTTGTTGAATGGTTGGTATGTAGCTGTTTGATATTGAAGTCTGCTAAAGAATGTTTTTGCATTGTCCGAAGTAACTACCACAAAAAAAGGTGCTGGATCCAGCCACTCCTGAAGGACTTTTTGATGACGAACAGTCTACTGTTCTGTTAATGGCAGTAATCAGATACTAGCAAGTTGATTTGTTTTGGGTTTGCTCTAATAATTTTTCTACTATGGATCCTGAAGTATGTACCAAATGGGATGGGTAAGCAGGCTTTGAATTTTAGTTTCCTAGTTAAGCAGCAACAGCCTTCTGATATCCAGAGGAGGTTCATGGGTTTTAACATATAGGAGACGTTCTGTAAGGACGTAGGGCAATTCGGAGGGCGGAATGTTGGATAGAGGTGAGGCGTGGCAATGCACTCTTCCTAGAAAAATCATACTGTGATGCGTTTTTTTTTTTTTTTTTTTTGGTATTTTTGTTAATTGAGGAAGAAAATATAAGAGGTGATTTCCAGACGTAGGGGGCTGTCACTAAGTTTCCTGTAATTAATTAGATCATTGCTTGATGTTTGCGGAATTTCCACGTTTTATTTTTACTCTCCTTTTGCAGCATTGCAATCTTCGTTCCATTGACGATTTCTGCGTCTAGGTTATTTCAGCTGAAATTGTGGAATGGTAGAATTTGAGTTTCAACGTGATGGAATCGATAAATAACGCTGAATCAAAGGAGACTTGCGTGCTGTATTTCGTCCTATCAGTTTTAGATTTTTTTTTTATTATTATAATAGCCTTCCGTAACAGTAGACTGGTTTCGTCACTTGACACTCATTCGGAGAGTCTGGGTTCGATACCCATCGATGATTGGAGGAATTTTTTCTAAAGTCCTCTGAAACCGAGGCTGTCGTTAGCCGATATTGAGACAGAGTACAGTAGTTGGAATCCTTTTGTATGTTTTTCAGCCAATGCAATATCCAAATCGGCCCATGAACAATATAATACGAAAGAAGTTATGCTATTATTGGACAATTTATGTAGTTACTTGTGACCAAACTGTTATTTGTCTTCATCCGATGTTGACTTCGTAAGATCAGTGGCTCATTGTGACATGCATGGCCGGGGGCCTCACCCAAAGAACGGACTCATTTTCAGCGTAAATATTTTCTAAAGTAGTGATAAAATTTTCTAACAATAATAATAAACCAATAAAACGTGTAATATAAAAGCATTCTTAAACTTAACTTGTTAATTGTTTAAATTTTGTTTTTCTACAATAAATAAATTAAAAGTTTCTATTAAAACTGTTTTTATTGTTACTTTATTTTCAAGTCAAAAAGCAAAACATTGATGACCTCTTATTTTACATTTCTATCAAGGAATTATTATTCTTAATATAAATATAAAAACCCACGTAGTATTTATATGTATATACATTAAAGGGACCTCAATTTTAAATATGGCCGGGGATCTGTTTCATCCTTAATCCGGCCATGGTGCCAAGTGCTTGTCTTGTGGTTCTTCCTTGTGCCACAATTTATATTTCTAATTAGTTGTGTGATGTGATTTATTGTTTGGACATGTCATATATTCATTTCACTTTATGATGTTGTAAACTCGTATGACTTTCTTTTCAATCCAAACCGTGGTTCAAATCCTATCTAAAAACATCCTTTAAAAGGAAGCAAAATTGCCACAGGCAGTGGAAGAAGTATGGTATTTCATCAGCACACATAAAAAAGAGCAGAGCATTGTTTCAAATCAAAAATTCAGGCGTACAGAATTTATTTAATGTTCAGACTTAAATAATTATAATAAAACAGCACTTTCTTCAAAAACAAGCAAATCTTGCAGCGCGATCAGGCTTGGGAATTTATAAAATTCGATATGGAAACATGCAGTTTTCACATCTGCACTGAAGATAAAGATTTAAAGAATGCAATGTTTATAAACAAGCAACAGCATGAAATGCCTTCTAGTGAAGCCCTGCTGATCAACCAACTTGTAAAGAAGAATGCAGTTCAGAAAATTATTAACCAATTAAGACTTGATAGTAGTGAAGGCATCCCTAGTTTTATTATTAAAATGTCCAATGCATTCATCATTGATTCTTTAGTTCATATTATTTCCAGGTGCATCTCCCAGCCATTCCTTCCAAGACTATGGAAGACTTTTAGAATTACCCTGATTCCAAAACAGGCTAGTAGTAGTAACTATATAAGCTATCGTCCAATTGCTGTATCGTCAATAATCGCTAATTATTGATAAGATCATGCTGCCATATCTTCAGGATGCGATCTTCGCTAATGCACCTGTCAACATGCATTTTGGTCTTAGAGGGCGCTCCACAACAACAAGCCTAGCTGACACAATTGTGCGCACCCAAACTGCGTTTCAGGATAAAGCACAAAATGTGATGTCCTTTACTTAGACATCAAAGGCGCTTTCGACAACATTGATCACAAGAAAGCCATTGAAATACTAAAAAATCATTTCCTCATTGACACGGTGGTTATATCCTATCTACAGTAAAGCCTAAATCACAGAAATCTCACCTTCCCCACTAACACCGATAATATTCTCGTCACAACCACAACAGGCATTCCTCAAGGAGCTCTCGTTCTTTTCTCGTTCTCTCCAGTATTATATTTTCAGCGTCTCTACAACCACTTCTATAAGAAAATCCAAATCTGCTGACTTATGCCGATGATTTAAAGTTGTGTATTAATTCCAAATCCTGTGATGACATTTCCAAGGTTAGCCATGATGCGAATTTACAGATGTGCGGAATCATCAAGTATCTGAAGAATCTCAATCTGACTATAAATACAAACAAATCTGCTCAAATAACTTATTTCTTACAGAAACAACCAAACCACATAGAAATTTAAATTGCCGATGTTTCAATTCCAAATGTATATGCTCACAAAGACCTAGGAGTTCTTTTTGACAAAACTCAGTCCTTTAATTCTCACTATGTATATGTTGCTAAAAAAATTCAAAAAGCAAAATGGTTAATCAAGCAGGAGACAGCAGCGATTCAAGACAAAAAACAGTCATAAACCATGTTCAGAGATGCATCTTTGCATCCGGAAGCTGGTCTGGTGCTCCTCAAGTTACTGTCAAGAAATTCTTTGCCGGCCTAGAGTATCGAATTCTTAGATGGCTGATGGGTTTGCTGTATTTGCAATGAATGAATGAATATTTATTTATTAATATGACTTTGAATCTGTGTATGATATAACATGTATGTATGCAGCGCTGTAGTCGTAAAGTTAGCGGAAGGTAATCTTAATATTAAATTAAAATATTAAATATCTCTCTCTGTGAATATTAAATATTTTAATAATATTTATTTTTTCGATCTTTCAAAACCAGAAGATATACGCTATTCGCCTAAAATAATGCAGAAAGTACACGGCGTATACCCTGCACTGTAGCCCTGTATGTATATAGCGGATTTGCCAGTTTCTAGCTAGGGGCCGATGTTAATAAAAAAAAAAAAAAAAAAAATGTAAATGTGCAATTGCAGATCCAATGCTACTTGCCCTCGTGGGTAACGCAGTTGGTAGGATCGCCGTCCTCCCCACATCAAATGGAAAAGTCCTGAGTTCGAATCCCGTCGATGACGGAAGGAATTTTTGTGGGTAATTTTTCACTCTCACTCGTGGCTGAGTTAGTTGGTCTCAGGCGAAAGTAGCATGGTTTCTTCTCCGGGAAACTTGGGGTTTTCCTCCAGCAAACAGAGAATCTACCTCAGAACACTCGCAATTTCCAGACAATGCACCCAGAGCAACATGGTCTTACTCGCTAATGCTCCTAAAACCCAACAACAACCAACGCTACCAACTTTCGGTTTAGCACTAAATCAAGAAGCAATAATACTAACTGGGTCATTGAGTTCCCGGTTAAGATGATGAAAAACGTATTTGACCGTGATAGAATTTATTTAGGATATTCTTCGCATAGGTTCCGAAGGCTCACAATCGTAAATAAGTGTTTTCGTTGCTTAGGGTATGGGCACTCGACACAGACTTTACTCACAAAACGGTACTATGCGATCATTGTGCCCTCTGTGGTCATGTATTTTCCGAATGTCCGGTAAAAACATTGCTCCGCAATGCATCAACTGCAAAAGAAGGAATAGACTCAAACCACTCTGTACGGATGTGTCCTGTCTCGAGAACCAAAGAACTTTAGACATAGCAAGATCAATGACGCTTGATGGGTATTCCTTCTGACTCCATTCGATCAACTGTTTGTGGTAGTGCCATTTCATACAGTGATATCTCAATTTTACAATTGACTGCTCAATCGAAATCGATCAGTAGCGATGAGATACGTTTAGTTGTTTCTGAAAATGCTTACGATATAGTGTGTTTACAGGATGTTCATTTTGTATGGTATCATGGGCCCCAGGTGCCAAGCGAATTCGAGGTCAAGCGTTCAAAGTGAGAATTATATAGCGATTCTTCAGAGAGATAAAATTTCATTTTAAGTTATATCGTTCTCTATCAGCAGTTCATTTATAATCTAGTTTTACACTTGGAAAATTGCGAGTAAGAACAGAGAAAAGAAATCCACCTTTCTTATTTATTTCATATATTTCTTTATTTACTAATTAACTAACTTTTCTAACCGCTTGGCTTCCTTGCAGCACGGCTCCTGCCTCCCCGTGGCGGGGCCGAAAATCTGGGAGGGAAAGTTAACCCCCAAGGCAAAAAGGAGCTAACAATGGAATACTACGATTATCCTGAGCTTGAGCGTCATCTAGTACTGTCAGCAATGCTGATCATGACACTGACTATGACACAACAAAGTCAAAAAGACTGCGTAAAGACTCAGGACAATTGGATTGGAATGCCCATCATTTCTTATCTTACATTCTCTCTCGGACAAATCTATGAGTACTTTACCACCATTTCTCATACGAAAATGTGGCGGGCTCTCCCAAAATGGTGAGAAGACTCAGATCTGGAGACCTATTGGACGAAACGGCGAGTCGCAAACATTCTGAGATTCTGATGAATCTAACAACATTTGAAGGACTACCCGTACAAGTCACCCCATATGCAACATTAAATACCTTCAAGGGAGTAATTGCAAAGTGGGATCTCATGAACGTAACAGAAGCTGAACTGGTCCAGAAATTGAAACATCAAAAGGTGATTCAAGCCAAACGCATCATGATTAGGAAAGATGCAGATCTTATTCCCACTCGCAACATCATATTGACATTCGGAACACCTATCTTACCATGTAGTGTCAAAGCTGGTTATCTCTATTGCCGAGTACGACCTTATATTCCGAATCCTACAAGTGCCAAAAATATGGCCACTCGCAAATGGCTTGTCGAGGAGATCCAGTCTGTCCAAACTGTGGGTCAAAGAACATTCGCAATCAGACTGTGATGCTAAAACATCGCACTGTCAGAATTGCGAAGGCACACATCCAGTCTACTTCAAATAATGTGATCTGTGGAAAACAGGGAAAACAATTCAGAAGTCTAGGTAGAGCGAAAAGTTATTTACTAAGAGGCAAAAAGCAAATTATGCTCAATGCACCCAAGAGCACATATGCAGCAGCGTTGCAAAAATACCAATCAACTGCAACGCAAACTGAAGTCTCAGTACCTCCAACCATATCGATTGCAGATTGGGCCCGATCTACAACTCCTAAGGAGCAAAAGGTAGTGGACAGAGCCAAAAACACCATAGTCACAGTTCCACCAACTACACCACATAGGCCATCAGATAATAGAAAACTGATTCAGCTCCAAATAGGAAGATAAACAATACCACATTAGTAAATATGGATACCGACAATAATGCCGACCCAAATGAACCTATCCTAGACCTTCACGCAGAAGATGACATGAACACTGGATACCCAATGTTTCCAAGAAGAGAGAAAGTGAAGCTCGATCGCCATAAACAGCTTCGGAATAAAACAGTCAGAATCATCCTCATGTAACAAAACCAAATAATGCATCATATCATACAATGGAACTGTAGAGGAATTTGCAGTAACGTTGATGATATCCACGAGCTAATCGGTCGTTATCATCCTGTAGGCATCTGTCTACAAGAGACAAACTTAACGCCGCATGTATCTCTCTAAGTTAAAAATTATACTCTTTTTAAGAAAGACAGATCTCATACAAGTAATGCTCACTGATGGGTAGCCATACTCCTAGATTCAGAAGTGCCCTGCAGACATATTCCATTACAAACCTCCATCGAAGCTGTTGCGACGCGTATAGTGATTAATATTACTGTGACACTTGTCTCTATCTATCTACCACGCAGTCAGCCGTATACCATTCATGAGCTTGAAGATTTCATTCTGCAGGTGCCACCCCCTATATGTTTATTGGGCGACTTCAATGGATATCATCCATTGTGGGGTTCTCCCAATGCAGATGGACTAGAACAACTCATTGATATGCCCGTTGACAGACAGAACCTAACTATACTGAATACTGGCTCGCCAACCTACATCCATCTCTCTACAGGAACAACCTCCGCAATAGACCTCTCTACCTGCTCTCCAGCTCTCTTTCCTAGTATTGAGTGGATGGTCCTTGAAGATCCGCTCAACAGTGATCACTTCCCCTTAATATGTAAAATTCAAACATCTCATTCCATAATATTAGAAAATCATACAAAATGGAAATTTTCTAAAGCAAATTGGGAAAAATACACTTCACATGTGTCCTTTGATGATCAGATTATTGAAACCTGTCCTATTGATACAGTTGCTGGTCACATTACAAAACAAATACTGGCAGCTGCATCTACTGCGATTCCATAATCGCAGTCAACAACCCGTAGAATCATTAATTATTGGTGGAACGAAGAGTGTAAAGGTGCAAAAAAAGAAAAAAAACCGAGCGTGGAATTGGTTTCATAAACATCCTACCACCGTTAATCTCAATTCCATCAAATTAGGAAAAAAACTAAAATAGATTCTTGGATTCGATTTGCAAGCTCAATTAATAAAAAAATACTGATACAAGAATAATATGGAGAAAAATAAAACAGTTAAATGACAAATTTCCTACATTATCCTCCCCACTTCTGAACTGGAACGGGCAGAAGCTTTCTATTCCTGTAGACACTGCGAATGCCCTAGGGACTGTATTCTCACAGTTGTCTGCCTCGTCAGCGTATGATCCATCATTCCAGAAGATCATAGTAACAGCAGAAAAATCCCATCTGAACTTTAGACCTACACCTTCTTTACCCTGCAATCAACCACTTACGTTGCTTGAACTTCAAGAAACCACATCCACCTCAAAAAACAGTGCTGCAGGCCCCGACGGAATATACAGGGTTGTTAAAATTAAAGTATCCCTATGTAGAGGGCTCTGGAGCGAGTTCTAAGGCTCGTACTGAAGAGAAATTTGAGCAACAGGCACAATAAAGAATGCACTCGCCATTTATTGGGGAAAAATGCCACTGTATGGCGCGTAACTATCTTAGTTACGATTTTACAAATAACTTACGTTATTTGCATAATCGTAAGTTATTTCCACAGCACCACTACTCAGCCCTACGGTACTGCAGTCTCTTCAAAATCGTACAGTAGATGTTTGCCTGCACTACAGCAGCAATGCCAACAACGTTGCAGGAAAAGGCGCTATTAGTGAAGCTGTGCTATCAGAACAGCAGCAATGCAGCTGCGGCTATCAGAGAATTCCGGCGTCAGAAGCGCATAAGGCCCTCGTGGACCTATGACTGTTTGTGCTGTCCGCAAAATGATTGCGACATTTGAAGCGACAGGACATCTTGGTGTTCAACCAGTTAGAGGTCGAAAACAAGTGGACTCCTCTCGTGTTGAAGATGTGGCTATGGCTGTCGCGGATTTATCAGGTCAATCTCCATGTGGTAGCGCAAGTGCGCCAGCTGTTTCTCGTGAAGTGGACAGGCCGTATTCCACTGTAAGGCTAGTAATGCGTCAGATGTTGCGGTACTATCCTTACAAGATGCACATGCCACAGCAGCTAAGCATGGTGCTGATGCAGATATTCGTTTCACATACGCACTTTATTTTCTTGCGCGAATGACAATGGATATCACTTGCCATGGAACATCCTTTGGAGTGATGAAGCCCACTTCTGCTTAAATGGACAAGTGAATACGCAGAACTGTTGCATTTGGGCAAGAAAACCCTCGAGTTATCCAAGAGGTCCCTTTCCATTCTCCAAAATGTGGCGTGGTGTGAATTTACAGCCACATTCATGGTTGGGCCATATTTTTTTGAACAGGTAACACCGACTGGATTCCTCACCTGTTCCGTCAATGGACAGCGATGTTATGAAATGTTGGCAAATGTCGCAATACCAGAGCTGCAAAAACGTGGGTGCCTTCAGGATACGATATTCATGCAAGATGGTGCGCCATCCCACATCCATGATTGTGTTCAAAGATTGCTAAGGCAACACTTTACAGACGAAGGGGTCATCACTGTTGTTTTCAGACATCTTGGCCACCCAGATCACCGGATCTCACCCCATGCGACTTCTGGTTGTGGGGTTTTTTGAAAACCAGGTGTATCGGGAAGGATGTCAACTCTGGCAGATCTGAAGGACAGCATTAGACGTCATGTGCTGGCTATTCCAAGTTGACATGTTACGTTCTTCTGTAGAAAATGCTGTTCTTCGAATGGAAACTGTCGTTAACCAAAGTGGAGGACACATTGAACAATTGTAGCGCTGTTCAAGTTATTTGCATTGCCACAGCGCCATATAGTGACAAATTTTGTAACTATATATGGCGAGCGCATTCTTTATTGTACTTGTTGTCCAAATTTCTTTTTAGTACGAGCCTTAGAACTCGCTCTAGAGCCCTCTCCATAGGGATGCTTTAATTTTAACAACCCTGTATTACACAAGGCTCCAACACTTAGATAATAAATCAGTCTCCTCATTGCTGATCTTTTTCAATTGCAACTTCTTTGAACATTCTTTCCCTAGTTCCTGGCATCACTCCTATATACTGGCAATTCCAAAACCAGGAGGGGATCACTTTATTCCTGAAAACTATAGACCCATTTCTCTCACCAGCTGCTTAAGTAAGACTCTAGAAAAAATAATTCACTCGACGCACTTGGTTTCTTGACTCTAAAAATCTAATTTCTGATTATCAATTTGGTTTCAGACAGAATAGATCATCCTTGGATCTCATGGTCAAAGCGAAAACAAACGTCAGGAATTCTTTCATCAGAAATGAGCATCTCGTCATGGTATGCCTTGACATACAGAAAGCTTTGGACACCACGTGGCGTTTTGGTATCCTAAGAAATCTTCATTTCCTTGACGTGAGAGGCCACTTACCATATTCCGTAAAGAACTTCCTTCAGCATCGATCTTTTCAAGTTCGATAGCAACACGACTTTTCTCAAACACTGTATATACGAGAAGGAGTTCCAAAGGGCTCTGTTCTCAGCGCCACCTTATTCGCAATAAGAATAAATCACATGACTAAAAATATTCCCAACAATGTGAATTCATACTTCTATGCCGCGATCTGACTGTTTCTGGCAGTTCACAGAACACGACCTTCATTGAGCGGCAGCTCCAAATTTCAACTAATAATATTCAGCTATGGATGGCACAGAATGGGTATAGAAAATCTGGTTAGAAATCTAAAGTAGTTCACTTTTGTAACAAACGGAAGATGCATCCAGATCCAGAGCTACACTTAAAAAAGAATCCTATCCCATTTGTGAACAGCATTCGTCTCCTTGGTCTGATTTTCGATAGAAAATTGAACTTTATGGAATACGTTAAATACCTACTGACGTCTTGCCATAAAAAAATGAACACACTTAGAGTTATTTCATCAAAATCATGGGGTGCAGATCGGTACACGTTACTTCATTTGTATAGAGCCCTAATCAGATCTCGCCTTGATTACGATACACCAGTCTATGTATGATTCTGCTAGGGAGGGCGTGCTTGCAATGCTTGCCCCTGTTCAACATTCTGCCCTGAAGATTACTATAGGCGCTTATAGAACTTCGCCAGTTCAAAGTCTTTACGTTCATGCCCATGAACTTCCTCTACGCCTCAGGAGAAAGATGTTACATCTCAACTATACGATTAAAATTCAAAGTCCACCTAACCACCTCAGGTTTATACTTAATAATTCCCAATGTACTATAGAAATAGACCCAAGGAAATTCAGCCTACTGCTATCAGATTGCAGGCATTGTCAGAAACATTGATATACATTTTGACAAAGTTCTCCAAGATCCAAACAGCTCGTATCCCCCATGGTCCTCTCTCAAACCATCCTGTGACAGTTATTTCCTATATTGGGGAAAGCACTCTGTTATACAGTGAGTGCATAAAGATATACACTCTGTATATCTTGATGAGATATACTCTCTGTATATCTAATCCGTCAACCATACTTTTTATATCATTTCATTTTATCGTTCTCCTTCTGATGACATCCAACAGGTTCTAAATTATCTGGATGCAGTCCTCTGCATCAATTTTCGTAACAACCGATGCCAACGCCAGATCCCTTCTTTGGAACTGCAATGCGACGAGCCTCTTGGAGGATTTTATCCCCTCTCATAACCTATGTATCTTAAACAAACCACACCAGCCCAGCACTTTCTTCTCTTTGTGGGGTGAATAGAATATTAACTTGACATCAGGAATTGTTAAATACATACATGATTGGATGGTCCATGAAGGTCACACGTTTAGCGACCATAGACGAGAACAGCCTTGCCTCTCTGAATCAACTGAATCCAAAGGAGTACGCTTTTTATGCACAGTCAGACCTTCTCCGCGCTACTGCTGCATCAACTAAAAGGAAAAAAATTCGGACATTTTCTATACCCTGGTGGAACTCTAACCTATCTGACCTGAGAAAAAGAGTACATCTTACCAGAAGACTGTTTCAACACCATCGCTCCTGGCCGGAGACCGTCGTTATGAGACTAAAGAGGAATTATCGTGCACTGAGACCAAAATATTATAAAGAAATCAATAAGCAAAAGGTTCTAACATGGCAAGCTTTCGTTGACACAACGGGAAATTCAGACCCGTGGGGTTGTTCTATATAAACTCTCTAGAGACAAATTGGTTGCAAATGAGATCTTACAACTCTGTGATATGTGATAACTCGGAAACTTTGACTTGGACGGACACTGTTAATGGTATTCTTCATTGGTTGTTTCCTGTCGATGACTGTTCGTCTGATACCCACTTTCAATCATCTGTTCGAAAAATAAACTCTGAATATTCAATCAGCCTGGAAATAGATCTTTTTACATTATCAAAGTTGCAAGCAGCACGACATACTTAGCTGAAAAAAAAACCAAAAAAAAAAAAAAAAAAAAAACCCAGCTTATCTAAGTGTCCTTGAGTGGATTTGATCGAAAATATTGTAATAAAGACTTGGTGAACTGTTCCCTAATATTCTGTTAAATTTGTTTAAGAAATGTCTGCTAAACGGTGTCTTTCCGCGTTTGTGGAAAATGTCCCTGGTGAAGCTCATCAAAAAACCAAGCAAGCCACTTCTTTCCGTCCTATTTCCCTTCTTTCAAACTTGGGAAAGCTATTTGAGCGTATGTTTTATCATAAAATTACAGATTTATTTCATGATCAGGAATCATTCACAACTCACCAATTCGGATTTATAGATGGAAAATGTGAGGACGCTTTATTAAAACTAAAGAAACATGTTAAGAACTTGGATTCGCAGTAGCATTTAGCTATCTTCATAGATTTTGAAGGTGCGTTCGATTCCTTGTGGTGGGAAAGTGTATTGTAAGCTCTGCGTTCCGCTAAGTGTTCGATGCAGCTTTATCAGACCATCCGTAATTACTACATAGAGACAGGTTTAGCCAAGTATCATCCAAAAATCAGATGGTTAGTAGATCTCTCTCGCGTGGATGCCTTCAAGGATCTATCCTGGCACCCCTGTTTTGGAACATTGTTTTAAATGTGTTACTTATCAGAAAATTTCAATTTACTGTCCCAATTGCCTACGCAGATGATTTGGTTTTTATTGTTTCTGGATTTTCAAGATTTCAGCTTAAAACCAGGACGTCTACAGTCATTCTGAACCCAATTGCTTGGACTAAACAAAACAAGCTTACTATATCTCAAGCGAAAACCACGATGATGTCATTTAATCTGGACTGCCCTCCTAGTTTTAAGATTGATGGCAAACAAATATTCTACGTCCGTAACTTGAAATATCTTGGTGTTGTGCTGGGTGACCGAGTTGACTTCACCCTACATTAACAGTCTTCTGGAGAAGGTCAAGAAACTTACTATAGAGAAAATCTCGAAATCATAATGGTATCTTGGCAGGAAGAAGTTCTTGCTCTACTACAAAGCTGTGTTTCTTACAACTGTCGCGTATGGTTCTCTTATCTGGTTTGAGCTTGTTAAAACTGTAAAGTTTCAACTTAAACTGTACTCTCTTCAGTGCTTAATGCTGATGTGTATGCTACGTACCTGCTGGACAGTTTCTACGGATGCCCTAAAGTAATAGTGGGACATTGCCGTTGGATCATCATCTCATATTTAGATCGTTCTGAGTTGATTTAGAACTCGTATCCAAGAGCGTACAGCCATTGTTCTTGAAATAGGCCTCGGAGATTGAGAAAATATTCACTAATAACTGCAATAAATACACCAATTCATATATATGACAAAATTTTCGGCAAATTTTAAAAAAAATAACAGAAAAAAACACATACACGATAAAGACAGGATAAAACTATATATATATTTAATATAACTTCATTTTATTAAAGATTTAGCCATATGTATGAGTTATTGCAGTTATTATGAAGATCTCGCCTTTAATAGAGATCAAGAAATACTTTAATCCACTATAGTCGTCTCTCTTGAAATTGGAGCCAACCCTTAATCCCTTGACCACAGAAATATCTTTGGATATTACCCATTTTATGAGAGTTTGCTCACTACAAAACATTGGTTCTTGTGCTCTCAAATTTTTGATGCAGTCGGGATCCTGGGTTTTGTTAGCGTTTCAGGTGATATTATGTAGGGTGTCTGAATTCTACGTATTACTTAGTAATGATTAATATTGAGCGGATCACCAGGTACGGTCCACTTTATACTTGGATAGGGGCCATGAGTTGTTGTTGTAGTAGGGGTTTAGGAGCATCAGCGACTAAGACTATATTGCTCTGTATGTACTGTCTGTAAATTGCGTGTATTCTGTGTTTGATTTTCTGTTTGCTGGAAGAAAAACCCCACTTTCTGGGAGAATAAAAACCATGTTACGCTCGCCTAAGACCAACTAACTCAGCCGCATTGTTAAAGAGGCCCATAAAAATTCTTCACGTCATCGACGGGATTCGAACTCATCTTTTCTACTCGGTGTGGAGAAGATGGCGATTCCACCAACTGTGCTACCTAGCAGGGCAAAGGATGTGAGAGCAAATGGAGAAATAGATTGCGTGAGGTTCATCTTGTAGAGAGGTGGATATAAGTTAGTAAGCAAGCATTGAGTAATGCTAGATTGTGTCTGAAATCAGAATTTCAGGGCCTTTTCCTCATCTGTCTGTAATGGGAGAACCCCATAATGGATGGCGTCCACTAAAGTTTCCCGATAAACAAAAGAAGATGGTAATTGAAGAATCTTCGAGTTTTTGGATGGTAAAGGAACCTTGCTGCACTTAATATGTGCAGCAACAGCTTCTAAAGAGGTTTTTAGTGGAATAAATCTGGACGGAATTCTACCAGGATTGCTACACCTTCTTTGTTGGAGAGGGCCGATTTTTTCTAGGTCCGCTATAACTTTTTTATCTTGGGAGTCACCTGAGGATTTAAGTTAGTTTGTTTCAAGCAAAATGGTACAGGATCATAACGGAAGATCAAATTATGTAATTATTAGAATTGTTTTTATGAATGGCTTGCATATGACTTTCATGTTTTTTTTTTTTTTTGTCCCAGGGGGAAGTGGAGCGTCCGGAGTTATTGTCATCTCTATTCTTATTTCGATTATAGACTCCATGTCATGGGTATTTCATCCGTGTCACTATGCGTGCTTTCACATAAATTTTTGATACTTGGCAATGTGCATATAGAACAAGAGAACGAGGGGGAAAAAAAATGTTAACCACGTAGAAAATCAATAGGAAGAAGAAGCTCTTCCAATCTCAGACGGATTTGAACCCGAACTTTACTTATTTATTATTATTATTACTTTTTTTAGTTTCTATAGAGAACTTTGAATCTGAATCCTGAAGTTCTCCCCATTATCTTCTAACCTGAGTGCGCTCATGCGCTCTCCGTATGCAAATAGGTCGTCTCATTTAAGGATACAAAGTATGAAACACCTGATGTTCTGTATATTTCAGAGTTCCCGAACGTTTGTTGACTGCGAGCCGCACTTCAAATTATCTTGCGAGCCACCATAGGTAGATTATGAAAATAAACAATTCATGGTAAAGAACTTTTTTATTTAAACTTTAATTCATATAATTGTACCATTATTAAACTTTTTAAAAGCGCAGTCTTTCAGAATTATTAGCTCTTGCCATCTACCGCAAGAGACAACGCTGCACACTTTACTGAAGTCTAACCTACATTCTCATGAAAGCCACAACAGATTTTTTCCTTCTCCCCTTTAAGAGGATGTTTAATACCTTTTAGGGAAGTTCTAAGCAATCAGGAAGTGCTTTTGATGATTGTGTGAGATAGAATTGTGTCTTGGTCCATTTGTAACTCACGAGCTACGCGCGTTGCAAACGTTCGGTATATTTATTCCAGTTTAGTTGGAAATCAAGCCATTCGGTGGTTGCGAACTCGCCTTTTAAAAGCTAGACTTACTGAGTTTTAAGATATTGATAAGCTTTCTTAGACAGTTTTTTTTTTGTTGTAGCAGATTTCGCTCCCATCATTCAGTTCGCATGTGACGTCGGTAAAATCACTGGAACGATTGTGCAGAGCTTTCCTTGAATTCTTAATAAGCTAAGAAATGAACTGTACATCAACTCAGATAAACAACAGTTGAATTCAACAGCATTTAGATTTTAAATTCTTTCCCGAACTTCTTGTGACGAACAGATAGTCTTAGTTACATAGTGAAGATACTGTTAACTGGCAGCGCACCGCTCCCTTCTAACGATATAAATTGTGTTGAGCGTAACAAAACAATTCTTATTTGATGAGGCTCTTCAGTGTTTTGGTTACCAGTGTGTAGGCTTAATTGATTTTAGCATAATTTGTTGTCACAATATTGGCGTGCTTTGTGAGAATTTCTGGAATTAATTAATTAATTGCTGGCATATTCTTCTTAAACTCTTTGTGATTGACCTGGAAAATTAAATTCAGCAACCAGGTTATTGTTAATTTTGTGAAATTAAACCTGAATTCAATTAAGGAGTTGTGGCATTACTGCAATGTTTTAATTTTTCTCTTTAAAATCGAAACTGGTCATCCTCTTCCCTCCACTTCTAAAAATATCATCTATTGATGTGTCCAGTTGAAGTTTTGACATTGCTATGAATGGCGCCAAACGTTTCTTTTACTTAAAATCTTTTTCCTTTTGTTTCAGGTATGGTTCCAGAACCGCCGAGCCAAGTGGAGGCGTCAGGAGAAACTTGATAGTCAAAACGCATTAAGAACTTTAAGTCACGTCTCTGGTGATTACAGCGGAAATGGGTCCACTACCCTCAGCCGTCCCCATTCCCCTTCCGGCATGTCTTTAAGTCTGGGTTCGTGCTCGCCGACCTCACTGACCTCGCCAACTGGAGCTGCTTTGTCGCTGGATCCTTGGTTGACACCTCCGTTATTAGGATCGTCTCTGGCAACACTTCCCGGTTTTCTTAACCACCACCCCACTGTCTATCCCAGTTACTTGACTCCACCTTCGGCTGCTCCCCTTCCCGTGGCGACGGCGATCAACGGCATAATCCAGGGCACACCGATCACTTCTGCTGCCCTCGACCATTCTGGTCCTATCAACCTGTCGCTAGGTGGCACTGACTGTGAAGGTGACGATGGCGTATTCGACCCTCGCAATTCGAGCATCGTAGCTTTAAGAATGAAGGCCAAAAAGCACGTGGAGTTTCTGAAAAAGGGATTGACTATAATGTAGATAATGACGTCACTACAGAGATTGCCAAACTATTTTCGACCGAAATGTTTCCTCGAAGAAATGCGAATTTAAATCACCCAGTTGCTGTAACATCTTTATATCCCACACACACACACACACGCGCGCGCAAATACACAGACATTGTAAAGTACGGTGGAGATAACACACAGAGAGGCTCTATTTTGGAAACTTACCATTTATACAAAAAACATGGATTCAATCGGACAGATTCCAGACGGCGACTACAACATTCGCTTTGATCTCTTCCTTTACTTATTTGAGGATTCAAGGCATGTTTGCTACATTTCCAGAAGGTTAATAAAAACCGCTAATTTTTATCTTTTAAAAATATTATTATTCTATAAAATTGAAATTTCAGATCGGATTTAAAAATTTTCATAATAATGAAAATTTAGCATTTCCACATTTTACCGTTATAATAGTAATTGTAAAATGTGGAATGGCCGTTCCTTCGCTATCGAATAAATTTCTATTAATTTATCTCTTGAATGTTAATTGAGCTCATGCAATACTTAAATGGTTATTCTTAAATCCCTCAGAAAATGTAACTCCTTGTTCCTCAATATCCACGAAGTTGTATTGTAAAACACAAACTGATTTTATTCTTTTAAGATTTGCCAGAATTAATAAATCAATATTATCGATAAGTTGTTAATATTAATTAGTGCTTGAAGAGAATCAAAAAGCTGTTCTGAGTGGAATGTTCATGAATGAAAGTGGAGGGACGCATTTTGTTTTAAATGTATATTTGTATCAGTAGTCAGTACGTCGGCCAGATGATTTCAGTTAAGATGGCTGCAACTTTCCCAAAACAGCAGAGTAATTATTGTACAAGTCATTTAAAATCTACCTTATAGTGCATGGTTATGCCATTGGCCCTTCACCAAGCAATAGCATCTAATTTACCCTAACTTTGTGCCAGACTATAAGGTAAATTTTAGATTTACAGATTTGATAGGCAATTAAATGTATCTCTTAATTTTTTAAATAAAAAGAGCTTGTTTGAGCTTCTGATGGTTAGAAGCTGAGGATGAACGTAAAATACTCTCTCGTTTCTCTTCAGAAGAAAAAAAAAGCAGGCAATTGTTATGGCAACTGAGACGTACTTCACTGAAGACTGAATAATGTAAATTATTTGATACTTTCAAGAAGATTTTATTTTATTTTTTATGTTATTGTTAAGAGGACTACGTGAGAATTCTACAAAGTATGTAACTGGAGTCTTATTAGGAAAAGATATCTTAGTGGACTGCTAAGTACGATTTCTGTTTCTGTGTGTTTGTATTCTATTTCAGTGTATATTATGATGTATGAAATAAAGCCGGTGTGTTTAGAAACATAAGAATTATTACCCTCTACATTTGTTCGTTTTAATTGATTTTAATGGATAAAATACAATTTTACTCAAACAAATATAATTTATTCTTGAAATTCGTGTTTGGTACGATGTATACTATGCTCTCAGAAGTATGCGGAAACTAGCCAGATCTCCAACAACATAGAGCTTATGGAGTTCCAAAGACATCTGATTGACAAAAGTCCATTGAACAGGGTGATATAAAAGTCAAGAAAGATCCATAGGTCAGAAACAGGTGGGGGATCTTTAAATATAGTGGTACGTCATGCAAGCAGTTGCCTCTACGAGCAGGAAGGCAAGACAAATCAACTAGAATAACTCGAAAAGTATTGTACAAGTTGCACAGTCTTAGGTTCTATGGTAAAGTTGCACATCTAGAGCAGGATTTTTCAATTTTTTTCTTAAGACTGAATCCTTTCATCATCCGCAGAACTCCATATCTTTTAAAATATCTATTATTAATAACAAATTTAAAACAACGTGTATATATTAATTAAAAAATCAGTGATAAAAATTGACCTCTGGGGACGCTTTGTCTGTGGACAAAGATACTGCAGAAGGTTTGTTGGGAGAATGCTGGAAGAAGGTTGATCCAATGACGAAAGACAAAGATACTGCAGAAGGTTTGTTGGGAGAATGCTGGAAGAAGGTTGATCCAATGACGAAAGACAAAGATACTGCAGAAGGTTTGTTGGGAGAATGCTGGAAGAAGGTTGATCCAATGACGAATTTTGGAGGAAAACAGAGAACTGGAATTCAATGGTAATAGTGCCTTAAAACATTGATTTTGAACATTCCAGTCTATTACACAGTGTTGATTCACTGGAAATGGATCTCTTGCATTTGCTAGCATGATAACATTCCGAGTCACAAAGAGAAGCTTGTAAGAATCGGAGATGGGGGGACAAAAATATGGTGGAACTGTTATGGAGAAGGAGTGGAACAAATTGATTAATTGATTTCCCTACCATAAACTGGTAGCAAACATTTTCAGTTGGATTGCGGGTGTCAGTAAAGCCAAAGATGGCCTACATAAAATACAAAAACATTTCCTAAAGAAACATTCGTGTTTCTAGAAACTACTAGAGGTCGCGTACTTCTGAGATTGTAATGTATATCTTATTTGAACTCACTCTTAAATTTCTGTGAATGAAGACTTAAATTCACAACTGTCAGGTATTCGTTGCTGTATTTCTCCTCGGAGTAAAGAGTGGAAATAGGACACAAATGAAAGAGCTTTTCAAGGCACTTTAATCAAAAGAAAAAAAAAATAAATAGGAATTCCAACAGCCATAGCCGGATTCAGAGAAAATTTTGTTCAGGCAAAGTATGCGATTCATCCCCTTCCTCCTAGTGTAAAAAATTTTGATATTTTCGAATAATAATAAAAATAAGAACAACCGCAATAATTAATTATTTTATTAACTAAATACGCAAGTTGTATACATATAATCACTGTACAATAAACCCATTAGGCCTTTTATCCCATAACAAATAAAGATTTATTGCCACCAGTGGCCCAGCCCAACTTGCATTTCGAGGTGGGGGTGATTATGTATCTCATAAATAGTTTTATAAATATAATTTTTCCATTGTGCCACTGATTCAAACTGCATGAAACACAACATCCAAATAACGCGTGTGCCCGGGAACAGGACGAATACCTGCTGTTACGTTGTTTGCATGGTGGTAAACAGCATGCAACTCCTGTACGAGGACAGAATAGAGAGATCGCCATTCCCACATTTGTCTCTTCAGTAATTCCCAAATATGCTCAGTTGGATTTCGTTTTTTATTTAGCGGTCAACTGACTCAATAACTGATCACGTCATCTGAAGAATATCTTCATTTCCTTTTGAAGCAATTTGTTCATACCCGAGTCCCATGTGGAATATAAAAATATCGTCCTTGTAATTTGTTTCAGGGATCAAAAGTAGAGGTCATTAATGTCCCCATAATAACAACTTACCCGTGATGCCACCATTGTTTAGCCCACCGAATTCCATTATTACTTCTTCTGGAGGCCCCGAGTGCCAAGCGTATTTCGAGGCCAAAGAGATGTTTTTGCGATTTATAGAGTGCTCTGGAAAAGCGATTAAAGTTATTTTTGAAGTTCGTACATTTCTATCAAGCGTCCAACTTTAAAAATAGTTCTATACTTGAAAAGCCACAGGTTAGAATACAAAAAGGAGAAACACCTCTTTTAACCATTTCATATATTTCTAGTTTTACTAACTAACACTTCAACCGCTTGGCCTCCTAGCGGCACTGCTCCTGCCTCCCCGTGAGGCCGGAAATCTTAGCAGAAAAGTTCTCTTGCCAAGGGCTAAAAGGAGCAATCGTGGCAAACACAGACCATCAGCACGTTGAGAATTTTAATGTTCCCTCACTAGTCAGCCTGTGAGTAAATTGTCTCACTTTGTCATACAGAAACATCTGGAAGGTATTGCAGAATCTCCTAAGACAGTTAAGAGACTGCAATGGGACCTCTTAATAGAATTACGAACCACAGACATTCACAGAAACTTTTACAGCTTACTAACTTTGCAGCAGGCATTCCAGTAAAAATATCTCCTCACGCAACCAATAAAAATTACTATTTTTCACCGGGGGGATTTTATTCCACCGGGGGTGAAACTCAACCCCGGTCACTTCCCTGGATTCAACACTGCTATGAATGCAACACGTCACAGAACCTGCTGTAAATATGCACACTGGGCTTCGAACAGACAATTGCAAAAGTGGGCATGCAAGATGACACGTTCAACAGAATTAACAGACTTCCAACGTGGAATGATAGTAGGATGCCATATAAGCAAGCGTTCTGTATGAGACATCGCAGTCACTCTGGGGATCCCTAGGTCAACGATTAGTGAAGTCATATGCAAAGAGAAGGACATATGACGTCATATACGCTTCTCATATGTTCTTTTTTTTTTTTTTTTGTCAAAAGGCAGATGTTCGCATATTAATGGTAGGACAGTGTATATATCGAACTCCTTATAAGATATTTTAAATGCCAGCAATTTGGCCTTTCCCAGAGACATGGAGATGCAACATGTGCAAACTGTGGGTGTAAAACTCATACACAAACAGAATGCATGGCACCAACCCACAATCTCCTAATTGCAACGCCAGCCATCCAGCATACTCCAACGATTGTGAACTCTGGAAGTTGGGGAAAAAAATTCAAAAATGTAAAGTTAAAAATAAAGTTTCCTACCAAGAGGCAAGAAAATAACTAAAATTAAGTATATCAATATGCACATATGATTCTGATACTTACAGTCACCAATCAGTAGCATGTCAGACAGAAGTGTTTGTCTCTCCAGACATATAGATCTCAGACTTGGTTCGATCAGTTCTCTCGGTCCAGCATCCATCTCCACCGGTAGTAGACCAATTCAATGATACACCAGTGACAGTTAAATTGCGGAGACTTTCCCATTGTCAAGCATTGGAGAATTTTCAAAAATCAGATCCTGTTGAGATGAAACAATGGACACCGATGATACAAACAACCAAGAAGATCTTGAAATACATGCAGATGATAGAAAGCAGGACGCCCTACTTTTTCACGAAAAGAAAAATCAAAAATCGACATATATAAACAAGCCATTGACAAAAAGGAGACAGACTTATCTTCCCCCCACAAAACCAAATAATGGAACAAATCATACGATGGAATTGCTGAGGTTTTCGCAATATTTATGATATCTATGAATTAATTTACCGTTACAATCCTGCTGCCATATGCTTACAAGAAACGAATTTAACAACAAAAATATCGGTTTCTGCAAAATTTATCCTGTCTTCAGACATGATCGATCTGATACTAACAGCCTCCATGGAGGTGTAGCTGTACTCACGACTACAGCTAGTCCTCCAGACGAATTCTATTGCAAACATATTTGGAAGCTGTTGACAAACGGATAGTAATTGGTATCACTCTGACACTGATCTCTATTTATCATCCGCCGAAGCAATCATGTACAATTCAACAACTGGAGAATCTTATTTCTCAATTACCATTTCCTATTTGTCCATTAGGAGATTTTATTGGACATCATTCATTATGGGGTTTTTGGTATCAGACGAATGTGGTGAGCTTATTGAAATGTTACTTTACAGAGAGAATTTGACACTATTGAATACTGGCTTACTCACTCACATCCATTTTCCTACTGGGTCAAGTACTGTAATAGATCTCTCAATCTGCTCTTCGATCCCCTTCCCAATTAAAGAATGGGCAGTACACGACAATTCTCTGAACAGCGACCACTATCCACTGATCTATAGTATTCAAACCACCCATTCCAAACAAACAAAAACAAAATGGAAATTTTCCAAAGCAGACCAGACAAATTTTTCCAGTCATGTATCTTTTGATGACGGCATCATTGAGTCTTCTGCTATTGACATTGACACCGATCATATCACAACGGAGATACCAACAACTGCAACAGTCGCCATTCACAGACTCAAATAATTAGAAACCATCGGCATACCAATCACTGGTGGAACGGTGATTTTAGGAAACTGAAAAGATAAAAAAAAAAACGCAGCATGGAATCCTTCCCGAAATCTTCCACCACTGCCAACCTTATTAACTTCAAGAGACTGAGAGCCAAAGCTCGTTACTTTCGGAAGAAGGCCAAAAAAGATGCCTTGATAAAATTTGCTTTCTCAATCAATAAAGATACTGATACCCGAATAATCTGGGAAAAAATAAAGAAGCTAAATTGTAAATATCATATGTTACCTTCTTCTTTTATTAATTGGAATGGGAATGAGATCTCTTCTCCTGGGGAAATTGCCAGTACCTTAGGAACTGTGTTCACAGAACACAGTTCCTAAACCTCCTCAACTGCAAGTCAACCGTCTTTTCAAAAAATTAAAGCCGAAGCTGAGAAAAGGAAACTGAACTTCAAAGCTGCATGTCCCTTTTTTCTATAACCAACCACTAACAATATCTGAACTGAAAGAATCTATATATACCTCAAGAAATAGCATTCTTGGCCGTGACGGAATTTACAATATAGTGCGTCAGCATCTCAATCAGAAATCACTATCCTCATTGCAAAACTTTTACAATCGGATATTCTCAGAACGTATATTTCCCACTTCTGGCAACACACTTTCCAAAGCAGACCATGTAATAGCCATACCTATACCTGGAAAAAATCATCCGATTCCTCATAATTATAGACTAATTTCTCTAACCAGCTGCTTGAGTAAGACTGGAAAAAATAGTTCACCATCGAATCACCTGGTGCCTTGAATCCCGAAACATAATCAGTTTGGCTTTCGGAAGAATTGACCTTCCCTAGACCTCGTGAAAAAAGCTGAATCAAACATAAGAAACGCAACCATCAGAAATCAACACCTCATCATGATATGCCTAGATATAGAGAAGGCTTTTAATACTACCAATGGTGCTACGGCGTTCAAAGAGATCTTCATTTTATTCATATGAGGCCATTTACCATATTTTATTCAAAGCTTCCTTCTATACAGCTTTTTCCAAGTTAGGTACCGGTAGGTTTTATCCAAAACATACATACAAGAAGAAAGAGTCCCACAAGGATCTGTTTTCAGCGCCACTCTGTTTGCAATTCGAATAAACAATATCACAAAGAGCATTGAAAACACCGTTGAATCCTATCTCTATGCAGATGATGTTACCATATTCTGTCATTTCTGGAATATGAACTATATTGAGAGGCATCAACAAATGTTCATTAATAACATTGATGGCACAACATGGATAAATAAATATCTTTATTTATCCAAAAACTGTCAAGCCACAAACCTACAGCCATACATTTCTGCATCAAGCGCAGAATGCATCCTAAACCTGAGTGTCGCTTGTTCAATAATCCTCTGCCAATTGTGAACAGTATTCACCGCCTAGGGCTAATTTTTGATAAGAAGCTCAACTTCCAGAAGCACATAAAATATCTAAGAACCACTTGCAAAAGAAAATGAATATACTCCTGGTTATCTCCAGTACATCTTGGGGTGCAGATCGTTATACCCTGCTCCGCTTATATATAAGTCCCTAATTAAATCTCGGCTAGATTACTGAGCACCTGTTTATGACTCAGCTAGGGAGAGCACCTTGGCCTGTCTTGAGCCCATCCAATGTTCTCCTTTTAAATAAATAAATTTTCTGTTTATACTCCGGGACGACCAAACGGTCAGAGGAGTTCACAAGATAGACAGATCACAAGAAACAGCACCGTATTCAGTAGTCACGGACTTGAACCCCGGTCACTCAAGGCACGTGTAACTTATGCACCCGCGCGCCTGACTACTAGGCTACGGCGGCCTCTTTTAGGATAGCCCTAGGTACACATAGAACATCATCAGTTCAAAGTCTATGTTGAGACTCACGAACCTCCACTTAGCATCAGAAGAAAGATGTTGCTGATGAACAACTCAGCTAAAATTAAAAGCCTGCCCACTCATCCTATTTGGCTACTACCACATGGATCCTCAGTCGAAAGCTCACTATGCAAATAAACCCAGAACAATTCGGCCTACTGGTATCAGACTGCAGAATCTAACAGAATGCTGGAACATTCAAGTTGATAATATCCTCAGAGAATCAAAGAATCCGGATCCCCTTGGACCCTTTTTTGTGATGAATACTTTCAGCAACGGGGTAAAAGTTCTATAGCAAATATTAACATCCAACGATTACATTTTTCTCACACACAAAAGTATCCCCACTTTACTAAGATCTACGCTGATGGTTGAAAGTTTGACAATCAAGTGTGTGCAGCTGCTGTCTTCTCTGATACAACTGTTTCATTTTCACCTCCGGCCGGATGGAACAGTTATACTGCTGAGCTCCATGCTATTAAACTTGCACTGAAAAGCATCTCACTCCTGTCAAATAAAAGCATGATATACACTGACTCACAGAGTGTTCTTTTAGCTTTGAAAAGCAGTTCCTCATCGTACAATCCTTTTTATTAAAGCCCATAAAACATGAGCTGATACGTCTTCGTGAGCATCAGCAAACTGTTATCTTCTCTTGGATCTCAGACCACAGTAGTATTTCAGGAAATGAATTTGCAGATGCTGCTGCAAAGCATCACTCCAGCACAGCCTCAACAAATGATCTAGTCCCAAATCCTGATTATAGACACAAGATACGGAGAACGTGCATGGAACGATGGACACTTCTGTGGAAAATGCAAACAATTAACAAACTTTTTTAAACAAAACCTGAACCACAAGTATCGACTTCTAGTCTTTGGCAAAAAAAAAAAAAAATAATAAATAAACGAAGAAGTAATCTTAGCCAGGACCCGAGTAGGTCACACTCACCTCACACATCTCTACTGCTTATAGGAAATGATCCTCCGCAGTGTACGCATTGCAGCAACTGCATACAAAAAAAAAAAAAAACATACTCCTTGAATGTAGTTTTTTCAACAATGCCCGACACACTTCTTTCAATTTCTTTTCAAATCTACAAGAACATTTCTCTCTCAGTAGCATCATAGGTAAAGAAGCAAATCTTTGAATTCTTTCTCTGTTTAAAACAACTTAAAATGTATGACCGTTTCTAATTGGTCCCCGAGTAGTTCTCAATTAATTTGGGAAGCCCAATATAGCCTAAGTATCCTTTGCGCCAGAAACAACCACAACAATGATTTGTGCCTCTTCCTGTTTTTTTTTTTTTACAGCCGTACATTTTTAGAAAATGTTTATTCAGCTTCTCGGCATCATTCTACTGTTTTGGCGTTCCTAAAACCTGGTAAAGATCCAACCAGCCCCCATAACCATAGATCAATATTTCTCTCAAGCTGTTTCAGCAAAATCCTTGAAAAAATGTCCACAGTACACTCGTCTGGATCATTGAGTCAGAACATCTAATGATCCATAGTCAATATGGCTTTCTAAAAAACAGGTCATGCTTTGATCTCATGGTCAAAGCTGAATTTTCGATTCGTAATGCCTTCGTTAATTATGAACATCTAGTAATGGTTTCGATAAAT
This sequence comes from Mastigoproctus giganteus, assembly GCF_048544385.1. Lineage (NCBI taxonomy): Eukaryota > Metazoa > Arthropoda > Arachnida > Uropygi > Thelyphonidae > Mastigoproctus > Mastigoproctus giganteus. The sequence goes on from NC_143576.1 coordinate 34,758,465, forward strand.
ATAGAAAAGGCTTTTGACACCACATTGCGGCATGGCATACTTAGTGATCTTTACTCTCTCGGTCTACGGGACAATTTTCCCATATTTGTGAAGAATTTTTTACAGACTAGATCGTTTCAAGTTCGATACCAACATGTTCTCTGTGCAACTTTCATTCAGAACGAAGCTGTTCCACAGGCATCAGTGCTGAGTGCCACTCTTTCTGCTCTTAGAATAGCTTCTATCACTAAACAGCTTTCAAAAAGAGTTGAGACTTACCTTTATGCGCATGACCTTTCTATCTCCTAACATTTCCAAAACATGAGATCTATTGAACGACAGCTTCGGATATCACTTAATAAAATACAGCATGGACAAGATTTAATGGCTATCGACTCTCGCAGCAGAAAACAGTTGCTATTCATTTTGTAACCAAAGAAAACTTCATCCGACCCAGAACTTCAAATTTCCAATGTCTCCATCCCAAGTTTCTAGATATCTTCTTAGACTCAGGGCTTACCTTCTACCACCACTTAAAGCCAACAAAATTGTCACTGGCGACACCGCTCCTGCCTCCACGTGGCGGGGCCGGTAACCTGGGGGAAAAACCAACCCTCGGGGCGAAAAGGAGCAAAGATGGAAACAAGCGAATTTCCACGTTTAGAGCCAAAGTGCTCTCAACATGAACTTGACAATGACACCGACCATGACTTCTCTCTTTCAAAGAGACTTAAAAAAGACACTAGGAAGCAGGAATCTCCAGCTTTCCTAATAATACACTCTTTGTCATCCCAACCTGTGAGCAAGCTCTCACCTTTCATCATCCAGAGATGCCTAGAAAACGCTGCAGGTTCACCAAAAATGGTTAAACGTGTCCAATCAGGAGATCTACTAGTAGAGACTTGTTACTCAAGACATTCTGAGTTACTACTAAAACTTACTTCTCTAAGCGGAATACCGATTCAGGTCACCCCACACAACACACTAAATTCTTCCAAAGGAGTGATCTCTGAATGGGATCTATTATACGTTTCTGAGGAAGAAATTGTCCAGGAGCTAAAAGATCAAAATGTCTCTCATGCAAAACGTATCATGATCAGAAAAGACGGCAACTTAACTCCCACGCGAAACATAATCTTGACTTTCAGTACGCCAAATCTACCGGATTCTGTCAAAGCAGGTTACTTGAATTGCCGCATTAGGCCTTACATCCCAAATCCGCTCAGATGCTTTAAATGTCAAAAGTTCGGCCATTCTCAGACAGCATGCCGTGGAGACGCCATATGTCCAAACTGCAGCTGCAAGAATCACACACAAGCAGAATGCAAAGCTCCAACACCACAGTGTCCTAATTGTAGTGGCAAACATCCAGCCTACTCTAAAGACTGTGAACTATGGAAGATAGGTAAAAAAATACAAAAATATAAAATTGAAAATAAAGTCTCTCACCAAGAAGCGAAAAAACAGATCAACTTAAGTATGCCAAAGCGCACTTATGCTTCTACCACTCTCAAACATGAATCAGTAGCATGTCAGACTGAAGTATCCATCTCTCCAAATATATCAATATCAGACTGGGCACGATCAGTACTCTTGATCCAGCATCCATCTAAACCGAATTCAATAGACCAAAGCAATAACACGCCACTCACAATTCCAACCCAGAGACTTCCGCATCATCAGGCAGCAGAAAATTTGCAAAAACCGCATTCTGCTGAGACGAAAGTATCAGGTCTAACAAGCATGGATACGGATGATTCTATCGGTCAAGAAGAACTGCTTGAAATACATGCAGAAGATGATATGGACGACAGCAATGAATCGGGACGTCCCACTTTTCCCCGAAGAGAAAAAAACCAAAACCGGACCGTCATAAACAGTCAACTTATAAAAAGCAGTCAGATACATCTTCCACGAACAAAACCAAATAATGGAACACATCATTCAATGGAATTGTAGAGGTTTTCGTAGCAACATCGATGATATTAATGAACTAATTCACTGCTTCAATCCGGTAGCTATGTGCCTACAGGAAACCAACTTGACTCCCCAAGTTTCCACCACAGTCAAAAATTACACTATCTACAGACAAGATAGATCTGACACTAATAGTGCTCATGGAGGAGTAGCCATCCTGTTGGACTCAAGAGTTCCTTCCAGATGCATTCCATTGCAAACCTCTTTAGAAGCTGTTGCCACATGCATAGTAATTGGAATCACCGTTACATTGGTCTCAATTTATCTTCCACCAAATCGTCCATATTCTATCCAGGAAATCGAAGATCTCGTGTTGCAACTACCAGTTCCCTTCTGTCTACTAGGTGACTTTAATGCTCACCACCCATTATGGGGTTCTTCCAGCTTAGACAGGCGTGGAAAACTTGTTGAAACGTTAATAGATAGACAGGATCTAACGTTGTTAAATACTGGCTCTCCTACCTATGTTCATTTTCCTACCGGATCAACCTCTGCAACAGACCTTTCCATTTGCTCTCCAGTGCTCTATCCAAGTATCCAGTGGGTAACTCTTAACGACCCTCACAACAGCGATCATTTCCCAATAATATGCAAAGTTCAAACTTCCCGTTCATTACCAACAGACAATCCAGTAAAATGGAAATTTCCGAAGGCTGACTGGATAAAATATAGCTCGCTTGTCTCGTTCGACAACCATATCATACAGTGCTCTTCTATCAACCATGTTACTGAACATATAACAAACCAAATATTAACAGCTGCAACTGCTGCAATTCCACAATACCAAGTCAGGAAAAAGCGAAAATTAAACTATTGGTGGAACGAAGAGTGCAACAATGCAAAAAAAGAGAAAAACAAAGCTTGGAATCAATTCCACAAACATCCAACCACTTCCAATCTTATTAATTACAAGCGACTTAGAGCAAGAGCCCGTTATATCAGACGGAAAGCAAAAAAAGAATCTTGGATTAAATTCGCTTCCTCAGTTAATAAAAATACAGACATCAGACTGATCTGGAATAAGATAAAATTGTTAAATGGCAAAATTCCTCCAACATCTACTCCACTAATTAATTGGAATGGACAGGAACTCTCTACTCCTGCAGAAATCGCAAATGCACTAGGATCTGTATTTTCCCAGTTGTCCTCCTCAACTTCTTATGACCAATCGTTTCAAAAAATTAAAGGCGTAACTGAAAAATCCAAACTGAATTTCACTGACAGATGTGCACTAAAATATAATCAACCATTTACCATGGTTGAACTCCAGCATGCTCTTACCAACACAAGAAACAGCGCTGCTGGACCTGATGGGATATTTTATATAATGCTCAAAAATTTAAATACAAAGTCACAGTCATCACTGCTGTTCTTCCTCAATCGAATATTCACTGAACATACATACCCAAGCTCCTGGCGTCATTCCTACGTTCTGGCTGTCCCAAAACCTGGTAAAGACAACTGTTCCTCAAAACTACAGACCAATTTCACTTACCAGCTGTCTGAGCAAAACCCTCGAAAAAATGGTTCACCACCGTCTGACTTGGTATCTTGAGTCCCAAAACTTAATCAATAACAATCAATTTGGTTTCAGAAAAAATCGATCATCATTGGACCTTATGATTAAAGCCGAAGCAAACATCAGAAATGCATTCATCAAAAAGGAGCATCTCGTTATGGTCTGTCTGGATATTGAGAAAGCCTTTGACACCACATGGCGTTTCGGCATTTTAAAGGATCTACATTCTCTTGGCCTGAGAGGAAATTTGCCATATTTCATCAAAAATTTCTTAGAACAAAGATCCTTTCAAGTTCGTTACCAAGGAATTCTCTCTAAAAACTTTGCTCAGGAAGAAGGAGTCCCTCAAGGGTCCGTTCTCAGTGCCACTCTATTTGCAATTAGAATTAATCACTTAACTGAACTTATTCCGAAAACAGTAGACTCATATCTTTATGCCGATGATCTCACAATTTCCTGCCACTCTCAAAACATGAACTACATTGAGAGACAATTGCAGATATCAATAAATCAGATCCAGATTTGGATGACACAAAACGGTTACAGACTATCCAGCCAGAAATCTACTGCCATTCATTTCTGTACCATACGTAAAATGCATCCTGATCCTGAACTCCATTTAGATAACCATCTTATTCCAATAGCAAATAGTATTCGTCTACTTGGCTTAATTTTTGACTGTAAGTTAAACTATCAAAAACACATTGAACATCTCCGGACAGCTTGCCAAAAAAAAATGAACATACTCAGAGCCTTATCAGCAACAACCTGGGGAGCAGATCGCTACACCTTGCTTCACTTATACAGATCCATAATTAGATCTCGTCTGGACTATGGCGCACCTGTCTTTGATTCTTCTAGGGAAAGTGTCTTATCTAGTCTCAACCCTATTCAACATTCAGCTCTAAGAATAGCTCTAGGTGCGTTTAGAACATCTCCAGTGCAAAGTCTCTATGTAGAAGCCTACGAAGCTCCTCTAAACATCAGAAGACAGATGCTACTATTGAACTACGCCACCAAGATTCAAAGTCAGTCGACGCATCCTAATTGGTCAATATTTAATGATCCGCCACTCACCATGTTTTATAGAAACAAGCCACATGCAACGAGGCCTGCAGGTATTAGGTTAATGGAACTAGCAGAAAATTGGAATATACAACTCAATAAAGTCCACCAAGAACCTACAGATCACGTTCCTCCATGGTCTGTCATCTTGCCGTATTGTGACTATTATTTCCACCAATGGGGAAAACACTCTTTAATGGGTATTAACATCCAGCAGCTCCACACTGCACATTTACAAAGTTATCCTGACTTTGCGAAAATATATACTGACGGCTCAAAGTCTGAGAATGGATCAGGTGCAGCAGTGGTATTCCATGACACTATCACTTCCGTGTCACTTCCGACAGAATGCAGCAGTTACACCACTGAATTATATGCCATAAAACTTGCTCTGGAAAACATTTCCCATCTCTCAATCAAAAAGAGTATAATCTACACAGACTCGCAAAGTGCCCTATTAGCAATGCAAAAGATTTCCCCATCTACTCATCCGCTACTACAGCTAATCAGATCAGAATTGATTCGTCTCCGAGATCATCGGCAAAATGTTGTCTTCTGCTGGATCCCAGGCCATACTGGAATACCGGGAAACGAAATTGCAGATGATGCTGCCAAGCATCCATCCAGCACATCCCCAATGAATTTTCTGGTCCCGTTCAGGGATTACAAAGTACATATACGTAATATATGTAAGGAACGCTGGAAACTACAATGGCAAACGCACATTCACAACAAACTCCTTGAAATTAAACCTATACCGCAATTATGGGCCTCCAATTTTCGTACAAACAGACAAGAAGAGGTCGTCCTGGCCAGAGCCCGAATAGGCCACACCCATTTGACCCATCTATTTCTGTTATCAGGTAATGACCCTCCACAGTGTTCACATTGCCACAAGCCACTAACAATAAAACACATACTCTTGGAATGCATCTTGTATAACAACTCCCGTCTAATTTCATTCACTTCTCTCTCAAACTTACAGGAATTGTCACTTAGCCACATCATAGGCGAAAACTCAAACATTACAGAATTCTTTCTCTTTCTGAAACGAATAGGTTTATATAACCGTTTCTAACTGCTCCCATAGAAACCAATAAAATTAGTACTAACTACTATGATAGGTGCAATATGGCCTTTGTAGCTTTTGCACCAGAAAAATCCAAGCACAACAACAACCAACAAAATTCGAAGGTACAGTGCTATGATAAGGCGGGTCAGCAGGGCAGACTGGGGGCTGAAGCACAAGGCTCTTACTCTCATATACCAAGGGGTATACGGGCCAATTGTGTGTTATGGTGCCTCCATCTGGTACCGAAAAGCCATCCTAGCAAGAAATAAACGTAAGCTGTATTCAATCCAGAGGTTCATGCTCCTTTCAATTTGCAGGGCGTGCCGCACCATCAGCACCCCTGCTCTGCAGGTATTAACTGGATGTCAGCCACTATAATTAGAAGTGGTTAAAAGAAGGGCTTTTTTATCATTTAAGGAAGGGAGTTCCAACCCAAATGCTTAATTTTCAACTTGAAACCACAAACGGCACCAGGCAGGAAAGACAACGGATAACCCAACATCTACAAGAGATATGGCAACATGACTGGGACACTACAACAAAAGGGGCCATAACAAAACGATTCCTTCCATTTATAAGTTCAACTCACCCAGAACCTCCACCCTGGTTTCGCCTGGCATCCATGTGACCTTTATGATCACCGGCCATGGATCTTTCCAACAAAAACTGACCGCCATGGGAATCGAGAATGATCCACGTTGCCACTGCGGCGAAGAGGAGTTCTGGGGGAACCTCATGTATGAGTGCCCCAGCTACGACAACATTAGGCTTAAATTCCTCACCACAATACAGAGAAACCCTCGCAATCAAGAATGCACTCTGCTACTCGAGGAAGATACCTATAAGGCATTAACCACCTACTCGCAGGAAACATTTGCACTTAGGCGAGCTAAGATTGCAGAACTCAGAGTCTAAGAACTAAACCTGACCGGCGTGGGATAATTCTCCATCCCCCCGAAAACAACACAGACATGATCATGCTAACCCTAATAGGTAGGATCTATTGCAGGCACCATCCAAGGTACGGTATGCTGGCACTGCTTGGAGTGCGGGATTTAAAAGTCATTGCAAACCCGAAATGGGTAGGATATACTGCTGGCACCGAACTAGGTGCGTGATTGCTGGCACTGACCACAGTGAGGGATCTACAGGCACTGTAGATACACAGTAGCGCCTGTCCCCTGTGACTTTTAAACCCACACCCTTTCCTATACTTCGCCTAAACTATGGTGGATTTATTCTACCCTGTCAACCCACTCAAATTCATTTCCCCTTCAATCCTCTCTTCTTCTATACCCCTCTCTCTTCTTTTTTTTTTTTTAAATCTATTACTTTATTTATTTATTTTTATTTATTTATTATTAATTTTATTTGGTCTCCATCAGGAAGCTCAAGCAACCCTGGCAGAGGCCAGACAGAGTATAATGGGCAGCCTGGCTTACCTCCCAGTGGTGGTGGCGGGCAACGTGGGGTTCCCTTAGGGGCCCTGCGGCTAAGCAGCCAGAGACAGAACAACAGACCACAGCACTACTCTGTCACAAACCAGACACCACACTTTTTCTGGCTTTTACAGAGATTCTGTAATTCTTCACAAAGTACCATGGCGTAGATGTGAGAAACCACCGGTGGCGCCTTCCACAGAACGCTATGCCTATACACTATGTCTCCATCCCAGTCACTAATATCAGATTTCTAGGATTAATCCTTGAGAACACATTAAATTTCTTAGTTCATATTAAAAATGTAAGCACTTCCTGTCTAAAAAAGTTAAATGTACACAGAACTTTATCCGCCCTAATATGGAGTGCAGTTCGCACCTCCCTGATATTCAGGGCATTAATCAGATCCCGTCTTGATTATGGTGGTCTTGTCTGTGATTCTGCCAGAGCGAGTGCATTGCACAAGCTTAATCCAGTTCAACACAGTGCGCTAAGGATTGCATTTGGTGCACTCAGAACATCGCCAGCACATAGTCCCTGCATTAATGCGCATGAGCAAAACAATTAAAATGGTGGTTGCTTTGTGTGGTGTTTATTAGCGCTCTTCAAAGTTTGATTTCTACAGCTGTGCCAAAATTGCTCATATGTGGATTATTTCATGTGTTCCGGATTCCTGGAATAATGGTGAGTCAAATGTTTAATTTTGCGTTTTGTCTCGTTATGTATGCTTGTCCTTATATGCCAACATGGCTACACCCTGTAAGTCTGCCTTATGTTGTGAAGTTTAAAATTTGTTTAGTACTCAACTATAGCGAATTTTATTTTAATTTCTGTGCTGTTTTGGTTTTTGGGGCAATTGAGAGAACGGCCATATGATGAAGATATTATTATGCTGATTCAATGCGGATTTTGGGAATTTCTGATGGAATTAGTATGTTTAAAGAAAAATAACGTTGCTGAGTGGTAGCCATTGCTTCTTCCAGAGGTAGAACAAAGGGCATTGGGCATTGTTCTAAAAGACGTCACGTGGTGTCCCGACGGCAAAAGTCTAAGCTTGAACTGAAAAAGTGTATTTGTAATCAGGCACCGTCAATTTTGGAACTACTAATTTTTAATAGTTATTAATCTTCAAATATCTCATTAATATGCATTATTCTTTTTTTAATTAATATAGCCCTAATTTATGTATGCTAATTAAGATGCTTAATTTATTTATACTGCGACGTAGTTGGACTTATGAACTACATTTATGACATGTCACTCCTTACTTCAATATGCAAATTTAGCTAACCTTTCAGTGTCCCCTGCCGGCAGTAGTCAGAATTATACGTTTTTAAATCAGTAGACCCTGTTTTCTGGAGAATACCACAAAAAAACTAGTAGACTTTTTCTGGTCTTTTCGGCAAAATCATTTTCTGTCTTTGGGGAGCGTTCCTCAAGTGTGCCCACTACATCAAAGTGCTTGGGTGTCTATGAATCCAACCAAACGCACCATCCCGTCCATAATCCTCTATGACATATCAAACGGAACAACTAATGAAGACCTACTGGAAGACTTGTTCTATAAAACCTCCTTTACTATGAATTCACGCTGGAGGAGATTAATCAGGGAGTAACGTTCCGATTTTCAACTAAAACTAAATCCAATTCTGCTACCCACAGAGTCATTACAGTCTCCCTCAGACTGCACAAGAGCGTAATGGTCTTGGACAGATCCTTCCTGGGCTCTAGTACCCATAAGTTTATACCCTTTACTGTGGTGACAAAGTGCTTCTATTGCGGTATGCTCACACTGCAATTTTGCACCCACACATCTCCAACATGTGGCCATTATGCCAGTGGCAGCCATGTACACTCTGTGTTCTCATTACAGTTGATAAACCTGAAGCTGTGTCAACTGTAAGAGAATTCATTCATCCATATGTGTTGTTGAGGCGGACCCCAGGGTTTCCCCCATTAGCCGCTATTGCACTTCTTGTATTGAAGCTTACACCAAAACTGGCCACTTGCATGTAGTGTGTTGGGTGTGTAAATGGTATGATGTGTACCGTTGTTAGCCGGTACCTGCTCTTAGCAGGGAGTAAGCGGCAACACCTGATCACCAAGTCCCATCCCTGCCACCAGGAGGCGGCCATGATCCGCTATTAGCTCATGCTAGGTCAATCCAGGGCAAAGACATCAGATAAATCCCATTAGAAACATAAGAAAATAAAGACAGATGGAGAAGTATGGGAACTGGAAGCGGTATAGAAGAGAGGGGAATCAGCAGATGGATGAAAACAATAGAAATAAAGCAAGGATAAAGAAATAAGAGAAGTGGAATTCGCTTCTCCAACTATGGATTAACTTCCATAGGAAATCCTATGAAAAACAACCCAGACTCTGGGATAAACATCAATCTGCGATCACTATATACAAAAATATTTACAAGCTTAGGTTCTTGTATTGTAAGAACACCAAAACCAGCCAGGAACAGTTTCTGCAGAACAAATAGGGTAAAAATCCCTCGTTATATTTTAATAACCAAAATAACTTATACTCTTGTTAGAGTTGAACTTAAACCGGTAGGGGAGAAAAGGGACTTGGGTGTTACGATGCGGTCAGATATGAAGTTCTCCGAGCATTGTAGACAGATTGCAAGGAAGGCCCATGGTATCCCATTTAGATTTAACCAATATTCCAGTTCTAGCATCAGCCTATCCACAAATCATTCATTCTGCATGCCTATCAGAATGGACAACACTATGGCGCTTTCAAACTAATAATAAACTCTTTCAATTTAAATAGGATCCGAAAATTTGGCGCTCCAGTATCCGTACATCAAGGAGAGAGAGAGGTAGGAAGTAGTCCTTTCAAGAGCAAGAATAAGCCATACCTATCTAACCCACCTTCAGAGCCAGACGGACCTGGCTGGCCCCTGAGGTGGAACCACTCAGGCAACAGTACAGGGAGGCCAGGAACACCTATACTGCGACGATCAGGCAGCGGAAAAAGCTGTCCTGGGAGCATCTGGTCTCTACTGTCGGCAACTCTGACCCCTGGAGTATCATCTATCGGATAGTCACAAATAAGCTGCCAAGGGGGGAGGTAACCCCTTCCACCATCACTCCCCAGGGTGCTATGACCAACAACTGGCACGATACTGTAAACAATATACTAGACGCCACTTTTAAATCCATTGAAGGAGACAACACTCCTGAACAGCAACTGCTATGCCAAGCCAACGATGCATACAAATCCCCCAGGACGGAGGAGCCCTTCACCCAAGCAGAACTACAAATTGCTATTAACAAGATAAGAAACAGGAAAACCCCAGGATTAGATATGCTCGAGCCGGAAATAGTAAGGAAAGTGGCTGAGTACACCCCGAATCTGCTCCTGGACCTTTACAACCACTGTCTCCACTCAGGCTGGTTCCCTACGGACTGGAAGGTGGCAAACATTAAATTGATCCTTAAAAACCCTTCAAAACCACAGCACAAGCCGGACTCCTATCGGCCAATAGCACTCCTGACTGTGCTCAGCAAAGTGTTGGAGCAGCTGCTCAGACATAGGATTGAATCACACTACCTCACAGCTAGCTTAACAGCAAACAAACAGTTTGGCTTTAAACCGGGAAACTCAACCCTCGACGCACTGGAATGTATCCTTAACATGGCGGAGAGCTGCCGACAAAAATACTTTCTCCTCATCTCTATTGACTTTGCAGGGGCGTTCGACGCCCTCTGGTGGCCGAGCGTCCTCGCAAGACTCAGGGCAGCCCAACTGCCATCAAATCTATTCAGCTGCATAAGAAGCTACCTAACAAACAGACGGATCCTGGTACAGGCCCCTTACTGCAAGGTAGATCGACAGATACACCGAGGATGCCCCCAGGGCTCAGTATTAGGCCCCCTCCTGTGGAACTATGTATTGGACGAGTTCCTCTCCCTCGACTTAGGGGGTGTACAGGCATTGGCCTATGCAGACGACCTATCCCTAGCCCTTACTGCAGATTCAAGAGCCCAATTAGAAACTCTCGCGAATGCAGCAGTAACCACACTGCAAGAATGGACGGAAAGGCATCGGCTCACCATTTCGGCCACCAAGACTAAATCCATCTTACTTAAGGGCTACCTAACCCCAACTAGACCGCCGCAAATAAGAATCAACAATAGGACAATTAAGCTAGTCACAGAACTAAAGTACCTGGGAGTTATCCTGGACCGTAATCGGTCTTTCACCCCACACCTAAAATATATACAGGCTAAGATGAAAAAATACGCTGGCATGCTTGCCAGAGTCACACGTTGCGAATGGGGCCTGAAAAGGCGCACACTTGCGATCCTTTATAAAGCAGCCATTATCCCGGCAATCGCATACGCCTCCGGCGTCTGGTTCCACAAAGCCTCAACAGCGGTAAACCGCAGACGACTGGATATCATACATAGACCCATCCTATTGACCCTCACCCGAGCATGCAAGACAGTCTCTACTCATGCACTACAAGTGATCACGGGCGTTCTCCCTCTTGATCTTGAGGTGATTCGCAATGGCATGCTTCAGCAACTCAGACGTGGCAAAGTCACAACCTTCCAGGACCACACTACGGACCCGGCTAATAACTGTGAAGTTGAGAAATACAGGCTGCAAACGTACTTGACATCGATATGGCAACAACGCTGGACGATTTCTGACAAAGGAGACATCACGCGAAGGTTCTTTCCGAACTTGCAAAAGGTGTACCCAAAATATCCGACATGGCTCTGCCCTGGTCTCCACGTCACCTACCTTCTCACAGGACATGGAGCTATCCGCCACAAGCTACACCTCTTTGGACTGACAGATAACCCAGCCTGCGCATGTGGTTCCCTCGAGACCTGGGACCACCTGCTACACGAGTGTGAACTGTACGAAGATCTGCGTGGACACCTCATCACACGAGTCCAGTTCAACCCCAAAAATCAGGAGCACTACCTACTGGAGGACGAGGGAACCTACAATGCCCTAACCAACTTTGCTCAGTGCCTCTTTGTAAGACGCCAGACTCTTCCTTTGCCGGAAAATCTAGGACAACTAGGATAAATACAACAACAATCACAACAAATGATGAACCAAGATAAAACTGGACTGTGCCTGAACTGCACTCTCCCAAATACTGACCGATGGAGGACACCGATTCCATTTGAGAACTGTTAACCAAATGCATTGACTACAATCGGACCTTCGGGAGTCCTCCCTGACTGTGACTGAAGCCTATCCTACTGAATATCCACTAGTGGATGGACCTGGATCCCACGAGTAACTACTTAATAAAAGACGAAGCATGATCTGCACAAATGTCATACAGACCTGGACTGAAAACCTGGACAGAGATATCTTCACTCCACTCCTGGGAATACCAAATGGGGCAGCCCTGACGCCTTGGCGCCCGACTGAAGCCACCCCACATGTATGCCCTGTGGGCAAATAGGCCAGCTCCTTTGCCTGGCCTACTTTCTACCCGTCCCTGGCGGGGGATGAGGGGACAGCCCTGCTGTCACCTCCCCTTCTCGCCACCCCTTCTTTTCCTTCTGGTGGGGCATGGGAATGCCCCACTGTAAACTGGAGTTGTCTTCCCTATCGGCTCCATACTTCTATCTATCTCCCCCCCAGTCTTCAGTCTCCCTCCCCACTCTACCTGCACGCTAGTGAACGCCCCACACAACCTAAATTCCACAAGTGAAAATCAATTTCGCCCACCATTTCTTTTGACCTCCTAGCACTTCCTCCTCAACGTGATCACATTTTTATTTATTTATTTTTATTTATTTTTATTTTATTTTATTTATTTATTTTATTTTATTTTTTTTTTATTTTATTTTTATTTTTTATTTTATTTATTTTATTTTTATTTTTTTTTTAGGTCCTAGCCACTGAAATCTCAGGAAATTAGGTGGCAGGACCTGCCAGAGTGAACTATATTCAAGTGGATACCTGGTCTGCCTCCACGGGGCGAAAGTGGGGCAACGTCGGGCCTCAGTAGAGGTCTGGCGGCTAAATGACCAGATGAACAACGGTACAAGGCATCACACATATACAAAGTCCATACACTTTTAAATCTCTGGCTTTTCCAGTAAACTGGTTCACATACAATGTAACCTACGCGGAGATGGGGGAAACCCCTGGTGCCGCTTGACCCTAAACACACTTTACACTTTACACTTTACTTCATTTACTCACAGAAGATGATCCACCACAGTGTCCACATTGTTCTATAAACCTGACTGTTAAGCCCTTTCTCATTGAATGCCCATTCTATAAACATGACGGAAATTCGCCCCTGCTATCACTGGTTAACCTTCGTAAATCAATACTCTAGAGAATCCTATTGGCAATAAGGCAAATATTTCTGATTTTTTCAACTTTCTGAAACAAATTGGAATTTTTAATCGTTTCTGATTTCAGTTTTTTCTGGCTTTGCGAGAATTTCTTTATACAAATAGATGAATAGGCGCATTACAGACAAAGCAGCTTATGTGCCATCAAATCAACCAACGTCTTCTGGACATCGTGTAGTACATAAGAGGGCGCCACCACCCCTCCCGAAGATGATTCATGGTACCAGGCAGGCTTCCTTGCTTCTGCTTGTAGCTCTCAAACAAATCAGTTTTGAAACGTTTGACCGTTGAAGTTTAACCGATATCTACTTCGATAAGTAGTGTACATCATAATTGATGTCTCATATTTTACAGGCATCATTAAAAACCGAACAGGGAGACAATGGGTTATTTTTTCAGGGGCCGTTAGATTAAAGGGATTATTCCATCCATTACATTATTTCGGAATTAACGCAGGTTTCGTAATGGCCTTCAGAGACCCCCATAGTTTCTTTACTAAACAGAATCCTTACAAGTTTGCTGGATCGTTCACACATGGAATGTCGACCATGGAGACGACCCCTCAACCGTCTGCAGCTCGATTTATTCTTCGGTAGTCATGAATGCAAGTTTTTTACATTTACAAATACTTCATGAAAAACTTTCGTCCTATTTTTAAAGGCTTATTCAAATTTCATCGAGAAACCCTCTATTCGTGCATTTGCATTTTTATTGTGTGCCTATTGAGGGTTGTTGTGCTGGGTAATGGAAGGAGAAGTTGTCAACAGAAGCCCTAAAATATGCAATACTTGTGAGATAGTTCACGTTTAGCTCAATGGGTCCGTGTCCGCATAAAAGTAAAGGCAGTGATTACTTCACAAGTGACTCAATGCCAAGATTTATTTACTATTTTCCATTTCCCCGTCTTCGGCGTTCGTGGTTCTTAAACGGGATGGGATTTTTATTCTTTCTAAGGATGTGTCCATTCAAGAGATGAGACCTCTGGTAAATAGAATCTTTGAGAAAGGAAATAGCAGTTTTCCGTGCTTACAGATGAAGGCGATGTTTGTGATTCTGATGGAAATCTGATTTGTTATAAGAAAATAAAATCTTAACTTTCTGTTTGACCTAATTCTTTATTTAGTCAATGGAATTTTTTAAGGCATCCTCCATTTAAATCAATAATTTTCTTTCTCTCCTTTTCTAAGAAAGAGAAACTAAAAGGGGTTTTTAAAACGTCTCCATGGCAGGATCATTATCACGTTATTTGCCCCTCATTTGGAAAGATCTGGATTCGAATGACAAGGGAAATTTATTTTGAGGCCTTTTGAAGGGAGGTCTTAATTAACGGATTCCACAGTGGTTTGTAGGGTCTCGTGTTTCTGTATTAAGGTTTCAAAAGAAGATTTGAAAAAGTGTTCCCTGGAAGACAGATCTAAGAAAAGATTCTCTGGACAAAAAAAATGTTGGAGGTCAGTTGGCTCAAAACGGTTTAGAAACAGCTGTAGATAGCGAAGAACAGAAGAGCGGCGTTCCATAAGAAAGAGCAGATTGAGATAAATAACCAGGAGCTAATTCAAGTCTCGCAAGTGCTTGTTAATTCTCTTGGAGGCGAGAAGAATGTAAATCAGAAATTTTAGACTTATGTCAGGATACAGGAACATAAGACAATGTCCATTTTCTGTTCCTAATTCTAATGGGAAACATGTCATCGAACAAGTGGATCATACCCACATTTCCACCTTTCATCTGACCTCCCTTTGCCATCCACAGTATTTTCTTTCAGCTCGTCTTCTGGAGTCTGCTAAAAGTGCAACATCGGTGAGCTATGGCCCGTCAGATGTTGCCGAATCACCAAACAAACGCTATTCGGCTGGAAGTTGAAAAAATAAACTTTCGGGTTTTGATCTCAACGATCTGCTGTGTATTTCACTTGTCGCCAGAGGACGCTGCCACAGTCGTGGACGCAGCTTACCGCAAACTGGAAGCGAACACCACGAACTCGCTAAAATAAGACGCAAAAAGAAAAGGTATATACAGTATATTAAAAGCAAATTCTGTATAAGGGCAACCAACCACAAAGCGGCAAAGAAAAGAAGCCGCTCGAACTTCCTGTACAATCGACAAAGAAAATTACCAAATTTACGAGTGATTACTTTTTGTGTGTGTGAACAGCAGCTATTGCCTGCCGGGTAATGAAAGGCGGGGAACTTGTCTCTAAAGTAATTACTACAACAAGTGGGAAAGGTGATGAAATCCATTTCTGGGCAAAGTGCCTCCGTAGTCGCGGCGCGTGCTGGCGGTCAAGTCGGTGCACGCGCGCGCACGCTTCCTTCACGAGTAGCGAGAGAGAGAGAGAGCACTTTACGGACCCCCATTCTATTGAATCCATTTTGAGAGCTGAATGCCACGCCGGGTTGCCCGATGATGCGACTGACAGACAACATTTAAGAGATAAACGCCTCGCTCAGCGAACGCAATTTTTGTCGAAGGAAACTCAATTTGTGCAATGCACACTGGCCCTCTTATAAAGGCAGTTACGCAAATTAATAGCGAAGTATGAGCGATTTTCATAACGACATAATTAAATCATGTTGCCTCCCGAGCACGAGGGGCGGCGTTTGACTTACCGACAGTCGGCGCTAATGCTTTTATCAGCGAGCGAGTAAATAACCAAACAGCGAACACAACTCGCGGAACAACGGGAGGTCCACGCCCACTACATCCAGGGATGCATAAGATGGTAATTACCGCGAAACTGGGTACGTTTTAGGCGCGATGGGCGATCCTTTGCCGCTGCAGATGGCTCGGCCACGGAGCAGGTGGCGTATTGAATTACCGGGAGACGGCGGCCTTTTGTAATTTTCTAATCGTTTTGCCAGAGGTGTCTACGAGGCACGCATCGAAACGTAGAGGCGAACGGACGAGAGAGGTATTGCAGACGACAGCTGAAACGCCGGCGATAACAAAAAATGTCCTTTTTTAAGGGACGCCATTTCCGAAGCGAAAAACGAGAAGAGATGGGAGAATTACGCGGGGAAAGGATGTCGAGTTGTAGCGGGGGTGAACTGGCAGCGCGTGATGCAACTGTTGTCAAGAAAAATTAGAAGTTCAGCGCAGGTTACGCGGTACTTAGACATGTACGCGGAGGATAAGAAGTCTTTTTGTGTCCAGCACTCCGTATCCAATTTTACGTTTTATTTTTTTCTCTTATCGCTCGTATTGAAACTCTTTTTGTTTTAGAATCGTTCAGCTACTTCGCTATAAACAACCACCAATGATCTGGCGGTTACCGTGCAGGTTGGTCAAGAAGGAGCAGCGCATTTCCCATCTGTTATTGTCGAAAGATATGCTCGTAGTGAACTGAAAGTTCAAACCCTTCGAGATGTTCTCCCTCTGCACTCATATTACCATATTTTCTGTTCCATTGGCTCTAAGTTTTGACTTGTAGTCACCGTATTTAGGACGTGTGGGATTGATCTTACTAAATCTTGAATGTTCAGTTCCTCTTCCTCGCCGTCTCCTAGTACAGTAGATAACACTGCTGCTCCATCAGACTGTGGGACAAAGGCCTGGGTTCGATTCCCGTTCTCGTTGTTAATTTACAATAGAGTCCCATCTACGAAACTAATTAAGAATAAAATGGAATGTTGTAGAGCAAAAGGATATTGGGCATGTGTACATAGAAACAGTACGTATACATTAAAAGTGCGCGTTATAATCAGGGTTGGCATTAAGGGCGAGTTAAATGGGTGGTCTACTGGGAGAAGAGAGAGTGGTTATCAATGGTCACTGCTTTTCTTCGACTAATGTTATTAGTGGAGTCCCCCAGGGTTCACTGCTGGGCCCATTGTTGTGTTCTATATTTATTAATAATATCGATGAAGGGCTGAATGTCTAACTTCGCAGGTGATAGCGAAGGTTAACAGGGTGGCTGATGACGGTATTGAAGGTATGCTGTTGCAAGAAGATCTAGAAAAATTAGGCAGATGAGTTGAGAAGTGGAAACTGAAGTTTAATATTAACAAATGCAAGCTATATATATTGACTTTAGTACGAAAAGACCAAATCAATAAAATTGTTTTGTTTGAGAATGTAGTTAATTATATGGGTAGCAGAAATGGTAGATTAATACCAATTGGTACTACACTTCTACTAGTGCTGACACTGATTTAATCCTCTTGCCTAAAGGTAATACGGTTTCAAACCCGTCTTCCTCGAGGTGCATGTATGCCAATCATATCCCACAATGATAGTGAGTGCCCGTTATACTCGTATTTCAATAAGTTACAAAATGAAATAAGCGATTTAAGCTTTGTCCTAGTTAATAGAGGCAACCCAATGCTTTTGAGCATTCTTGATCATAAATGGAGTATTAAAAAAGGCGTTTCACATTCGCCCATGTTAAAATTTTAAACCCACAGGGAGAATGTGGCAGCGAACTATATGGAAGAGTCGATATGCGACTCTTCCATACAGTCGCTTTATAATTTGCTATCAAAATAAATACCAGTCTGTGAGAGAACGAACAACCAATTCAAATAATTTTGAAGGGATTTGAGTTACCTTTTTTAAAAGAGCACGTGAAAATACAGTTATGCATCATATACCTCCCACCTGAGCACACAAAGGAGACAAGAAATGAACTTCACGCGTGGCTTGCTGCAAATATAAATCCGTCAGTTGACTCAATAATAGCGGGAGATTTTAATATGCCTCTTCCAAAACACAGTGGGGCCAAGAAAGAGCTGGATGCTACACTAGGCGCATTGCACCTAACGCAGCTTCCGACACCAGTGACAAGGGGAATGCAGCAACTTGACCTGTTGTACTATAGTTCGTTAGATATAAGGCTAACGCAAAACTTCATAAAATTTGTTGGACCACAACCCCGTTGAAGTAGAAGTAGCACTGAAGATCCATAAATACATGCAGGGTAAGCACACGAACTTGGCAAAGCAAAGTAACTTTTCTTCGTGAAGTATATTAATGCAGAAGTCATCCTCAATCATCTAACTAGTTACAACTGGAATGACCTGCAAGAAAAGCCAGTAGACGAAGCTTTAGAAAGGATCACTAAAAAGCTATACCAAACAGCATTGGAAGGGCAGCAGAAGAAATAAAAATATTTGAGAGAACAAAAGAATGTTTCAACCCACAACTGAAAGCAAGTTTCCTCAGGAAGCAAAAACTGTATAGAAAATGGTGAAGAACGGATCATCTCGACGATCACGTTCTTTATAAGAAGGAAAGAGCACATTTCATCAAAGCAAAAATTCAGGCACACTGCAATGTTGTTCATAACAAATTAAAACAAGCGGACATAATCACCAGCTATCGAAATGGCACAGAGAATATGATCGAATGCATTTTCAAGGAATAGGCTAATAAAACTTTTGGTAACCTTCCTGGACTGAATCAAATTGAGACCATTGATAATAGTAACAAAACGATAATAGTAACAAACTTTTGGACCTCCTGAAAGATTTAAAAAAGCGAAACTATTCGACACGAGAGGAAGCAACAAGACCTCCCTTGAGTGAAATACAAATCACCAAAGAGAGCGTAATTAAAGCAATCAATGATCTGCCCAATAAAGCCACTGTTTGACCAGCTAAATTTCCAATGTTCATCCTTAAAATAAGTAGCCCATTTATAATAGATCTATTACTGCACATCTATCAGGAAATCATCAAATCAGGATTGTTCCCGCAAGCTTGGTAAAATTACATTGCAACTCCGATACTAATGATTAAACACCCAAAATTGGCTAAGGATTACAGACTAATTTCCGTTAGTTGTACCCTACAGAAGGTATTTGAAAAAGCCCTGCTTCCTACCATCAACCAACACTGCTTCAGCCATAGACCACCACATTTGCACTCAGTCATTTCAGGGAGATCAACAATAACAACTTACTGGAAACCCTTTTTCGCGTGCAGAAAGCACTAAATGAGAAAAAATAAATTGATATTTTTTTGGATATCTGTGCGGCCTACGACAAGATCTCAATTTCAGCCCTCATTTGGAATATTAATGAATTATTTTAATATAAGAGGAAATTTGTTAAACATAATAAGCAACTTGCTCGAACAAAGAAAACTTACTGTTAAGCCCCAAAAGCTAAAATCTTGCTTTACCGTCTCGCGAGGAGTGCCACAGGGTGGAGTTCTATCGGCTACCCTCTTCGCAGCGGCCCTGGAAGCGTTTCTTGCTCGGTACTGCGATTTTATAACGTATGCTTAAAATAAGCATACGTTTGATGTGAAATTCTTCATCACGTCCAAAGACCACGAATCAGCAGAAGGTATCTGTCAGATAGCGAATAGCACAGTGCGAGAATTTGAGAGCTACCTGCATTGCATTGGGCTCCGTATTAATGAACAGCAGTCTGCCCAAATGACCATAAATTACAAGCAGAATAAAAATGACATCCCCATCTCTTTTATGAACGAGTCTAGTGTGACAAAGGTGCACTGTCACCTGGACATGGGTCTTAAGTGGGGTGGCGCCTCCGTAGCCAGGTGGGCAGGGGCAGCAGTGCGTAACACATGCTTCTTGATTAGACTGGGGTTCGAGCCCGTGACCACCAAATACGGAGGATGCGGAAAGGTCAGGGAATGACCACCGCATATCCCCGGAGCAATATGGCCTTAGTTGCTAATGCTCCTAAAAACCAAACAACAAACAAACAAACAAACTTAAGTGGGATGAGAGACTCACCTATGCCCAACACTTCACCCATATGAAGACAAAACTATACGCTGCTTTATGGCCTACTAGACAAGAACTGGTAGGAATTAGGGATCCTTGGCTAGCGACCAAGTACATTTTAAAGTGTGTCCTACCAATTCCAATGTATGCCTCTCAAATCTGGTCTTCAGCTCCAGATTCACATTATAAGTCCGTCCTTGCGATCGAGTACTGGTTCTTGCGATGGCTTAACAGAGTTGCTGGCCACCCTTTTACTATCTGAAGCGTCATTCTCTACTCAAACCTTAACATCACACCCTGGATGCAGCGGACAATTAACAGGAACATACACACTCTCGCACAAATGTTCACAGGCAGAGTGGAGGCTCCAGCTCTGGATAATATTCTAGTCAAATCATGTGCACTGCTAGACGTTGCGGAGGAGTAAATCATCCACTGCGTCCAATCCTGAACAATCTTGGTAGTCTGCAAAGATTCTTCCCATCAAATTCAGCAAAAATATTTAACTCTCTGCACATAGATGCAGAAAAACTCTGTGAGGATGCAACATACCGGAAAGAGATCTTCCAGGATTCTTACAGACTTAACGAAATATGAATCGGCTGCAAAGTGACAACATTCCAAAGAATTGTGAGTAAAAGTGAAACTTTCTGCTTTAAGAACAATAATAATTTGGTAATCTATTGACTGGTAAAATATACCTTCCCTAACAGTTGTGTAAATATATACACCGTGCTGCCACTTTATTAGGTACAACCCCTGCTGTACACACAAATGGTTTGTCCCACAACGTTGCAAGTCACACGACCATAGTTGTGGATATAAATGCAGCAGAACAACCTTTCTAGTATCAGTTAAGCGTACAAACCGTAGCAAGAATGGGGAAAAGGAGTGATCTAACGGACTTCGAACGTGGCATGGTAGTAGGATATTAAGCTAATAACAAAAACCTCGATAAGAGATTTGGAGATCCAGAGGTAGGCAACCGTTTAAAACCTGGAGCGCAGCTGTCGAGACAGTGTGACAGGTACGATTCATCATTAAGAGCATACGTCTTTGGATAGAGGAGAGTTTCTTTTGGATGGCAATCTTCTTAGTATACCAAAACCAGACACCAGCGCCATAGGTACAAATCGGAACAAACACCACTTTGTACAAAAGACGAAGGGTATGATGGTTAACATCCCAGGATTGATGCGAAATTGATGCTTGTTGATGAGAGAAGTCAGAGGAGGATGGCTAGAATTGTGCAAGCAAACAGACGGGCCACAATGTCGCACATCACGTCAGAATACAACCTTGGTGCGCAGAACAAAATATAGCAACGGACCACTAGTCGCACTTTGTTGCGATTGGCCAACAACAGCCGACGGCCACATCGTACGTTTGTTATCAATGAAGAACAAGAAAGCACGCCTCCTGTGGGCACAGCAACACCAGCACTGGACTATCGAGGATTGGAAAACAGTTGCTTCGTCTGATCAGTCGAAGTTCCTAGTGCATCATGTTGATGGAAGGTTCAGAATTTGGCGAAAGCAACATGAATCCATGGATCCCGTTATGTCTGATGACTACTGTGTAAGGTGGTGGGGGCAGTGTTATGGTGTGGAGAATGTTTTCTTGGCACACGTTGGGGTCCATTGATACCCGTAGATTCACGTCTGAATGCCACACTGTACCTAAACATCGTTGCTGACCAAGTGCATCCGTTCATGTTGACAGTTTATCCTCAGCCAGATGATTACTTCCAGCAGGATAATGCACCGCTGCACAAAGCCCGATCACTATGGAATGGTCCCACGAACATGACAATGAATTTTCTTTGATGAAGTGGCCCGCTCAGTTCACGGATCTCTTGAACATCTTTGGGATGAGCTGGAAAGGGCTGTTCGCTGCAGGCCTACACCTCCGTCGAATCTCATGGAACTGCGTGACACACTCATGTCTGCATGGTACTCCATTCCTGCACAAAGTTTTCAGCATCTTGTTCAATCCATGCCTAGACGAATTCAGGCTGGCGCCTCCGTAGTTCTCTGCGGCAGTTTTCAAGAAAAGACTTGCGACTAGAAACTCTACTGCGGTGTCATAATGATCCAGATTAACTCACTTTTGGGAAGAACATATCGGAAGATAGCCATCAACGCAACAGGAAATGATAGGTAGATCCCTTTCTCCTCTAAGTGATGCTGGAAGGCTCACCAAGAAGCTTTGCGTATAAACGGGCCTAAATTATTAGGGAGCTAACCTTGAAGAATTGTAAATAATTGCTTAACCATACAGTTAAGAATATCCATACTTCTGTGCACCCCAACACGATTCTCTCTTATGAAATCTTATTTAAAAAAAATAAATAAAATAAAATAAGATCTTCTCCCCATAGGATGAATCCTGCAATAACCTGAAATGCCATCAAGCCAATTGAACACAAAAAACTCCAATTTCTGCTCTCTGACTGATGTAATGCTACACGTATAGAAAATTTATAGCTACACGTATAGAAAATTTATAGCTACACGTATAGAAAATTTATAGCTACACGTATAGAAAAACCTTCTGCAAGAACGCTAGTGTTACTGCGAGTGCTTTAATGCATGCTGGGAACTTCCTCTCCTGCCTAAAGCTCAGGAATACCATGTGAACTTTCTACATGGAAATCGCCTTGAGGAACTTCTATCGCCCAATACTCTACAAGCTCAGATTCTACCGGGGAAGAAATTAAATCAGACTATATATTTCCTGAACAGTTAGACTACTGGACAGTCTTTAAAATTGTACAAACCAGAAATACATGTAACTATTGGTAAGTAACAATTAATATTGCTGTAAAAACGACTGTAAATAATTTACAAATGATAATCTTGTGTAATAAATAAATACTCTTTATAATGATTATTCGATCAAAAAATGTGTTAAGAACTGATATTTTTTTACGTTGTGTGGAAAAGTAATTATGCAGTGTTGACGTAGATTTTTCAGTGTAGTTGGTTTGATTGCATCGGAGGTAGCTGTTAAGACTCAAGATACGACATCGGAGCTGCCCCTGTACATTGAAAAGCGGAGGAAGCAAGAAAAGACGTCTCCCAAAGATTTGAGGAAAGGAAACATTCTTTCTTCCACGATGAACACAAAGGAAGCATTTGAGCGTAGAGCGGGGAAAGCAGAGTTCTTTGAGACAATTTTGGCAGACAAGTTGTAGCAGTTGGGCTGCATTCCTTGTTTTAGGAACGATTTAGGAACAGGAAAGAGTGTACTGAACCACGATAGGGGAATGAAATGCTCTCTCAAACAGCTGTTGAAAAGGGAACAATACAAACTGGCAATTGAATTATAAAGTAGGAGTGGTGAGTTAGGGGAAGTCGATTAATTTGTTTCTTGGGAGAGTTCTTATCTAAAAGAAATGGCGAAACTGGAGAATTACGATAAGAATATGAAAGACAGTTAAGTCTGTTTTGGGAGGAGACGTTATTTAGAGGTCCTAAACAAAAATAACTTAAATCAGGATAAGGGTCTTGATGGAGATCCTAATTATATTTGCCTTTAGAAAAGAGTTGTTATTTTGTAGTGGAAATTATTATTTTTAATTTTCTCTTTACACTCTCAGATGGTCACGTAGGGTCAGAGGAGTTTAAGACACCGGAAATTCAAGCATCCCTACAGGCAGCGTTGGGAGCCCAAATGCTTAATATTTTGGTGAAAAAAATGTGATTTACAAATTGGTTTCTTAATCTAATTTAAGGGTTCTTAAATATTACAAGCATTGTCGAAAAGGATGGAAACGAGCTATTGAATACGAAAAGGGGAAGATATACACTGAGTGATCACTGAATTATCACCACCTCTATGAAAATTGAATGCGACCCGTTGACTACGTGAGGTACGAGACTGCGGAGTTAGTCGACCTACGTAGAATAGATGAGGTGTCGGTGGTTCAGCAGGTAGTAAAATTCTGAGCGTGATGGTTAAAAGGAAGGATTTATCGGACTTTGATAAAGGACGGATTGGGGGGGCTCGACGAGCTGGTGCCTCGATTTCCCAAACAGTTGAACTGGTGGGGTGTTCGAGAGCCGCCGTAGTTAAAGTGTACCAGGACTGGCGTCAAAAGGGTCAAACAACGACCCGACCACAAAACTGCAAAGGTCAGTGAAAGGTTGATGTTAGAGGTGAGCGCCGGGTCCGACGACTCGTACAGGCGAACAGGCGCAGCACTGTTGAAGAGTTGACTACCCAATACAACATGGGCCACCCCGGAACAATATCTGGCATAGCCATGCGTCTCATGCTCACTCGTATGGGTTGTACCAGCAGACGACCCCTACGGTATCCTCTCCTAACCAAGGTTCATTGGCATAATAAAAGACTCGCCTGGTGCAAAGAGCATGCAAATTTGACGTTAGAAGACTGGAAGAAAGTGTGCTGGTCGGATGAGTCGCGTTATTTACTGCACACTGTGGATGGTCGTGTGCGGATTTGGGGTTAACAACACGAGGCTCTTGATCCATCATGCATGGTATACATGGACATGTGTTTTTGTAAAGGGCGGCTCCTAGAACGTCTGTTCAACTCCGCCTCGTATCTCTCGAGGGAGTTCGGAGGTACTGGCCTCCCAACTCCCTCGATATCAATCCCATAAAGCACTTGTGGGACACTATGGAAAGGCATATCAGGCATCTGGATACACCAATCACCTCCTGCATTGCTGACCGCATTACACACTGCTTGGTTGGCCATACCCCCCGAACGCTTCCGACCTTGTTGAATCAATGCCACGTCTGATAGCTGCTGTACTGAGGGCAAAAGGAGGATCTACGAAGTATTAGGTAGGTGGTCATAATTCAGTGATCACTCAGTGTATATTAGCAACGTTAAATAAATCAATACAATTACAACATTCAACCAATAACATTTCATAGCGGTTACATATTGGGTGGATTACTTCTTCTTTTTTGTTCATAACGGTTACAACCTTATTGGCTTTTCTCGCACTGTGGCTGAGTTAGTCGGTCTCTGGCGATGATTGTATGGTCTTTACTTTTAGAAATTTTAGGTTTTCTATCCGAGAAAGCAAGCAAACTGACCATAGAGCATATGCCGACCACTCAGCATACAATATACGGATTCTTCGGCATTAGATTCATCACCACATGTTCTAAACAACCCAAAACTAATTTCCTCTCCACGCATTCTGTTCGAAACTGTCTTCGAACAGTTATGCGCGCTTAAATTGGTGGATAAATACTTTCTAACTGCTGTTCGATTTTAAAAACGGATCAAGATTTAAGATCCCCATTCAGGTCAAGTGATTTAATGGTGAGGATACAGCCACTGTAAGTTCCATTTTAAATATTTTATTCCGATTATGAACAGTTGAGACTAAAATGTAATTCCTGATAATAAAGACGCGTTTAGAACGAACTATTTAGAATTTTAAACACGAGGTTGAATCCGGATGTTTGTCCTCGAATTTGAATAGGTTTAGATGGTGTTTTTTAATGAATGATAGCAATTACTGTTAAGTGGATAGATGCGACTCTGCCGTAACATATACTTTGTTAGCTTCGCATGGAGAATTTTCAATTTGTCTTATAACTTTAATTTCCACACACAGGTTGCAAATTCAAAAGTTGAACGAACTAAATACCTAAAGTATTTGTGATGTTATTTTAAACGTAGGTTGAATTGCTTTGAATTAAACGTAGGTTCTAGAACCGCCACCGTTTCAAAATCTCTGTTCCGAATATGATGGGAAGACATGATCGCGCAACAACATCCACAATGGATATAATCCATTCTGGATGTTGTTGCAAGTAATTGAGTTAGTCAGTCCCAACCTTTTGCTGAGTTAGTTGGTCTCAGGCGAGCGTAGCGCGGTTTTTTTCTTGGAAATTCTGGTCTTTGGTCCATCAAGATGGCTGAAGTTGCTGAAGCGCCTAAAACCCAACAACAAACTGTTCTGTCTCTCTCTCTCTCTCTTTCTCTCGTCCATTTAATTTTCACCCACATAATTCTTCGTACCGACTTCTGAAAGTAAGCATTGCGTTTCTTAGACGGGCGTGTTGATGAGAAGGGGTGGCGTTTGGATGACCTTGACCCCACAGAGGACCAGCAAACCTGAGAAAAGAATGACACCATCTGCCAGCTGCTCACAAACGAATCTCAGTTGAGGATTTCGAAGCTGGCTTCTGCTCTAAAGTTGAAAGTTTGTAGTTTTTAAGTATAAGTTTGTAAAATTATGATGGCTGTAGAAATTAATCTTTTAGAATTTATTTCTGCCGCTCTATTTCCGTATTACAAATGCACCCGTGGTGTGCTCGGTTACGAAGACGTTGCTCGTGAAAGACTTCTGTTGAAAATAATCATCGGCACGGCGAGGATGCCACTCCAAATACAAACACGTTGGCTGATGTATCGCGATGCAAGAGAGGAGAAAAGAAAAGGATTTCCGGATTAGGAAGTGGTACTGCTACTAAACGGAGATTTGCTTATCGCGAAGGAAAGAAGGGTGTCCGCATTAAAATGTGCACGCATTATTCGTCTCGTCCCTCGCAGAAATCTCGAAAAATCCGAGGAGTGCCTTTAGAAATTCCTGTCACATTGAATGCGAGGAAACTTGGGGCACCTCGCTTGCACGAGATGAGTGGCGATGACCCGAACAGATAGGGTAATCTAGTAATGAGTGATGCGATGGGAAAAGCATTTATTCTCCTGTCGAACGTCATTACACTAAGCCGTGAGTGTACGACAGTCTCCCACCTTCTTTGCTATCGCCCGCCATCGGAACAGAGACGGCCAAATCGGCAGAGTAAATCTTGGCTTTTATATCGCTAATCTCGCCGCATTGTCCATTCCTGATCCTTCTGTGGCTCCTAATTGTTACCCTCTGATGCCGTCACAGCCATTACTGCACCTTCTGGTACGATCTTAGTGTCGGCGCAGTGGTCTGTAAGAAGCGGATTACGCAGACCGTATGTCCGTCCCGTGAACAGAATGAGTTTCTTTCTCTCCCTATTTCTGCGGGCTGGTACGTGCTCGCGTCTATGTCTGTATGTGGACACACGCGTGTATGCATGGGAAAAACAGCAGAGAGAGAGAGAGAGAGAGAGAGAGAGAGAGAGAGAGAGAGAGAGAACACCGTATTTGGCAGTCATAGGCTAGAACCATAGTCAACTGAACGCATGTACTACCGAATCCTTGTTTGACCATTGGGCTAGTGGTTGGGACAGCTTGTCTCAGTGGCGAACAGAGCTCCATCCAGCTCGTGTAACGTTAAAAAGTACGTGGTCAAGCTTTCATTCATCTAGTTTATCGTGTATAAACAGCTGTTAATCCATTTATCAATTTTACAACAAATCTACCACTGCGCTTATGCTTGTTTCGTTTTGGATTTATATCTATTAACAGAAAAGTTCTACTCGTCCACAAACTTGTAAAAACGACAATACTAAGACGAATATATAAAATCCACATATTTTTTAAATCCTTTAAAATTTCTTAGCACCATAATTTTATAAAAATCATAATATTATTATGGGCACGTCCAATTTTAGCTGGTTTTTGTGATCGCCCTCCAGTTTTTGCCCTCGTGGGCCGGCAATGAAGTGGTTATGCCCACCATCCTCCCACGCAGGGTGGAAAAAGGGTCCGAGTTCAAATCACATCGATAGCGAACGATTTTTATGACTTTTTTAATTCATGTTTTTTATTTATTTATTTTTTCTTGGTGCTGTTTTCGTTAATAGCAGCAGCAGCTCCTCAATCGGCTGCGTGTGCCCATCCAGATTTTATTTTTCTTTTAAATGTAGCGTGATGACGTAAAAGGCAGTTTTATTAAAACTAAAATTTTACAATTCCATAAATTATTTATTTTCATATCACTAGATGGCGCTCACACTACCAGCCTTGTATTCCTCGTACACATTTTTTGAGCTTGTAATTATTCAAAGTATTCAAATTAAACCGATTGACATATGGGAGGACGCCATCCGTTGTTTTTAAATATATATAAAAAATAAAGTTTATTCGTAATTATAAAGTGGGTAAAATTATATTCGTAAAACTTGAAGTATAAACTTTTATTAGCTATAGGGATAATTTGGGTTTTAAATACATTTCGAGATATTAAAAAGGAATTAATTAGAGAAAGACTATTTATCGTGCGAAGAGTTCAAACAGGAATAAACCGGAAGGGCAGACTTTGTGATAAGTATCGATTTCATCAGCATCTGAGTAAAATTTAACTTTAAACTTCGTGTGAATTTTAGGGCCAGATCATCGATTTAAATTTTGAAAAGGAGAACCAAGGGCAGAGTCCCTCCTTATGGTCAAATTGAAGGAAGTAACGCCATAGATATTTGATATGATTATTAACACGAGCATTTACCATTCTAATAGGCCTCGGGGTTCACGGATCTTAAGACAGTAAAATTTTTCTACTAGTCCATTAAGAAGAACAGAATTAATTAAAGGCGCAAGAGAAGTGAACATAACTTCAATAAAACATCAATCTATAAGCAGGCTTTATTATTATTATTATTATTATTATACAAGATACTAAAAGGCCTCAAGGCACTGAAACTTTTTTTAACTAATTTTCTTGGCAGTGAGATAAAAGCGGGCAAGACCCAAAATCGTGGCCAAGTTAGAACAGTTACTTATATGTTCTAAAAATAAAATGTTTGGAGTCTGTTCTCAAAATAATCAATTTTATTTTACTGTTATGCGGATTTACCTTTTTGAATTCTAAAAGCTTTAACAGATTTCTTTTAGTTATTTGATTAGTTCCAAGGAGACGTTCCTGAACTAGTTAGACAGGTTCGATTTACACTACCTTAGTAATAGGAGTGCATAGTCAGTGGCTTCAACCAATGAAGGCGTTTTAAAAGTGAGTGGTTATTCCTGCTTTTATACAAAGATAAACCCCTCTGATAGGCGGCGGCGCTACCCTCCAATCTTCTTATCAGTGATGCCGAATTTTTCACACCTTCTTTGGAACACCATTTAAATTCTTCTTCCGCTCCATGCCACAGAAATTGGATATACCGCTGTGTTTGCCCGTGTCATACATTTATTGCGTTATTTAGGCTGACATAGGACATTGGGGTACATTTACAAATTTTGAAAAGTGAAGTGGTGGGGAGACACTCACGTTTCTCTGTAACTAGAAGAGTTTGTGTGCCCTTTTACTGTTTGAAAGATTAATATATGAAAATGTCTCCAAATGCTTTTCTGGTGTCACGATTGCTTTAGAACTCGTGGCAAAGGGAGTCATTGACCATTCTGTGGTACTGAGGTAAATTACCTGGAGCAGCGCAGAAACTTGATTACCCTCCGTTGTATTCGATTTTACTGTCCAAAGTTTTTTGATGCGAGCCCATTATCTGAGATTGTGGTCAAATGTGCTGCAAGGGGATGATGGTATTGGTGTCCATCATTTACCACAAACAAAGCACTTTTCCGTTGCATTTTATGGAGGAAATATTCGGTTTTCACAGAGGTTGCAAAATCTGCCAGCTATGGCTCTTTTTGGGAATACGTTTCAGTTCATCATTCCAAGATTCGGAATTAATAGAGACTTTAAGAGGCATTAAGTCTTTTGTAAGATAGACTTACGAGTGTTATTTAGGTTGCAAAATTGTGGATCACGGCAAACTCCCTGAAGCTGTTGTTGTTTGGTTTTTGGCGCATCAGCGATTAGAACATATTGCATTGCATATACAGTGGTGCCTCGCAATTCGACTATAATCCGTCGCCGAATTAGAGTCGAATTGCGAATTTGTCGAATTGCGGGTCAATATTTTCCATATAAGTTTATGGAAAATTGATTAATTCGTTGTCGGAGAGAAATACACAGTATTATTGACTTTACTATATTCTACCGTATAACAAACGAAATTACAAAATACATAATGAGTACATACATTTCATTGAGCCTTAGATGTTGGAAGGATGTTTTATTTATCTTGTTCTACCCTTTCTCTTCTCCTCTTGGCTTGAATGGGGATGAGGAATTGATCAAGGGTGGACTGTCTCTCCCTCTTTTTCAAGATAGCCTTGAAGTGATGCATAGTAGTGTTGTTAAAAAAGTCTGTCATTCTAGTTACAACAGCAGTGTTGAGGTGCCATTTTAAACAAGCAGACTGCACCTTCTCCCAATGGAATAAAATATCTTTAATGGCAGCTGTTGGCATCGGCCCTTTTTCCCTGTCTTCTTCTTCTTCTTCACGTGAAATTTCCTTTTCTCTCTCTTTGCTTCCTGTTCGCTGAGTGTTTTGAGTTCTTCCACGGTTGGTTCGTCATCGTGATCCTCCACAAGCTCCACATCAGCCTCATCAACTTCTCCTATGTCGAGGTTCTCCGCCGTCGAAATGATTTCTCGCATGGCCGCAGTTGCTTCTGATTCTTCAGCGGCTTGGACTGCATTGTTGTCATCCCGAAAAAAGGAAGGAACGAGTTTCTTCCATGATGCACGAAGGGTCCTCTGTGTCACTCCCTCCCAGGCAGTTTTAATAAAGGAAATGGCGTGAAGAATATTGAACTCAGTCTTCCAGAACTCCTTCAGTGTCTTATCAGAAGAATGAGTCACGTCAAAAAGCTGTGAAAACAAAGCCTTGGTGTAAAGTTTTTTAAAACAGGCAATTACTTCTTGATCCATGGGTTGGATCAGTGATATGGTGTTTGGTAGCAAAAACTGGACTTTGATGAAATCAAAGTCAATTTCGAGAATGTTTGCCAAGTCTTGGGGGTGGGCACTACTAGCGTTCTCAAGAATCAGCAGTGCTTTCAAAGGTAAATTGTTGTCAATGAGGAATTTTTTTACGCTCGGGGCAAACTCCTCAAAAATCCAATCTTTGAAGACTTTCTGGTATACCCAGGCTTTTGCATTGGATCTCCACATCACTGGCAGTTTGGACTTGATGATTTTCTTCCCAAAGCAGCGAGGATTTTTAGAGTGGTAAACGAGAAGTGGCTTTACTTTAAAGTCTCCGCTTGCATTTGCTGCCAATAACAAGGTAAGCCTACCTTTCATAGGCTTATGTCCTGGGAGCGTCACTTCTTCTTGCGTGATGTATGTTCGATTTGGTAAGCGCTTCCAAAATAACCCAGTTTCATCCCCGTTAAAAATTTGCTGCGGCAAGTAGCCTTGCTTCATGATTAAATCTTCAAATTTTTTCACAAGCTCTTCTGCAGCCTTTTTATCTGCACTAGCTGCTTCCCCCTGTCTGAGAACACTATGGATACCTGTTCTACCTTTGAATCTGTGAAACCACCCACGACTTGCCTTGACTTCATCAATTTGATCTGAGATACGTCCTGGAATTTTCTTCTGCAATTCTTCAAAAATTAACCTAGCCTTCTCACAGATCATTGCCTGAGTTACTGGATCTCCTTTCATCTGTCTTTCTCTAATCCAGGTAAGAAGCAGCTTTTCCATTTCTTCATTGATTAAAGATCTGTTTCTGTCAGAAATTTTCATTGCTCCAGCGAACACCCTAGCACCTATAATCTTGTCTCTTTGTTGCCAAAAAGTTGCCACGGTTGCTACATCTGTAACTGTTCTACCTCTCTGCACTTTTTCTATAATGCAGGGGAGCGGAAGGGTCATGTATCCGACTATTATTTCTTCTTAACCAACATTTCAAATCTTAAGGTAAGAATAAAGTTGTGTATTTAGTTGTGCTACTGGTTTCATGTTGTGAAACACTTTCACTTTTAGCACATCTCGAATCTTTTATCTTACTTGACGACAAAATTGATGAGACAACAACATTATCAGACAAAAGTAAAAAAATGAGAATTCCCTACTTCATCAAAAGGGGCTCCTTTGATTACTCTGTACGAGATATAAATGTAACTAAAACTCAAGCAAAACGTGGTAAAAATTGTAAAGCCAGAACTTGCTCGCGACGATACTAATACTTCTGTTTTCAAAACCTCCGAAACACCCTACTACATATTCATCAGTGTAATTATTTCAGTTTTGCATTTTTAATAAGTTCCCTCATTTCGCGTTTAAAAAATACGGATTGCGAAGAAAACTAAGGGTGATCCTTGTCCCACAAAATGGCAAAAGCATGCGCGTAGAAGAGTGATCAGGGTTCCTACAAGGTTATACAAATCCCTTGTCTGAATCCACGTGATATCAATGTAAACTTTTCTGACATATGAAGCCTCAATATAAACCGACTGTTCGTTTTATTTACCGATCAATTTCCCGTTGCAAACTCTGTCCACACGTATGGGGTTTATGCAAATGAAACTGGATGTGCAAGCTATGATACAACGTTAAAGAATAAATATGACAATGAGTCCCAAAAAAATCTCCTTTTTACATCTTTATATAGCTGAATTTAGAATTAATGAAAAAGTTTGTAGAAGTTACCCAGAAGAATTGGTCCAATGTTCTGTCTTTAGAGAATATTAACACTTTCCACAACCCTACCAGTACACCGAATCTATGAATGCAGTGTCTGCATTGGACAATAAATTTTCAGTATTGCATCCTATCATAAAACAAATCCTTTCCTGCTTAAACCATCTGCGGAATAAAAATCATTCAGCGAAATTTTGATGGATCCCAGAGTATTCTGGTATCACTGGTAATGAGAGAGCAGATCAGGCAATCAAACAGTGCAACACCACAAATTACCAAGTACAACACATGGATTATTTGAAGCATATAAAAAGAGTCTCCACATTTCACTGGTCAGAAATATGGAATGTAAATACCAATGTACACCACCAATGTCAAAGTCACAAAGGAACAACAAATTGTTTCAAATCAAAGAGAAACCAGCATTATGGATTTCTAGCTTCAGGCAAAACAGACAGGGGGATATTCAGGGATATTCATGTGTTGTTGTGGCGGATCCCAGGGTTTCCCCCATAAGCCGCTATTGTACTTCTTGTGTTGAAGCTTATGCCAAGACCGGCCAATTGTATGTAGTGTGTTGGACGTGTAAGTGTTATGATGTGTTCTGTTGTTATGTTATCGGCCGGTACCTGGCTCTTAGCAGGTAAGAAGAAGTAACACCTGGTCACTACGTCTCACCCCCCATCCCCGCCACGTGGAGGCGGCCAGGATCAATTATCTCCTGCTGGGCAAGCCCAGGGCATAACACCTGAGAGTACCCAGGCAAAACAGACAGGAAGAAGTTGTACTAGCAAGACTAATAGGACATACACACCTAACCCATGTGTTTCTTCTCATGGGGGCGCCCACCACGATGCACGCATTGTACATCACTTACTGTCAAACATATTCTTAGCTTACACTTTCTACTCTCAGTCACGATTGCAAGAACCTTTATCATTTACCCACGTCATTGGAAATAGGGCTAATCTAGCCGAACTGTGCACTTTTTTAAACAAATACACATCTATGAATTCCTCTGATGCCATACTGGGCAATTAATTATATTATTGTAGAACGATGTTATAGGAACTGGCACATTTTGGCCTCAGCTGTCATTGTTCCCTTAAACCCCAATACCAATATATCACTTCACCGAGTCTAAAAGATAAGCGCAGCAAAACTACTGACCCGTGCACCATCAGAGAGCGAACGTTAATTCAGAAGGAATACCTCTTTCACTGAGATTTTTTAGACCGACTGATATGCTCTTCGCCCAATTTTAGTCGACCTTCACTTGCTTTCTTTCACGAAGAGCTTTTTTCCTATGGTGCCAGGCTTTGAATCCCCTGCTGTGCAATTGTGTGCGAATAAATTCTGCACTCACACTTGGACAGCTCTACTCATTGGCCAGAAAATTACTGTTATAGCTAGAGGGGCCACCTTTTGCCCGAATAACAGCCAGTAGACATCGTGGCATGGATTCCACTAGATGATTGAAGGAGTCTAACTCCAGATTTGAGGGGAGCCAGTTCGCAACAGAACATGCTCTGTAATAGAACAAGATTTCGCCTCCAGCTGCTTGAGTGGTGAACACGATGCATGACTTCATGAGGTTCGTGCCATCATGATCTCTTGTAAATCTCTTGGCGTTGGCGGCATCACTCCAGTGAAATCTTTCATTTTTTTACAGAAAGAAGTGGTTTTCGTATAGCAATACGACTACAAGATCCAAGATTATTCAATTTTTGCCGCATAATCATTGGAAATTGGGTCGTTCTTTACCTAAATTGAATTTTTCTATCATCTGCTGAACGCTGAACTTTCTATTCTGAAGCACAATTTGCTTTAAATTCCTGCGGTTTTTTTCTTCGACTTTCTTTCGCATTTTTTCTTTCTTTTGTATTTCAATCATCGTACACTTTTGAGGTAGTTGCCTTCGACACACCAATAATTTATTGTCTTTCTTTTTTTTTTCGATTTTAGCTTCTGCTAAACGCTCTACAAAGAGTAACAAAGAGCTCTACAAAGAATAAGTACCCTGTCACAGGGTACTTATTCTCCATCGGCAACAACACACCATATCCTGCGACATTACTGCTGGAGTACCGCAGGGGGGTGTCCTATCCGGTGTCCTGTTCACAGCTATCATCGTGCCCATTATTGCCTCAACGAATGGTCTCCTATGCTATGCCGATGACCTCAAACTGCTGACTCAAATTAACCCTGGCGACAACCCCGTTCAGCTCAGCAACAAGATCAATTCCCAACTTAAGGATCTAGAATTGTACCTGGCAAACTTCAATCTAAAAATCAACCCACTGAAGTCTGCTCAGGTTATATTCTCCCTTAAATCCATGCCGACAGTACTCAACGTTTCACTCGCAGGGGTACGAATACCAAACGTACCCTCACACACAGACCTTGGCGTTCTGTTTGACCAAAAGATGTCCTTTGTCAACCAGATTGACAAAATCAGTACCAGATTTTCTCGTCTACGGTGGATCTCAAAGCAGCAGCTGCTACATGTCCGACATCCTGTCACTGTTAAAAAGTTCATCACCTCCACCGTCTACCCCGCCATTCTGTATGGTGCAGGAATATGGGCCTCTGCTGCACCTACAAACCCCAAGCGGGTGTACACCGCTGAATACTGGCTACTGAAATGGGCTAATAACAAGCTTCGGCTACCTCCTGCTACCACAACCACCATGATGGCACAAGCACTCGACATCCCGAGGTTGAAGTTCCTGATCGTGGAAAAGAGGCTGGTCTTCACAGCCAAACTCATCACAGGCCAGATATCAACTCCAAATATTTGGAACGCTTGCTCTTGGAGGATTCCACAGCCAAGCCT
Source organism: Mastigoproctus giganteus (assembly GCF_048544385.1). Lineage (NCBI taxonomy): Eukaryota > Metazoa > Arthropoda > Arachnida > Uropygi > Thelyphonidae > Mastigoproctus > Mastigoproctus giganteus. The sequence continues at coordinate 34,793,771 of NC_143576.1, forward strand.
AAGGTCGGTACCAGCACTCGTGGCTCACCACAACAGGCTTGTACTCACTGACAGATTTCTTCCCAAGCAGATGCTCCATGTACTCAACCGTGTGGACGCCGACATCGACAGCATAATAAGGAACAAGAAGGACAGACACAACTTTATCAAAGCCCTTGAACCTTGATATTTATTTATTTGTATTTCTTATGTATTTATTTCTGTATTTGTGTCTAGCTCTGTGTTTTTATGCTGTATTTGTATTTCTCTTGCATTTGTGATCGGTATTTTGTAGCCTTTTTGTATGTTCGCTGTATTTTGTAGCCTTTTGTATTTGTATGCCGCACTTATCTTATCTAGATGTGAACCCCTGGCGCTCATCGCCGTGATGGGCCCCTCGACGTGGGCACCTGTACGTGGTGAGGGGACCTCCCAGTGATGCTGCTGGTTTTTCCAGATTAGCATCACTGGGATCCAACGCCCATACCTTGGTTCCAGGGTTACACCATTGGAATCCGGCGTGTGCAGCCGTGCGCCGCGACCCGTGGAAGCGGAAAGGGGGATCCTGGTGGTTGAGGGGCCCAGCCTTAATACACCACTTTGGCCCCTGCTTCGACAAGACGGGCGGTCCCGGACCGGCTCGACTGGGATCAATCGGCGGATGGTTTTATACTGCTAGGGTCAACTGCGTTCCAATAAGTCTCCCTCCCTTTGGTCCTGGGACGGGATAAAGACTTATTGGTAACGTGGGTATGGTGTTCTAAGCGAACTCGGCGTCCCATTCGTGTACGCAGTACCTGCTAGTTCACGAGTGGGCGCCCCCTCGTAGGGCTCCGTGGTGGGTGAGGTACTTAGGCATCAGACACTTTCTCTTTACTCCTATGAGTAATTTAAATCTTTCTTCTGGGGCCCCAACAAGGCCCCTACCTAATCGAGACGAAACCACAGAAAATACCTCTGCAAAAAGAGCCAGAACTGAGGATACACCACCATCTGTGACACCGCTTTTCCTCATTCTCCATTCCACCGGAGAGCAGACACTCGGGAAAATGTCACCCTTTTTCATCCAGAAAGGATTAGAAGGGTTGACAGGATCTCCAAAATCTGTAAAAAGGCTACGTTCTGGAGACATTTTAGTCGAGGCTGCAAGCCAAAAACATGCACAAAAACTACTGAAAGCCACATCGTTAGGGGGACTACCCATCGTCGTTACACCCCATAAAACCTTGAATTTCTCACGCGGTGTCATATCAGAGTGGGATCTTCTTCATGTTTCTGAAGAAGAGATCTGCTCTGAACTTAAAGACCAAGGAGTGACGGCTGTGAAAAGAATATCGATGCGGAAGGATGGGAATCTCGTCCCTACCCGAGTTCTCATCGTGACGTTCAACACCCCACGGCCTCCAAGTTCTATAAAAGCAGGCTATTTAAACTGCCCAGTGAGGATTTATATCCCGAACCCACTGAGGTGTTTTAAATGCCAAAAGTATGGCCACTCTCAAACAGCTTGTCGTGGTAACCCTGCCTGTGCTCGATGTGGTGCCAAAGACCACGAGAGCAAGGAATGTTTAGCTTCTAAGCCAAGTTGTACAAACTGCCAAGGGGAACACCCTGCATACTCTCGAGCATGCCAGCGGTGGAAAGAGGAGAAAGAAATTCAGAAACTAAAAACAGAGCTAAACATCTCCTATCAGGAGGCCAGAAGACGCATCCAACCTATAAATAGCGCCAAGCCCTCATATGCCCAGAAAGCTTCTGGGAAAAGTACCATTGGTACTCAGACTGATATGAGTATTCCACCAAGGGAGTCTTTTACCCCCATTGCGCGCTATTTATTAAGTTCCGAAAAGCCCACCCAAAAATCACAGTCAGCCGCCACTGCTATATCCGTACCTCCTAGTGCTCCACCACTTCCAAAACAGAGTACTAAAGAAACTCTGAAGAAAGTGGAACAGGCATCTACAATTCAAGAGATAATGGATGTCGAAAATAAGGAGGTACAGGACGACTCTGTCCTGGAACTCTTTGCGAAAGACGAAGAAGAAATGGATACAGGCCAACGTCCAGTCTTTCCAAAGAGAGATAAACCCAGGACTGAGAAAATGAAGCCCTCAGCCCTTCGGAAGCCACCAGATGGACCCAGTAAATCAAAATAATGGGTACATTTAAATTTCTCCAATGGAATTGCCGTGGATTTCGTAGAAATAGAGATGACATCAAGGCTCTCCTGAGTAAGCATGAACCAACTTGCTTTTGCTTACAGGAGACGTATTTAAAGGCAAACGAGGACCCTTACTTACGTAACTGCTCAGTTATTCGCAGAGACAGAGCTGGGGATGGACCTGCCCACGGAGGAGTCGCTATCCTTGTGGGTAACCATAACCCCTTTCAAGTTGTGCTTCTTACCACAAATCTGGAGGCTGTAGCAGTGCGTCTTACAGTTGGGTTCCTTTTAACTGTCTGCTCCATTTATTTGCCACCTGGGAACGACACCGCCCAGGCAGACCTTGATGATCTCATCAAGCAACTGCCACCCCCTTTTCTATTATTGGGGGATTTCAATGGACATAATCCGCTGTGGGGTAGTTCTGACATCAACAGAAGAGGTCGGATTATCGAGCGATTGCTTGAAAACAATGATCTGGCCCTTCTAAATGTGGGATCTAACACCTTTTTTCACTCGGCTACCCGTTCATTTACTGCCATTGATCTTTCCATCTGCTCCCCTTCCCTCCTGCCTCTGAGTACATGGGAGGTTGAAGAAAACCTTTATGGTAGTGATCACTTCCCCGTGTTATCCACCATTTCAAATGGGAGACAATGTCACCAGTCGAGGATACCACGTTGGAAGATCGATCATGCCGACTGGAATGCCTTTCGTCATCTGGCAACGTTTAATACCACTATAGTCGGCCAGGAGCCAATTAATGAGGCAGTAAAAGACATCACAGAAAGTATAGTCCAGGCAGCAGCAGTTGCAATTCCCAGGACATCGTCCCGCTTTCCACGTTTTCCAAAACCATGGTGGAATGGAGAATGCACAGCAGCTAGGAAGGCTCAAAACAAAGCATGGGGAATATTTCGTCGTTACCCCACCACAGATAATTTAATAGCCTTTAAACGTGCACGTGCCAAAGCACGGTACATTAGACGTCAGAGCCAAAAGGAATCTTGGATCAAATTTACATCTTCCCTTACACGGGCCGCCAATCCCAAAGCCATCTGGGACAAAGTTCGGAAAATGAAGGGCAAATACAACTCACACCCTTCATCGATCCTGGAACATAATGGATGTAAAATTGCAGATCTAACTGCAATTGCAAATACTCTCGGGGAGACATTTGCTAAAGTATCTTCAGAAACAGCTTACCCCCCAGAGTTCCTCGCACACAAGCAGAGAGCAGAAAAACATCACCTGAAGCTGTCCTCTAACAATCGCGAGGAATACAATCAGCCCTTTACACAATGGGAGCTGAAAGCAGCACTCTCGCTATCCAAGGCGAGTGCTGTTGGGCCAGACGACATCCATTATGAGATGATAAAACACCTTTCATCAGAATCTATGGATCATTTGCTCCGTCTCTATAATAGAATCTATTTTGAAGAGACATTTACGGACTCATGGCATATGGCAACCGTCCTTCCCTTTCCGAAACCTGGAAAGGATCCAAAAATAGCAAAAAATTATCGTCCTATCGCTCTGACGAGCTGCTTGTGCAAGATTCTGGAAAGAATGGTCAATGCTCGTCTTTTGTGGTATTTAGAAGCTAACGACCTTCTTTCCAGAATACAGTGTGGCTTCCGAAGGAACAGGTCAACACTTGACCATTTAATCCGCTTGGAAACATCTATACGTGATGCTTTCCTGAAACGTGAGCACCAGGTGTCGGTTTTCTTTGATATGGAAAAAGCGTACGACACGGCTTGGAGATATGGAATTTTAAAAGACATATATAACTTTGGTCTTCGAGGACACATTGCCCTCTTTATTAAAAACTTCCTTACAGACCGGTCTTTCCAAGTTCGTGTAGGATCCACTCTCTCCCGGCCATTCTGCCAAGAAGTGGGAGTTCCACAAGGATCAGTTTTAAGCGTTACGCTTTTTGCTATCAAAGTTAACTCTATAACAGAACAACTTCCTCCAATCGTAAACAGTGCCCTCTTTGTAGATGATTTTAGCATCTTTTTGCAGTCATGCAATATGAGGGTCATTGAAAGGCAATTGCAGCATGCCATAGACCACGTCAACTCTTGGGCAATGACTAATGGGTTTAGGTTCTCGCCACAGAAGACTGTCTGCGTACACTTTTGTCGCAAACGGAACCTTCACCCTGAACCAGAACTTAAACTCGGACAAGACATCATTCCAGTAGCACCCGAGACAAAATTCTTGGGGCTCATTTTCGACAAGAAGTTGACATTTTTACCTTATATTCGTCAACTGCGGACAAAGTGCACAAGAGGGTTGAATCTCCTACGCTCTATTTCCTCCAATAAATGGGGAGCAGACCGCTCCACTTTGCTCAGCCTCTATCGTGCACTTGTCCGATCTAAACTAGACTATGGGTCCCAACTGTACGCATCGGCCAGAAATAGCGTACTTCGGTGGCTGGACCCAGTTCACCACCAAGCCATCCGCATTGCTACTGGAGCATTTAGAACATCCCCTGTCCAGAGTTTATATGTTGAAGCAACTGAACCACCACTGTCATTTCGACGAAAGCAATTGTCTTTAAAATATACTTTTAAATTAAAATCCCTGCCAGACAACCCTACGTGGACATCCGTTTTCAAGCCACGATGGGAAAACCTATATAACACTCGTCAGACTGCCAACCGGCCTTTTGGTATCCGCGTCCAAGAGCTGCTAAGAGAGCTCGACATCATGGTAGACAATGTTGCCCAGTCACCAAGGCAACCACTTCCACCCTGGCATGCTCGCTTACCATCATGTGACTTCTCCCTTAAAAATTGGGATAAGTCAGTAACTCCACCTGCTGTCTACCACCAACTCTACGCTGCCCACCGGGCCGAATATTCCAACTTCTTGCCTGTCTTCACTGATGGCTCGAAGTCGGAGTTGTCTGTTGGATCTGCTGCTATCTTTCCAGGTCGCTCTATATCTGGAAAGATTCCCCAACAATGCAGCATATATACAGCCGAGTTGTATGCTATAGAGTTAGCCTTGGACCACATTAAAACCCACAGGTATCAAAGGTGTATGGTGTACACTGACTCTCTAAGTACACTGCAGGCTTTATGTAGTATGAGGTATAATCCTCATCCATTTGTGATCCGGATTCAGCAGATGCTACACTCTCTGTCTGAGTGTTCTTTCGACATTCGTTTCTGCTGGATTCCAAGCCACATTGGGATCGTGGGAAATGAACTGGCAGATGCTGCGGCTAGGTCACCAGAACAACACAGCACTTACTGCCTGTTAGTCCCCTATACAGACTACAGGCAGCTAATACAGGCTAAATTACTGTCCCAATGGCAACATTCTTGACATGATCATGTCACAAACAAGCTTTATCAGATAAAGCCTGTAATCCGACATTGGCAGTCTAGTCTGCGCAGGAGTCGCAGAGAGGAAGTTGTTCTAGCTCGCCTCCGCATAGGACACAGCCATCTTACGCATGCATTTCTGCTGAGGGCAGATGACTGTCCTATGTGTGAGAACTGTGACACCTATTTAAGTATACGTCACATTTTAACCGAGTGTCCACGTTTTAGACATGAACGTGACTTTTATTTTACCAATTTTAGTCATCTGGCTGAGCCTTATACACTCAGTCAGATTTTATCTGACAATGACAATGTGTCTGCTGTTTTTAGCTTTTTAAAATCAGTAAGCCTTTTTACCCGTATTTAAAATTGAATTGTTATTGCTTTGCTGATATATTTTTTACTTTTATACCTTTAATAACTATGTTATGCCTCGACATGGTGGCCTAACTAATTAGGTCACTGAATATTTTAATTTTTTACACATGACCTGGATTTGGCGCATTATAGCCTTAGTTGCTAATGCGCCAATAAACCCCAAACCAAACCAAACCAAACCAAACCAAAGCCGTGATGGGATATTGTGCTGTAACTCTACTTCACAATAAAGATTTATTTATTTATTTAACACCTTTTGTAAAATCGGAGAGATCTCCTGTCTTCCCCATGACTTAGAAGCCACAGGAAAACGCACAGTATTTAACTGATACCAAGGAACTTGTAGCAATAGCATGCGCAACTTACATTTGCATGGCTCACATTTAATTATCTGTTGGCACCATTTTGCAAAAGGTTTCTAATTAGTTGGCCAGTGAGTGTAGATGCTAATAGAGTGATACATATCGATAGCCCACTACGTAGAGGGATCTTCTTTGAGGATTTTCTTATTTAGTGGGCTTGAATTGGGCACCCCTGGTGTATGGAGTCATGGCTTTGAATAATCCGAAGAGTCGATTGCCTCTGAATCTTTTGTATGGAAGACATTTTAGCATTTTTTTCTGTTGTAAGATTCTAAGTCATGTTTGCATAGGTGATTTTAGATGTAACGGCAGCTTATGAACTGTTAAAATTTATTATGGTGATTAAGAAGCATTTATTTCCCCGTAATTTTGATAATTAAACATCTGGTGGCAATGCTTTGTAGTCAAATTTAAAGCTGTACACAGATGGAAAAACGTGGACAGATGAGGAAGTGAGCACCGTTATCTGATTTCAGCATACCAAAGGGACTAAACGCAAAAGTTTATCGACTGGGAGTCGTGGATGGTCCAACAATAATGGCCAAAAAAAAAAAGGTCTTTATCTTTGCTGCAATCAATTCAAAGAAAGCAGAACAAACCTTGCAAAGGAGTCGACGACCTTCAACAAGCACCACGACACTGACCACATTTAGCAGCTCGTTCGTGGTGAGAGGAGAGTAAGAACCCGATCCATTGTCAATTTGCTGATGAAGACGCATTTTCCAATGCTAAACGCATGATAAAAGAGGCGTGACCTCCTCTTTATCATCGGAAGCTCAATGAATACGTGTGACTCCATTTTTTATAATTTTCGGGTGTTTTGTTACACTCTCCACCAGCAATGTAGTTCTAAGAAATAATCTAGCAACTATTTTCATGAAGTTTTATTTTAAAATGTTTTAAAACAAAACGGTTTGCTTGGTGAGAAGTCAACAGAAATTGCAGGCCTGGACTGGAAGGTTTTGTCCTATAATTTTGGCTCCATTTTAATACTTATGATGTCTTGGCCAAGTTGATCCAGAACTGACCTCTGTAAAATGTCACGGGAAATCACCGATTGATGTTCGATCATCCAGACTCACCTCATGGGATCTTGCCTTGAAGTGAAGCAATCGGTGCAACACACCATCACGTGATTGCTCAAAACATTTGTGTATCAGAATGGAATAATTCTTTAAATAAGGGAACGCGTCTCCGCATAATGTTGAGGACTTCCGGAATTAGCTCAGTGGCCATTTTCCTGAGCAACGGTTCAAATCCGAAGAACAACTAAAAATCTGTGGTGCAGTTTTCAAGGCGCTCCAGTTTAACTCTTTTGAGTTGTTAATGAGGTTGGCCAAAGGAAGGGGAATGCAATTAAAGAACATGCTGATGGATTTATAGAAAGGATCAGGGCTGGTCCGGAAAGATACCGACGATAAAAACCATGGAGGGAACATCAGCTTGTTTCGATTTAGCAGTTTTACCTCACTTTGTTTTATTCTAAGCTGAATATTCTACCGTTTTTAATAATTGCTTCATAAATAACGGTCAGTGTGTTGAAAGGTGCTCTCTGTCTTTTGTGCATCTGAAGATATCGAAATTTAAATGTAAGTAATGACTTTATTGGCACCCGCCAACGAGTTTCTTTCTCTGAGAAATAATATCCGACTCAAGACCTTACTTTTTTTTTTTTTTTATAATTCTCTTTGGAAATAGTTTTAGTGGAGAAAAACTATTTCCGAGGGCAAGGTGTATTTAGTGTCAGACAGCACCAGGGGTTTCCCCCATGTTTTCCGAGGGCAGATGGTCGATGGAATCCCACAACATATCACCAGAGTTACTGTTTTAAACCCAAATAATGGAGTTTGCTGGTCATTCTTATAATGCGCTTCCCAACTGAAACCTTCAGTTGGTTCTATCTGGAATGCTACTAGTTCGAATCCGCTGCGTGCAGATCCGTGAGATAGGACAGCACCCAAATCGCGAGTGAATAACGCGCTTATATGGACATCACCATAAACTGAAATGGCCAGTTTGCCTCTGGAACTGGAGCATTATGGCTTGAACAACCGATGCACCAAAACTTCTAAACAACAAAGTCTGAGGGGAGCCCGGAGAGCAGGTGGGTGAAAGACCAAGGGGTTTACATGATTATTGTCACGCAGTGGGATTTACTTAAATTAATTCACGAGAGGACCCCACATTTGACTCTGTAGCATTTCCGGCAATTGGCAAAAACAATCGGAGTTAATTTAATTTTCCATCTTCGGGACTACAGACGGTTGTGTGTTACGGAATAATTCCATTATGGCGACGGTGGAGGTTCTTTTCTACGTGTGCGGATCTTTTATTGTTTCGCTGTTAGCGTTTCCCACCAGTATTTCGAACGTGAGTCTTTCCGTGCGCTGTCCTCCCCCTTTATCAGTCCGAATATCCGTCTACGTCTGTCACCCCTATTCTGGGAACTCCGACCTACTGTCACCGACTTGTCGAGTCTGAAAAGCAATTAATCCTACTTTACGGGGAGCGTCGTCAGCTTCGTGTCCCCGAGCTCACTTCCGCTTCGGGCAATCACTAGAAGAGCGCTCCGTTTCTCCTAAACAATTAATATTCCGCCCGTCAATATTTACCCGTCGTTTTAATTAATTTTCCAAAAGTTTCTGATCCACGCTTAAGAACTTCTTCCAGGCACGAGCTGCGAATCCCCCCCCCCGTCTCTCTTTCTCTCTCTTCGTTCACCTTCGTATTTCTTCGCACTCGAATAAACCAGAAGGCTTTCAAATATTGACTTAAGCCGGAAGCAGACGAACGCTTGCTACTGCATGCACGTGGAGATGCAATAGAAATGCTGCAAGTCGCGCGCTCTCTCCTCGAGCATTGCTCGCACTGTAGCTGGTGCGCATGCTCAACTGGGTGCCTAATGAAATGGGTATTTGCTCATCACTTTTCCAATTGGCTGCCATTCGGGCCATAATGGCTTTCCTTTAAAGTCATTTTCCGCCCCACTAGCGGCGAGGCCCTAAATTAAAATCGAATCACACTCACTTGTCCTGATGGAGACAGTGGTGTAATCCTTCGGCTTCACCCTCCGCCTAGCCTTTCGCTCCAGGCTCCCTTATTGGAAGTGATGGCGGAGATGGCGTGTGTCGGCTACCAGCAGCCGCACCCCCGCTGTTGCCCGAGGTACTGTCGTCGCTTGCGAACGCGTATCTAAGTGCCTTCACCGAGTTGACACCATCAGCACTGCAGAAAGCGCCCTCCAGTCGCTCGCCTTCCCTCCCCCCTCCCCGCTAATGTGTCGGTGAAATGAGTGGTTTAAAACGCCCAGCGACATCCACATTTTCGCATCACCATCGGGGCCGGCGTTGTCCGTTGCGATGTGAGTTCTCAGTGGATGTGACACGAAGCAGCAGTCGGTAAACAGCGACTACAATGTCGATAAGACACGAGCTTGTTGACGGCGCTGGATTGTAGAGGACATATTTGGAGTGGACTTTGTACACTGTCTCTTCGGAACACAAATTCAATTTACGGCTCTCGGCGCCCGCTCGTTTTACTTCCTTAAGGGATGGAGGAGTGAAAAACGAGTGCGCAGCGGGAAGAGAAAAACATGGAAAGATAAACGCAAAGAAATGGCACTTAGCTTGTTTGAATCTATTATACTAAGTACGTTCAGGACTCTTCTTCCACGGCCACTTTGCCGGAGATTACGACTAACTGCACGGGACAGGCGACGTTTATTACTTCTGTCTACACGCCGTTTATTAACTCCATAAAAAGTGCTCCGAGATGCGGGGCCCCTGCAGTGACAAGCCGACGCGAAATATGACACGAAAATCTTTTAATGTTCGCCTTAAGACAACTGGAGCGCAACGAAGATGACAGCTCAGTCTTAAAGAGACATCAGAAAGAAAAACTGATTTGGCTTTTTCTTGCTCGGTTCTATTATTTAGTCGTATTCAAAGAAGCAAGCTTTTCGATTTTTATCAAAATAAATCACCATGGGGGGTATTTTTTGTACTTTTCCTTTTCAAATGCAGTTAGCAGCGTTTGTGTGGCAGTGGATTCGTATCAACTGGACAATAGACGGGTAACGTGATCCCCTCTTCCCATTGTCTTTTTGTAGATTTAGAATCTTATTACAACACGCTGGGGGTGAAGTTATTGTTGTCTCCTTGTAAAGAAGTGCGCTTACTGCTAACAAAGGCAGCCGAGTTGTTTCAGAATAAATTACGAGAATAGGAGGGTATGATCCGTTTGGTGGGATGAAAAACCCAGCGGGACAGAAGAATTTGGTCGTGGTGTGGCAAAGAAAAAAGATCTTTCGTAGATGATTACTGGTATGCGGGTCCTGGGATGGAATCCTCACCCCGCCACAAAATAAGCACAGTCTAAAGATGTAAACTGTGCCCGAGTACAAAAACAGTGTGAATTTTTGTACCTACACGTAGGGGCGTATTCAGAGGTGGGCATAGGGGGAATATTTCCCCCATTAACCAAAAATTTGAAATTAAAGGAAAAGAACGCAGGAGGCTTTCTAAAAAAAACTGAAAAGCCTGGTCGGCATGCTCCCCCTTACAATGCACCTGGACCTGGTCGCCATGCCACCCTTACGATGATACCTGGATACGCCCTTGCACATAGTGCACAAGACCAGCAGTAAGGAACGGTCTTCTGCGAATCGCTAGCATTGGTGATTCTACTCTTCCACAGTGTGTGGAAATGGTCTGGAACCGGTCTGTTCTTGCAAAGGCCAAGGTTAACAGTTGCATGGACAGATCGTTCCTCGTGAGACATCAATAATTTAAATCCTTTATTCAGTTTTCTAATATGCTGCGTTCCAAAACTTGAACAACAGTCACAAAACGGAGTATATTTTCACGGTGGTTGGTGCGTAATGAGCAGAATAGATTGGCAAACAAAGCGCATGTGCATTCAACGCCATTTTGCTATCAACAACAGTTGATAGCAAAATGGCATTGAATGCACATGGGCAAATCATTGAGGACTACATATCGGTAAAGACAGCAGTCGTGAATAAAATGAAAATTGTATCCCCCCCCCGACTGCAGTACAAGACCCAGCGATATACTAACAACCTTCACATACTGCAAAGATTTGCAAGTCAATATGGATTCAGAAATTACTGCGACCACAATACATCAAGTCTCTCCAAACAACTACGTCAAGTCTCTCCATATGGCCCACTTCGATAGCCAGAATTCCCCCGCAAAAATCCGTCTAAGATGCGTCGTAGCAGTTGAAGTAAGTACTAAACATATCTCGGAGATTCAAAAGGGCAAGATTGTGGTGGCACGTGCGTCGAGTGCTTCCATATTAGAAATGGCACGTCTTGTCGGTTGCTCATAGCCCACTGTGGTTAACGTGTGCAAAGAATGATGTCAAATGGGTAAAACCACCTCTCACCGACAGAACTGTAAAGGATTTCGAAATGTGGATGTTTGTGGTAATTGGAGGGTGCAGTGCGTTGCATGGGCGATGACCCCCTCCTATGCGCGCATTGTTCATCACAACTTGTAGTTCGACAAATCCTATTATGCTCTTGGTATTACTACCATATCAGGAATAGTATTTTCTCTCTCTCTCTCTCTCTCTCACACACACACACAATTCAAGAACCCTTATCACTAACCCATCTATTGGGGAACAATGCTAACCTGGATGAGCTCTTTGTTTACCTTAAACAAACCAGACTGTAGGAACATTTCTAAAGTCAAATAAATCAAATTTCCAGCACCTTTCAGATATTAGAGTAGGCAAATTTTGGCCCAGGTTACTCTTGTGCCGTTAAACATCTACATCTGAACGGGGGCAGTGCGTTATACGGGCTCAATGTCAGGCCATTGTGGCGACATCACAATTTTTTTTTTTTTTTTTTTTTATGTAAACCCCAAACACAACTTCTAACCCAAGCACGGTACTTAGTACCATGCTTGGGTTGGAAGTTGTGAAGACGAAAGAAGATACTTGTTGACATTGGACTTGAACTTCTGTAGATTGTAATTTTCAGGAAATACGTATGAAGGAAGGTTGTTCCAGAAAATGGCAGTTGAATGAATAAACGAGGAAGATGAAAAGTTCGTTCTGTGGGTTTGAAGTTGGACAGTAAATGGATGTTGGCTGGTGGAGGCACAGGTTCGGACTGTTTTGAAAGAGAGAGCGGGAATTATAGAAGCCAATTCAGAAGAACAGTGCCCATGGAAGTATCTGTAGAAGAGGCATGCAGTAGAAACAGTATGTCTATGAGACAGCGAGTGGAGACACTCTGTTAGAGATGAATCATTAATTAACCTAACTGCCCTCTTCTGAATGGAATCAAGAAGCCTGAGAGAGGTTTTGTGGGGCACCACCCGAGATGTGGGAACAATATTCCATGGCAGGGCGGATTTGCGATTTGTACAGAGTGAGCAGCTGTTTGGAAGAAAAGTAACGCCGAGAGCGAAAGAGAAGAAAAAGTTTTTTAGATGCAGAGGAAGCAACATTTGTAATGTGCTTGTGCCAAGAGAGAGATTAGAAGTCAGGGTAATCCCCAAAAGAGATATCATCTTGCCTAGAAATCGGAGTGTCACTAAAGATGAGCATAGGAGTAGAAGAATCCTTTTTGCGAGATATAAGACAAGACAGTTTTAGAAGGGTTAAAATCAACTAAGTTGTCTTTGTCCCACTGGAGAATTAGCTGAAGATCGGCATTTAAGGAATTGGTAGCAGATTTTCTAGAAGTTGAAGCTGATTGAGCAGGGCAAGGTTTCTGAAAACGGAAAGTGGAATGCAATGTGCTATCATCGGCAAAACTATGGATAGGATTTCCAGTCAATGGAAGAAGGTCATTAATATACAAGAGGAAAAGAGTGGGGGAAAGAACTGAACCTTGGGGGGAAACCGGCATTAGTGGAGAAGGTAGAAGACAGAGCGCCATCTACGATCACCCTCAGTGAGCGATCAGAAAGAAAACTGGATAACCAAATACAAAAAACAGTTGGCAAACCATAAGATGGAAGCTTGTTTAGAAGACCTTTATTTCAAACACGATCGAAAGCCTTTGAGATGTCAAGAGCAACTATTTGTGTTTCACCGAACCTTTCCATTGAATTAGTCCATAAATGGGTAACATAAGCCAGAATATCACCAGTGGATCGACACTGATGGAATCCATACTGGCGATCGTTGATCAGACGGAAGGTTTCTAGGTAGTTTAAGAGTTGGCGGTTAATTGATTTCTCCATTACTTTAGAAAGAGTAGAAGTAATTACAATGGGACGATAATTGGATGGGAGGGATTTGTCACTCTTTTTAGGAGCTGGCTGGATATGAGCAAATTTCCAAGCAGAAGGAAAAACACCTTTGGATTAAGAAAGTGAAAAAAGGCGGCAAAGAACAGGAGTAAGTTCAGGAGCACAGGTTTTGGGGATAAGTGGAGAAATACCATTGGGACCTGGAGCTTTCTCAGCATAAGATTCCTCAAAATCCTTCTGACATCCTTTTGAGGGAAGACCACAGGAGGCATTGAATCGAGCGTGTTGGGAATGGCGGGAGGTGTTTTACCAAGATCATTAATACATGAGTTGGAATAAAAATGGGATGCTAGTAGGTCAGCTTTATCCTTGGCTGAAGTGACAACAGAACCATCAGGTTTGGACAGAGGTGGGAGTAGAGATGGGCAAAAGTTGCGCCCAATAGCTTTGGCAAGAGACCAGAATTATCGGCTACCATTAGGGCAAGAAAACTCTAGTTTGGACTGATTAATAACTAGCTTACAATTTTTGCGAGCTTTGGTGTAGGCAGAAAATGAAACTGAAGAATTAGAAACCAGCCAATTACGATATGCAACGTTCTTGTCTTGAACAGCCTTAGCATATTTATTGGAAAACCAAGGTTTAGGTAAAGGACGATATTTTAAAGTGCAGTGTGGGATAAAGGATTCCATTCCTGCAAGAATAATTTGACTGACACGATCTGAGCGAACGCTGACATCAGAAGTTTTGAAACAGTAATCCGACCAAGGAAAAGAAAAAAAGAAATCTCACAGGTCATCCCATTTTGCATTCTTGTAATGCCAAACAACACGAGGTTGGGAATAGCCATGAGATAAAGGCTCTGTAGGAGAAGAGACAATCACCAAGTTATCTGAGGTGCCTAAAGGACCTCTCACTTCGACCGTGTACTTAGAAGTGTTGTTTTTGAGAAAAAGATCAAGCGTGTTGGCTGTATGGTTAGGATTGCCCGGTATTCTTGTAAGTAAATGAACAATCTGTGCAAAGGCCATTAGTAATTGCAAAAGCCTCAGCATCTCGACCAACTGGGTCTGTGTGACTAGAAAACGGAAGCCAGCTGGAGTTGTGAACATTAAAATCACCAAAAGGAAAATTACCTCACTGTAAGGAAAGTTGGACTGGAGAAAGTCAAGTTGCAAAGAGAGGAAGTCAAAGAGCTCCAAGTGATTAGTGGAGTTGGGAGAACGGTAGAGACAACAGATGAATTTGTCACAATGAGGTAGAGAGATTTTAAGGCAGAGAAGATCAAAGAGAGGAGATTCCAAATTGCCAAGTCTCTGACAGGGAATATCAGAACGGACATATGCACAAGTACCACAAATAATAACTGAGATGAGCAGTAGTTGAATCAACCGATAACTGAGATTCTGTCAGAAAAAGTACATGGAATTTGGAAGACTGCAAGTGGAAATGGACATCGTTGAAATTAGAATTGAGACCACGTACATCTTTTCGCAGATAAGCTTATTCTATTAGTTTGACAATTCATGGTGTGTTCAATAGTAAGAAAAAGTGGGTGGGACATGCTGTATGAAGTAATGAAATTTTTGAATATGGCGTACACGTGGTAAGAATATACCCAGATCCTTGACATAACGTGACCTCGACAATGTCTCCCGGATACACACTACTCGGACTCCTTCCAATCACTATCTGGCAGAGTAGAGGTACCAAGATTATACACTAGCTGATCCGGAAGCCTCCTAGAGAGTTACCAATAGATTAGGTCCAGTTCACTAACTAGAGGCCGGCCTGCGAACACCGTGTTAGAGCTGTACCCTGGAAATGTAAGGAATATTGGATCTCGCCACGATGTTCATCATAACCTCAAAAGTCATCAATCATTCTGCATGATGGAAGAGATAGGGAAGGGTTGACCGGAACTTAGCTCTGGAGACTACACATGGGTTCCACCATGTTTAGTCTGTAGAGCTAATTTCCGGTCTGCCATATCTGAGAGAATGTCTGTGACAACCTCAAGGACCAATTGATTCAGTTAGACTCTCTGGGGAGATTCTTCCCAGCAAATACTGTTAAATTTTATAATAATTTAAACATAGACGCAGAGAAACTGTGTACAGATAAAAAATACAATATGGGGACTGAAAAAACAATGTCCAAAATGACGATGTTCCGCACACTTAGATGTATGTAGTCACACATAGTATCTTATGTTCAGTGGCTCCAGAACGTCAGTGCAACTCTGCCTTTGTTCACTGCGATGAATGTCATCGCAGTGAACGAAAACTGTGCGACTCTGTAGAAATGCCAGAAATGTGTGTAGTGTTATATTTGCACAATGTGTCTGTTGTATTGTTTAGTTGTTTCTGGCCATTTTGTCACCAAGAAGGTGATCACCTGGAAGATCTGTCCACGTGATCACCTACTGGTGAAAAATGTCCAGAAACACTCAGACGTATGAAGTTCCAGAGCAGATGACCAAAGAGACACTCTCTCCTCACCGCTGATCATCATCGACGGCGAATTCTGCGGTGTCAACAAAACTCTGGTTGGACACTTCAGGACTGGAAACTGGTGTGTTGGTTTGGATAAGTCCAAATATTTGGTGCAACACGCCGATGGATGATCTTTGTCTGTGGTGGAAGCAACACGAGTCGCTGAACCGATCGTGCATGGTGCTCACTACCTATACAGGTGGCGGTGGTTGCTTAATAATAATAATAATAATATTATTATCTGTTTATTCCTCTTTCGAGACGCCCATTAAAGCATGTGGCTAGAGGGTGTGGTTACATTATTTCAATATTTATAAGTATATTTATATGAACTTTATTTACAAAATTTGAAAACCAGAAACACAGAGCTTGTGATTATTAAATTAATTATTAATTAGTTATTAATTAATTACTAAATAATTGATAAAAAGTAAAAATTATTAAATTAGTGTTCTCATTACATTTATTCCTGCCGGTGCACATTACCAAAGATTTTTCTTTCTTGTATATTTTATCTGTACATAGTTTCTCTGCGTCTATGTTTAAATTATTATAAAATTTAACAGTATTTGCTGGGAAGAATCTCCCCAGAGAGTCAACTGAATCAATTCACACTTGAATCTTGGTACTTGGGGCTGGAAACCTGGGAGAAGAAATCCACTCTCCCAGGGCCAAAAGGAGCAATGATGGACAACACAAAACAGCACAACTGCGGACCTTCTGATCCAGATCTAGATAGGCATGACCCAGATCATGATGACTTAAATCCCATGCCAAGGGACAAAAAAAAAAAAAGAACGGATGGATTATTCTGCTCATCTCTTTTTAATATTACATTCCTCCACAGACAAACCACTGAGTAAGCTATCTCCATTTTTGATTCAGAAATGTCTCGAAAATGCTGCTCGCCCTCCAAAAATGGTTCGCCGACTAAGATCTGGAGATTTGTTTGTGGAGATAAATGAACACAGACATGCTGAGAGACTGTTGAAAATTTTTACCTTTGGTGGAATTCCCACAAAGGTCACACCCCACATGCCACCTTGAACTCCTCTAAAGGGGTAATATCAGAATGGGATCTCCTAAATGTCCCAGAAGATGAACTTGTCCATGAAGTAAACAACCAAAATGTAGTCCATGCAAAAAGAATTTTTATCAAAAAAGATGGCCTGTCCCTACTTGGACAGTCACACTGACGTTTAAAACACCAAATCTCCCCACAACTAAAAGCTGGATACTCAGATGTCATGTTCGACCATACATTCCCAATCCAGTAAGGTGCTTCAAGTGCCAAAAATTTGGCCATTCGCAAACTGTATGCAGAGGTGTAGTCACTTATGTATCTTGTGGTTCAAAAGAGCACACGTATACCGACTGTAACAATGAAACTCAAAACTGTCCTAACTGTCATGGTAATTATTCTGCCTTCTCCAAGGACTGCGAGCAATGGAAACGAGACAAGAACTTTCAGAAATATAAAATAGAGCATAAGGTGTCATATCAAGAAGCAAAGCTTTGCAATTCCAACTAAATCATCTACATACGCGTCAGTTACTCAACAGCTACGCTCATTATCAATTCAAACTGACTGCTCAGTCCCTCCAAATATCTCTATATCTGGTTGGGCAAAATCAGTACTTTCTTCATCAAAGGAACAATCTCCCTCCAGATATTCAACTCAAGGAGTAAATACACCGGTAACAATACCTCCAGATAAAAATCCCAATCAGCAACCGAAAGAACAAATCAAGAGCTCTGAAAGAACTGATAGATACAAATTCAGATCTGATACCACGGACATCGATGAGAAATCAGGCGAAGGCGATATAGTTTTGAAATTCATCCAGAAGATGACATTGACACAGGCAGACCAGTTTTCACATAGAAGGAAAAAGCAAAATTAGACAGGCGTAAGCAAACTACCTCACGCGAATTTAGCAGACACCAGTTAAAACCAAAAATGGGTACAGTTGTTCAGTGGAATTGTCGTGGGCTTCGTGCTAACTTAGATGACTTTTACGATCTCCTATCTGAATATAAGCCTGTTGCAGTATGCATTCTAGAAACCAATCTCAAAAATACAATATCTATGACAATTAAACATTATACTATATATAGAAAAGGTAGCTGTTCCTCTAGTTCAGCTCATGGAGGAGTAGCAGTCATAGTGAACTCTGTAGTTCCCTCTAGATCTCTCCCCATGCAAATATCTTTGGAGGCAGTTGCAGTCCATGCCACTATTGGTATAACAGTAACATTAGTTCCGCTGTATCTATCACCAAACCATACATACACCCTTGCTGATTTAGATGATGCCGTAAAGCAAATGCCTGCTCCTTTTTGTATTATGGGTGACTGGAATGGCCTTCACCCCCTATGGGGTTCTCAACATCTTGACTCTAGAGGACAGATAATAGAAAATAAATTAGATAAACATAATCTAACTATTCTAAACCCTAGTGATCACACATACGTACATTCACCATCTGGTTCAAGTTCAGCTACAGATCTTTCAATATACTCTCCAAAGATATTTCCTATCATAGACTGGACTGTTACTCATAACTCTCGTGGTAGCGATCACTTTCCTATAATCTGTAATTTCAGTTCAAGTTCTCCTCCCCAGGCGACATTAGGACAGCCTGGAAATTTGACAAGGCTAATTGGACTAAATTCCAGGAAATAGCATCAAATAGATACTTCCGTCATTGCAACCCTCACAACTGACTCTGCAGTCAGCTGTATTACACAAAAAAGAATGACAGTATCCGAGTCTACTGTTCCAAAATCATCATCCAAAATCCGGCTTCATCCAAAAATGTGGTGGAATGAAGCATGCAACAGTGCTAAAAAAGAAAGGAATAAATACTGCAATCTGTTTCGAAAACATCCAATCACAGCCAACCTCCTACAGTTTAAGAGAGCCAGAGATGTATAAGACGAGAGAGTAAAAAAGAAGCTTCTTCGTTCTTCTTAGGTACTTCGCTCGAAACACTTACAGCTGTTGCCACATATGAACCAATATTTAAATTGTTAAAATCCCGGACAGCAAACTACAAACTAAATTTTAATTCTACCGTCTCACATTCGTATAGCCTACATCTGGACATGTTTGAATTGCACAATGAGCTTGCACGAGTGAAGAGCAGTGCTCCAGGCCTTGATGGAATTTATTACACCATTATCTATCATTTAAGTGAGGACTCGTTAACTCGTACAATTGTTTAACTGAATTTTCTTAGAGGAGTATTACCCTGCTAGCTGATGCCATTCTTATATGCTAGCCTTCCCGAAACCAGGAAAAGACCACACAGATCCCAGAAATTACCGTCCTATTTCTCTAACCAGCTGTCTGGGAAAAACATGGAAAAAAATAGTTAACGCTAGACTGACATGGTTTCTAGAAACAGAAAACATTCTAAGTTCAAAACAGCATGTTTTCCGGAGAAGATTTACACTTTATCTCATTATCAACGCAGAAACAAATATCCGGAACGCTTTCCTCAGAAATGAGTACCTAGTCATGATATGCATTGACATCGAGAAAGCCTTCGATACATATCGCCAAGTTGTATAGGACTTACATAATCTGGACTTCGGAATCATCTGCCGAAATTCATTAAGAACTTTCTAGGCAATAGATCGTTTCAGGTCCGATTTCATTCTTCATTGTCTCGAGCATATGTACAAGAAGAGGGAGTTCCCCAAGGCTCAGTGTGGAGTGCCACACTCTCTGCCATTAGGATTGATACTATAATCATGTGTATACCTGATATAGTTGATGACTATACGCTGACGATCTTGCCATCTCATGTTATTCTCAAAATATGCGACTAATTGAAAGACAACTACAACGCACCATTAACAAAATAGTCTCTTGGGCCAAAAAACAATGGATATCGACTTTCTAAACCAAAAACAACTGCCATACACTTCTGTCGCAAACGCTCTTTACATTCTGATCCAGACCTTCAGTTAGATTCTCGTATTACTTTCCAGCATAGCATTAGATTCCTTGGTGTAATACTTGATAAAAAATTAAACTTCCTGGAACATAAACATATTCGTACAAGTTGTCTTGAAAACTAAATTTTCCCAGAGTAATTTCCTCTATGTCATGGGGTGCTGATCGTTATGTGTTTCTACACATATAACGCTCGCTGATCAGATCCCGGTTAGACTATGGATCTCTTGCATACGACTCGGCCAGACCGAGTGCACTGAAATGGCTCGATCCCGTACATCATAGTGCACTACGAGTTTCACTGGGAGCTTTTCGTACCTCACCAATTTTAAGCCTTTATACCGAAGCTTATGAACCATCGCTACACCTTCGGCGACAAATTCTACTATTAAATTATTCAGCCAAAATCAGCAGTCTCCCACATCATCCCATATGGCAATATCTTTTCATGCCAAAATGGAGAGACCTCTATGAACGTAAACCACGCTCAACAACCATCTGGCATTAGGATTCAAGCTCTAATCACAAACTGACACCTGAATTTCACTAACACTCTTCAGGATACTAGCATGGAAACCCAGCCATGGCAGATGCCTTAGATACATACTGATAGACATTTGCAACAATGGGGAAAGAATAACCTTCCAGATATCAACATTAGGCAAATATATATGGCTCACTCCACTGAGTTTAGAAGTTTCTTTCAAATATACACAGATGTACCCAAGACTAGTAGTAAAGGTGGTAGTCAAGTTGGTACTAAATGCCACCATCTCCAGACAGTTCCCATCAGAACGCAGTACTTATACTTCAGAATTATATGGTGTTCTACTAGCCCTAGGGAATATAAAAGAAGCTTCGTATGCTCAATCCATCATATATACGTACTCGTTAAGAGCTGCTAATGCCCTAAAGTGTGAATCCTTCCCTAGTCATCCTCTGATACATAAAATTCGGACACAGTTATTAGAACTTCATGGACAGCTTGTAATATTTTGTTGAAACCCTGGACAGGTTGGAATCCCAGGAAACGAGCAGGCAGATTTAGCTGCTAAAATTGCTACAAATGTGATGCCATCTAATTTCAGGACTTATACTGATCATAAATCCATTATCAAACAGACATATAAAGAACAGCGGACATGCATGTGGAGAGATCAAACAAATAATAAACTACTCTTGAAAGAGAGAACCCAAACAGTGGTAATTCAGTCTGAGACGAAACAGAAAGGAAGAAACTAAACCAGCCAGATTACACATCGGTCATACGTTCCTCACTCAAGTAACCTATAACAAACGATGACCCTCCACAATGCAGTAATTGTCATTAACAGAAAAACATATAACCACAGAATGCCCGCTATATCTGAAAGAAAGGGAAACTGCTTTCTCCTCTCATTTTCATAAATGCGACGAGTTATCAGTACAGCGTGTTCTAGGAAATCGCGAAGACGTGAATGACATTTTCTCTTTCTAAAATTGATAAATAAACATCACATTATCTAAACCATATCACTTATAAGACAAAGGAAGAAGATATTAAACAGTAATAAGTGCACTATAGCCTAAGTTGCTGATGCATCAACAAATCTACAACAAATCTCACAACAACATTTATTCCCCATCGCGTCATCCTTGGGCGAGTGATCAAATTTTCCACTTTAAGCGCATCTAGTTTCTCTGTTAATTATTTTGCCAGAGTTAATATGTTTCTTTTAATGATGATATGCATTCTTACTGGATCTAAATTTAACCACACTTAGTCCAAAGAGCAACCTGTTAAAATCAAAAGAAGCGTTTATAGCTTTTAGCAGGTGTGCCTCAGCAGTCTTCAAAAGGCGTGGTTTGTTTCCTGTACTTCGGATCTTCTATTAGCTTTTCAAGGTTAATTCCAATTTGAGACAAGCTGTGGATTGCTTTCAACGCCTTGGCCTTTATGAACCTATCGGCCATCAGCCTATTAGCTTTTATCTTCAGGGATTTGATGTCTCTTAAGCCAGAGAGCGGGATGTGCCACTCACAAAGCTGCCAGAAACACGGTGATGATATCACTCCAGTCACATCATCTTGATTGTAGTTATCAGTCGTTTCCAGGCAATAATGTCTGGTAAACGCTGTATTTTCAGGTGTTCAGCAAGCTGCGTGGTCCTTAGCTAATGGGGGAGAATTCAGCAGCCAGAATTCAGTCGATATGTACTCCTAATGTGGGTGGGTAGGGGTGGATGACGCCCACAATTCAGCACCATACAATATGGCCGAATACACCGTTGTTATACGTATATCTTTCGGTTGTCGCAATTAATTGGTTTCGGGTGCAAGAGGGCTTGGTGGGTTATCCAACGTAGATAGTTTAATCTCGTTACAAGCCCGTCAACATGGGCCGTGAACGTAAGTTTGGTGTCATATATTATTCCCAGATCTCATGAGTTGTGACAATTGGGATATGTGCCCCATTTAGGTCTGGATGTAAGAGTGTAGGTGATTTTTTTGAGAGAATACACCATCATTACAGTCTTCTTTGGATTTAGGGCCAGGCAAAATTTTTCTAAATATATTAATGGCTCCATAATCTTATGATTGATCTGGTCACACACTGCACTGTTAGACAAGGCCGGTTGGATGGTCGTCAATATCTTAATATCATCTGCGTATGTGTATGCATCATCCCTGCCCTCGCAGAAGGGGATCATCATTGCGATAAAGAGGAGTCCGGATAAGACGCCACCTTGTGAAACTCCTGCGGACTCGTCATTGGAGGATCTGACTGTCTGAATAAAAATAAATGGATCGAGAAGTTAGTAGGGACTGCAGGAACTTCAGCAGATTTCCTCTTTTATTTGGAAGGCGTGCTGCAGCAGACGTAGTAGGGTATGCACATTGAGACTATCGAAGAGGCGGCCTTTATATCAGCATATAGTATTGCAACTCCCTTTCCGGCTTGGAAAGTGTTCAGTATCGTGGTCTGCACTGTGGGGTTCGTTATAGTTGACCTGTTTGATACAGCATAATGAATTCTCCTCGTACCTGCTCTTCCCTCATCACCGGCCACTATCAGAACTGAATAAACACCCAATTGGACATCTTCCTCGTTGGAATGACGGCACTGAACTGATAACCATCAAACTCCCATACTTTCCGTTGCACCTACCCATCTTTTTAGACCTCCTTTGTTCTGCAAGCTGTCTTGCTTTCTCTGGCCTTCGGTGGACTCCCAGACCAGGGGTGATTCCTACTTCTCCCTTCCTACCTCTTCTTTCCTTATCCTCCTCCTTTTGCCTACTTTGTCTCCACCACTTGTATTATCTTCCTTTTTTAAATTTTTTATTTGATATCAGTCCAGAAAGCTTAGGCGACCTACTCTCAGAAGCCTGTATTCCACACCTAAGAAGGCCTTGACGTTGTTCTCAGGGGTGGATGACCGGATAGTTGATGCGTAAAATGGAATTGGTGTAACGCATTTCAGAATGTACTGGATCATAAGATGAGGACTTTGGAGCCCAGTGAGTTCTTGTCTAGTGCTCTAGAGTGCTGCGTATGTCTTCTTTCTAATGTATTTGAAATGAGATATGAAGGTTAATCCTTCATTCCACTTAAGGCCAAGGTCGACATGTGCTGGAGCTTTTTGAACTGCGGTATTATTCGCAAAGGTTGTAATTTCGTTTTACTTCTTTTATTTGGTGAAGGTCATTTGGGCAGTTTTCTTTTTATTTAGTTTCAGACCAATGTAGTGTAGATATTCCTCTAGCTTCCTAATTGCTTTGTTTGCTTCCTCAGATAGATAGATGTGCAGTTTCTTGCTCTTTAGAGGTAACAAAAATTTTAAACCATCTGCATATGTAATGAATTATTCACAATTTTGAGCTAAACATGGGGCTAATGCTATTGCGAAGAAGGTGGCAGATAATGCGTCCCCTTGGGGTACTCCTCTGGAGATACAGTAAGTTGCTATTTGTTTCCCGTTAATTGCGTTATGTCTTTCTTGGAGAGTGTTGGTCAGAACACTTTCTTGTAATGAGGAAATACTCCTTCAGGATTATTGTCATAGCTAGGATAGATATGGGGCATGCCATGCCCCATATGTATCTCTGGCAAGAACTAGGAACCCTGGTGCGTATTGGCTAACGTTTCACTAGTGAAGTCTACCGAAAGTTCTTAGGAGACCATGTGCACCTTGCCTTGTTGCATTTTTTCTTGAACATAAATGGGATCTTCCAAGATGGTTATATGCAGTGTCACTGTGCACGAGTGGTTCGAGAAACAAAGTAAACATATCACTCATCTTGATTGACCTCCCAATTCGCCTGATCTTAATCCAATTGAACACCTGCGGGATGTTTTGGAACGGGAAGTGAGGAGGCGTGTGGACGCGCAACCGTCTATTCCGACACCGTGGAAGTGTGGTTGCTGTGCTGGCAGTGTGGCTGCCGATCCCTACGGACGTCTTGAGACATCTAGTGGAGGCAATTCCTAGTAGACCAGCGGCTGTTATCTGTGCGAACGGTGGCCAAACACGGTATTAGGTAGGCCACAATTCAATGATCATTGAGTGTAGATATGACACACGGCGTAACGTGGTCTAAGTCCCTGAAATTAAGTCGTCTAAAATCCAACAAAAATGAATAGGTTTTATGTTAACAGGTTGGTTTTATATCCAAGTGTTCTAATTCTTTCATTTGAAGTGTAACCACCCTTTTAATTCATTTATTTCCTTAGTGGGACAGCTCTGACATTTGCTTGAAAATAATAAAATATATAGTATGTCAGTAGTAACTGCCTGGGACTAATATGAAAGACTAAATTTCTGGTGCAATTTAACACTAGATCCAACATCTCTATTTGCTCCCTATATTTCCTTTCTGTGCATGGAGTAATGGGTCGATTTGCTTTTATCTCGAGAGTCTTGCAGCCGTACGAAATGATCGAGTGGTGGGATTAAGGATAATAGGGATAAGTCGCTTCAGGTCCCAAAATTTTGGTCTTCCCCGAACGCACAATATTCAAAACACTCTAAATGCATCCAGATATTAGTTAAATAAATAAATAAATATATATATATATATATATATATATATATATATATATATATATATATTATTACTTTCTGTGTTTTCTACGAAATAACGTGTATTTTAACATCGAACAGGGCCCCACAAACTACTGCTTCTTAGAACTCCCCTCAAAAAGTAATTAGTCCGTCTCTGAAATGATATCATTTCCGGAATCGAAGACCACTCTTCAGGTAAGACATTACATAATTTTTAAGTGGTCACACCTTTCTTAATGTTTCCTGATTTTTCTTCTGGATGTACTCAAGATCGTTCCACTGCCTCGACATCTTTTGGCTTCATTTGGACCCTCGTCAAGTAATGGGAAAACGGTCATCTTCATTTCTAAAACAATTTGGTGCGCTCTTGAGAATGTGGCTGTGCGTGCGTGTGTGTGTGATCACTGGAGTCAGTTACGGGAGAAGAAAAGATCCCCCCAAGAAAAAGCGACAACCGTGGCAAACACTCAACTGTCCGTTACCCAGTAATAGTGCCAATAACGGACACCAGGGGGTGCTCGATTCGACGCAGACTCTTCCGGTTGGCTTCGCTAATTCTCTCTTAATTACATGTGTCCCAGGTTTTCGAAAGAGAAGGAGGTGTCGTCACTCATAAGTCGTCTTAATTTAGTGCCGCTCGCAAAAAGCGGGTCAGTCAACCTTAGTAGCAAATGACAGAAGCTTCAGCAGCGCGTGCGAATGTGTGTGTGTGTGCTCGCGCGCGCTCCCGCTTGATGCGCGTCTCTCCTCGACTCGAGGGATTAATTTTGCCCGTCGCTTGATATCGAGTAGAAAGATTACATTCTTTTCGCAGATAAACAGAACGTTAATGAGAATACTTGGGAGACTCGTAATTCGTTGATATGTGGAGCATCTGCGGCGGGTTCTCTCTACCTGGGCTCAGGGCAGAGACGAATGTTATTAAGTTTTGGAGGGTGCTCATTCTCTGTCTAGTGTTGACAGTACGTTTTTACACCACTTGTCGCAGTTCGTTTTTACACCACTTCTTCGAAAGAGAGAGAGCGAGAGAGAAACAAAAAATTCGAGGGACTCAATTGTATATGAAAAGAAACGTCAGATGGATGCACGTTTTAGGAGTTCTTCTTGGAGCAACCGAAAAAAAGTTGATAATCTTAATTAGAACCAAAAAGCTGATAATTCTATTTTAATAAACAAATCAGAGAGCACCATTGAACGCACACTGAAGGATTAATTTCGTAATGTGGTGTTCTGTTTGGAGGAAATACAAAATATGTTACCGACAGGTAATTCAAAATGAGGCAATTCCTACTCAGCAGCTGCTTTTACTTCTCTTCATACAGTCGGAATAGTACGATGGTTTAAGTCTACAAAAATTTCCTGTTTTAAAATGTTATCTGTGTTTACAAATCTCACGTTCTTTTTTTAAAAGAATTGAAACCTCGGGGCTTTGGGATTGAATGTACCCAACAATAAAGTGATTATATATTTGGAAATCCAGATGAAAAGGAAATGAAAAACTGAGAATGGAATGGTTCTTGTAGTCATACTGCTTAAAACCAACGAATTCATAAAGTTGTTCTCCTTTTATATCCGAAGAGTTTAAGATAAATAATCTTTTGTAATGTACGGTACTCCTGCATCCAGTGGAGATATACCATCGTGGATATTTGGCACAGTTCCTTGCATTCTACACGATCTCACTGGACGTATTGTTATCAGTCGTCACTTGTACTCGTTTGCAGGAGTTCAGGTCCCGTCATATACTGGTGAACTTTCTAAAGGCTTCCTTAATCGGGGTAGTCGGTCAAACCACAACCCCAATTAACTGGGAGGGTTTTCTCGGTTATTTATTTCAGGTTTTTTCAGCACGTGCCCAACATGCAAATCACTCCATGAACACCCACTTGTAGAGACATAATACACAATGGCGCAATGTGGCCGACTTCGCCGATACGCTTAAAGACCAACATCAACAACATATAAATCTGCAATTGTGATCGCTTGTCTAAATTCAGGAGTCACTTTTACCATTTTCATTGATTTCTTTAAGAACCAACAACGGGAATCGAGCATTGGCATCCATTCCAATCAACAGTCGTTTGGATTTCAACTGATCACCTAACTTACCTACTCGTAGATAACTTACGTATCCAGTTAGATTAGTGTCTGAAATGCGATTTGGTTTTGTACCGAGCAGATCAACGGAAGGTGTCCTTTGTCAGTTAATGCAGACTGTGGGTGAAGCTAATTCTACTTATGTTATGGAATTGTTTATTGACTTCAAGTCAGCTTTCGATACTTTATGGTGGCGTGAGGTTTTTAGGTGGCGATACACAGTTTTGTGAATATGTACAATGCTCTGAAGTGTTACTTTTTTAACAGAACAGTCATCGTTCGGACAAAATTTGCTCAGATCAAGAGGGATGTTTTTGGGAGTCGATTTTCGGTTCATGTTTTTGGAAATATCGTGATGGATGAGTCGTTGCGGACTTTCAATTTGTTCAGCCTAACAAAAGCTATTCGATATGCCGATGGTTTATTGATATTGGTGGAAGCGTATTCCAGGCAATGACTGGAAACAAAGTCAAAAAATATCCTTAATGTTGTTCAGGAGTGGACGCGAAAAAAATAAGTAGGAAATCTCGATACCAAGGGATCACTCTGGCTTATTCTAGGGCAGTGATATACTTAGGAGTCGTTATTGATGATTAGCTGTCATTTCTCGCCCATTTTAGGATTCTTGGGAGGGAAAATGAAGAATATTTATATGAAATTACGAAGAGGTCTGCCCTCAAGTTGGGGAATAAAAGGGGAATCATCTAAATATGCTGTATGAATGTTTATTTATTCCCATAATAACTTTTGCGGCAGAAGCATGGGGACTTGCATACGGCCCTATTGAGTATCATTAAGGTGAACAGAACTTTGTCGAATGATGCTCTGCATGTTCAACCCGGAAAGATTCCAGCAGAATTTTTAGCGGTAAAAGGAATGTTGAATATGCTGTAAGGAAAGGAATCGTAGGGAGAATAGAGGTGGGGAAGTTGGAGCATGCCCTACCCATCAATAGCTAGGAATAAAATTTCGCAAAGTATCTCTAGATTATGGTAGGCTAGCTGGATAATTTGTGGACATGTGTTATTGTTAAGGCCGGCTCCTAGAACGTTAGTTCAAATCCACCTCGTGTCACTGTAATTTTACACTCTGTAAAAATGAGCCAGACGTAGTGTAAGGTTTGTGTAGTTAATGCGCGTTGCATTGTGCTGGCATCTTGCTTACCCAATCACCTGGAAAGCTGCTTCTGAGCACTCGTCCACACCTCATCCACACCACGGAAGGTGGACCAATTGCAGAGGTGCTTTTTTTTTTGTCTCAAACTTCTCAGTTTGAGACAAAAAAAAATTCTACTTATGTTATGGAATTGTGGAATTTAAAAAAAAATAAAGAAAAAAAAAGAAAAGAAAAGAAAGGGAAATTAAAAAAAAAACAAACAACAGAAGTTGAAATTCTTAACACTTCCCTTCACTGAACTCTTATACACTGTCTTCATAAAGCATTTATACAATACATTCTTCTTAATAAAAATTATTAGTCGTCTACTCAATTTTTACAACACACTGAATTTTTCCAAAGCCATTCGTGTCAACATAAATTTTCGCCTTTTAAACACGTGATTGGCGAACACATGAAGCGCATTTAGATTAAAGGGAGTTTCAATAAGTTTATTCTATTGACCATGAGAAATTTTTCCCCCAGAAGTTTCAAATTCCGGCCTGAAGTCCAAATATTGTGGATAGTCGTAGAAAACATGGCTCCAACTTTCGGCTTCTCCACAAGAACAGAGAGATGTATCGCTCAGGCCGAATTCATATAGTTTACCATTCAACCAACCGTGCTCTGTAAGAAAATAAGAGCTGAACATGCTCATAGAGAACCGCTTAGTCCATTAAAAAAGAAACTCGAGGAATAAATTTCTTAGTCACTAATCCAGATTCGGATGTATCCCATCTGTCTTGCCATTTGTTCACCAACTCGTTCCAACATCTTTGTTTCGCTCTCTTAGAATCTTGTTGTGTGTCAATCTCAATCCTCATAAATGCAGTTGGAATCTACTTACGGATATGAAAGCATAGCCCTCGAAATACCAAGTAAAAGTCCAATGGTAACACTCCAGTTAATACCTACAAAGCAGCCGTCGATACTGTTCGACAAAGCGAACAGCATTGTTCTTTGCAATGACATGAATTTTAGTTCAAATTTAACAATTGCCACCCTATGGTACCATGCACCAGTAGCATAGGTAACCATAGGGAGGAAGACTGCACAATAGTATAACTTCAAAGTTTTTCTCGACAATTCCCACTCTTGATATCCTAAAAATAGCTGCGGTGAACTTTTTAACTTTACCAGATAAATAAGAAAGATGTGCAGAGAAATTTAGCTTGTGATCAATTGTCACTCCTAAATGCTTCACTTCAGCTACAAGAGTAAGTTGAGTCCCATTAATTTTAATTCGAGGAGGCCTGTTTAGATCTAATTTAGTCTTCAAAATGATCATCTCATTTTTAGAAGAACTGATGGCGTTCTAGAAGAACGCCATCAGTTCAAACCCTCACACAAACACTTATTATAAAGTACAAGCAAAATCGTCTCATCCTGTAAAACTTTAATATAAAGATATTTTCTAAAAGATCCATACGAAAGCATTTAGAAATTTTAATTTTTTTAATTACTGAGTCGATCTGATCAATACTGGGTAGCTCTGAATTTTCATTGGTGGAGTAGTTATCATTAGTTGAACGGATAGATAAATGAAAGTCTGTATCCAGTCCTTCATCATCGATAGGAAAAAAGCATATCTAACATTACAGTAATTGTTCCATACCAATCCAAAGTTTCATTCCCATTTGCTTGTATTGTCCCAGAAATTTCTGGCGAACGTAGCCGATCACTCGTCAGTTTAGAAGTCCCCAAGGATTATTATGTTCTTCTTCTTCAGGTTCCGCGTTCAATTTGAACATTAGAGACCAAGATTTTTCAGTCAACTCTGTCTCTTGCTTTGTGAAATAGTTCTTGTGACATAAGATCCCCTGTCTATTCTTTGATGTTATTTAGCCACTTTTTTCTTGGTCTTCCTTTTGCTCTTTTGACTTTAATCTTCCCTTTCAGGATTAGTCTCTGCAGGTCATATTGTGGGCCTCTTATATTATGCCCGAGGTAGGCATCCTTTCTCTTTGCAATTTAGTAGTGTCCTTCAACCGATGCACGGTGCTAGGCATTATAAAATTCAAATTATTATATGAGGACCACCCTTATTTTCTTACATATACTCGTATATGTATTATGACTGTAAATTGTGTGTTCTCTGGTCGATTTGCCTGTTTTGCTGGACGAAAAAAAACCCAGTTTCTGGGGATAAAAAACCTTGCTCTCTAAGCCTGAGACCGACTAACTCAGCCACGGAGTGAAAAAAGTCAATTAAAGTTCCTCGCATCACGTATGGGATTCGAACCCGGACCTTTTCCACCCGGTGTGGGGAGGAGAGTGACGATACCACTGTGCTATCCGCTCAGACACTAGGTCCTTTAAAACCAAATTATGATGTAAGGCTCCCCGTAAATAGTTACATCTACCCATGTATTTATTTTGTCTGTAAATTTTGTGGGCTCTCTGGTCGATTTGTCTGTTTGCTGGACCAAAAAATCTCAGTTTATCGGGATTTTCATAAAAAAAAGAGAAAACCATAGGGTGGCTCCTGAACTCTATTTTAACACCGCCGTAGTACACCGTGGTGACACTGAATTTTATAAAACGGCCAGAAATGAGTATAGTGGTACGTTTGTGCAGTATTGCTTCATTTATCCTCTTTACTTCTGAAGGACTCGCACACACCCCAAAAACACAAACCTTCAACTGTCGCCAAAATGTTGACACTGGAGAAAAACCAATAATACTACTGAATTGAGCGCTCGTGATACGTATGAGGAATATGAGTATTTGTGTGGGTTTTCGCTGCAATGTATGTCGAGGTGTATTGACCAGTTGTTGAGGCAGGAGTGTTGCATCAACTTTTCGAAGATTTTCAGCGGGGAGTATCCCAGTGGTTAAAGGGAGAAAATCTTTAGTCATTTTTGGGCATCTGATTTTAAGAACCGGTTTCATATGTTAAGTCAGAAAGGCAATAGTACCCGTGTCAGAGTGAAGGGAAGGGAAGGGAAAAGAGGTCATAAAGTCTTTTATGTGCATTGAACATGCAGTATTTTGGCCATGAAAACGGGGAACTGTCAGAGCCAGCAGTAGCCTTATTTGGTAAGTTTCAATGGCCTTTATCAGCCCCCCTAGCTGCTATTATTTCGTTAAAATACTTTGCTTCATTTCAGGTAGAATTGGCTTGGTTGATGGTCTTCATTAATATTTTAGTTTGACGAATGTTCCTTGCTTGTTTTGAGGATTCATTAGGCCTGTGACAAAGAGGCACAGGTGCGTTGTTTCGTGTTAAATTTTCTTACACTAGCTATCAGGCTTATGTTCATTTGCAAAGACGGTTTTAATACTGCTTGCTTTTGTTCTTGGACTAAATTTGATAGTCATTCCCATCTTATCCCTAGTTTGAACTGTAGCAGTTTGGTGCACTACTCAAATCTCACTTTTGAACGATTGGGAACATTTTGACTGTCTGTAGATTTTTTCTGACTTCTTTGACACTGGTAAGTTGTGTGTGGTCATTATCTGGGAAGATTCTAACTTCACCTTGCTTAGCTGGTGGGATTGCAAGGACTTGTGGATCTTAAAATTTAAAGATGAGTTGTTGCATTATTTGGGATTACATCCGGCCTGGTACTGGAGAATTATCTGCTCACCTCCCACTGATAATCAATACCTTGATTATCAGTGGGAGGTGAGCGCCTATGCGAGGCTTGTCATGGTGTGGAGAATTATCTATCCATTGCGTAAAAGGTTAACCACTCCGCGTATAAAACTTTTCTTTTATCCACTTGCAGTGGATAAAGTAAACTTGATATTTATGGATTGTAAACTACTTGAACTGGCACTCGGGGTAAGGAGGACGTCTCGATATTTTTATGATTGGAATGTGCCTTCAAATTGCGAGGTGTGCGAGACAACAATAATTCTGTGTGACTTCAGCTAATGGCAGGAGTAGACGAATAGGGTTCACGCAAAGGAGGGCTAGAAAAGTAGGGATAGAAAATTTCACAAATGAATAGCCTCAAATCGTGAAGGCTTCTTTTTAACACACGTAACTTTACTAGTACTTTTGTTTCCGTAGCCGTTGTTGTTGTTGTTGAGTAGTAACTCAAAAAGACACTCGGGACTGGAAACAATTTCTCTGTCAGGGTCGGCTCGATATTCGGCAGCATGTGAATTGAGAAGTGAATCAAATAAAAAAAAAATGTGCGAGTAATTTTAGAACATATGGTTGACTTCCGCTTTGTACTTTGTTTAGAAGCTCTCCTCAGAAGGTGGTGGTTCTGTGACTTGTGGGAATTTAGGAGTGTATCGTTTTGGTCAGTTTGCTCAATTTTCCTTAGTTGGGGCAAACCAGCTGAACAAACCAGTTTAAATCGTGCAATCTGATTGCCGAAAGCGAATCAGCATCGAATCGGGTTATGGGCTTCCTTTTATCGACCTAAATTAAGGTCGTATTCAGGAACTTCATTAGTTGTTCTTAGCTTAAGATCATTAACCCGTACCAGAGCTAAAGCTATGATTTTAACACTGTTTTTTAATCTTCTGGCTTTCACAGTTTATCAATGCCGGATTAGGTGTGTGTGTGTGTGTTAAATGCTAAAGCAAATAAAGTGACGACGTGTTACTATATTGTGTTTGTAATTGGGTGCATTCTTCAGTCGATTTGCATGTTTTGCCTTCAGTCGATTTGCCTGAAAAACCTTAGATATTGAAAAACCATGCAATCCACGCCTGAGAGTTGTTAACCCAACCACATTGTCATAACTATGCATAACATTTCCTTATGTCATTGACAGGAATCGAACCCGGGTATTTCGCACCCGGTGTGGGAGGCTGGTGATTATAGCCACTGCGTTATCGGGGGTGGGGACACACAGTGGGTGGAAAAAGCCTTGTGTTTTTTTTTTAATTTTATCTTTTACGTGCTACATGAGAATGGAATATTATTATGGTAGACAGGGTGGACGCAGGATTAGTGGTACCGTTCTGATTATATATATATAATTTTATTGTATACAAAAGTGGTATATACAATACACCCTTCACAGCAACAATACCAGCGGTTTTACATTGGTTGGTGGACAATAGCCTAGTGGGGGCGGGGCCCACATCGAGGTTCGGGCTCATCCCCCAGAGCCAAGAACAGAATCAGTGTCAGATTATTTACAGAATATTATGTATTTGACAGTATTTACAATGTATTAATAAAGATATTTATATTAATATTTATGTTCCTAAAGATATTCATATATTCTTGACTTCATTCACAACACATTCATAAAGATATCATACTTTGAACATCATTTACAATATATTGGGCATTATTATGCTGCCCATATCAATGTGCAGTTTGCCTGGCCAAGGTCGGGCGCTTAAGGATCTATCTTCGGTAACTCCGATCCTCCGCAAACCTGCAGAGATCGCCGTCAATTGATTGGATTGTGGGGAACATCTCCCTGGGGAGAAAACGGTCACTAAGGGCTGCTTAGTCTATTGTCTATCTTAGTTTATAGTCTATTGGGATGGGCTATGAGCGTGGGAGCTGACCTTAATTCGGGTTGAGGGACTCTCCAGCCGCTCAGTTCCCAGATGCTTGGCTCCGAGACCATTCCGGTCGTCATTTTGTCAGTGAGAGCAAGGCGTTTTTCCAATACAAGATCTGGAATTCGGGCAAAATTTAGTGAGATTTTTGACGATATTTATGCATGATCCAACGAAGGAGCCGAATGAAGGAGCCAGTATTCGGCGGAGTACACGCGCTTGATGTTGGTAGATGCTGCGGAGCCCCAAATTTCCGAGGCATATAGTACGACGGAATATGCTGAGATGTACATGTACCGACAAGTCACATCCAGATCCCTGACCTGGAGCAATTCTTCTTTGGTGATCCAGCGCATTTGACAGAATTTTGCTATGAGCTTGTCAATGTAGGGGATTGAAGCTCAGTTTATAATCGAAGACGACTCCCAAGACCACTGAAAAGGGAATGCCGTCTCGAGAAGCTTGGATTTAAGTGGGTTGGCGCTTCTGAGAAAAGACAATTTGGACTGATTTGGCAGCGTTAATCAGGAGGCCAAATTGATGGAGATAGGTTCCTAAGTCGTGTAACTTTTCATTGATCTTTTTATTGATATTTGAGTTTGCTGGGGTTAATCTTAATATCATTGGCATAGCAGAGTATATCTTCTCTCTGTTGCACAAACGGAATAACAACTGTAGTGAATAATGCTCCGGAGAGTACTCCGCCTTGGGGAACTCCCGCAGTGATTTCTCCAGATTGTGTGTTGATCCGCTTTAAGAAGAATGGTTCTGTCAGAGAGCAGGGTTGTGATAAACCACAACGTGCCAACTTTTATGTAGAAGTAGTTTTCCTGGAAGTGAACAAGTGAGGGGATACTGATTGAGTCGAAGGCAGTTTCCAGGTCGATGTACGTAATGGCAAGCTCTGCTTTAACTTCTAGTGCACTTGAGAATTGTGTTGGTTATGGATGTTAAATTGGTGACTGTGGATCTTCCGGGAATGGCATAGTGAATCTATGGGGGTTTGTGAAGCATGATTTGATTGGTGATGGTTGAAAGTAATGTCTTCTCCATGAGCTTTAAGAGGCTGGAAGAATGAAAGATTGGCCTGAACTGTTTAATGAGGGTTGCAGATTGGCATTTAGGGTGTGGCATCACAGCATATCTGTTCCAGAGAGGGAGAAAGTAGTGCTGTGTTAAGACACGGTTAAAATTGATAGTAGAGAATCGATGGTAAACGCGGTAAGGCATTTGATCATGAATTGTGGTAAGATTGGGAGTTGCAGTGGGCGGCAATCCATTTATAGCAGTTATAAGCTGCTTCCTGGTGATGCGAACTGTGGCGAACATATCAGTAAGAACGTTGTTGACGGGTAAGTTGACTAGATACATCGGGGCCACAGTGTTTGAGAACCGTGCTATGTGGTCCATCCACAGTTCAAGGTCCAGTGTTTTTGGAATTCCTGTGTGCGGGGAGTCATAAAACGATTTGCATTTTCGTAGGGTTGCATTTAAATGCTTTTTAATTGCAAATGATTTTTGGCGGTTGAACACTGCCCGGGCTCTGGAAAAGGCAATATAATCTTGTATAGCGCCTGACTCTTTCCATCTCTTATGCAGATTGATTTTGTTTTTCTTGAAAGCTGTTGTTCAATGCTGGTGTCCAACAAACTATCGAACTGGGAGTGATACAGACAGTCTTTGTAGCACCATAACTTGCAATGGTTCAAATCCATCTGGTCATGAGGTCCACAGCTAGTTCGAGATCATAATTATTGAGAGTCTCCAAAGGTATCGAGGATACGGCTTCGAGATATCGTATGGATCAATGAATTTGGGTGCTGTGATGTCTTTTTGTCTCTTTAGGGTCTTGGATATCGAAGTTAGGTCCTGCTAAGTGGAGGAGTATGGCAATTTGTTCGTGATCGGATTGAAATGTATTGTGAGGACTGTTTTCGAGGTCGCATAGTGCTAAAGAGAATATCAGATCCAAGAGATTAGATGCTCTCGTGGGGTGGCAGTTAAGTAGGCTGATACCCAATGAATTTATACTGCTAATGAGTTTCCTACTAAGATGTGTGAGAGTAGGTGGAAGATTTAAATCTCCACAAATAATGTACTTAACAGAGGCGTGGAGGTGATTTACCTACCTGAAGATGGATCACATCTTCAATGATGTCACTGTTTGGGCCTGGTGGAATGTACATAGTGGCATAGTGTTTATTGTAAGGCGCTACCTGTGGTCTCCCACAACTGCGCCATCTGTTCTCTTGTGAAGTATACAGGACTCTGTAAATGACAGATGTGTGTGGCATATTGTATGTGTGTATAGTATTGTGGTGGGTTCTGTTGTTTCTAGGGCTTCTTGGCCGCAGGGCCCCTAATGGTATCCCACGTTGCCCGCCACCACCACTGAGAGGTGAACCAGGCTACCCATCATACTCTGGCTGGTCTCTGCCAGTCAGAGTATGATGGGCAGCCAGAGTCGCATGAGCTTCCTGACAGAGGCGAAAAAAAAAAAAAAAAAAATTTTTTTTGTTGAAGAGAGTTCACAGGGAATAAGAGAGGAGGAGGTCAGACTGTGGGGTGCGAGAAAGTTGGACTAATAGTGAAGACCATGGATTTAGGCGAAGTAGGGGTAGGGAAGAGGATTAAAAGTCGCAGGAGGAGC
Source organism: Mastigoproctus giganteus (assembly GCF_048544385.1). Lineage (NCBI taxonomy): Eukaryota > Metazoa > Arthropoda > Arachnida > Uropygi > Thelyphonidae > Mastigoproctus > Mastigoproctus giganteus. Next base: position 34,830,119 of record NC_143576.1, read on the forward strand.
AGGTGTCCCTGTGTGTTGATCTAGCACCCAGTTGAGTGCCAGTGATCCGGTACACTAAATTGGGTGCCAGTGATCCCGTACTCTAAATTGGGTGCCTGCATGAATCCTACCCATAAAGGGTTTGAAGTATTGTTTCTGTAGCCAGATTTGCATTTATCCTACCCCCGAAAGGGTTAGCAGAGAGTGGGGAGTATTCTGGAAATGTCCTAGCAGCGGTGAGCTTGGCACGCCTTGTGATGAAGACAGCCTGGGCAAATCGAGTGAATGCTATATATTTATCTCTGTCATTTAATAGATCTTGCTCCTGATTGAGGGGAATTCCTTGGATTACAATAAACAGTGGTTTTCATAGGAAGGAAACTCATACATAACGTGGGCCCAGGACTTCTTATCTCCACAATTGCAAAAGGAATGTGGAATGTACACTGTTGCTTTGTCTATCAGGTGGCGTTGAACTTGAGGGACACCATGGCAGCTTCAAATGCAAGGGATTGTGTTACCACAGAATGCGCCAATGAGAAGATTGTGGTTTTATAGAGCATTGCAACTCCCCCCTCTACGATCCTCTCTAGAGGAATAGAGAATCCGGTACCCGGCCTGAGGAGCGCAGGCAAGGGAGTCCCGCCCATTCCCAAGCCACGTTTTGACAATGTAGAGAATATTAAAGGCTTTTAGAGAGGAGAAGCTGTTCGACGGTGTCTAGCTTGTTACAAATACTCCTTGCATTTTGATACATAATTCGAATGGTGGTAGTCATAGTAACTCGAGTTCGTACAGGTGACAAGTCTCTTTTTAAGGTTGTTGTTGTTGTTATTTGGTTTTTAGGAGCATTAGCTTTTTAAGGTTCTCACTGGTCTGCTGTGCGTCGTGATGCATACAGGAATATCTTAAACAGGTGTGGAGCCCTGGGGATCATCATTATAATCTGCTGAGAGTTGGATTGAATGACATTATGTGGACAGGTTGTTTCCTATAGTAAGTTTGTTCTCAGTGAAATTATTTGATTTCTCATGCGTTTTGTTGGCTTGGGACCTTGGTAGCTTTAATTGCTATTGTGTTTGATATTGATGTCGGTGGTTTGTTGCGGTTCTTGGCTTCTGATCTAGGAAAGGTTTGGCGAGGGTTCCAGGGTGCTATAGCCTTGGATCCAGCACGAAGCTCATCTTCTCTGGGTTATAGTTAAGGATGAAAGAGGCGTAGGTTGGATACCTGGTTCTTCTCTGTCTCACATCAATATTCATCCCATGTACTTCTGCAAACATGGCCTTAATGCTGTCTGGTTTAGTAGTCGGTTCCAGTCGAGATACAAAGATTTGTCCTCGAGTCTGAACCGCTCTGATCGGTGGGAGTCTACCCTGTGAACACGACAGCGTCCAAGGAACCTCATGATACATTCTCCAGATGCCACTTCCACTAACAAGTGATTCAAAGCAGTTGTTGAGGAAACCGCTGACGCTTTTCGAGCAGGCTTGTATCAGAGAAATTGGGGGTTTCCAGTGGAAGATTAGATCACCACGATGACCCTGTTCGGTTGCATTGTGAATACTTCCTCGATGGATGACCTATGGTGGTGTGGTGTGGTGTTATTGCGGTTCGAGGTCCTGTATGTGGAGACTGATTGAGGTGATCCACTTAACTGTTAACTGCTGTTAGGGTTTGAAGAAAAGTTGACTTCTTCATTTTGACTTTTATTACTGGTTTAGACATATATTTCCTGGATGGAATTCTCCTTCTTTTGAATCTTCATAGTGGACCTACAAGTGTCAATGGGATCCTGAGAAATCATGACAATCTTATGTTGGGACTTTATAGTGTCACATACCTTCATGGTATTGCATTATGATATGAATATTACAATGAGAACGAATTGACCCTAATTGTGCATCGACATTGTTCAGTGGTACTACATTGTAAATAGATTGCGGGGTTGCCGGGAAAGCTGGCACTTAATGTTAATTATTCAATTTATGTTAAGTGTATGCATAATTAACTTATTTATGTTAAGTTAATTATGCATACACTTCACCCCTGAACAGCCTTCAGCTAGGTGGGTGCCTATTTACATTTGTACATTATGACGTAGACAGCAAACATAGAAGTCGTACATAAATTACGCATACGTAAACATTACTTTCTATAAAATAATACAACAAATAACATCTAATGTGAGCAAATAAAGCGCATACAAATATATACAGTGACACAGCAAAATGTAGAGACATATGAACACATAAGCATCCTAATATATGCATGTACAACAAATACATATACATACAAACAAATAATAATTTAAAACAAATTAATTTTTCAGCAAAGTACAGTTCATGGGAGATTCCATCCTGAAGGAGATAATCAGGAAACTTCTACAGTTGTATGTGGTGGTACATGTCCTGTATCTTCTCAGATCTGTATGCTTTCTCATCCCAGAACTTGTGGGGATCAATCTTCAGGGTGTTGTACGTTTGGAGGATGTTAGACGGAAAACATCTTCTAAGCATAGTTAAATTCTGTAATAAGCTTCTTAGGGGAATCGATGCACTATTGCAAAGGACGCGCGAAAGCCTAGGGACTACAACAAGATTATGGACATTTGGGGCGTCAAAGCGATCGGTGAGGAGTTTACAGAGATTCCTGCAATGAGCAACTGATTTCAAGAAGTGCAACCAAGGTTAGTATACATGATTGATCTCGAGATGGTGAAAGAGTGGCCATTAACACGGTTCAACCACCTTAAAATCCAGTACTCGATACCCATGAATGTTTTGATGTTAGTGAGGGAAGCAGAGGACCAAATCGTCGAGGTATACATGGGAATCGGAACAAGACATGTTTGTATGTAGTGAGTGGCAAGTTTTTGGTTGTTTACTCCAGTAAGTTCCTGTCTTATCGCCCACATTGCTGACAGAGTTTTTGCTTTAGTGTTGGCAAAGTGCTGTTGGAAGGTCAGGCCTTCATCCCAGGTGAGCCCTAGATCAGTGTGATGAGAGACCTTTTGGACCCTAATACCATTGATGTAGATGTCTATGTTCATTTTCTTGAGGTTGGTGAAAGACATTTGTGCTGACTTGGTCGAATTTATGGATAAGCCAATATTCTCAAGATAATGGTCAAATTCTTCTATTAGGGCAGTGGCATGGGCGTTGATTGCGTCAGATTTGTCACCGTGTTTCTACGAGATGAAGAGTTTTATATCATCTGCGTAAGAGCTGCAGTCAGGATGCGTAGAGAGGAAGGGGTCCAAAGCGGCAGAAAAAAATAGTGCAGAAAGGACGCCGCCTTGGGGAACTCCTCTGTAGATGAAGTGGTTCGATTGGAAGGTTCTATGTTCAACTCTCAAATGCTTTTGTTTGAGAATGGAAACGATGACTTTTAATAGGCCTCCCGGTATTCTGAAATGCCTTTCAAGTATTGTCATCAAGGAAATGATTGAGACATTATCGAAAGCAGCTTGAATGTCTAAAAATACTATATCAATCTGTTCTTTGGCGTTCAGAGTTCTTTTGGATCCGAAATAGGGTGTCCATTAAATTCTTCACAGTTGATCTCTTTGGAATCACAGTGTGTAAATATGGTGGTCTTTTCTGGAAAAAAATGCATAACAAGAATTGGCAGCAGAGTCTTCTCGAACAATTTTAATAAATTGCAGCTTTTAGAGATGGGACGAAAATCCTTCTTGTCTTTCGGATGTTTGACTTTAGGCACGGGTTTTACAATATGATGTTTCCATATGCCAGGGATAACTCCATGAAATATGGAAACATCATATTGTAAAAGGTGAACAGGGAGAACATATCGGGGCCAGAAGTGGATTTATTTGGGAGACTATTTAATGCCTGAATTACATTTTCTTTGGTTATGGTGATTTCTGTTAGTACAGGTCTGATATCAAGTTGGATCCGGATGGAGTCATGTTATTCATGTAATTTACCAGCCAACTGGTATTGTCTGGTGCGAGAGAGTTATACTTTAAATTAGGATCTGGAGAGATTCCGAAGGTACTGTTTGCCCATTCCCTAAATAAGGTTTCGTCCATGGTGAAGTTGGTATTCTTGTTGTTATTGATTCTTTTAGACTATTTAAGCTTTTTAGAAATAGCGAAGTTGTACTCTTGGCGTTTGTGCTTTAAGAAACAGGCCCGTTCTTTTTTGTAAGCGATGTAGTCTTCAGGGGTTCTGGTTTTCTGTCATTTTCTGTAAGCCTTTTGTTTTCTTACAAACACTACCTTGATATTGTTGTTAAACCACGATGTTGTACCGATATGAGATCCGAATCTTTTTAGACGCACCAACACAAGCTATTTGAAATAATTCTTCAGCCAGGATGGAAGCGAATTCAGGCCCTGACTTTTCTAACAGACAGTTCCATTTATACGTAGTGAGGCGATGGAGGATTATTTCTTGCTTTATGAACTTGTTTGAAAAGACTCTTCTCTTATGCAGCGGGCCACATCCTTCAATCGAGGTATTAGAAAGGTCGGAGTGGGCATAAAATTCACAATCTAACGGTTGATGATCTGATTTGAAGAAGAAGGTTGGTTTGATAACTTCTGCATGAGGTATGTTGTGAAAAATAAGGTCTAGCTGCTGATTTCCGCGAGTTGGGGGAGTTTGAAGAGGATGAAGGTCGAGCATATGTAATATGTTTTCGAGAGAAGACCGAGCCATTGAGTACCTTGGCAGGGGCATGTTGAAGTGCCCTACGAGAATAGTAGAGACGTTGGGTTGGAGATTGGTAGTAATTCAGGCTTCTAGTTCCATTCTAACCTCTAGGGTATGTTCTGGAGGGAGGTAGACAGTGCAAACCTGTATTCTAATTTCATCGAGGTCAAGGATTACAGAGATGGCTTCAAAGTTTTCGGGACTACTTGAGCTGGTCTTATGTCGAGAAAAGGAATTTTTACAGATGATTGCAACTCCGCCACCGCGGCGAATGGACAGTCCATTAGCTTGAGCAGCATAGTTCAAAGGGAGGCAAAGGGTGTCAATACATTTATTGTGGTTCATCCAGGTCTCCATTAAACAAATAATATCGTACTCTGCAGTAAGGAGAATAAACTGAAGTGTATGGAGTTTGCAACTTATGCCTCTTATGTTATGAATATAACATCTGATAGTTACAGATGCGGGTGTGGATGGGACACTCTGTAGTTGCTATGCCTGAGTATTATTATGTCCCCTTTGGAGCACGCTAGCTTTTCTGTCTTCAAAAGGTTTGATTAGGGTATTTGTGGCCATGGGTCCAAGCTTATTAGCGGTTGGCAGGGATCGGTTGGCTTTGAGACAATGAAAGAGGCATAAGATGCGTGCCGTGTACGTAGTTGCCTGACATCTATTTTGATGGAGTATTCTTTTCAATACATTTCTGTGATTGCCTGAATAGTGGTTTTTGGATTTAATCTTGACAAAGATTTTCGTGAGAAAGACTTGTCCTCTAATCAAGACCAGCAGACTCATGATCAGCTTTAGCGTGAAATAGCTGTTTCATTGATATATGAACTAATGAACTGGCAGAATTTACAAATGCAATACACCGAGTTGGCGTAGCATTATCAACACTTACCTAATACTTCGTGGGGCCATCTTTTCTCAAGAAAGTGATGCAAGGTATCTGTGATATTGCTACTCATGTATTGTAAATTGTGTCCAGTAATCACAACACATTGTCTGGTGGACGGTAGTAACATCGAAGTCATTTTATAATAGGTCCCAGACATGCTTATTTGGGTTGAGATTGTCTATTTCTGAAACAGTTAACCTGCTGGGACTTGTGGCATGGCGCGTTGTCTTGTTGATAAACGCTGGAATTGTCTGGTTACACTGTCATCATGAAGAGTTGTACTTAGTCGGTGACGGTAGAGAGGTAGGGGTTCCCATCGAGTCATTGATTAACGGTGATCAGAGGACCAAGAGCATATCACTAAAACACACCCCAGACTGTAACACCACACATTTACAATATACATACACTTTTAATTCTCTGGCTTTCTCAGTGAACTGGCTCACCTACAATGAAAGCAACGCGGAGGTGGGGGAAACCCCTGGTGCCGTTTGACATCAATATACTTTACGGAGTGTAATGCCACCACTCTAGCCTGGTGTTCCAATTCCTTGGCTGCAGCATGATAGAGTTGGAAACAGGATTCCCACACCACGTGACAGATTTCCACATGTCGGTGGTCCAGTGTTGTTTGCGCAGAGTCCATATGGACATTGGTCTCACTGTTCCTATGTTGTACTGGGTAGTTAGGTGGGCCTGCGTCTTCGCTGATGTGCTACGAGACTAGACACACGACGCTGACTACGACGTCGACCACACTTGGCTATCCCACATGTTACCGTTGGTTGGTTGTTCGATCGCTGTTGAGCCAGTACACGGGTGACCCTACAGAACGGGTGCACTTAACAAATGTTGGCTGTTTTCAAGATACTGGCACCTGCGTGCCTTGCCCATCTCCCCCACAAACATTTCGCGTTCAATGTCGGAAAGATCTGGACACCGACCCATTCTTCCTCTCAGGCACTCGAAAACTGATCGCCATGTGTACGAACTACAACCTGATATCAGCCGTTCTCGACTTTGAGCCTTCACCAGCGTCACAGACTAGTCCATTCCTATACAAGGGTGTGTTAATAACGCATCTAATATGTATCAAATCTAACATCTGGGTTCGAATGGAGTCCTGCGTTGGTCGAATCGCTAATAAATTGCCCAGTGAGTGTATATTTCACTGACATCTGTATTTTTATTTTATCCTTAGGATTGTGGATGTTTGTAGCATTAGCGGGACCTAACTGCAACTTCCACTTGAATTACTAATCTGTTATACGAACTGAACTGCTTTAAAGGTCATATTTCTCATAACGAACCTGTCCTTTTGGTTTTTTCTGATTATCTACAGATAACCTTGATGTAATGTGGTAACTGTCTCTCATTTAACTTTATTATTTTTTTCTTTTTATTATTTATCCTTTCTTTTTTAAATTCTAGCGAAAGCTTTTGATAATCTACAACACAGTTTGTAGTAAATGTAACTGTTCTCGGTACAGTGTTGTACATCTTTTGATTCCCCTCCCCATTCTTCCCTTTCTGTTAGTTTCAATTGTAAGAAAACTTGCTTCTTCCTAACTGAGAACGTGCTTAAATCAGCGCCGGCATTGGTTTCCTCTCGACATCCACTCGTAGAACCAAGAATGCTGCAGGTTCATCCTGGATGGAAATACTACGAAACAAGGGTAAGATCGTAAGATTCGGGTTCACGAGAATTTGTTTCCCTTAAGAATAAAGCCACCGCAGATGACCTTCTGCTCTCTCCTCGTACACCGCTCAATGCGCGTTTAAAATACGCTTTTTGATTGGATGAAAGGACATTGAGATGCAATTTGTTCGGACAGCTGAACTGCGTTTAACAATGCCGGAAGACTCAAAGAGTCTCTTAACGTTTACATAATCGAGTAGTGTACACAGTTTCAATGGGGAACGCTATCTTTATGCCCGTGTCCATTGAGAAGAGACTTCACTTTTAAGATAACTCGCAGCTGTCTTCCTCAATCGATTACTGCTCCCTAACAAGATAAGGCCCTAAACCTTTCCTTGCGCTTCTAAACGTTCCACTGTCCATTTTTGTATCCTTCTTTTTATATGCAAAATGCTTCCGGACCTGTACGAACCCGGATTAGGTCCGCGAGGCAGTAGACAGCGGGATGCATGTTTTCACCGGCGCGTCTCACTCTGTGCGGTAGCCACGGCGTCTGCTAATGCTCCGCACAATGGAACTGTTTGCTTTCCAACTTAAGCGTTTCGAAACGCCGTTTCTAGCCATTTCGTGGGGAGCGCGCACAATGTCGGACTGTTGCCCGATCTCTTCCCCCGGTGCCCCCCCCACCGCTTGCCGGTACTACAAGGTATTCGAGAGAGAGACCGTAAGGGCTTAGTCACTGTCTGAAGGAGGGTGCTCTGTCGCACCTTCGGTAATCCTCGGTGAATAGGTTTTGATGAAGTAATACAGAAGTGCAGTTGGAGGGGAGGGTGGCGCGAAGGGGGGGGGGCTGACGACGAGTGTCCATACGTATAATCCGCCTCTGCCCGTGAAAACCGAAGCAGTAAAATGAGACTGCAGTTGCGAAGGAGCTCTCATCGGCGTTATGCAATGATGTTGATTCACAGCGGCGCTATATTTCTTTCTGTACGACTTCCACCAAAAGTCGTCGGCCCCCCTCTCGGCTCACCCCTTCCTTCCTTCGAAAATCCAGCTCCACTTTCTTCGATGTTTCATTACAAATGCATATATTCGTATTCGCTGAATTTGCACCGACTGTTTCTGCCTGTTCGAGAGAGAGAGAGAGAGAGAGAGAGAGAGAGAGAGAGAGAGGGTTTGTTCATTGCCGGCGGTGGCAATTCAGCGATTTTCCTCTCGCTGCATCAGGTTTTTTCTTCTTCTTTTTTTTCTTTTTAGTGCGCCCCGCTTTAGTCAAATGACAGTCGCCGGCCAAGGCAGGTACCGCGCACATAATTCGGTGTCAGCATTTTTTGTCTCGGGCGCCTAATCCTCAATAACGTCATTCTGTCTCCTTCTTCGAGTGCGCGGATGTCTTGCTAATAAAAGGCGTTTAATTAGAAAGGTGACGAAAGAAACCTTAAGTCCAGTACTTTTTTACTTAATTACGTTCCGCTCACGGCTCCAGTGTCTTCTGAGAGTAATGAGTTTTCCAACTAATAACCATCTTCCTACTCCATACTCTCGGCTAAGCCAAACTTTGTTAAACCACTTCATTACCGCCTGGCGGCGTTGTCACAGATTATTAAGTAGATTCGCGAACATATTTCTTTACTTAAGGACGTTGCTAATCACTCACGCGAGGACTTGTTTGCGCACTGAGGATTCGGAAACCCACAAATGAGGAATATATCCTGGTGGTGAGTTAAGTTAATGCGCAGATATTAAAGAAAAAAACTGCGATAAAATAAGAGACAAAGAAAACCATTGCGAGATGGATAAAAATGAAAATAAAACAGAAAGTGTTTGACTGAAAATTGGCCTTTTTTATTTTCGTGCGTGGATGATTAATTTCGCTCCTTTTTCACTGTTCCGCGGTAAACCAAATATTGTGTTAAACATAAATGGATGTTTCTGAGCCGTGCCGCGTTGCTGAAGTTAGTGGAGAGAATGGGAAGTTTGCGCTGCGCGTAATTTTCTAACTGTGTCAGTAGATTGTTAACAGCGGTGCTAAAGACTATTCGATCTTTTTCTATTCGAGATCGGGCGGTAGATAAGCCCTGAGGGAAGCGCAGTGGTTATAGGCGCAGCCTCTCCCCCCACGCATGGTGGGAAAGTCCTGAGTTCGAATTCCATCGATGGTACGAAAAATGTTTATGGACATTTTTTGCAATGGCTCAGTGAGTGATGCACGCTTTTTTGACTCGGAAAACCGTTAGATGTAAGTGAAGCTTTGGCATTTCACGAACACCTAACAGGCTTCAATCCATTAAGTGACCAACTCCAAACTCGCAGATGCAAATCTTCCACTTTCTTATTTATCCGTTCTTTTGCTCTTTGGAACAAAGAGCAAAAGAAGCTTTCCCTCACATTATTTCCCGAAAATTACCAGAAATTCAAATGTCGTCTTTGCGAGTATTTTCTCTCTTCTCAATCTTCAACTAACCCATTGCAAAATAGTGCGCGTACATAAAATTCATACTGAACAGTGTAGTTTCTATTGCCTTTTGTGTTAGGATTTTCATAAAATATAAGAAATCCACACATTCTGGGTCAGGTCCTCTGTTCGATTTGCCTGTACTGGTGGATGAAAAAACTCCGAGTTTTCGCGGCGGGAATCTTGGTGTCCATGCCTGAAACAGACTAACTCAGTTGCAGAGTGAAAGAAGCCCATAAAAGTACCTGGCGTCATTGATGAGGCTCGAACCTGGGCTTTTCTACCCGGTGATTATAACTATTGTGTAGACAATTATAAACAGAAAGAATCGGCCTTGAATTTCAATTTAAGCAGGGGCATCCTACATGCAGGGGGCAAGATCTCATCCGCAGCCTTTTTCGACGCCGTGTTAGATCCCTTTACGTCATAGACTCGGCATCATACCAAATCCATTTCCTGCGCAACTGACCCTAAAATGTTCATTTGTAGACTTCCGGATCACGAAACACAGGAAAGCTGTCTTTTCACAAGCTGAAAGAAGGCGTCGAGGGCTATCTGCTAAAAACGGGACCATCTCCCATCCTGTGATGCTTTCGTCATCATCATCATCATAAACATCAGCCACTTTTAATCCACTGCAGGATGAAGGCCTCTCCAGCAACTTTCCAGTTCCTTCTGTTTTGAGCCCTGGCCATCCATTTACTACTCAAAAACTCATGAATTTCATCTATCTATCTCCGCCTTTGTCTTCCAGGTTTTCTTCTAGCTCCTCTTGGGTACCATTCTGTTATTTTCTTTGTCCATCTGTCATCATGTCTTCGAGCTATGTGTCCTGCCCAAGACCATTTTAGTTCTTTAATTTTGATAAGAATGTCCTTTACTTGAGTTTCCTGCCTAATCCGTGTGTTTCTCTTCTTATCCTAACAGTCTGATTCTCAATATAATTCGTTCCATTCTTCGCTGTGTAGTTCTCAGCTTCTCTTCCATTCTTTTGGTGAGTGCCCAAGTTTCACTTCCCTAAGTCATGGTGGGGAGTATACATTGGTTCATTATTTTACGTTTCAGACAAACTGAGATATTGCTCTTCAGTATTTGGTTATATTTCCTGAATGCTATCCATCCAAAATTTATTCTTCTCTTGACTTCCAGCCATTTATCATTATTACAGCTAATAACTTGTATTTTATTACAGCTAATAAGCATATGACTCCACCTTTTCAATTACTGCTCCTTCAATCATTATTTCCCTTTCAGTGGCATACTTGTTCATCATTAGTTTTGTTTTAGCCATATTTTCATCTTTAGTCCAAAATCCTTACTAACTGTGCATAATTGATTAAGATTTTCCTCTTAATTCTTTGGGATCGTGGCTTATAACCACAATGTCATCTGCAAATCGTAAATGGTTTAGGTACTCTCCGTTCACATTGACTCCTTTCTGCGACCAGTCTAATCTTCTGAAAGCTTCCTCAAGGGCAGCAGTAAACAGCTTCGGAGATATTGTGTCTCCTTGTCGAACTCCTTTCTCGATTTAAATTTCCTACTGTCTTTGTCTAGTCTAATAAAGGAGGTAGCACTCTCATATATTTTCTTCAAAATCATAATATGTGGGGTATCTGTGCCTTGTCTTTCCAGTGCCCGAAACATTGCCTTATGCTGTATGGAGTCAAATGCCTTTTCATAATCCACAAATGCCAGGCATAATGGTGTTTTATATTCATTTGCTTTCTCCATTAGCTGTGATATTACGTGAAGGTGATCCATAGTTGAGAATCCTGTCCTAAAGCCAGCTTGCTCTTTCGGTTGATTGTCATCAAGTGTTCTTTCTAATCTGTTAGTAATGACCCTTGTGAACAACTTGTAGATATGGGATAACAAGCTAATTGGTCTATAATTTCCAATTTCTGATTTATCTCCTTTCTTATGCAGCAAAACTATGATTGCATTATTCCACTGCTTAGGCATCACACCTTTTCTAATGCACTTTGTGAAGAGCCTTGCCAGTTTTTGTGTTATGTCTCTTCCTCCCAGTTTTAACAACTCTACAGTAACTTCATCTTCCTCCGAATCTTCATTTTCTTCAACGCATGTTCTACCTCAACACATATGACATACCTCATCGGGTATGTCGGATGTGTTGCTAATTTGCGATCCATCTTCCCCACTGCTGGCATCATTCCCTCGCTCCTTGTATAATTCTCTATAGTAGGCTTCTGCTATTTGAATTATGCCTTCTCTGCTATTTACAAGTACACCATCGCTATTCTTCAGTTTCAGTATCATTTCTCTTTCGGTATTACTGTTCATGGCTTCTGATTTAAGTCCTTTGTTTTCCCTTAATGCTTGTTCTACTTTTCTTGTGTTAAATCTTCTTATGTCCTCTCTGAGACTAATGGTTTTGCATAATTCAGTATACTCAATTTTCTCCTCGTCAGTATTTATCTTGCTCTTCATTTGTCGCCTTCGGTTCATCATAACAAGTGTTTCTTGACTAATTTTTTCTTCTTTGGATATATATTTGCTCATAGTCCGGTGTTGTCGAAGTTTAATGTATGCTACAAGGCATACTGCGCCCTTAGTTCCTGATCGCAGAACAGGTTCTTCTTCTGGCAAAGAGTTCTTGTGCAAATCTGGTGAGGTTCTTATATTCTTCACTTGTGTCCAAGAGATGATGCTCCTGGCCTCGCGGCACGTAGGTCAATCTTGTTATTAGATTTCCACGTAGGTCCTCTTAGTTTGTACATTCCTGCGTGAGGTGGGTCCAGCTTTCCGGTTCGCCACATGAACAGTTGGGGTCTTGGAGGAGGCCCAGAGATGTTAGTTTCTCATTGAAGGGGCCGTAATCCGTCAATAAGTAGATGGCATATAGGCCTGGGTAGAACCATACAGGTAGTTTCGGGAAAACCCTGTCTACATCAGGTATGAAGTGTCGTGTCACCTCCTCTTTGGTTGAATCTGTCCACCTGTTTTGCCATTCCTGTTTTAAGTGTGCCAAGAGCCGATCCTTTTCCACTTTTGTATTGTTTGTGGGTTCAATCGTAAAGCCCGAGTAGGTCACAGAGATTCCTTTTGATACGTAGTATGCTAGTCCCCATCTGGCCACTTCGAGATCCAGTGGTAAGGATCCAGTAAGAACCTGGAGCGCCTCCGTGCTCACAGTATTGCAGGCTCGGGTGGTTTTGAGCAATATTGTTCGTTGGTCGAGTCCAGTATTCTTTTGTTGGTGGTCAGTCTGGTTGTATGGTACCATATTGGTGCATCGTATGTGATCGCAGGGAGAAAAGTAGTCTTGTAGTATAGCAACATGGTTTGTTTACTCAGCCCCCAGTCCCTGCGTGAGACTCGCGCAACCAGGCCCGAGTAGTTCCTAATCTTGGTCCTGAGTTTCCTGAGATGCAGTTGGAATGTGAGCTTGCTGTCAAAAATGATCCCGAGGTATTTCATTTGTTGGGCGAATTTGATTGTAGCGCGATTTATTTTAATTTGCGGTGGCCTCCTTATGTCCAATGTTCCCTTAAGCAAGATGGAAGTCGTTTTGGCAGGCGAAATCTGTAGAAAGTTCTCCGTAGCCCACCGCTGTAGAGTATACAGAGCTTGATTTGCTCTAGTCTCAAGTTGTGTCCTATTATCTGCCGTCACAGTGAGAATTAAATCATCCGCAAATGCTTGGGTTACCACCTCCCCAAGGCCGGTGTTCAGAAAATCATCAAATACTATATTCCACAGCAGTGGTCCGAGGACGGAACCCTGGGAGCATCCCCTGTGGATGTTCCTGCTGATCTGTTGGTATGGTACTTTCACTTCTATTTTTCGGTGCTGCCATAAGAGGGGGAGTGAAAGCCGCTGGGGACTGAGGGCCATTTGTTTCGTCTTGCTGTCATATGCTGGAGGGTTTGGTCTTTTCCTCTTAACGCTGACCAGGGGTCTTGAAGAGAACCACTCTACACGTTCGTTGCCACCTAAGTGACGTAACAGCGCTTACCATCGAGAAGGTGTGCATGAGTGGATTTTAGGGAGGCAGGCCAACCGGACTTCTCCTAAATCTTCCGTAATACCCGTTCCGAAAACCCGTTCCCCTCTAAGCCCCTGAAGAGCAGCAACTGAAGTTTAACGTTGGCAAATGCAAGGTGCTTCATATGGGTAGAAATAATCCCAGATTAACGTACCCACTGTGTGGAACTACATGCAGGGTATGGAAAATGAAGATGACCTGGGGGTAATTACGCTGTCGAACATGAAGTTCTCTGAGTAGTGCAAACGGGCTGCTAGACGGCTCATGGAGATTTGTCAATGATATTACAGTAATTTTGCCAGTAGGGATAAGGATTTAATTTTCCAGCTGTATAAGGTTAGGTCACACATCTTGAGTGTTTTATACAGGGCTGGGAGCTATGAAGTGACGAAATTTTTAGATTCTTTGTATATCTGAATTTTTGAGGAGTCGTAGATAGTCATGTGTTTTATGTATACGTACAATTCTATCTGGACTCTCTCCATTCACTGTCTAACAAACAATATTGTTCAAACAATATTAACAATTTTGTTCACCAGTTATCTAAGAAGCTTCCTGATGCATCACCATTAATTTTAATCCTGTCGATTCTCTTGTGGTCGGCTTCAGGTTCCCTTTAAACGTGTGCCCCTGAAAGCGAAACTCTCGCCATTGCACTCAGCATAAACACTCAACGTAAATCTTCTGGGTATGTGTAATGGAAGGAAATGCTGGAACATTGCACCGGGGTACAAGCATGGTACTTTAAGCATCCAGAAGGTAAGGCGGTGGGTGTTACACTTGGTCCTGAAATCACAGTTTAAGAGAAGCATTCCATTTCACGAGAACGGTTGACATAATGTCCAGTTAGAACAGGCAGCACGAGGATCTTTCGCGCCTACGAGCCAATGTTACTGTAACAATCAATATTTGACATTATGAAGGCATGACCTTAGCAAGTAGTCAATGCGGGATACAGTAGTACTCGCATTTGAGCTGACCGTGGTTTGATTTCATGTGACTGATATATGCTTAATGTGCTTGTATTTTCTATTTTGTAAAGTTTTCTGATTCAGTGTGGCCATTCCCGAGTATAAACAGAAAATTTATTTTATTATTATTGGTGTTTTTTTTTAATATGCATATATGTATTCATTTTATTATTATAATTTTTTTTTCCTCGATAGCTCGCCATAGCTAAAGAAACGCGAACTGTCAAGTTCCCCCAATCATCCTGCACGAGCGTCATCTGTATGAAAAGAGACCCAGAGTTGTGGCCCAGTGGGTTGCCGTACTGTTCACACATAATTTGGGGCTCCGTGTGGGGACCGATGATGATCCGTGCGCGTCAGTTATACGTAATCGAAGCCCATTGACTTGGAGAGAGGATAGAGCATGGCGCATGTCCAGGTAACATTTTCGAAAGGAATCTGTTAGGACACCGGTATAGTCTAAGTGCATCGCACTGGATGGTTCGTAGGAAATAAGAAATCGAGCGGATAGAGTGCAAGGTGAGATTCAGGCAACTTCGCTGGAGTGTCATGCTGCATTGTCATCCCACTGTCGTACAACTGGAAATTTCGATCTTTCTGGGATTCATGAGGCCGGTTCTTCCGATGGAAGGACTATGAAGTACTTAATGAACATTAATGTACATGAAAGCAAGTACTGTATTTATTTATTACCGTTTACTGTGGTTTGGAAAGAGATCTGTTGTCCTTCCGCGTTATGAGGGGGCCTGGGTTCGATATTGTTATTGTTATTTGTATATTATTTTATTTATATATTTTACGTTATTTTGTGTTTATTTCTAATTTTTCAGTCACATGGTATGATTACAAGTTCTTCGGTGTCAGATAAATACTATTCGCTTTTCTGGAGTTTTTTGGTCGATCCAGTCAAGGGATCTTTCCTATTTTCAGAAAGGTGTGAATGTTGGAGTGTGTTTAGCAGGAGCCACAATTGACGAAACAAAGCAAATCATTGATGTCTAAAAGCAACCGTATCAAAAGTAGACCATGAGTGGAAGACGAAAGGGGAATGCAGTTCTAAAAGGAAGGGATAGGGTAGAAAGTCGATACTCCAAGAACCGAACTGCAGGAATTTATAAGCAAAGTGTGAGTCAGAATAGAAAGTCCAGCGTGTGGCAAACGACTAAAAATTTCAATTTAGCAAAGAAAGACAAATTTACAACCAAACTATGCGGCGGGAGTTGAAGAATCTGGAATTTGGCAGTCGTTCCATACGAAAGCCACTTCTTTTTGAAAGATTCGACCGGACTGATGCCGCCAACGCTAACAATGATGCTCTGTAGAACAGTGAAAAAAAAGATCACGTGGTCTGACGAGTCTTGATTAACGCTTTTGTCGAACCAGTGGTGTGGTGTGAAAGTGTTGCATTACCCTCACGAGGACACGCATCCAGATGTCTCGTGTCCACCACCCAAGCGGCTGGAGGTAATATATGCTATGGAGTATGTTCTGATGGTACTGACTGGGTTCCACTCATACCGTTAGAAGGTCATCTTACCTCCAGTGAATATCTTTCTGTCGTATTGGACCAACTTCACAGAGATAATCTTTATTGCAAAAAAAAAAAAAAAAAAAAAAAAGAAAATTGCAGGTTGCCTACCCTTCACGGCCATAAAGCCAAGGATTCACATGCTCCTGACACTTTCGAGAGTCTAAAACAATTACTCGTAAAAATGAAAACAAAAAGATACCATACAATTATTTACAAATGAAACAGAACTATTCAAAGAAGAGAACTCCTCACAAGAGTTAGGTTGAATTGAGCTGGCTTAACATCGAGATAACAGCACAAACTCAATCAGACAGAAGCAGATGTAAAGGTACGGTTGAGCTTTGGCTGAGAAGTCCTACTATTGAGAATTTTTTCTTTTTTTTTTCAATGCTTCTGATCAACGGCGAATTTGTTCAGGTCAGTGTCAAGATTCTGTGAATGGAGTCTGCTGGAGCATCTGCTAAGAGAGGAACCTGTCCGAAAGATGGAGTCGTGTTGAATGTGGGTAGAGCTTGGGATTGGTCGTTAGGGCATCAGGGGAAATCCTCCAGCCATTGGTGTCCCAGAAAGAAGGTGTTGCAATTATGCCTGTTATCATCTTGACTTTTGCTATAAGGCGTTGGTCGCCGATTAAGGTGTGAAGCTGTGGAATCCTAAGAGAGTAGGTAAGCTGCGTAGTGCGAATCAAAGCTGGAAGGTTGTGCTTCCTGTTGGTTCACTTTAGGGGCCAGAATTCTGCTACAAATAGTGGTTTCTTTATTGACGATTCTGCTGAGGCCCGAATTTCAGCAGCATACAATAGAAGTGGAAAGATAACTGTAATTCACCTTGCAATGCTACATTTTAACCTGGATTGCGATGTATTCTTACAGAACGACAACGCAGCTCTCCAGAGTACAAAAATTTTAACTGAATGTTTCGAGAAATATTCTCAAGATTATAATATTTGTCCATCGACGTGGGCACCTGTACATGGTTAGGCGACTTCTAAGTGACACTGCTGGTTCTCCTGTTAGTATCACTGGGATCCAACGCCCACAAACTAGGTTCCAGGCTAATATCATAGGAATCTGGAGTGTTTGCCATGCGCTGCGACCTGTGGAAATTCGAAAAAGGGGGGGGGGGATCTTGGTGGTTTAGGGGCTAGCATCAACACACTACTTTGCCCATCAAGGACCACCCGACAAGATGAGTGGTCCTGGATGGCTCGGCTAGTGGGTTTGCCTGTGAGGGTCAGCGTTGTCGATGTTACGCTATGCAGAGTTGTGGGTATTGTGTCTGGGTAGCCCAAACACCATACCCGCTTCCGAGAGCATTTATTGCTTTCCAGGTAGTGGGCATCCCATCTGGGCTCCGGTGGTGGGTGGAGAACCGTGCACTCAACCACAATAAAAACTGTTATGAATCCTGATAATCTGAACTTTTCTTCTGGCTACAACACGGTGCCTACCAGTAAATAATGATATGGATGAAAACACCACCACTTCAGCAAAGAGGCCCAGGACTGAAGCAATACTGCGTCCAACACCTGAGAGAAAATTCTTTTTTACCCAGAAGTATCTGGAAGGATTGGCAGGATCCCCTAAATCGTTGAAACTGCTGCGTTCTGGGGTGACAAATACTCCGAACAGCTCCTTCGTGCAAACTTTACTGGGAGAATGCCAGTTACGCCCCACACAAGACGCTGAACTCGTCCAAGGCTTGATCTCACAGTGGTATCTTCTGAAAGTGTCCGAAGAGGAGATTTTTTCTAAACTGAAATCGCAAGAAGCGACAGCTATAAAGCGAACTCTCGTACGTAGGGATAAATTATATTATTATATTGTATTAGGGTGACCCGTAATTCCTTACATAAACCCATATTTGTATCTGTAAATTGCGTGTGTTTTTTGGTCGATTTGCCTGTTTTTCTGGAAAAAAAAAAAAAAAAACCCCAGTTTCCGGGAGAAAAAACCTTGCTATCTACGCCTGAGACCAACTAACCAACTCAGCCATGGAGTGAAAAAAGCCCATTAAAGTTCCTTGCGTCATCGACGAGATTCGAACCGTGACTTTTTCCACCCGGTGTGGGAAGGACGGTAACAATACCACTGTGTTATCGGCGCAGACGTACTTAGGGATGGAAATCTAGTCTCGACTAGAAACATCAACCTTACTTTTAATGCACCAACGTTTGATAATGAAGTTAAAGCTGGTATTCTGAACTGAACAATACGTCCATATGTTCCAGTCCATTAAGATGCTTCAAGTGCCAGAAATATGGTCATTCACAAATGGCCTACTGTAGTGCGCTAGATATGATTCAAAGGACAATGAAATTACATCATGTAAAGCGTCAAAACCGACCTGTATTAATTGCCAAGGAAAGCACCCTACATGCTTTCGAGCGTGCTAGAGGTGGACGGAAGAAAAAGAAATACAAAGACTTAAAGTAGAGTTAAACATCTCATACAGGAGGCCAGAAAAGCAGTTAAACTAGTATAAACAGCAATAAGACAACATATGCTGAAAAGGTTTCCAATAAATGCTCTTTTGAGAATGGCTGTACCACCAAAAGACTCATTTACTGCTATTTCTTGCTATTTACTGGGTTCTGATAAACCAGCACAGAAAACTCAGTCAGCTGTCACTCCAATATCGATACCTGGTTTTGCCCGAACACTACAGAAACTGAGTGATAATACATCATATGAAACTCAACTGCCAGCGTTAACTTCCCTGAGCATTTCTGAAGCCGACCAACGGATCCACAAAGCCCAAATAACGGCTAAATTTTCATAATATCGGAATTTTCGAATCATGGTAATCGGACAAAAGCATGAACCAGCTTGCTTTTGCTTACAGAAGATTTATGTAAAGGCAAATGATGATCCCACCATGCCCCTCGACGTGGGCACCTGTACGTGGTGAGGGGACCTCCCAGTGATGCTGCTGGTTTTTCCAGATTAGCATCACTGGGATCCAACGCCCATACCTTGGTTCCAGGGTTACAACATTGGAATCCGGCGTGTGCAGCCGTGCGCCGCGACCCGTGGAAGCGGAAAGGGGGATCCTGGTGGTTGAGGGGCCCAGCCTTAATACACCACTTTGGCCCCTGCTTCGACGAGACGGGTGGTCCCGGACCGGCTCGACTGGGATCAATCGGCGGGTGGTTTTATACTGCTAGGGTCAACTGCGTTCCAGTAAGTCTCCCTCCCTATGGTCCTGGGACGGGATAAAGACTTATTGGTAACGTGGGTATGGTGTTCTAAGCGAACTCGGCGTCCCATTCGTGTACGCAGTACCTGCTAGTTCACGAGTGGGCGCCCCCTCGTAGGGCTCCGTGGTGGGTGAGGTACTTAGGCATCAGACATTTTCTCTTTACTCATATGAGTAATTTAAATCCCCTTTCTTCTGGGGCCCCAACAAGGCCCCTACCTAACCGAGATGATAATACTGACACCAATACTGCCAAAAGAGCCAGAACTGAGGATAAAACACCATCTATAACACCGCTTTTCCTCATTCTCCATTCTACCGGAGAGCAGTCAATTGGGAAGATGTCACCCTTCTTCATCCAGAAAGGATTAGAAGGGTTGGCTGGATCACCGAAATCTGTAAAACGGCTGCGTTCTGGCGATCTTTTAGTCGAAGCTTCAAGCACGAAGCAAGCAGACAGAATCCTCAACGCGACATCCATAGGGGGAATACCGATCAGCGTAACCCCCCACAAAACATTGAACTCTTCACGAGGTGTCATTTCAGAGTGGGATCTTCTTCACGTTTCTGAAGAGGAGATCTGCTCTGAATTAAAAGACCAAGGAGTGACGGCTGTCAAGAGAATATCAATGCGGAAGGATGGGAATCTCGTCCCTACCCGAGTTCTCATCATAACATTTAACACCCCACGGCCTCCAAGTTCCATCAAGGCAGGCTACTTAAACTGCCCAGTGCGGCTTTACATTCCGAACCCACTGAGGTGTTTTAGATGTCAGAAATACGGCCATTCACAAACAGCTTGTCGTGGTAATCCTGCCTGCGCTCGATGTGGTACGAAAGACCACGAGAGCAAGGAGTGTTCAGCTTCCAAACCAATTTGTATAAATTGTCAAGGAGAACACCCTGCCTATTCTAGAGCATGCCAGAAGTGGAAGGACGAGAAAGAAATTCAAAAAATAAAAACAGAACTGAACATATCCTATCAGGAGGCCAGAAAACGCATTCAACCAATAAATAGCGGGAAACCTTCATACGCCCAGAAGGTTTCTGCAAAGTGCACCATCGGTACACAAACGGAGATGACTATACCACCAAAAGAGTCATTTACTCCGATTGCACGCTATTTATTGCATTCACAAAAGCCCACCCAAAAAACACAGTCAGCTGCCACTCCTATTTCCGTACCTCCTAATGCTCCACCACTACCAAAACCAAGTGGTAAAGTAAAGGTGCAAACATCGGAAGGGTCACCTGCAATACGAGAAACAATGGATGTCGAAGATAAGGAGGTATCGGATGACCCAGTTCTGGAAATCTTTGCAGAAGAAGATATGGACACAGGCCAAAGACCTGTGTTTCCAAAGAAAGATAAAGCCAGGACTGAGAAAATGAAGCCCTCAGCCCTTCGGAAACCACCTGATGGACCCAACAAATCCAAATAATGGGAAAGTTTAAATTTCTACAATGGAATTGTCGTGGATTCCGTCGAAATAGTGACGACATCAAGGCGCTCCTGAGTAAGCATGAGCCTACTTGCTTTTGCTTACAGGAGACGTATTTAAAGGCAAATGAGGACCCATACTTGCGTAACGTTTTCGTTATACGAAAAGACAGAGATGCGGATGGACCTGCCCACGGAGGCGTCGCAATCCTTGTGGGTAACCACATCCGATTTCAAGCTACACCACTTACCACCAACTTAGAGGCTGTAGCAGTTCAAGTTACTGTAGGGTTTCTTTTAACTGTTTGTTCCATCTATTTGCCACCTGGGAATGACATCCCCCAGGCAGACCTTGATGATCTCATTAGACAATTGCCGCCACCTTTTCTGTTACTAGGGGATTTTAATGGACACAATACTCTGTGGGGTAGTGTAGACATTAATGGAAGGGGTCGGACTATAGAGCACATGCTTGAAAACAATGACCTGGCCCTTCTAAATGTTGGACTTAACACCTTTTGCCACATGCCTACCCGTACATTTACCGCGATCGATCTCTCTATATGCTCGCCCTCTCTCCTTCCCATGTGTACATGGGAGGTTGAAGACAATATTTATGGCAGTGACCACTTCCCCGTGATATCCACCCTTTGTAAAGGGAGACCATGCCACCCGTCCAGGATGCCACGGTGGAAGATCGGTCATGCTGACTGGAATGCCTTCAAAAATCTAGCACTATTTGATATCAACACAGTCAGCAAGGAACCGATTAATGACGCGGTAAAGTACATTACAGACGCTGTTGTCCTAGCAGCGGCAATTGCAATACCAAAGACTTCGTCTCGGTTTCCACCATTTCCAAAACCCTGGTGGAATTCCAATTGCACTGCAGCAAGAAAGTCTCAAAACAAGGCGTGGGGTATTTTTCGCCGGTACCCCACCGCAGATAACTTAATAACATTCAAACGTGCACGTGCGAAAGCACGTTACGTAAGACGTCAGAGTCAGAAGGAATCTTGGATCAAATTCACATCTTCTATCAATCAGGCTTCATCATCTAAGCTTGTGTGGGATAAAGTCCGAAAAATGAAGGGGAAATATATATCCCACCCTTTTTCGATTCTGGAGTATAATGGATCTGCAATTGCAAATACTCTTGGGGAGGTATTTGCTAAAGTGTCTGCCAAAACATCTTACCACCCTGAGTTTCTGGCCCTCAAACAAAATGTTGAAAGGCAACCTTTGAAATTGTCGTCAAAGAACTGTGAAGAATACAATCAACCCTTCACTGAATGGGAAATGAAAGCGGCACTATCACTATCCCAGGCGAGTGCCGTAGGGCCGGATGACATCCATTATGAGATGATAAAACATCTTTCGTCTCAATCTCTGGATCAGTTGCTCTGTTTGTACAACAGAGTTTATCTTGAAGATGAGTTTCCGGACTCCTGGCATAAGGCAATCGTGCTTGCGTTTCCAAAACCAGGAAAAGATCCAAAATCTCCGAGTAATTACCGTCCCATTGCTTTGACAAGCTGCTTGTGCAAGATCCTGGAAAGGATGGTGAATGCCCGTCTCATGTGGTATTTAGAAGGGAATGACCTCCTTTCCAAAGTTCAATGTGGTTTCCGAAGGAACAGGTCAACACTTGACCATCTTATAAGACTGGAAACATCTATCCGAGATGCTTTCCTTAAACGTGAACACCTGGTGTCAATTTTCTTTGATATCGAAAAAGCGTATGACACGGCCTGGAGATTTGGAATCTTAAAGGATATCCATGATCTGGGTCTGAGGGGCCATCTAGCCCTCTTCATTAAAAATTTCTTATTGAATCGGTCATTCCAAGTTCGTGTCGGCTCTGTTTATTCTCAATCTTTTTGTCAAGAAGAAGGAGTCCCCCAAGGGTCAGTGTTAAGTGTTACGCTTTTCGCTATCAAAGTTAATTCTATTACTGAACAACTTCCTCCAACCGTAAACAGCGCCCTCTTTGTTGATGACTTTACCATCTTCTGTCAGTCATGCAACATGAGGGTTATTGAACGACAATTGCAGCATGCCATTGACCATGTAAAAACTTGGGCAATGGCTAATGGTTTCAGGCTATCACCACAGAAGACCGTCTGCGTACATTTTTGTCGCAAACGGAACCTTCACCCTGAACCAGAACTCAAACTTGGACAACACATCATTCCAGTAGTACCTGAGACAAAATTCTTAGGTCTCACATTCGATAAGAAGTTGACATTTTTACCACACATCCGTCAACTGCGAACAAGGTGCACGAGGGGATTGAATCTCCTTCGTGCCATCTCCTCAAATAAATGGGGGGCAGACCGATGCACTTTACTGCGTCTTTATCGTACACTTGTTCGTTCAAAATTAGACTATGGGTCCCAAGTGTACGCATCGGCTAGAAATAGCGTACTACGGTGGCTAGACCCACTGCACCACCAAGCCATCCGTACTGCAACTGGAGCATTCAGAACATCTCCCGTCCAGAGTTTATACGTCGAAGCAGGTGAACCACCACTATTGCTCCGACGAAAGCAATTGTCGCTAAACTATACCTTCAAACTAAAATCCCAGCCAGACAACCCAACGTGGGCTTGTGTTTTTGAGCCACGATGGGAAACGCTTTATAAAACCCGTCAGACTGCTAACCGCTCCTTTGGCATCCGTGTCCAAGATCTGCTCAGAGAGCTCAACATTACGGTAGACAATGTTGCAAAGTCACCAAGGCATCTACTTCCACCCTGGCATGCTCGCTTACCATCATGTGACTTCTCCATAAAAAGTTGGGGTAAAGCCATAACTCCGTCCTCTGTCTACCAACAACTCTATGCTGCCCATCGATCCGATTACTCTGATTTCTTGCCTGTGTTCACTGATGGCTCGAAGTCAGAGTTGTCTGTAGGATCTGCTGCTGTCTTTCCAGATTGTACTATATCTGGGAAGATTCCCCTCGAATGCAGCATATATACAGCTGAGTTGTATGCTATAGAGCTAGCCTTGGACCACATTAAAACCCGGAAGCATCAAAGATGTATGGTGTACACTGACTCTTCAAGTACACTGCAGGCTTTATCGGGGATGAGATATAATCCTCATCCAATATTGACCCGGGTTCAGCAGACTTTACATTCTTTGTTTGAGAGTTCACTCGATATCCGTTTCTGCTGGATCCCAAGCCACATTGGGATCAGGGGAAATGAACTGGCTGATGCTGCGGCCAGATCACCAGAACCCCAAAACACGTATTGCCTGTTAGTCCCCTATACAGACTACAGGCAAATAATACACCAAAAGATTAATTCCCAATGGCAACAATCTTGGCATGAGCAAGTCACAAACAAGCTCTATCAGATAAAGCCTGTAATCGGACATTGGCAGTCTAGTCTGCGCAGGAACCGCAGAGAGGAAGTTGTTTTAGCTCGCCTCCGCATAGGACACAGTCATCTTACACATGCTTTTCTGCTGAGGGCAGATGACTGTCCTATGTGCGAGAACTGTGGCACCATTTTAACTATTTATCACATTTTAACCGTGTGTCCACGTTTTACCCCTGAACGTGATTTTTATTTTACCGCTTTTAGTCATCTGGCTGAGCCTTATACACTCAGCCAGATTTTATCCGACAATGACCACGTGTCTGCTGTTTTTAGCTTTTTAAAATCAATAAACGTTTTCGCTTATATATAAAATTTACATTTTATTGTGAATTTTTGTTGATTTACCTTTTATACATTTGCTAAATTTTTTGACATAGTGACCTAATTAATTAGGTCACCGAAAGTTTACTCTTTTATACATGACCTGGTCTTGGCGCATTATAGCCTAAGTTGCTAATGCGCCAATAAAACCCAAATCAAACTCAAACTCAAACTCCCACCATGCATAGCATTACTGTTATTCGTAAGGTAGAATTGCGAATAGCTCTGAACATGGAAAAGTTGCTATCTTCATGGGCACCATACTTTATTTCAGCCTTTGTAATTGGATCTTGCAATTCGCTTTATAGTGGAGTTCATATTAACAGTCTGCTCCAATTATTTGCCACCTGTGACTGACATCTTCCAGAAAGATCTTGATGATCTTATTATACAGCTTCCTTCCCCCTTTCTTAGTTCTTGGGCATTTTAATGGACATAATACCCTGTAGAGTAGCTTGGATATCAATGAAAGGGGACGAGCACCTTTTTCCACATGCCTACCCGTACATTTTCTGCCATTCATCTTTCTGTCTGTTCCTCTTCTCTCCTCCCTTCACTTATCTGGGAGGTAGAGGAAAAACCTTATGGAAGTGATCACTCCCCAGTGATAACCTGCTTACATACTGGGAGACCGTGTCTTCCTTTCAGGTTACCGCGATGAAAGATTGATAAGACTGACTGGAATGCCTTTCAAAATCTGGAAAATTTTTATATCCATTCAATCAGTCAGGAGTCTATCAATGATGCACTCACGTACATCACAGAAAATATCGTCCATGCAACTGCAATTCCAAAACTTCCACCAGATTTTCTCCATTTCATAAACCATGATGTAATTCCGAATGTACAGCAGCAAAAAAGGTACAAAGAAAAGCCCAAAAGCTCTGGGGTATATTCCTACGATATCCCATCGCAGCTAATCTCATAACTTTTAACTCCGTTTTATCTGACGTCAGCACCAAAAGGAATCCTAGATCTGTTTTATGATCTGGTAACCCGGATAATATAAGATCTCTCTTATATTACTCAGGCTATCAGCTCGAAAGTGGTCTTGGAAAAAATTCGGAAAATACACTACACACCGCTCATCGGTGCTGTAATAAATCTCATGTAATTGGACGTACTATTGCAGACTCAATTGCAATAGCCAACGCTCCAGGGTAGATATTTTCTAACTTCTCAGCAGCATCATCTTACTTCCCAGAGTTTCTGGTCCTTAAATACAAAACTGATAAGGAGGCCTTGAATTTTACATTCAAAGGTGTTTGCTCACATAATGGGCCATTTACAGTCCAAGAGTTGAATACAGCCCTTGTCCTTACGAAGGCTACTGCCGTTGGACCAAACGACAACAATTATGAAATGATCAAACAACTTTCACCGAAATCGATGGATTACGCTCTTCATGTACAACAGCATCTTCCTTTAAGAGCAGTTTCGGATACCTAGATTAAGGCAACTATTCTTGCTTTTGTTAAGCCAAGAAAGGATCCTGAACTCCCGTCACATTACCACCCCTATCACTTTAAATACCTGCTTGTGCAAATTATAGGAGAGTCTGGTCAATGCTCGTATCTCATAATACTTGAAATCAAATGACTTTCTCTCCCGTAATCAGTGTGGCTTCCGAAAGAACACTTTGGACCACTTAATTAGAATGAAAATATCTATTCGAAATGCTTTCTTTAAAAGACTGCACCCCCTGTCAATATTCTTTGATATGGAAAAAAAAAACATATGATACAACTTGCAGGTTTGGGATTTAAAAGCTCATTATAACCTCGGTCTAAGAGGTCACCTTCCCATTTTTATTAAAAAAATATATTATGTTGTTTTTTCCAAGTTCGAGTAGGACCCATTCTCTCTCAGTTATTTTTCTCTGTTTTAAGTGTTACTCTTTTCTGCCATTAAATTTAACTCTATTACCGAACAACTTCCTCCAACCGCACAGAGTGCACTCTATGTTATCGACATCAACATTTTCTCCCAGTCCTGCAGCATGAGGTTTATAGAGTTTCTGGGTATGATGTTCCTGCCTAACCAAGGCAGGAACATTATACCCAGGAACATCATATTGGTTCTGGGGACCCAGAACCAATCCGAAGACACCGATAATACCAACTCAAAAAAACCTACGACTGACGATAGACACTATCAGTGACAGCGATTTTCCTCATTCTCCATTCTCTTTTCTCATTCACTTGGGAAAACGTCGCCCTTCTTCATCCAGAAAGGATTAAAATTATCTCAAAAAATATTATATTATATTATTATATTAAAATTATCTCCAAAAAAAAAGCCCTCCAAAATCTGTGGAGATCCTGCCAACCTCATTTTAGCCTCAACTAAAATGAGGCTCGCAGTCTCATTTTAGTTGCGACTGCAAGCCCAAAACATTCATAGCAACTTCTGAAAACCACATCGATAGGGGGAATACCCATTGTCGTTACCTCCCACAAAACTCTTAAATATTCACGCATCTTCACGCGGTGTCATATCAGAATGGAACCTTAATGTCTCTGAAGAAGAGATCTGCTCTGAATTGAGAGACCAAGGAGTGACAACTGTCAAGAGAATATCGATGCGAAAGGATGGGAATCTTGTCAATAACCGAGTTCTCTTCCTATCATTCAACACTCCACGGCCTCCAAGTTCCATAAAGGCAGACAACTTAAACTGCCCAGTGAGGATCTAAATCACGAACCCACAGTGGTGTTTTTAATGCCAAAAGTACAGCCAGTCTCAAACAGATGTCGTGGCTCCCCTGCCTATGTCAGCTGTGGTGCTAAAGATCACGAGAGCAAGGAATGTTTAGCTTCTAAGCCAAATTGTACTAACTGCCAAGGAGAACATCCTGCGTACTCTCGAGCATGCCAGCTGTCGAAGGATAAAAAAGAAATTCAAAAATAATAACAGCGCTTAACATCTCCTATCAGGATGCCAGAAAATGCATCCAACCAATAAATAGCGTCAAGCCTTCATACGCCCAGAAAGCTTCTGGGAAGGATATCAACGGGACCCAGACTGATATGACTATTCCACCAAGGGAGTCATTTACTCCCATTGCGTACTATTTATTAAGTTCACAAAAGCCCACCCAAAAATCACAGTCAGCTGCCTCTCCTAGATCCGTATCTCCTAGTGCTAAATCACTTCCGAAACACATTACTAAAGAAACTCCAAATAAATTGGAACAGTCATCTATGATCCAAGAAATTATGGATGTGGAAGATAAGGAGGTTACAGAACGAATCAGTCCTGGAACTCTTTGCGAAAGTAGAAGAAGAAATGGATATGGGCCAACGTCGATTCTTTCAAAAGAAAAATCCAGGACTGAGAAAACAAAGCCTTGATCCCTTTGGAAGCCACCAGACGGATCCAACAAATCTAAATAATGGGTGCATTTAAATTTCTACAATGGAATTACGGCGGATTCCGCAGAAACAGTGATGACATCAAGGCTCTCCTGAGTAAGCATGAGCCAACTTGCTTTTGCATACAGGAGATGTATTTGAAGGCAAATTAAGACTCTTAATTGCGTAACTGTTCAGTTATTCGCAAAGACAGAGCTGAGGATGGACCTGCTGACAAAGGAGTCGCCGTCCTTGTGGGTAATAACATCCCCTTTCAAGCTACACCATTTACAACCAACCTACAGGCTATAGCAGTTCGTCTTACTGTAGGATTCCTCTTAGTTTGCTCCATCCATTTGCCTCCTGGGAACGACATCCCCCAGGCAGACCTTGATGATCTCATTAAACAATTGCCACCCCCTTTTCTATTATTAGGGGATTTCAAATGACATAATACTTTGTGGGGGTAATTCTGACATCAATAAAAGGGGTTGGATTATCGAGTGATTGCTTGAAAACAATTATCTGTCTCTTCTAAATGGGATCTATTACCTTTTTCCACATGGCTACCTGGGCGTTTACTGCCATTGATCTTTTCGTCTGCTCCGCTTTCCTTCTGCCTCTGGGTTTATGGGAGGTCGAAAAACGTTTATGATAGTGATCACTTCCCCGTGTTTTCCACCATTTCTAATGGGAGACAATGCCACCCGTATAGGACACCAGTGTGGAAATTCGATCACGCTTACTGGAATGCCTTTACACATTTGGCAACGTTTAACATCACCACAGTCAGCCAGGAATCAATTAATGAGGCAGTAAAACACAGCATCGAAAGTATCGTCCAAGCAGCGGTAGTTGCAATTCCAAGGACATCGACCAGGTTTCCGCGTTTTCAAAAACTATGGGGGAATGAAGAATGTACAGCAGCTAGAAAGGCTCAAACAAGACCAGCCACATTGGGATTACGGGAAATGATTTGGCTAATGTGCCAATAAAATTATAATCAATAGATGCTAATGCTAATGCGCCAATTAAATCATAATCAATCAATAAAACCCCACCACAGATAATTTAATAGCCTTTAAACGTGCCTGTGCAAAATGTACGTTACATCAGACGTCAGCGGCAAAAGGAATCTTGGATCCGATATGCATCTTCCCTCACACGGGCTGCCAATCCCAAAGCCATCTGGGACAAAGTTCGGAAAATGAAGGGCAAATACACATCACACCCTTATCGATCCTTGAGCATAATGGCTGTACAATTGTAGGCCTAACTTCAATCGCAAACACTCTCCGGGAGACATTTGCTAAAATGTCTTCAGAAGCATCGTGCTGCCCCTAGAGTTCCTGGCCCTCAAAAAAAGATCAGAAAAACAGCAAAGGAATCTTCAAACAGCTGCGAGGATTACAATCAGCCTTTTACAGTGGGAGTTGAAAGCGGCACTCTCCATACCGAGAGTGCCGTTGAACCAGGCGACATCCATTATGAGATGACCAAACGTATTCCATCAGACTCCATGGATCTCTTGCTCTGTCTCTATAATAGAATTTATATTGAAGAGAAGTTTCGAGACCCATGGCATACATCCTGGTTTCGGGAAGGCAAGGATGGTTACCGTCCTTGCCGACCAGAAACCAGGAAAGGATCCAAAAATACCGAAAAATTACCGTCCTGTTGCTCTGACCAGCTATTTGTGCAAGATCCTGAAAAGAATGGTCAACGCTAGCATTATGTGGTATTTAGACGCTAACAACCTCCTTTCCAAGACACAGTGTGGCTTCCGAAGGAATAGGTCGACACTCGATCATTTAATCCGACTGGGAATGTCTATTTGTGATGCTTTTCTGAAACGCGAGCACCAGGTGTTGGTTTTCTTTGACTTGGAAAAAACGTATGACACTGCTTGGACACACGAAATTTTAGACATATATAAAATAAAATTGGTCTTCAGGGACACATAGCCATCTTTATTAAAAATTTCCTTTCAAACCGGTCTTTCCAAGTTCGTGCAGGATCCATCCTGTCTCTTCCACAAGGATCAGTCCTGAGTGTTATGTTTTTTTGCCATCAAAGTTGAGTCTAGTACTGAACAACTTCCTACAACCTCTTTGTAGACGACTTTAGTATCTTTTCGCAGTCATGCACTATGAGAGTCATCGAAAGACAATTGCAGCATGCCATTGACCACATCAACTCGTGGGAAATGGCTAATGGTTTCAGTTTCTCGCCTCAGAATACTGTCTGCATACACTTTTGTCGCAAACAGAACCTTCATCCTTAACCAGAACTCAAGCTCAAATGAAACATTATTTCAGTAGCACCCGAGATAAAATTCTTGGGCGCATAGTTGATAATAAGTTGACATTTGTACCACACATTCGTCAACTGCGGACAAAGTGCACAAGGGGATTGAACCCTCTCCATGCGATCTCCTCCAATTGCTGGGGAACAGGCCGATGCACCTTATTCCGCTTATATCATGTACTTGTCCGATCTAAATTACATTATCGATTCCAAATATCAGCAAGAAACAGTACTACAATGGCTAGATCCAGTTCATCAGCAAGCCAACCGCATTGCTACTGGAGCATTTAGAACGTCCCCTGTCAAGACTTTATACGTCGAAGCATGTGATCCAACTGTATCTCTGCGACGAAAGCAATTGTCACTAAAATATACCTTTTAAGTGAAATCCCTGCTAGACAACCCTACGTGGACATCCGGTTTTGAGTTACTACGGGAAACTCCATAACACCCGTGAGACTGCCAACCGTCCCTTTGGTATTCGGGTCCGAGAGCTGCTTAGAGAGCTTAACTTCACGATAGACAACGTTGTCGAGTCACCAAGACAACGACTTACACCCTGGTATGTTCGCATAATGTCATGCGATTTCTCCATCAAGAATTGTGGTAAGGCCATCAATCCATCCTCTGTCTACCAACAACTCTGTACTGCCCACTGAGCTGAATACTCTGACTTCTTGCCTGTCTTCGCCGATGGTTCGAAGTCAGAGTTATCTGTCGGTTCTGCTGCCGTCTTTCCAGAGAGTACAATATCTGGAAGATTCCCGGCGAATGCAGCATATATACAGCTAAGTTGTATGCTAGAGCAGGGATTCTCAATGGGGCGAAAAAATCATGGGTATTACAATGCTTTTTGGTCCTCCAAAGTTCGTTCCTGCCCGACGATATCATATTCCTTAATATTTAATTTCTCTCACTGGGTTTTCTTTTCCTCTTGAGACAACCGATTTTTAAGATATAGGTATATTATATTAGGAGTGAGTGAGAAATTTTGATAAAAGGAAGATAGTGGACATGATTTTATTCAACCACCTTTGCTTTTCATAGGCATTAAATGCCTAAGTGCTTTCAGAGGTAATGTCTCCGCAATCCTTGGCGTTTGCGCCTTTCCGACAGCTGCGACCTTGGCGGCGGCGTGGTGGGTGTGGTTTGTTTATTTATTCGTTTGTTTCATTGGTCAATTATATGAGGCATGGATGGGATGAGGAAATGTTTCAGTTTCTACTTTCTGTAAAATAAAATAAAATAAAGTCACCTAGCAAATATGATCGCAGTTTCAGAAAATTTTGTGTTGATAATGAAGAACGGTATGAGGCTACTTTTACATACAGAAGTCAGATGGCTTTCTAAAAGAAACTGTCTAACAAGATTTGTAAACCTTTTTGATACGATAATTAGTTTTATAGAAAGCGAAGGAGACAGATTTAGCAAAGGAGATCAGCAAACACAAAAACAACGTATACTATATGGCTTGGATTTTTCGAAAATTTAATGAAGTATAACTCGAACTTCAAGGGAAATTAATTATAGGAATAGACTGCAAATGCATATTAAAAGCCTTCGCTGAAAAACTGGAAATATTTGAAAGCAATTTAATGAGAAAACAATTCCATGGTATGCAAGAGTTGGCTGAAATCAATGAATCTCTCACCGAGAATGATCTTAAAAATTATTCAGATCATTTGTGTTCTTTTAAAGGTGAAATGAAAAATAGATTTTTAGATTTATTTTCTTTTGAAGTAAAGCCATGGATGTTAGAGATCCAACTGGATGTGATTTTGGTCTGTTAGTGAAGAAATTGAAGAGCTCATTGAATTAAAATATAACGCAGAATTCAAATATAAATTCTAAAAAGGTGGAATGGCTGAGTTTGTGGGGATCAAAAACAACTAAATCTCTTTATCCAACAATGTGGTCTGAAATGGCCAAAGTACTTCTTTGTTTACCAACGTCTTATATGGTTGAAAGTGGTTTTAGTTGAGTAAATAAAATGTTAACAAAGGAAAGAAACAGAATTTATTTCTAGAATTCAAATCTAGAATTAATCTTACTAACAGCATATTAAACTTTTAGCTAAGAATCAATCAGGCTCAGAGATCCCATTGAATAAAAGGGGTAAGTAGAAAGTATTTTTTTTTGTTTAAAATTTAATGTGTGGCAATTAGGAAAGAACATTGTCTAAAGAACTCTTTAGGGGACGATAATTAAAAACAAAAGTTGAGAAACACTGTGCTAGAGTTAGCGAACCACATTGAAACTCACAATTACAGGAGGTGTACACTGACTCATTAAGTAAAATACAGGCTTTATCGGGGATGAGATATAACCCTCATTCGCACCTGACTCGGGTCCAGCAGAAGATCCTTGTGTATATATAACCTTTCGACGAGATGACCCTTAAAACTTACCATAATCTCATTTGGAGAAGATTTTGGTAAAGCCCTCATCTGGAGAAACCGAGGCCACAAGAAGAACTTATTGAGGCCTTTTCCAGTAAGTAAATAATTCGAATATACGCTATAAGCCGATACTCATACATAGGGGGCGTTAATGTTCTAGTGGAGTGAGTCAGTTTGGTTTTTGTGTGTGAGAAGAATATGGCCGAATTGCTGATTTCAGTATCGAGTGAATTAATGCAAGTTCCAATTCAGAAATCGTTTTTTTTTTTTAAGAAAAACAGATGACTTGTGGCTGCGAATAACAAGTTTTTAATTTACGACAAGAAAAAAGTCTCGGGTGTTATCATACAGAGTGGTGTGTGGTCTACATGAGCTGATCTCAACGGGGCAAAGGATGTGAAGGAATCTTCGAAGTGTAGAGCTCTATTGAAATGCGCTGTAGTTCGTTTGATCCGGATTTGCTTTAATTTGTGGACGAAATTAGTAAGAGGTGAGCAGAAAATTTTAATTTATGTTTTGCAATACGCAGTTGGTTTGTTAGTGACTGCGCTGCTTAGGTTCATTTGCATACGTTGTAACTGAACAGAAATTTACATTTATTGATTCTTTCTTAATAAATATCGACCAATCAGAAGTGGGTTTACTCCCCGCTAACAATTGCGTATGGGCAATGTTTCAGTAGAAAATATTCGCGCAAGAGAGAGAACAAAGTTCAGAGCGTACGAGTGTCCGAGGTGGGGTGTAAAGACAGGAAGAAATGATTGGCGTTGAAGGAATTGCGTCGTCACACATGTTAGAGCGAAGGGGTGCGCGACTACATTCAGCGCGAATATACCGCCAGAAGGCGGTCCCCGACGTCAGGGAGGTTATCAGACTAATGCGGCGGTTTCCCAATGCGCTCCCTCACCGAGTGTGCGGGTCTGAATCTGTGAGAGTTCAATGTCAGTTTGTGTGGGTGAGGGGTTTACAATACTTCTGATTTATACCAGCTAATTGAAATTCCTATGGTGTAAGATGGGACTGAGTCCGAGACCTGTCCAAATAGATGCCACCTGACTGAAAATTTGGTCATTGTGTGGCTGCAACTGCACTTTGATTTTTATCTGTTAATTTATGTACCACTGGCTACTGCATCTTCTAAGCTTTTCTTTTTTTTATTTTTAAATCAAGAGACCGGGACTTGTGGAAAGCACTTAGTTTGGAGTGACCTTTAAGACTTTGCTTTGACATAATACGGGGTTAAAGCCATGCATTTTAATTTTCTAGAGATTTATTCATCTCCCGGTGAGCGCTTAAATTAATCCAATATTTGATTTTCTACCTAATTGGAACGATGGTGTGACATTTAACCCCCCCCCCCCAACGCTTCGCCAGTTTGGTTGGCCAACTGCAAGATATTGCACTTGTGAGAGTACACCCCCCTCCCGACAGCAGCGAACCTTATATGGCGTTACCTTTTATCAAAATGCAGTATTGTAAACAAGACTGGGACTACTGGTCAACTTGCGAGTGCAAAGAATAATGAATTTAATAAATTTTTGGTCTTGTATCCAGCCTGCTTAAAAATAGTAAAATTGCTTTTTAGTGTCTTAGTCTAATAGCTACTTGCGAGTTTTCTAATCAAAGCTATGAACAGCTTTTATTCCTTTGCGCTAAGCAGTTTGTGAATGGCTCCTTTAAGCGTTCATTACCCAAATCGTTATACTTCAAATTATTACTATAATATTTTTTCTCGTTAAATAAGGTAATCACAATTTACCCAGCCAAACTAACGTATCATTTCTTAGAATTATCTACTGTTAGGTTGAACATTTTCCATTCACGGTGCAGAATTGCTTCTGATTGGCTGCCCCTTCGATAAGCCGAATGAAACTTTGATTTAAACGTAATATATTTTTGTTATCCTCTCACATTAACACTTAAAGGGGGTTTGGTTGATAGGTTAATGCATTTTTTTACATCATTCCGAGTAGCTGAGTTAAGAGTGTTTTAATCTTAAGCAGGCCAGTGGGGAAACTGGCTTGTTTCTGATTTTTGGAGCACTCTGAGTCTTGTCAGCAACAAGAACTATTGAAGTGGGTATGTTAGGTGTACAAAAGTGGTAGCTAGGCAACCAAATTTCATTTATTTTGTTTTAAATCGTACTCGTAATTATTAGTAACTTTGTGACGGTTAGTGAGCACGTTTGCATACACGAGGTGTGGGAATAAAGTTCCCGGAGAGGTGCTCTTGCGGTTGTGTTCGATCAGTTCGAAAATAAACGGAAGTGGTGTGTTGCAGTTCAGATTCCTCCAACGGATGGTGGCACAGAGATTGTCCAGTAGGCTGCCAGGTTGCAAATAACAACCAGTTTTGTTAGCAGAGTTAACGTTCCGTATCATGATTTTGCAATGGAGCAACGAACCAATATTGAATATTTTGCTTTAAACTGGGAAAAACTATTTATGGAAATCAAAACTTTAAAGTCGTACCAATGGGTTTGAATTATATACGATTCAAAGACGTGACGATAGGTTGACCCAAGAAATGGGCGTCCGACAACCCCTCAAAATGAGGACAGAGTTGCTAAAGTTCCTGAAATTATGAAACAAGATCGTCGTTTAATCCTCAGAAACAGAAGCAAGGTCAGTGAAAATTTGTGCCGCACGGCCTCACTGATAAGCAGAAGCAACGAAAAATGTTATGAGAAGACTTCATACAAACTTGTCAAGATAGTCCTAATTTCATCTACTGTATTGTCACTGGGGATGAGTATTAGGTGTTTCAATACGACCAGAGACAAATCTAGGAGATGAGTATTAGGTGTTTCAATACGATCAGAGCATGCAGTGAGCTTCAAAATCACCTCCAAGGCCCGAAAAGTTTCGCCCACAGAAGTCCAGGATCAAGACAATGCTCATGTTTTTCAACAAATAGGGTATGATTCTCAAGTAATTTGTACCAGAAGGGGAGAGAGTCAGTTCTACGTACATGTGCTTCAAAGACTATTGAAGCGCATTTCCCAGTTGTCACAATTTTTAGAAAAAGGCAACTGATTCTTGTTACACCACAGTGCCCACGCTAACTCCACACTTATTGTGAAGATACTTCCGACGAAACGTAGCATTATACAGATCAGCCATCCAATGTACTCGCTCTATCTAGCACTAGCGGACTTCTTTCTCTCCCTCTCCTCGACATGGGCGTCCTGCTCTAGAGTTCCAAAAATCTAGGCTCAGTATTATGTGAAACTAGATTTCTGGGACTTGTATTTCATAGAAAGTTAACCTTTTTACAATATATTCAACTCCGCACCAAATGCGTGAGAAGTTTAAATATCTTACGTGCAATATCCTCTAATTCTTGCAGTTGTTTTTACCCTCAGTAAGCTATGATACTGAAATCCTTGCCAGATCATCCCACGTGGACACCCATTTTTGAGCCACCTTGGGGAAATAGGTATACCATTCTCCAGATTTCCAATCGTGCATTCGGTATTCGTATCCAAAGGCTAATCAAAGATTTGTACATCGCGGTAGACGAGGTTGCGCCATTACCAGGGCAACCCTGTCCACCCTGGCATGCACGTGTCCTCAGCTTCTCCCCAAGGTGAAAAATTATTATTATTATTTTATTGTCATCATCTGTTTATTAACCTTAGGTTCACCCCCTGAACAGCCAGTGGGCTAGGAGGGTGTACAAATATATGTATTTTAAATACAGCGTACAATTTTATACAAATTTTTGATATTTAAAATAATGACATTGTTTAGAAAATTATATTCACTTAATAGCAGTAATTATAAAATAAAATTGATGTTAAATTAATATTGTAGTTACAAATACAGGTTGTCCTACATATTTTTTCTGTCGTTACAATTTGCTTTGCTTTATATTTTTGCATTAAATTATTTACATTTCTCATACAAATAAAGCTCACATTTTATAATAATTCGGTGATTTGGTCAAGATTCCATCGATAATTTGGCTTCTGTATCTTCTATTTTCTCCAAACTTATTTGGATCTATGGACAAGGTGTTGAAGTGTCGAATCATGTTACACGGGAACATTTCTTTCAGGGAGTCCAGGATAGTGAGCTTCATCCTAAGTGGACGTTGCCCGATCTGATGGTTTCTATTGCTTGTTTTGGGAAATGAGATAATATCCTCTATCGATGGGGCATCAATCTGACGGGTTAGCAGCTTAAAGAATATGCACAATTTTTTTTTTTAAGAACAGTGAGCCTCCAGGGATTCATGCCTAGATTGACTAGAAGAATTGATTTGGAGATGGTGAACGGGTTCCCTCCCAAATGGTTCAGCCACCGCAGAATCCAGTATTCCGTCGCCAAGAATCTGTTACGCAGAGAGGCAGGTGCTGAGGACCAGATTTCAGATGCATGTAGTGGTATAGGAGTGAGATTATTAGACTCGTGCAAGAATTAATCTTAATTGTCATTATCTGAATCTTCTGTGGATTTCCCCCTTCTCAAAATACTGTCCCTTGAACTTTACACACTTTCGCCACCGTCGTACCCACTCATTAAATGCTTCTTGCAAGCCATTTTTCGAAGTGGTTGCAAAGTGCTTCCATTGTGGCTGTGCGAGCATCGTTGCGTCGGACGCGAAACGCTTGCCTTTCAGCGCTTTCTTCATGGGCCCTTTTCACAACGTGGCTATAGTTGGTCTCAGGCGTGGATTAGCATGGTTTTTTCTTCTGTCAACTCCGATTTTCGTCCAGCAAATAGAAAATTGACCATAGAACACACGCAATTTACAAATAGTATATACAGAGAAAAATAGCCTTAATCGCTGATACTCCCAAAAAAAAAAAAAAAACCCTATAACAACAACCAAAACCAAGGTGAAAACTGCCCTCAAAGAAACTTAAAGTATACGGGAGGAGAATAATAAATATTATACAGTTGAAATTAAATTAAATTAAACTAAGTTTAGAGAACTGAAACTGTACATTTTTGTTAAGTGTTCTATAAAGTTATAATGATAGTAATTAATTGATAAGGAGATAAGTATAGTTATTTTGCACTTCTATTAATTAAGGAAAAAGGATCAATAAATTTAAGAAAAAAATCGAACGTGTCTGGAATGCACGAACTGCGTACTTTAACTAACTTGTTTGGTTGATTTTAGATGATTTGTGGAAAATTTCCCACGCTGTGTGATGATAAACTGGATTGACCTTATGGAAATTTAAATTTTGGCTGTATTTCAAATTATTTTACAAGATGATCGTCAGTATATCGTGTATGTGATCTCAGACAGGTTTTTAGGCAGTTTTCAATTATAACCCCCCCCCCCCACACCACCAGCCACACTACTGTGTGACGGATGTATAAATTACACCGTCTGAGAGGCTTATCATAAAAACAACCGTGAAGTGGCACTTGCCATTCGCTGTTCATACTTGGAAATAGCTATCAATCAGCAACTATATTTGCATGACTCGATGTGAAGTATCCGTATATCCCGTCAGCCATTGGACCAATTAGTCACAGTGACAAACTACATTTTCTGTACCTCCAGAAAACTGGTCATTCATTGGAAGGATTCTATACTAGCCCAGAATCGCAACGGGAATACCTGCACTCAAACAAGCCTCATCTTATAATTAAAAGTGAATTTAACTGTCCTGTGCGTGATTTTAATGTAAGACACAGATAGGGATTTTGAGATCTAAGCTGAAGGAATGGAATTTAATGAAAAAAGATAGAATTATATCAGTATTTCGTAAACAACAAAAAGAGTTTCTTCATATTTTGCTGTGGAATGTTCACTTTGTTATTACAATAATGTTGGACTGCTTGATGTCTTTGGAAGAGAACATAAGCCTGGAGTATGGAGGTCACGCCATCCACATGAAAGAAACTTATGAAAGAAAAGTAAAGTACGATAAATACAAGTGGCATGCCAGAATTTAGCTCTCCTCGCATGAAAAAGACATCTAAAAGGCGCTAGTTGACCAAAAAAAACATATTTTTACCACCGTTGGACATAAAATCGTATCATTGGACATAAAAATACGTTTCTATGTCCAATGAAATAATTTTCTTACAAATTGTGAACAGGATGGAAGCGGCTTTCAATATTTAAAACTAAATACAGTACTGAATGTCATCTCCATTGGTTGATGACAGTAATCGCGGTATGTTACTTCAAGCGATCTGAAAAGATTAAGTGGATCAGCTGAAAAGTTGGAACTGAGGTTTTTAACATCAGTAAATGAAAGGTATCGCATTTGGGTTGCAGTAAACCCAGAATAACATATTAACTGTGTGATACATAGGGTAGTTGATATGATAAAGAGACCTAACGGTAATTGCACAGTATGTGTCATGGAATTCTCTGAGTAAAGAAAACTGGTTTCGGGTGGAGTCACAATAAGGAAATCGTGAAATCACACAGATCTGCACCCCTCCTAAAATTAGGAAGGGGGGCAGAGAACAGAAGAGAAGCAAGATTAATTGGGAAGACACAATAGGATATTTTTACCAAGGAAGGCTTTAATTCTGTAAATTGCAGTTTCTGGATTCTCCATCTGAGTGGTGATCTAAATTAAAGTATTTTAGGCTTTAAAAGAGTTAAGTACAATAAATGCTGGTGTCATCTTATTCTTTTTCAAATGACACACACGGTGACAAATGTAAAAGGAAACTCGTAGAAGAGATATATAGATATTTGCATTCATTCAAAGATAAATTGGATTGTTAAAGTAAGCTTCCATCTAATTGTGAAATTGGGTAGTTTCATAAATAAATTTATAAAAGGATTGGACAAATTGTTGGAAACTAGGCAAAGAAAGTCCTCCCCCCCACCCCACTGTCACAATATAAGCTTTACTTCCTTACATCATGGCAACACATACCAAAGCTTCCATGGATTATTGATGCCAAAATTAAAGATTTTTTTGTCGATCTGCAGGTCACAGAAGCTCTGAGTGCTAAATTTTTTGTAAGTAGATACTTGGAAATCCCTCAAGAAAGTCTGAATATTTCTTGGGTAACAAGAAAACTATAAAAAGTCTTGGTTCAGAATTTATTGCAAATTTAAATTCTGTTGCATTGCGTCTCTAAAAACACACTTCGTCCAGTCCCATTTAGACTTTTTTTTCCTGATAACTTTAGACATTAGTAATGAACACGCTGAAAGTTCACACCAAGATGTTGTTACCAAGGGATTCGGAAATTCATTATCCACGGTCCCGGTAAAATTGTGCTTCCCTGCATAATTTCACATTACTAATACTAATGTATTTCATTCGTTGGTGAAACAGGTTGTTTTT
Source organism: Mastigoproctus giganteus (assembly GCF_048544385.1). Taxonomy (NCBI): domain Eukaryota; kingdom Metazoa; phylum Arthropoda; class Arachnida; order Uropygi; family Thelyphonidae; genus Mastigoproctus; species Mastigoproctus giganteus. The sequence goes on from NC_143576.1 coordinate 34,869,973, forward strand.
ATTTTTTCTTTCATCTTCTGAATCTTTCCAAATTTTTTGTCGATTTTACCGTGCAATAAGGAAATTTGCTGCATTCATTCCCAAGTTATATTCTTTTAAAAAAGGCTTTTGTTTTTATTATTACGGGGTTTCGCCCAGCAGTTATCGGAAAAAAATATATGCCCAATAAAAAATCATTGAAAGTTATATTGAATCTCCCACGTAACGACTGGAAGAAATCTAAAAACCACGAAATGCCAACAATCCGCATCAATTCATTTTGACACCAAGGAAGTCATTAAGAGTTGGTGCAATATTTCTCTTTGATATTTAAGCCCTGTTCTCCAAACAACAGCAACTCCTTGGCCGCTCTTCGCCTGTATCACCGTAGCAAATGATTGCAATCTGGTCTTTATCACAAAATTGGGTACCTCGCACACTACGGAAGTTTGAGATGAGTTAGTTTATCTGTACGCCTCGAAGAGAAAGGGGACCAGTTTGTGGGGGTGATGAGATTGCTGATTAATGACCAAGAGTGGAGCACGTAATTCGCATAAAAGGTGCCCATTAGTGGCACCTTTCATATTCATCTGTCCACAAGGTTTTATGAGTGGCGACACTGGCGCCCTTATAAATTGGACGTGCATTGGTACATCGGCAGATGATTTAAAATGAATCAGGGAAACATTTTGATTTCTCTTTCCCCTTTCTTAGGCTGAGACAGAGCGTACATTTCTTGGTATTGCCTCGAAGCACACTGTGGATCGACGAGGTGCACTTCAATGAAGGGCGATGTCAACTTCCAGCAGGATTGGATGTAGGAAACACGAATGCAGGTTTGTCGATGTAGTACTACTGCATTTGCAATGTGTTTTGCTGCGGTATATTTCATTCACGCTAGGGATACAAATCCGTGAGGGATTTGCCCAAATCGGAAATCGAATCTTAATTGACCTTGTTACCAACGTCCACTTGGAATTTCCACCTACCTTGACTTACTAACCCGGTAACATCCAGAGTAAGGTGTATTTAGTGTCAGACGGCACTAGGGGGTTTCCCTCATCTCCGCGTAGTTTTCATTGTGGGTGTACCAGTTCAATGGAAATGCCAGAGATTTAAAAGTGTATGGATATTGTATATGTGTAGTGCCGTGTACCGTTGTTCATCTGGTCGTTTAGCCGCTGGACCCCTGCTGAGGCCCAACGTTGCCCCACCTTTGCCCCGTGGAGGCAGACCAGGAACCCAGGAGGCTTAAGTTACTCTGGCAGGTCCTGCCACCTAATTTCCTAAGATTTCAGTGGCTAGGACCTAAAAAAAAAAAAAAATATATTTTTTTTATTGTATTTATATTGCATGCATATATGCGTGCATACAAGCACATATATACACACATGCACATATGTACAGCATACATGTGCCAACGTCAATCGTGGGGTTGACGTCGCTTGAGTTGGGCCAGAACGTGGGTGAAGATATTTTGGATGTATTTAAATTTAGGTGTGTGGGGCTTTGCTAGCGTGAAAATAGAGAGGGGGGGGCTGAAGACTGGGGGGGGAGAAAGACAGAAATATGGAGCCAATAGGGAAGACAGCCCCAAGTTTCAGTGTGGCATGCCCATGCCCCATCAGAGTAGAAATGAGGAGGGGCGACGAGAGAATCGTCTCCCCGGGGGAGTAGGGTTTAAAGGTGAAGGGGGCTAGGGTGCCCTCTTCAGGCTGTCGTGAGGCTTTGGGAGCTAGGCTGCAGTTTGTTGTCTCTATTCTTGTCCACTTGATTCAGATTGGGACACTCATGAGTCAATCCCTGTCCTCTTTTTTTTTTTTTCGTTGATTCTCTTTTCTTCTTCTTTTTCCCTTCTTCTTTTCTTTATTCCTTTCTTTTCCATTCATTTTCTTTTCTTCCACAGTTTTCTTTTCCAGGAGTTGTCTCTGTCTTATGCGATTTATGTTACTGTACTATCAGTCTCGGTGTATGGCAATTAACACCCTTCTCCTTGTGAAGAGGTCCTGTGCATACTGGGAGAGCACGCGGTACTCCTCTTCCGTGTCAATGAAATGATGTTCAAGTCCTTTGGGGAGGTAATGGATTTTCGTGATGAGGGTGCATCTGAGGTCTTCGTATTGTGGGCAGTCGTAAAGCAGGTGGTCCCAGCTTTCGACCTCCCCGCACGTGTAATTTGGGTCATCGACGAGGCAGAAGCTGAACAGTTTCTGGTTGAAGGGTCCGTGTCCTGTGAGTAACGAGGTCACATCCAGAGTAGGATTACCTTCAACCACATGGCTGGGTAGGTTCCAGTGGTCTATACCATTCTACCGCCAAATGTCAGTTACACTCAGCACTCTCGCTGTGTGTTTTTGATTTCCCTCCCTGGAGTTATCCTCCTTCCCCCTTTTTCGACTGGTGGGGTAAACGTCCCACTTTCAACCTAAGGGATGCCCTCACCTACATCCACTTATTCTTACTTTAATTCCTCCCCCTTTTCCGTACACCCTGTATTAATGCATTCTATCCCCCCCCTTTTTTTTCTTTTCTTTCTTTCTTTTTTTTTTTTTTTTTTTTTTTTTTTTTTTTGATACTTGGTCTCCGTTCAGGAAGCTCAGGCGATCGTGATGGAGACAAGCCAGAGAACAATGGGCAGTCTGGCTACCTTCTAGCGGCGTGCGGGCAACGTGGGTCCCACCAAGGGACCTAAACCAAATTCCAGAACACAATACTACACATAATATAACACAACACTTTTCTGCCATTTACAGTTGTACTGTATTTCTTCACAGCGTAAATATGGCGAGGATATGGGCAGTCATAGGTGGCGCCTGATCCCTAACACTATGCGCAATATGGGTGGTATCTACCCGCTTTGGTTCACATCCTTCGACTATCATCCTTGCTCATACCTTTTTTACTTTAATTTGGCCCAAGAAACTCAGGTGACACTGGTGGAGACCAGCCAGAGAATGATGGGCAGCCTGGCTCACCTCCTAGTGGTGATGGCGTGCAACGTAGGATTCCACTAGGGGCTTTGCGGCCAAATAGCCAGAGGAACAACACACAAAAGTACTGATGGTACCTTACCCTAAATATCATGTTACTATGTTCGGTATCACCGCCGAATGGTCCCATGACTGGCATACGATGCCATGGATTCACAATATTCAATCTAGAGGCTGCTTGTACATGATGGTTTCATGCAGAATGAAACATTACCCCGCATTGCTCGCCCAATGACACCGGTCCCGAAAGCTGGCTATTTTCATCTTCTGTTTCCAACTGCGGCACCTTCATGCCCCATACCCCTCCGACCCCAGCCTTTCGATTTTTGTTAGTTGAAATTATTTTAAGGGCAAAGTTTATATGTTGGAAATATTGCGAGAGAGGACGGACAACGCGCTGTTTTAAATGCAACGTTTTGTTCCTATCAACTGACAACACATTGAAGAACAGTAATGTCTGATGGATACCATTTGCGATCTGAATAAACTTGTTGCATGGCTGCACACTCCTACGTATAGAACAACGTCATTTATGCCTGGTTGGATTTATTCGTAATTGAACAAGGGGACTCGTAGTGAGAATCCCACACTATTGGTATTCAATGGCATTTAGGGAAAATAATGTCATTCTTGTGCATACTTTTGGCGCAGCTTTTTTAGAAAGAAGGATTCAGTTTGTCTGTTTCAGTAAGTAAAAAATAAAATATTTCATGCAATAAATACTCGAAAACTAATAGCATACCACAGTGGCATAGATCGAGAATGTATCTATCTTTGGCTAATGTCACGAAAGTATTGTCTAATTTGGCATCAAAGAAAGTTGTCACCCTGAAACGCTAAACTCATGTCGTTTGTGAAGACCAGGCTCTAAAGTTGTATTTCGCGCTATGAAGTTCTAGTATTATATTTTTAACTATCTGAATTGGTCAGAGTTCTCTGACTAATCTCAACTTCTAAGATTTCTAGAGAAGGTTTCCAGGAGTGGTTGGAACTTCACGAAAGGTAACTTGGGTACTTTAATGCATCACAGAAATGTTATTGGTAGACGTTATTTCCTTTTCAAAAGCTGAAGTCGAGTCATGCTCCCTCCCCACCCCACAGAGAAGCTACAAAAATTGCCTACATGCAGATAAAAACGCAAGTTGTCCTGCGGGAATAGAGGAAAAGATTCACAGCTTACTGCCAGTAAGTCAGTTGAGCTGAAAGTGTTGAATAAGATTTTGCAGCAGTTTCACTCGGAATACAATCTAAAATATTGGAAAAATTTTTCATTCCGGTTTTTCTATGAAGTTTTTAAACTAAGCATTTGGTCCGTAATGCGAAATTGCATTTCCCCTTTCGTTTCGGGTGAAGCTAAACCGAAATTGATTTAAACTGCCTTATGCTGCACTTTTTATGATTTTTTTTCTTTTGAAATAAAAACTGCTTTGCTGTAATCATTTAAAAGCAGGAACATCACGAAGTAGTACGAAATAAATGCTAAGAGAAGTCAGAGCACGACCAATAATTTTAGATTAACGGATGTCGGGAACTCATTGAAATTCCGTGGACTTCATAAAACATCGTGGTGGGACACTGCGCCTTGCAATTACTTTTTAGATTTACTGGAATAACGCCATCAATGTAACTGTGAGGGAAAATCCCTTGTACTGACTGGATTAAGCAGCTTAATTCATAAATATTTGCTCTAAATCTGCTGTCTGTCTCTTAGAATGAGTTTGAGAATTCAATCTAAAAATCTTGAACTGGAAATTCGCTTGCAAATCTTTGTTGTAAAGACAAAATAGATTGGCGTACCTTTAGTGAAAATGTACTGGGTTGTTGCCGGTAATTATTTATGGGATAGGCAGCAGAATAAGCTAGATGGAAAAAATAATAATAATGATACAAAGACGAAAATTCCAGGTACGAGGAATAAACAACATCGGAGGAGCAAATGGGGTGAGTCTGGACGCAACTTCAGGGGGTACGCAAAGGTTCCTGTGAACTGGACAGGAGAGCACTTTTTGGGATATTCCTCAGGTAGTAGTAGTGGTAAGCATCTGTTTGGTTAATAAAACCATTCTGGATCGTTATATTTTGGAGACAACCAACTAGATTTGGGCGCTTTACCACCTCAGGTGTTTCTGCAGAATTTCTTTGCAAAAGCATCTTTTTGCAAAGAAGAGAAAAACGGGAAAGAAAAAAGATGAGAAAGTAAAATATATATCGTTCGTACATTATGAAGTTCGCAATTTTCGAATGCATTTGGAAAGAAAGAGGCATCTTCAGCTATACAATTTCACTGCTTGATTTCATAGTGAGAATTGGCAGGGAGGGCGTTCTTTAAGGGGAATTTCTCCTCTGTTAAAAATGTATCAGAATACTTCAAATGAAAACAGCAAAACTATCCCTGTGGGCAGTTGTCAACTGATTTCATAACATATCCTGCAGTCACGCGAATTGAAATTGGATGTCGAAAGTTTTATTAAGATGAAGATGAGAGCATTATAAGATTTTTAAATGAAGATGTTTAATGACCATTGAAATTCATAGTAGGATGGTTAATTTCATGGTGAGTTATTTATTATAAAGGAGTATGTATGAATTGGTCCAAAAGTTTCAAAACGAGGTTCATGATCTGGAAGATTCAAGAAGTTTTTTGTGCTATGGCTGTAGTTCATTACTGGAAACTGCAGAATTAAGCTGAAAGACGTTCATATGGAACTTAGTAGTTTGTCCATAACGGACAATGACAAGTGTACAAGAATGGTCTTTGGTGAACTTCCAGATTAGCTGACACGATGAGTTAATACTCTGTGTCGTCGGATTGGTATTAAAACTGAAGGGGGAAGATTTTCTAGACCATATAGGATTTCCCACTTTTTACGTGTACAACATACAAATCAACTTCACGCAGCGCAATATGACCCTGGATGTTAATCCGTTAGTAAAGGGCGGTGTCATTCGCAGTCGAAGAAGCCAGAGAAATTCCTACCATAGCATCCTGCCGAAAAGATTATATTAGCGACATTTTTTGACAAAAAAAAAAAAAAATTACGGTGTGATTAGAAGGGATGTGACAACGGTGCTCCGTACTGAAATATGTTTAGGAGGCGTAAAGACTGCAATCTAGACAAAACCTCCAGGGTCAAACCCAAAAAGGATATTTTTCAAGCATGATAAAATGTTTTCTCTCTGTTCGCGCGCAACTGGTTGCACCATTCAAGACCTTCGTTTTTAAATGCCACACACTCCTTATATTTCTGACCTGGCTCCAAGTGTTTATTATTCGGCAAAAGAGTCGTTAGTGGGCAGCTCTTCTGCTCCGATGACGAAGTACATAAAGTTGTGCATGAGTGGCTTAGCAAGCAACCAAAGAAATTCTAAGCACCATTTTTTCGATATCAAAGTGATAAACGAAGTTCCTTACTAGGTTTGAATAAAGAATATTTAAAATTGCCAAATTTAATTTGAATTATCTCGTATCTATGCTCACCCTTAATTTAGAGGGATTTAAGTAATATTTGCTCTTTGGAAAGTCCTTAGAAGGTCACCCCGCATAGTGTTTGTGTAATTAAAAGTGGGAGAACTGAGCAGATATTCGGGGCACAGCTTGAGAGGGAATGCGTGCGAATGACGGGTTATTATGAGAGTTCTGCAGTGTATGTAGCTATGCCTTTGTCGTGAATTGTATATTCTTAAGGGACGTTACAGATAGATGTTAGTTTCTTCACACTTTGTAATGCGGAGGTTGTTGGAAAAAGCCCAGTCATTCAAAGTGAATCAAGTCAGAATACAAATTCCGAATGTCCTTTTGAGTTTCAATTTTATCAATTCATATTTGCATCATTACGAGTTTATTCTGTATATTAAGTATTTGCGGTATATAGAAAAAAAACTGTTTTGTAAATCATATCTCTCTCTCTCTCTCTCTCTCTCTCTCTCTGTGCACACGCCTATCTTCATCCGAATCTGACTTAATTAGTACCTCAAAGTGGCGGCTCGTAGGTGTTCTCGGAAATCGGAAACAAGACTCTGGGAAAAGAGGGTGGGTGACGGGCTTCTTCAAACGCAGCTGTTGCTGTCAGACACGAAAAGTTAAAATGACTGACACTTTATATTCGACAAAAAGGTCGTCTGTTTTAGGAAAACTCGATGTGCGACTGAATCAACGAATTTCAACATCACAACCGAAACTTTTCGGATGAAGTGGAAGATTGAGAGAAGTGGGGGGATTCTGTGATAAACGTTTTTAAAATAAAACCACTTTCCCATTGATTTATTAAATTAAAAAATACTAAAACATCAAGTTGACCAGTTGATCCAATTACGATTTAAGCCTAAATTTCTCAACGACAACTCGCATCTGTGTTCTCTGGCCAACTGAACTTTAACTCCAAAACCACTGGCTAATTTGAAATTGATGTGAGAATCGTATGTTATATGGACATTTGTGTCAAGAAAAAAAAACTGTCTGTTATCTCACAGGTAAATCCCAGATTTTATTACCCCACATTGCGGGACCTGCTAACTATGGATTTGAGTGAAATGCTTTTTAAGAAATTCCCTCGGTCATCAACGAGATTTGAACTAATTCTCTTCAAATCTAGCAAGATTTGCAACAACAGAGAGAGAGAATAATGGCTTAAAGTTGATAGCAGGTAAGCAGATGTTAGGGTCTGTGGAAAGGAAAGAACGATTAAGAGTGATTTTTTAATGAGATTTGAAGACCGGAGATGATAGGAGTACATAGGATCTATTGCAATCCCAGATGTAATGTCTGGCATGTTAAAATAAAACCCAACACATCCCTCCACATAAAAATGGTTTATTTGCGATGAGAGTGAATTGATTATGACACTCTTTTTCCAGAAGAAGCAGATATTTCTCTCACAGCTTAGTTTTTTTAAATAGTTACAACACCCGTTGACGTCATCTGTTTAGTGAACGCCATTATAGCAATCTGACCTCTATAGTTCATGGAATGGATGCGTAATCTCTTCCGGAATTCAGGCTGCGTACGTCAAAAGTGTGCGTTCACTGGTGTCATTTTGAAGCTTTCCAGCAATCCTTGGTTGACATCGTTGGAATACTAAAGTGCTGCTGGGTTTGGAATTGAATTCAGAAAACAAAGGTCCGATGGGATGAAAGACCTCCATTTGAGAGTAAAACTGGTTCAGTGTGACCTGGCCTAAGATGCTAATGCGCCTTAAAACTACCACTAACAGCGAATACGTAGTTTTATTAAATTTCATTATCTCATTCTTCCAGTGATGAGTAGTTGAAAGAGTTCAGCCATTGAAAGTGATTATCATTCTGACATATCTTTGAATCATGTAGAATTACGAATGTTCTTTCATTGCTGAATACACCCGGATCTGTGATATTTTGTGGATATTATTTCCTATTTCATTTCTCGTCTATCAGTTGACTGGAAAGGAGGGGGGGTGATATGTGGTGTGCCATTATTAAAGATTCAAAGATAGCACTATTGCACCTCTTGATTTTTGGATTAAGATATACGATGGGGCAGAGGTGCATCGTATTGGCCTCTTCTTCTAATAGGTTGGAAAGAGCTTTTTGCTGTAACAAAATTCTTACTTCAATCTTTTAATGGTGGAAGCAGAAATATCTACAGAGAGAGCAGTTATTTCATTACGCGATTTTCCTTTATAGAAAGCATTTAAGTATCAATTATTAAAATACTTTACTAAACGAGCCTTACAAGCTTCCTCTCTCTCTCTTTGGTTTGTTCTTCAACAAAAGCTAAGTAGTTAATAAAAAAAATTATATCGAGTGGAAATAAATAAACCTAAAACACTCGCCATTGTGGTTGATGGCAGTGACTCATTACAAAATATTCTAAAAGCTTATTCTAAATCATAATTAGTTATTATGCACATTTCAATGTAAAAAAAGACACTTCCTTTTGCCATATTTCAACACTTTTCCATATTTATTTTGCCATATTTCGCACTATTGAATACGCTGTACATCCATTCAGTCTGTGATTTGCAGATCCATTCGATCTGCAAATCACATTGAATGGATGGAACTACTATTTTTTATAATAGGCAATTTACCATTCATAAAAAAAAAAACCTTTTTTTTTTTTTGCACAAAACGTTTTGAAAAATCGGGAAAAGGACACGAAACATTTATTTGATCAGAATCGTTAAGATGCAGAAACAAATCAGCTTCCGAAGAGGTTGAAGGTCAGATGTTCACATAATGCAACAGCGACGTGGTCTGATTTTGTTTATAAATCTTTACTCCATCTTAGTCTTCATAATATTAGGAAAACGTAATGTCTGCTTCTTATCTCAAGCCAGTTAGGACAGTGAATGTCACCAAATCTTCGGTTTCCAGTGTACGCGAAAGTGCTAAATTAGTTCTGGGAGGAACTACAAACCACTCTGAATAGGTCACTAAGGAATATAGTGACTGTATTCTGCAAACGATATATTTGTTGTTGTTATAGTCAGTCTCTCACCAAATATGGAGACCAGTCCAAGCTTCCTTAAATCACAGAACTGCATCCGGTTTAAGATTTGAAACCATTTGAACACTAAAATGTTTCATACGCTGTCTGAGAGAATATTCTTCTCTTCCTTATGATTTTTATACTACACGACCATTCCTTTCGGGGATAGGGGATCGGAACGATTTTATTGGATTTATTTTACGTCGAACTCTGCGGCCTCGAGCTATCTGGGGATGGAGCTCTATCGAGGATGGCACCATGCTCTCTAGCTTTCAATCGCAAGATGTCCAGGCTGGAACGTGGGCCTGGTTCCAGTTTTCCTCCCGTCACCGAGTTCAGAGCCAGGAAAGATGATGCCGATGGTGCTATGGATGCTGCTGAGACGGAACTGCCAAGACAGGATGTGAGGAGATTCGACTTTGTTAACACTGGCGGTGGGGGTGGTGCGTGCGGATGTGTAACCGGAGGTAAACCTCCCGAGGTTGTGGGTGTTCCCGCAGCTGAGCTGAACATGTAGACGGACAACAACGCAGAGCTCAGAGGACTCACGGTTTTAGGCCAAGAGGACGGGTGAGTGACTGGAACGAAGCCGTGACCGAGGCCCGAACTAGCTCCACCGTGGAGAGCCAGCATGTGTCCTAATCCTAAGGGGGAAGGAATGCTTCCAAGACCTGGAAGGGAACCTCCGTGCATTGCAGAAGCCCAGAGAGTATCGGACGAAGGAATTCCGAGGGAAGTATGTCCGGGGGCGTGAAGAGATGGTGCTGTATAAAGTGTTGGCAGTTCCCCCGGTCTGGTCAGCATTGGGTCCGATCCAGAAGTAAAATTAGGACTGTCTCTTCCCAGGGCCTTCTCTCGTTTCCGCCATTTGGCTCGTCTGTTCTGAAACCACACCTGAAATAGAAGTAACCAAACATTACCATTCATTTCACACGAACTTATTCTTCAAATATATAAGAAAACATAAAATCCATTAAATTTTAATTAATTCAGCTGTGTTTGCAGATAACGGGGGAGGATTGAACTGATAATTGAAAAATGCTTGAAGATAAATGATTTTTTGAAATAAGCGCTAGTTCAGTAATGGAGCACGAAAAATATCAATAATATCGCTCTCTTCCGAACTAAACCAAGCCATGACGAAACTTTTAAGTTGCACTATATAAAATGGCCCTGAAGAGCAATGCACATATGAACAGGTAAATTTTTAAAGGCAATGCGTACCACCGATGAAATGTACATCTTTGGCCACATTATTACGATATCGGATAATACCGGACTAGGTCGTTCTTTCTGTGAGTATTTTGACTGGATCGAAATCCAGAATTAATCAGGACAGACAAATATGCTCAAGATTTTCTTCAGATTTGTCGCGTCTCATTGGACTAAGCAGAATAATCACCATAGGATGGGATTGCCCAAATTTGACTTCATAAGTTAGCTAAACTTGAACTTATTAAATATTTGCTTTGGAAGCAGTTCTTCTAGGTAGCAGTACATGAAGCCAATTTTTTCTAATACAATTGAAAGAATTTATGGAAATCTTTTACTAACACCGATTTTAGTGCCCTTGACCAATGCTGCTAGATCTATCCCAGAAAGCCAAAATGTGTCTCTTCTGAAAGATCCTGTTTTCAGCCTAATTTTTAAATTGCTTCACCAAGAACAAGCCGACCCAAGTGCTAAAACCGTACCAAAAGAGATGCATTTGGATTTTGGAAGGAGTCCAACATACATCCAGGACACTAAAATCGAATAATAGTCAACGTGTTCTACACATGTTTCTAATTGTGGTAAAAGAAAATGGCTTCATGCCGAGCAATAAAAGGGGGTGGGAAGCAAATAAATAGTAAATTCAACCTTAAACTTAAAAGTCCATCTGGAATTTTTGGCTATTTCTCGTACTATAAAGCCAGTCCACGTCATAGATTTTGTTGATTTTATTGCATCATATATGGTGTCCCAGGAGGAATCTTCCAAACTTCAGGAGGAGTTGATTCCTTGAGTGCTTTTTAGTGAAGAAAAAAAGTTCATATCAACGTGTGTCCGATTCTGAGCAGTTATGGAGTTAACTGTTTGAAATAAATAAAATAAAATAAAATCATTGCCTATTGTGAATAAGTATAACACTAGGCATTTGTCTGATTATTCTTATCTATTTTAAATTATTTTTTGCCATTCAAAACTGCATTGTCATTTGTAAGCTACAGATTTGCAACCGTTCAGAATCGGAAACATGTTTTATGAACTATTTGCTTAAAATCAGTCAAAAAAAATGAAACATTGAAGTGCCAATTTCCCTTGGGACGCACTGTATAATCTTATAATAAGTTAAGATTGTATTAAATTTAGACCGTACAGGAAGTATCCTTATTTCCCTAACTTCGAAAAAATGATTTTGTTATTAAAATTGAGGCGTTATTATATAGCAAAATAAAAACTGAATCATTTACTAAGTTTATCTACATTTTATATAAAAATTTATCATCGTCGTGCACAGCCCCATGCAGCAGTCAATTAAAATTTAATTCATTCTTTATTTTCGTGTTCCATACATGGCACACTTGCGAATCGATCCTTACTATCTTGTATGTGATGATTGATGAGTTGAAAGGATTCTTTTCCACGTTAAATTATCATTTTGGGGTGCCTACTCATATAATAGAAAATCTCAACTACGAACAACCCTTAAGATAGACACCCTTAAGAACAACCCTTAATAAAATATGATATTCCCAGGGAACTGGACGGTATTACATAACAACATCATATCTCAAGATGGTGGAGTTGAAAAACTTTAAAACAAAAATTAAATCGATTTTCCGCAGTTAATAGCAGGGTGGGTCAGTGGCACGACATTCCAAAACATCCATAGCGTTATAGGTTGTACTTACATTAAGAATAAGGGGGGTGGTGGTCTTGGTGTACTCTGAGAAGGACAATTTTATTTCGCCACCTTTTGCAACAAGACTGATACACTCTGTTATTCAACATTTTGAAATAAGTTAAACGCAGGAACCGTTAATTCTGCTTCAAACTTTTTGTTTCCTTCAAAATAGTGCTGGAAGAAGACTGGAGAAATCGTAAGCCGCTATGCAAAAAACTTTCGGGTTTTTTTCTTGAGTTAAGTTTCTGAAGACACTTTCCAATTAGAACTTTGCTAATATTTCGAGTCTGTCCCAGCTCCTCCGATTTAACCAAAGTGTTAATCTCAAAACGCGATCAGGTTGGGTTTCGGTTGCCGAAAAATTGGATACACACTCGCGTGACACATTTCGAAATGTCTATGTTACCATTCATTCGCCTTTTCAATGAATCGCGAGCAGCAACAAAACGAAACTTTCCATCCAGCAGAAGACTTATTAATAAACTATTACGCGTGAAGTTTTGAACTAATTCGGCAGTCTTTTCTGATTGGAGTAATTTTGCTCGCTCTAAGTGCAGCGCGAGAAAGTGTTAATTATTAATTACGCTCGAACACGTTCACGTGCCTTTTGTGCTTGAAGTGCTCATTCTTGCCGAACAATGCACTTGCACGCGAATGGAAGTATTGGAAATGAAAGCGTTATTTCGATTATCCGTTCCTATTTAGTGGCAAACGTCGTTAGGCGTGCTAATTTTTAATCGTCTCTTTGAGCCTATTATGGCGGCTGATTGGTTTGAATAGGACGCAAATTGCGCGAAATTGCTTTTCGTCAATTTGCGTTTAAATAAAACCCTCACCTTAAGCATTGCCGATCTAATTTTTCGGCCCTAATTGATTTTTTAAATATGCGGGAACGAAGCGAAGAGTGGCGTCCTGTTGGAAGCGATATGACGGTTCATGGTGCGGCGGTGATGTTGACAGGCCGGTTCATCATTTAGCGAAATTAATGGCACTTCCTGCTGCACCGCCGAACGCCACGCACCAGTTCCGCTGACGCACTAACGCAAATATTTAGTGGAGCCTTGGAAATCATTTAATCCTCCATATTTTTCGGGAAATCATAGTTTAATGAAAACTCTCGAAGGCACCGCAATTTCCGTCAGTGCAATCCCTCTATTACCTCTAATGCTGTTTAGTGCGGAACAATTAGTGTGATTACTGGTTTGGGCGCGCCAGAGAGCGCATTACCAGCCTCGAGGCCTTCGCCGCTTCCCCTCAGTCAAAGCTGAACAAGTGGATGGAGTGCTCCAGTTCGTTGCTGCAGATTCTCGAGACGTTTCCTGCTCTGCCACTAATACGTAAAATGCGCGAGCGTGCACTATGCCTGTTCTGGTGAATAAGCGGTAATTGAGTCTGAACAGCTGTTATGAACGCACGGATCCCGCTGTTTCCCTCCCCCCCCACTCCCGTATCTTCTTGTACGGGATATGAAATTTAAATAAGTCTTTTAAAAGTCCATGAATTTTAAGCAATTGCTTGTCTATAATGTCTGAAAATTGCGTGTTTTTGTAAAGTAAGCTGCTTTGGAACGAACCTCTCGTTTAACATTTTCTGTGCCCGCAGTGACAGATTTGCAGCGAAACTTAATCCGTTTTATTCCCTCGGACGGTGACTGTGCCCAAACTTAGCTTGTCGATCTAAAAATTGCATAACGATCCAATTTCCCTACGTGAAACCAAGGCGTGCTTAAAACGAAACAAAAGTCTGCAGTAAAGATCAATGTGTTCGAGCCTCCCGAAGGGTGCATCCATCCCTTGATATTAGGCCGTATAAAACATTTTTTAAATAGAATTTTCCATAAATATGTTTATCCTGCTCATGAAGACATTCACGTGGACCAGCCCTCTCTAAACCACGATAAGATCTCTCTGTTCCAGCGAATCATCGTCCATTATCCTTGACTAGTTCTTTTTTCCACTGGAGAATATTGCACCAGCTTAATTTTCATTTCATGTCCATTAAAAAAAAAAAAAAAAAAGAGTAAAATTTACCCCGTATCTCAATTGCGATTCAAAAATACCACCTTACCCTCTTTCCAGTAATAGCAGATACACTTTACGTCGTTTATATTGGGATTTAATCGGATCTTGACTGGATTATGCAACTCCTATCCAAAAAAATATTGGCCCAGAAAAAGTAGTACTTAGACTAGATACTCACCACAGTGCTATAAGGATTACTTTAAGATCATTCACAGCATTCCACACACTATCCTCACTTCATCTTCGGAGAAAAATGCTGCTACTCATGCAGCAAAAATATGGCATCTTCCCTTTCCATTCCATCTGGTGATAACCTGTTTGAGCTCCACTGTATAGCCTTTTACACTAATAAAACGCAATTTAAACAAACCAGTTGAGATCGGCACAAGATTAGTACGGTGCTGGAATTTCTGTAGGGATAATATTTTTCAGGACACAAATACGTATGACTCTACTCGATATCTCAAGAAACTCCATGCTGCATACGTAGCCACACAGTCGTAAGATCACCGTCGTCCCACATCGGGTGGAAAAGACTTGAGTTCAAATCTGATCAGTGGAGTGTGGAATTTTTATGGGCATTTTCTCAACGTGGCTGAGTTGGTTGGTTTCAGGTACCATGCTTTCTTCTCCAGAAAACTCGTGTTTTCCATGCGAAACAGGAATATTGACCATAGAACACACGCAGTTCTGTGTTAAGTAATGTCCTAAATTGCTGATGTGTTTAAAAAAACCCAGAAAACAACATTCGTGGTGCTACCAAATATTCACCGATGGCTCAAAAACAGGTACGGCAATAGCATCGGTTCCATCTTTTCTAGTTCTGCATTCCTTTCAGTAAAAGGCATTGTTTATTCTGCAGAACTGTTTGTAATTAAGACGGCCCGAGGTTATGTTTCAGTATACTGTCCAACAAACAAACAGTGATCTATTCTGATTCCTTGAGAGCATTAACAGCAGAGTAACCCAACGATAACATACATTGTCTTGAAACACTTCAGGTCACAGATAATTGCACTGCACGATTTTAACTAGTCACATGCTGCCCGACATTGGGTCATGTAGGTATCCATGGAGATGGATATGCAGACCAAGTTGCTAAAAATCGAACGATTTATTTAATTACCAAGGAACGAGTATATAGACTACAAATGAATTATAATCAAACACATGTAAAGAACATTGGATGAAAATCTGGCACACCCAAAATAGGTAACAAAAACTGTTGCAATTTAAACAGGAATCTCAGTTATGGGCTACAAGCATGAAATTGAATAGGTAGGAGGAGGTAGTCCTATCGAATCGCAGATAAATATGGGTACACTTCATCTGACCCATATTTATCTGGTAACAGGGAAGGACCTGCATCGCAATACTCTGAACAATTTCCAAACCAATTTCTCAGATACAAAAACCTTTATTACACCTTATAGGGAACAATACAAGTCGAACTGAGTTCTTTATGTTCTTGAAGCAGATACAATTATTTAATCGATTTTAACGTATAACACAATGTTGTTCTTAATGTCAGATTTCCATTGTGCATATAAATAGACAAGATTTGGCCTTAGTAGCCATTGTGCCACTAAATAATATTATGCAACAACCTTAACCAACAAATCCCATTTTAAGCTCATTCTTTGGCTGCTCTCGCTTTCAGGTGCTTTTACAACAGGTGAGCTCTAACAACAGCGTCTCTAAATAAAAAAAAAAAAAAAAACATTTAAGGCCCAAGAATCTCTTGAATCTTAAATGGGCTCAAGAGATTGTTTAGCTGAAGGGAACCAGTAGACATTCACGGAACACATGAAGGGGAATACAAATGCTGATGCTAATATCGCTCCAGACCAACACTATCATCACAGTAGCCATCCCGTTTCTTTGATAGTGGAGGGACACCGTTGACTTTTCGTCTCTAGATTCGAAGCTGTCTGGAATCTGGTTGTCGGCTGAATTGAGATTCATCTGAAAAGAGCGTTTTCTAGCTTGCCTCCCGGTGGCGATAACTATATACATGTACTCCTGAAACGAGCAATGCTGAATTTAGGTAGTCTGGAGCCCTGGCGCAGAAATTTTAGCTACTTGCCATTACTGGATTCATGAAGTAGACAGCAAGCTATTTTCTTTTGATTATGCACGATTAAAAATGCCAAAAAGTTTTTTTTCTCTTATTCATCTGGTGATTTTTAAAGCAAACTCCCTTGGCAACAAATTGAGAAAATTCTTCATAGTTCGGCGTTAATAAAGTCTGATGCTAAGCTGCTCTACACCACTTGAGTTAGTGTTCTGTCTTGTGGGGAATTTGGTAGCTGTTTTTCTCGTGATTAGTACATGCACGCACTGCTGTGACTGCTCGGTAAGTTTTCTACACACACGTCTGCAACAGCAGCGCCTTACCAGACTTATTACTCAGAATTTTTTTCTTATTTCCTTAAATACAGCCTATTAAAAGAACGCATTGAAGATATTCTTACGAACGTAGCAAGAAAGCGAAAACGGAAATTAAAACATCCAGTTTGATGCTGCTGGAGGAGCAGGAGATGGAAAAGCACACATAAGATTTTACACTGAAGAAGACACTTATTAAATGATTGAAGATTTGCGACTTTTCTTGTTACCTGTCTGGATAATTTAATTGTCTCACCTCGAAGTGAAGAGTTACACCAAGTATGTTTGCACGTCCAAGCATTCAGGCGCGTGTGGAAGGCAATATTCTTGGGTGCTCGTGTTTCTGCCGTCTCTTAACTCTGTTCCAAATGCATTAGTATTATTTTAGTAAAGGAAAAATGACTGTGGGTCGCTTCGGGGGATGTTTTTTACTTTCAGAAATTGTCGAGAAGCAGTGCGTTATAAACTGGAAGTGTCTTTCCCAGGTGCAAGGTGACGCCAAACAGGACGAGGGATTACATACTTCAGAAATAATTAGCGTCTGAAAAAGAAAGGAATGCATCTGATTGAATTTAGTTCATTCTCAGCTCCTGCCTTAGGTGTTTATTAATTTTCATCATATTATTATTGTAAAGGATGATTCTCCACCAATGGATGACGATCCCGAAAAGCAGTCTCCAAAAAGATAAGCCACTGCTGGATTATTTCCAGTTGAGACATATTTATAGTTTTCTCTAAAGAAGAAATTATCAATTTTGGGAAATTAAAATGGCAAAATTGTGTTGCGCTTTTAAAAATTCTTCCAGAGGCATTACAAATATGCAATTGGTGTTCAAAATGGACCTGCAGCACAGTGTTCGACTTGAAAAATGTGAGAAATAGAATAATGTCGTGGATCATAACTCTTGCAGCAACTTATTGACCACTGAACTTTTAGTCGTTGGTTTATAGTCCTGTCTCGCCCATCATTCAGAATATTCCTCCATTTATTTTACTAAGCCCCTCATCAATACAATATAATCTTCAAACAAAACCCCCTGTCTGTTTTCCAAATTCTCCAGATCACATTTTCTAAGCCATTCCTCAGAGGGATAATGCTTAGCGCTGTTCACCAATCCAGTCTCCTTTATTTACATCTTTTCCAGAAGTTAGGATATCTTTCTTTAGGTGTGACCTTCGTACTTGATAAAATATTCCAAGTGGCATGCATCATCATCATCTACTTCCAGAATTCCGATAAACCATAGACTAACACAGATTTGATTGAACTATTAAAGACCTTAAAGATTGCGCAAACTAAACGCTTGAAAGCATCTTTACTCTTTCTCAGGTGACAAATTTCAATTGAGAAAAGAATAATCGCAGAAGGGCGTATGAAAATTTGCTTTTAGGAATAAAATCGTAATAAAATAGAAAGATAAGCAGTAATAATTCGTTGTATTTAAAACTTTAAATGGGCTTCCACATAAGGTGTCTGAAACCTCTGACCACCCCTCGTTTCACGTTAGCATTATATGCGAATGGAAAAAAAACCAACCATAATTACCTGAACTCTTGCTTCGCTCAAGTCAAGCCTCATCGCCAGCTCTTCCCGCGTGAATACATCCGGGTACTGAGTTTTTTCAAACGCTCGCTCCAGTTGGTGCAGCTGATACGTTGTAAACGTTGTTCGACTTCTCCGAATCTTCCTCGGTTTATCTCCGCCTTGATCGGCTTCCTCCGCAACCTCTTCGTGGTCTCTGCTCGATTCGTGCGCGATCCTTTCTTCTTTATCCGCAGCCGTCGCTGAAGAAGACGAATAAGGACCATTTATGGGAAGAATAGAAGACTCCCCGTCCACCGGCGTGCCGTTCTCAGTGCCCGCGGGCTCTTTGGTGGTCGTGGAAACGGCAGGCTTAGACCCCGGAGCAGGAGGGGTGTTCTCTCGGCGCTCCTGAACCAATTTATTCAGAGTCTCTCGAAGTTTCCTCGAATCTGAAGCTGCTGGAAGATCATTAAAAGAAAACTATTGACAGGAAATATTAGATTATGAACGTTCTATATATTACTAAAGAATATTATAGACGGGACAACACAGTCAGGTTTGAAACTAAATAAAAAAACAAACGAAGGTGACAGAATTTATACATTTCGCTTTTTGAGCCAACTTTTCTAAACTTGGAGTCGTACTAAACTTGTTGCCTAAAAGGAATACAGAGATTCGCTTGTCGTAATTGTTATTTTAATGTCAGTTTTACAATTTTGATGAAAACTACTAACATCTTGGTAGCACCCCCTCCAACTGACTTTTGAGACCTGTGTTCTACCCTCTTGCTTTTCTGGATTCGGTCTCTCAACTTTCAGTTTGAAATTTCGTTTCGAAAGCTTAATAGAAAGGTAACAATCAAAATAGATTTCTCTGTGAAAGGAAAGCTGATTGGTGTGGAGTGTCCAGCAAATTGCGTGTTTCTATTTCTGAAAACCTTCCATATTTCTGACACGCTGTTCATAAGCAGTTCGTTCACAATAGCGATAATGAACGCAGCTTTCACGAGATGCGAGAGTTTGTTTTCGGCTGTCCATATTTGTTAAAGCGAAGACCGCCTATAAAGGAATACTTATTAAGCATAATAATGAACCGCAGTATGACCTTTTTGATCGGATATTGTCACCGCTGTCTGCCCATCAATTAGTGTAAAATAACTTTAATTGAACTTAAAAATTCACGAGACAGTTCCGCATGAGCCACAAAGGTACGAAATTTTGGAGTAATGTTGTTTTGCCCCATACTGCGCAAGATGAGGATTTATGCTGAAATTAGTCAAGAAATAGTGCAGAATTTAGCTAGAATATAAAAATTTCGAATCTCTCTTTGAGAATGATTATTTAAATTATCTTAAACCGATTTTCAAAAGAAGGGTTGTTCGGGTGGCACCAGAAGCAACTTGACTGATATAAAAAGACATGGAAATATGGACTAAATTAAATGGAAATATTCAAAACCTTTACTCCTGGACTTATCTAGTCCATTTACGAAGTCCAGTACTGACCTCTTAGTTTAAAATGAATAAATTCTGGATTTTCCTTCCATTTCTAACGTCGATTTGCCCGTATACAATTTCTATTCAGTCTGTCTACGTGTTCCGGTCCTGATCCACGTTTACTCGCCTTCTGTGGTCATTAATTTTGGTTTTCCAGAAGCTTTTAATCCTTCTTTTAAGAGCCACAAATAAGTATTCCTTAGTGGGAACAGATTAAAATTTGTGAGCTTCCTCCCCTCCCCCCCCATAAAGAAACAAAATGCACTCTGATTTCGTGGTATTTCAAACGCAAAAATATAAAGGATTTAAAAATAAAGTATATTTTTAAATCCTACGTTTTTTCTGCTTCTGGTTTTGATGCATCTGGCATTATGTCTCAATTCATTCTTCATGTTTTAATTGCGTATTAAACAGTTTTAATTCTTACCTACACGTTTTGATTTTGCTTATTCGATGGATAAATGATTTGCAAGTTGTCATTCTTTTAAAATTGGCCTCTCCTTTGTAAGTTATTGGGATGATATATCTAAAAATTTAGAGATCGAATTAAATTAACGAACAAAAGTGAATTAAATATAATGGAAATAAAAGAGGGAAATTGTTATTACTTAAACTCTATTGAACATTTCGCGTCGATCTTTACAGAAGAAAGAATCTTTGTGCTGAGGAGAAGCAGTGCGAGTGAAACTGAGCAGTATGAAGAGTTAGCTATATTGAAATTATAGATGATTTTTCGAAAAACATCTATTCTAAAGGCAACTAAGGCTTCTGGAATTGATGGCACATACTTAATAATTTTGTGGGAGACTGTGAGCATATTGGACCGTTAATTATGAGGAAATTATTGGAATCGAGTGAGAATCCTTTGGATTTGAAAAGTGGCATTTCATAAAGAGGATTTTTGGAGCGAAGTTGGTAACTACAGACCAGTCAGTCTGACTTTAATGGTAGGGAAAACCATGGAAGCAATGAAAAGGTTACAATAAAAGGACATTTATAAATAGAATTCTTAAGAATACGCAACACTATTTTTGTTAAGGGAAAATCATTAGCATCTAACTTGGTTATTTTGACAGTTACTCACTGAACGTTGGAAATAATTTCGACCTTGTTTATTTAGATTTTAGAAAATTTTGACGCAGTCCCTCGTGAACGGTTACTGTATAAGCTGGAACTCGTTTAGATCACAGGTAAGATTCTAAGTTGGATCGCAGGGTGGCTTCAGGGCCGGAGACGGAGGATCGTAATCAATGTTTACTCTTCTGGAACCACTGATTTCACGCGGAGGTGGTAGGATTTTTTTTGTGTAGGGTATTCCCGGCTTTTCAACTCGGAGCACACAAATCGGCCCATGAACACACTCTTACAGATAAAATACGCTACACGGATATGGGTGACAAGCTCCAGAGCTTTTAAAACGATAATTTAATTTTTTTTTAATTTGGTCAGTATTGTATATTGATAACTGTGACAGCAGAGCACAAACAGGACACAGAAGCCATTGTTGACAACAGGTGGTATTTGAGAAGTACAAAACCATTTATTAATGCTGCGCGAAATATGGGTTTTTCTGAGAAGAACGTGTTTTATTTGAACACTCCCTTACATCCATATCGTTTCTGCAGTAACTTTTAGTAATAGATACCCAAAGGGACCTGTGTGTGAAATTACACCGAAGTAAAACACTGAGAACTGGTTTGCGCTTTTGATGAACATATTTTTTTGTAGAATTGCACTGAACACGCTAAAGAAAGAGATTGCATGTCAACTTTCATCTGTGAACAGCAGCTGATGTACACCCACCTTCAGAAAACATACGGGAAGTGTACCTTCTAATGCATTAACTTTGAAATACGTTTCAAGGGAATGTGTCATGTCAGGAGTGTTGGGTCTTGTCATTGTGCTTCCGCTGTACTAACTCCGAGGACCCACTAATTTCTGGAGCTTTAACCGCTACTTATGCATAAATCCCTTACTGTCTGTGAATACGGATATTTAAAGTTTAGTTTGCGTGTAAAGAAAGAAGTGACTGTAAGAACAGTGTTTTTTTTTTCACCGACCATCTTAGCATCGTATTTCATCTCTGTTGGTTAATAGCGTGACGAGTTTTTATAAATCCACGCCCCTTTTAGTAAGGAATCCGGTTTCCAACAAGAAGCAAACGTTTATCTAATGTCGGCGTTATGAAAGGTCTGTTTGAGTCCGTTCAAATTGAAAATTGGATGCGTTCTGAAGTGTGACATTTAATTCAAGTGAATCAAGACGTGTGGTGATAACATTAATTTTAGAGCTGCTTTCTGTTTCGTGTATGGTACTCGTCAATAACAGTTAATTGATATCTTCTGCCTGCTAGGGAAGGTTGTTAGACACGCAATTTAGTTATTGGTTTCGGCTGTATAGTCAAAAACATTCTAGAATTCTGTTGATAGAAGATATTTACTCAAGCTGCACAGAGCTCCTGTCCTTGAATTTTTGTTTTCTTTTATTTATAAGAATAAAAAGAATAAGAAAATGGAAAAATGAGGATAATGATAGGTAAAAAAGCTTTTGTGAAGCATATTAAGTGGAAGATTAGGAATTGGTTTAAGGAAAAGATTCCCGCGATGTTTAATATGCAGTGTGCGACTTTGTGAAGTAGTGACATGGATGCTATTGGAAGACTGGATAGTTTTGAGATGTGGACATGGAGGAGAATGGAAAAGATTTTGAACCTCCGAAGACAGATGTGAGCACATATTGCCTTACTAAGCATCGTACTGTTGGCGTGTCTTCTCCTTCACCGTAATTTTTGTTTTAGTTTACAATTTTCCCAATCTTTAACAAATCATACGGATCCCAAAAAATAATGTATTTCTCCGATTTTTAAGAAAAATTATAATTATCGAGTACTGTTATGCCAACGAGAAACTGCAGAAATGCATTATAGGTCTTAATATAATAAATTAGTCGATTTATTGGATGGCTGCCTTCTACAGCAGCATGCCAAAGAGGCAACAAGAGAGAGCAATACTCTTGATCTGATTATCAGCAATGATTATTCATCAATTAAGAGTTTACAGATAAAGGAACCACTGGGTGGCAGTGATCACAATGTGCTGGATTTACTTAAAAAGTAACTATCGTAAAGGGTAGGATTTTTGCTTTTGTAAAGGAGGCTACCTCGGTCTCAGACAGTTTTTAAATTCTGTACAGTGGGACCACTGTAGGATGATGTTACCATAAGAAAATTCTAAATGGCAAGCATTCAAGGAAATACTTATGGAAGCTTTTCCATTCAAGGCTTAGACCTAAATGGATGTCAGATGAACTAATGAGAGTCGTGGCAGAGAATAAAACTACATGGGATGCATATAAATTATCAGGTGATACAGATACCTATGGTAGAAATAAACTAGTTTGCAGTCAAGCCACAAAAGAGGTTAGGCAAACCAAGGCAGATTATGAGAAATCTTTGGCAAAAAAAAAAAAAAAAAAAAAAAAATAGCAGAAACTTCTTTACTTAGAAAGAAGGGGATTAGTTATTTACAAACTGAACAAGTATTTTGCATCTACATTCACACATGCGAAATGCCAGACGTCTATCAAACTCTAACGGAGAGCTGAATGATTTTGTAATAACTGAGAGGAAAATCGAAGAGAAATTATTGAAGTTAAACATAAGAAACGCACCTTGGGGTGTATAGGATCTATCCAGTTATATTAAAGGAGGCAGCAAAGGAGGTAAGAAAACCCTTAGCCATAATTATAAGAGCATCTTTGGATTCAGGGGAAGTTCCCGCGAGCTGGAGATATGCGAATGTATCCCCAATTCAATGGGGGACGAGAGAACAAACAATGACAAGAGTAATTATAGATATGTTAGTTTAACTTCCGTTCCAGGTTAAATACCGGACTCATTGGTTAAAGAAGTATCGCTGGACCATCTAGACAGGACTGCAGTTATACTTCAGACACGGCATCGGTTTGTTAAGGGAAAGTTTCGTCTGACCAGTTTGATTAACTATTACGATGCAGTCACCAAGGAACTGGATGCAAAAAACAATTATGATATCATATACTGTACTTTGATTTCAGGAAAGAGTTTGATACTGTTGTGCAAAGACTGCTATACACATTGGAGCAGTGTGGCATTAAGGGAAAGTTACTACTGTGGATAAAAGTACGATTTAGTGGGAGAAGACAAAGAATGGTTATCAATGGATACTACTCTTTGTGGACTACTGTCATTAGTCCAGGGTGCTGGGCCTATTGTTGTTTTCTATATTTATTAATAAATATAGAAAACATATTGATGAAAGCGTATCAAGCTTAATGTTCAAGTCTGTAGATGATGCAAAAGTTGGAAGGGTGGTTAATGATAGTAATGATGGTATTCTACGGCAACAGGATCTAGAAAGGACCAGGATCGGGCAAATTGGTTAAGAAATGGTAAATGAAGTTTGACAAATGCAAAGTACTGCATACGGGTTGCAGTAACCCCAGAGTAACGTACGGAATATGTGGCAGTACACTCAGGTTAGGGAGAATGAAAAAGACGTGGGGGTAATTTGTGCATTCAGATATAAAGTTTGCACGGAGGCTGCAAGAGCAGCTTATGGGATTTCGTCAGTGATGTACAGGAATTTTCTAGTAGGGAAAAGGTGATTATCCCTTTGTATAAGGCAATGGTCAGGTCACTCCTTGAGTACTACATACAGGTCTGGAAGCCTCGTTTTAGGAAGGATGTAGAGTTGCTGGATTGGGTACAGAGAAGGGCAGCGAGATTAGCGCGGGGAAGAAAGGGGCGCTCTTACCATGAAAGGCTGCAATTTTGCAAATTGCAGCGTCTGGAGAATAGGCACTTACGAAGTGGTCCGATTGGGCTGTTCAAGGCTTTGTACGGATTGAGCAAGCGCAGTGCTGATAGGATTCTTCCTGTTGCTCAGAGTACGCACACGAGCGGGTATAAATTCAATTGAGGAAGGATGGTTGCAGAAGAGATATGCGGAAGTTGGCCTTTAGCTAGCAGGTGGTTGTTGGCGGGAACAAAGTTCCACCTGTTGTTGTGGAAGTGGATTGCTTAAATAAATTCACGCATCATCGTAAACAAACATAAAAAAAAAAAAAAAAAACAAACGGGAACTTTTTTTGTAGTTTTTGATGATGCTGTATAAGCTTGCTTCATTTGCCATCACCAGTACTACTAATATTAAATTACGTAATTACATTCGTAATTTTAATTACGTAATTAGAATATTAGACGAATCGCATGAAATGTTCGTATTATGGACATCTAAAGTTAATTCTCCACCAAAAGTAAGAGATGGTGATGTGTGTGCCAGTTAATAGAGCAAATCATTTCCAAGTAAACTGCATTCTTACTTAGACGTACGTTCTATTCGAAAGTAGCAGTCACGTTACCAAATGTTATCGGTTGATGTTATTACTTCATTAATCATTTATGCTATTAAAGTATTTTCCAAAGAAGGTTTGATAACTATCAAAACTTCTTTGGAATATGTATAGTATATCATTTAAAAGTATTCGTTTTATGAACTAAAGTTCAAGTATTAAAAACTTGTTATCTGTTTAGGTTTAGCAGGAGAAACATATAGCGCAGCCGGCTATTCTGGGATTAAATAGATTTAAAAAGTTACACCAAGATAAAGGAAGTAAAGAATACAGAATTCGAGAGCTTTCGTTGCTAAAGAGAACATTTCTGGAATAATCCACCCGATTTAACATGAACTCCATTAAAAAGTAGTGGAAGGATCATTAAATAACCAGAAATATTTCCCAAGTGTTTTGCTGAATATAACAAAAGTAGCGTGGTACTCATATCTAGTGGTCATATCACTTCTTTACCAAGACCGGTCGGCACGTTTCCTTGTGCAATCTATCCATTAATGGGATTATTCGTTGTGCGCTTTGGATATACCCGATGCGATATGCAACAACCACCGGCACCTGAAATTCCATGCATTACATTAAATGAAACCTTTTGATGCGTATGTGACTTACTATGATGTTTAAAAAACTATTTTAGGACGACATCGAATATTTTAAATAGAATATAGTCGGAGTATCCACGCTTGGATGACGTCCATTAATTGCCTAACACATGGATTAGTATTTTCATTATGAATTTTAATATGAATTCTGAGCTTCAGTCGGCACTGCTGCATAATAAAGGAAAAGGAAATGAATAAGACATAAATTGAAATCTTCAGCACACGAATGCTCCTTTTTCCACTTTGAATCTGTCGAACTGAGAAACAAAATAGATAATTGAATTTTTGGAGAAAAAACTCAAGGACTATAAAGGAAACGACCGACACAGAACCTCTCTTGGATTGTTTTTGGATGGAGAACGCTTCCTTGCCATGCGCAACCAAAGCTCCATGAACATTCACAGTTAGAATTTTTTTCTTGAAAGCAACGTTTGAACGGTCCTGTTTTGTAATGACTTCGCTCGGAGTGATTTTTGGCTTCTCCTGCCACGAAGAACGTTTTGCGAGGATGGAACAACGCCGTGCAGTCTGCGCTGAGGTCTGTAATCGATCCTAACATGTCGAATGGAAGCGTATTTTTCAACAGAGTTAAAAGGAAACTTACACGCGTGTAGCTACAAAGTATGTAAGTGAAGCTAAATTTTATACTTCTTTTTTTTGGTCAAAATAAAATGGAAACATCGCTCATGAAGACGGCAGCACTGACTTTACAGCAAATCTCCTTCTTTCTTGTACACGTGCTTAGATGATTCAGTTGTGTAATTCTACTCGCGTTGTTACCTTATAAGGCAATCGTAGCCCACTGGTCAAAGTGAGAGCGTACAGCAGTACAAGCATCTGAGTTGACCGTGGTTAAATGTATGGCGCTGTTCTTATATCTGTTTTGTAAATTTCTCTGACCCTATCTGATTGACTTAGAGTATAATCGAAAAGGTATTTATTATTGTTATATTTTTTACCTGCAGCTTTATCACAGAAACTGGTAGAATGTGTGTGCCTTTTAAGCTTGAAACATGGGGAAACGGAAATTTGGACAAATTTACGATCACTGAAAAGGCACTGGCAGCGAAATTCTCACGCTCAAAACATCAGGAGCTAATACAGACTTCTTCCAGACAAACCAGGTTGTAATGTCTACGATGGTTGTTGTACCACATCATGTAGGATGGACTTTAACATCTTTACCTTGCCAAGTTTCTCAAATATTTAAGAATTTTCTCATGTCCAATAATGATTAAAGTTGTCGTAAAATATAGTTAGCACAGATGGACAACCTTTCTTGTTTTGTTTCTGAGGATGGGCGTTTTCACAGGTGCAGTTAACATACTGTGTTGTATCAGTGATATTTAAAGAGCCTTTTAACAAAGAGGTGGTTGTTTTTATCTATACTCATTAAGGAATATTGTATACAGGTATGGAAATTTCAATTAAAAGAACGTGGCCCTCCTGGAAAGTGGACAGAAGAGCAATGGGATCAGTAATTGGAGCAAATTACTATTACTGTAGAAAGCGGCTGCAGTTAATGTAAATTATTATTCCTGAATTCAAGTAAGTACGTAAGCTGTGACGATCTACAAAATTTGTATTTGATTATTCAAATGGTGAGTGGCTCTAGCTGGTCTTGGGGGTGCAGAAAGAAGGATTGGACTAACGCGTAAATGATGAAAAGATAAAAGAAGTCACGGATTACATTAAACAGTATTCTTATTTTTTCTGAAGCTGCATAAACGTTGCTTTCTTCCATCATTTCCTAATACATTTGGTAATTCAGAAGCGCAAAAAGAAGTCTGCAGTCAGATGCTGTTTTTTCCAACGTGATAATATCTCGTAGTAATAAAAATCTTAATAAATCCAATTGAGACTGCGAACTGTCAACCCTCTTTTTTTACCAGTGACAGTTACAGGATTAGGTATTTGTCTGATTTGAGAGGAAGCTTCAGCAGCGCGAGCGAAAACCAGATTCGTGCAGCCCTCTGTGCATAATTACACGCACCTAAGGGCAGATTTTGTTGACGTCTGGAGTTTTCTAATGTCAGATTCTTTGGGGACTTCGGGAAAGTGCAACCGCTCTCTTCAGGGTTCAGCTATGCCTTCCCTTCAATTCTTGCCCTCAAAGCGGGTTATTAGGGGGGATGCATCATGTGTAAGGTATCCAGGGCCCCGATTGAAAAGGAAACCAAATAGAAACAAAGGGTTAACCTCAGTCGTTGCAAGAATTGGGTAGTGAAATCTTGGACCATCTCTGCTTGTCCAACGGGATCACTGTTAAGATATAGTATCATTTTCGTTCTGATACCGTTTCACAAGGTCAGAGAGCCAATGCAGATCTGACCATTTATTTCAGACTTTCTAAATATGGTGAAGGAATAAAGCTATTATTAATATACCGACATAAATACAACGCCAGCCGCTCTTCATTTTCGAAACCCAAAGTGGTCGTTGTATCTTAGATACATTTTTTTTTTTCCGAATTCTTTTCAGAGGCAATATTTCTACGATTCAACAGATCGTAGGCGATCTGTTGAATCGTTGAATTCAGAAGGCGATTCAAAAGACACGCAACCAATTGTATATTTTCAGTTTCATTTCAATTATATTATATAAATATATTTATAATAGAGGTTAACGTAAGTTATATTTATATTATTATAAACATTATTATAACAGAAATTGCAATAAACGTGGAAAGTGACCTTCTTCCAAAATGTAAGTAAACTCTTTTTACAACGTTTGGTTAGACTAGGCAAAGTGGGAGACCCTTTATCGCTGAGATTTCTGATTCCATATTGAGTTTTAATTCTTCCATTATTAGCGTATACAACATTATTTTTCTACTCAAAACGGTTCCGATGGAGAAACGAAGATATATATCCTACAACAAGTTCCCTTAACTGGTCAAAATATTCCACGAATTGAGTATTGCAGGACAAAAGGCCTTTCTGCTTATCAAATTGTGATTGATAAACTTCTGTCTTCCCTCTAAGCGACCCATTATTTTTGGTATCAGTATACGTATATATGGCAGAAATGATTTAACAGATAACTATTTATTTTTATGATTTCCACGAAGGTTTATTTTTTGAAAGAAACTAATTACCTGATTATTATCTATGGCGTAATATCAAAATGGCTTTAACTTTTCTCTCTCTCTCCACCCTCCCCAATCTCAGGCTCTTAAATAGATTCGTTTCTCTTTCGAGGGTTTATCCAATTGCTGCCATTAAGGTAGAAAATTAAAAGGATGTCTGAAATGGGAATTGAAATGGTTGTTTCTTTGTAAGTCATCTTGCAGTTAGGGTCGGTTTATTAAATTTTGCCAGAACTGTATCAGAACATAGGTGCGGAGGAACGCCAGCCAAGCACGCTAATAATCGCAATCTCTCTCGGAGATTTTTTCTAGTGGACACTGTATTGGATGGAGAGTAAATTATGCTTTGATAATAACTGGATGTTTAGAGATGAAAAATGAAATTTAAGTGGATTATGTGTGCATCTGTCTGAGGACTGGCGGTTCATTTGGTAAGTTGGGATCCGAAGAGTGAGTGGAAGAGGGAAATGGCTAATAGCGAAATAAAAATGCGCTCTTATCATATCCCAATTATATTTCACTAAATCGGTCAATTTTTTTGTTTTTTGTTTTCGATGCTAAGAATAATGCGAATGATAATGTCAAGGCTTTTCAATATGTTCATAAATTGTTATCACGGTTAAAATTAAAAAGAAACAAAGAACTCAATTGTTTTAATTATCTTATTAAAATTCATGATTTGAAAGAATCAAATTTCCCTAATTTAATGCAAACCTTTGATGCTTTGTAAGGAAGATTGGAGATGAGACAAGAGAAAAATGGATTAATTACATAAAATATTTTAAGGATACCAACCAAATGGTGTTAATGATAAAGGACAGATGGAGTCAACACTTCCAAGTGTAGTTAAGTGAGGAGTATTCAAAAGATGTTATCGAGATTGTCACAGGTTTCAGTAATTAGGTTTGTTCTGGAGAGTCGACTTAAGACGTAAAGTGGGAAACCATTGGACGCATGGAAGATGGTCGAAGAGGTAAGAATTAGGTGGTTGGTGAAGTAAGAATCTCAGATACTCGGGGAGTTAATACCATTCGGGTATACACTGGGTGTTCGAAATATTTATGATATAAATGATGAGCGGGAACTATAGAAGCCAATTCAGAAGAACAGTGCCCATATAAGTATCTATAGAAAAAGGCATGCGCCAGAAACAGAACACCTATGAGACTGAGTGTGGAGAGACTTTGCTAAAGATGAGTCATTACTTAACCTAACTACCCTCTTTTGAATGAAATCTAGAAACCTGAAAAAAGTTTTAGGGGCACCGCCCCAGATGGGGGAACAATATTCCATGGTTTGGCAGATTTGCGAGTTGTACAGAGTGAACAGCTGTTTGGAAGAAAAGCAACACAGAGAGCAAAAGAGAAAACAGTTTTTTGCATGGAAGCTTATTTAGAAGACCTTTATGCCAAACACAATTAAAAGCCTTTAGAACTGCTTAAGTTTCTCCAATTTTTTCTATTGAATTTGTCCAAAGATGGGTAACATAAGCTAGAATATCACCAGTGGATCGACAGTGATGGAATCCATACTAGCGATCAGTGATCAGATGAAAAGTGTTTAGATAGTTGAGGAGTTGGCAGTCAATTGATTTTTCCATTACTTCAGAAAGAGTAAGTGCAATGGCACAAAAAAAATTGGATCGGAGGGTTTTGTTACCCTTTTTAGGAACTGGCTGTATATGAGTATTTCTAAGCAGAAGGGAAAACACCTTTGGAATAAGAAAGTGAAAAACGGCGACACCGAACAGCTCAGGAACACAAGTCTTGAGAACAAGTGGAGAAATATCATCAGGGCTTTCATATCACCTGGAGCTTTCTTAGCACCATCAATATCACCTGGAGCTTTCTTAGCACCAAGATTGTTCAGAATCTTTCTGACATCCTTTTGGCATTGAATGGGGAGTGTACTGGGAATGGCAGGAGGTGGTTTACCAAGATCATCAATACACGTGTTAGAAGAAAAGTAGGATGCTAGCAGGTCATCTTTATCTTTGGCTGGAGTGGTAATAGAACCACCTGGTTTTGACAGAGGTGGAATAGAGATGGGCAAATGTTTCAGCCAATAGCTTTGGCAAGCGAGCAGAATATTCAACTACCATTAGGGCAAGAAGCAAGTTGAATACTCTTAGCCTGTTCGAAATATAGTTTGGACTGATTAATAAATGCTTTACAATTATTGCGAGCTTTAGTGTAGGCAGAAAATGAACCTGGAGATTTGGATACAAGTCAATCTTGTCCTTTATCTAAACCTTGGAAAACCAAGGTTTAGATAAAGGACGAGATTTTAAGGTGGAGTGTTGAATAAAGGATTTCATCTCTACAAGAATAATTTCACTGAGACGATCTGAGCAAAAATTGATATCAGAATATTTAAAACACTAATCGGACCAACGAAAAGAAGAAGAAAGAAATCTCGGAGATCATCCATTTTGCATTATTTTAATGCCAAGCAACACGTGAGAATGGCCACTAGAGAAAGGATACTTTGAAGAAGAGACCATCACCAATTTATTTTCTCAACTTGGACCACTTAGAGGTATATAGAGTTACAGAGGACCACTCATGTTGGCTGTGTGCTTGGAAAGATTGTTTGTGCGAAAACGATCAAGCGTGTTGGCTGTGTGGTTAGGATTGTCTGGTATTCGGTTAGTTAAATGAACAATCTGTGCGAGGTCATTAGTAATTGCAAAAATTACTAATGATCTGACAATGCAACAGATAAATTTGATAGAATGTGATAGAGAGATTTTAAGCCAGATAAGATCGAAAAGAGGAGATTCCAAATAACTAAATTTCTGATAGGGAATATCAGAAAGGACATATGCACAAATACCACCTTTGAAGCGAAAGGAATCGTGCAGCGAATAATTTGGACAACTGAGATGGGCAGCCGTTGAATCAACTGATAATTGGGACTCTGTCAGAAAGAGTACATGGGGTTGGAAGACGAAATGGACGTCATTGAGATTGGAACAGAGACCACGTATAATTGTAAAATGAACGAGGAATTGTTTGGGAGGTTTAGTTCTTTTCACAGATAAGTTTAACAATTCATGGTGTATTCAGTAGTAAGAAAAGGTATGAAGCATTGAAATTCTTGGATATGGCGTACATATGGAAAGAATATACCCAGTTCCTTGAAGTAAGGTAGCCTCGACAATGCCTCCAGCATACACATTATACGGACAGTTCCAGTCACTACCTGGCAGAGTATAAGCAGCGAGATTATACACTAGCTGATCCGGATGGCTCTTACAGTGTTACCAATAAGTTCGGCCTGGTGGACACTCTAGCTATCGGCCTGCGAACACCGTTTTAGAGCAGTACCCTTGAAATGTAAGAAACATTAGATCTTGCCATGATGTCCATCATAACCTCAAAAGACATTAATCATACTACATGATGGAAGAGATGGGGGGGATTTTCTGGAGCTTTGCTCAGGAGACTAAACCTGGGTTCAACCACTTCAAGCCTTCGCAATATGGAACATTTGGAAAGACAACTTTGAGATGAGAGGGCATCTCTCGATATATATCTGAAATTTTTTGCAACAACGAACTTTCCAAGTGAAGATATTAACCATGCTATCGCAGGTCTTTGTGCGGGAAGGAGTACCACAGGGATCAGTACTCAGCGTCACTCTGCTTGCCATAAAAATCAACTCAATAGCTATACAAATACCGTAGATACAGCAGTTTATGTCGATGATTTCAGCATTTCCTTTCACTCTCAAAACATACAAAGAATACAGGGTCAACTTCAATCGACAATTAATAAAATTGCCGCATGGACGCAAAACAGTGGCTTTCGAATCTCAAAGCAAAAGACATTTATTTTGTTATTTATGTAAAATAGAGCAGGAATACACTTTTGTCGAAAAATAAACTTACACCCAGACCTAAAACTAGGAGAACAAGTAATCCCAATAAACATCCAGCACAATTTTTCTCCGATTAACCCTTGATAAGAAACGGATCTTTTTTTTAAACACATAAAGCGTCTTAGAACAAACTGTCTAAAAAAATTAAATATTCTGAGAATTATATCTAAAACAACGCGGGGAGCAGAGAGATACATTTTACATTTGCACAGAACCTTGATAAGTTCCAAACTCGATTACGGGACGCCAGTTTACAGCTCTGGAAAACCAAGTGCATAGGCATGACGTAGCTGAGTGCAGTAGCACACGCTCTTTGAGTGGACCAGGGTTTAAGCCCGTGACTGATAAATACCATTAACATTTGTATTGATTGATTTATTGTAAACTCCACTGACCTGGTGGTCGTGCCAGAGTATAAACATGATTTTTTTTTTTTTAAGATGGTTAGACCCTGTACACCATAATGCGCTACTCATAGCCCTAGGAGCATATCGTACTTCTCCAGTTCAAAGTCTCTATGCTGGGCTTTCAACAACTACAGGCTGTGTATCCAGAGAAGTATCCAAAATACACGCAAATATACCCAGATGGATCGAAAACCGATACAAAAGTAGGCGCGGCAGCACTTTTTCGTGATTCTACCAACATTTAGCATTTTTACAGCTGAACTACAAGCTGTGAAGTTAGCAGTAGACTGAATATGGCACTAGAAGTTATTCCATGGTCTGATCTTCACACCTCGGTATAATGCAAACAATACAGTGCGACACAAAGAATTTCTATCCAACTCTGAGACAAATTGAAATCACCCTAAACAAACCCCTTAAAACAAAAAGTAACCTTTTGTTGGATTCCAGGAAATTAAAAGAAATGAATAAGCCGACCACGCACCAAAAACAGCAACAGGCATCATATCTACAACCACCAAAGTACCATACACAGACTACAGACAAAACATCAAAGTGAACATTAAGAAACAGTGGCAAAAATATAGAGCTAGCAAACTTATAATAAACTCTTTCAAATTAAGCCGGAATTAAAAAAAGTGGAAATCCAGCGAAAGAGAAGTAACTCTTGCTAGGTTGAGGATAGGACATGCTTATCTTACTCATTCCCATGTACTTAGAGCCGAAGAACTGTCTCAGTGTAATCAGTGCCATGGCAACAAACAGTTAAACATTTTCTGCTAGATTGTCCCGTCTTTATAAACGAAAGGAAAATAGCTTTTAAGTCCATAACTAAAATTCAAGATGCTCCTGCTTTGAAAAGCATTTTAAGTGAATAAAATAATATACAAGAAGTCTTTCGCTACCTGAACTTAATAGGCTTTTATAATCAGATTTAAAAGAAAAAAAAAGCCATTGCTAATTGATGTGTACAATCCAACTCCATCTCCTCTCTAAATACTTTGTGAATATTTGCACTCTGTAATTTTATGAGGCATCAATTTGAACTTCAATTGTAAGAGACCGAACTAGAATAAGAAAAACTATGGCTAAAGAAACCGATACGCCAACAAAAAACAAACAAACAACAACTTCAAGCCTCCAATAAGCAGTGATGATATTGCACTGGTTAATGAGATTCATCTACCGCCTAGTATTGCCTGGTAACACAGAGGGGCGGCATTCCTCCGTGTAGTACTGGCAGTACGACCCGTACGTACGTTGGTTCGCACCTGTGTTGTCACTTCCCAGGTGCGAACCAACTGGGTGGTTGAAGATTGGAAGATGAAAGAAGATACTACTTGATATTAGACTTGAATTTAATGTAATTTTCTGTACATACGAAGGTTGAATTTCCAGAAAACGAAAGTTGAATGAACAAATGAGGAAGAAGAAAAGTTGGTTCTGTGAGTTTGAAGTTGGGCAATAAAAGGATGCTGACTAGCTCAGACACGTGTTCCGACCGCTTTGGAAGAGCGAACGGGAATTGTAGTAGCCAATTCAGAAGAACAGTGCTCATGGAAGTATCTATAGAAAACGCATGCAGGAGAAACAGAATATCTGTGAGACAGAGAGTGGAGAGACTTTGAAAGAGATGGTTCATTAATTAACCTAACTTCCCACTTTTGAATGGAGCCTAAAAGGCTGAGAGAGGATTTGAGGGCATGCATGGCAGCTGCCCAGATGTGGGAAGAATAATCAGTGGTAGGGAGGATTTGAGATTTGTACAAAGTGAACAGCTGTTTGGAAGAAAAATAACGCCGAGAGCGAAAGCGAAAATCTAGTTTTTCAGATGCAGAGGAAGCAACAGTTGCGATGTGCTTATGCCAAGAGAGAGAGAGAGAGAGAGAGAGAGAGAGAGAGAGAGAGAGAGATTACAAGTCAGGGAAATCCCCAGTAGACATGTGATCTTGTCTAGAAATCTGAGTGTAATCGAAGACGAGCAGAAGAATCCTTTTTGTGAGATATAAGACAGGAATTAGTACTAGAAGGGACTTTTAAAATAATAAAATTTAAATTTCTTTAGTGAAGGCTAATTTTAAATTCAGTGCATGATTCCATGCCCTAAATTTAAAATCCATTCGCTAAAGAATTTAAAATTAGTTAAGACACGACGTGAAAACAGAAAAATTTTAATAGAGAAATCCTGATCATGTAGATAAGCTAATTTTTGTATTTAGAAAGTAAGAATTCTTTCTTAGCTAATGTATTTCGCAAGTATGAGTTCTCTTGAAGAGTTTTAATTAAGTTAGTGGAATAAATAGTAAAATTCATATAAAACGCGTCGAGGTCTATCTCGCTTAATTTTAAGTTTAATTTTGGTTTTATCCTTTCGTCAAAATTGCCCTGAAATTTTTGAATTTTAAGTTAGAAACTGGACTAAGTACACGCATTACCACTTATTTTCTGATTTCTTCATTTAACCTTTGCTAAAGAAACTGCTCTTTTGTTCACTGAGACGGGCGCTTCTCCTCCCTCTGTTTACACTGAAGATGTCTCGGGTTAAAATGACCGTAAGTCGATTTTGTTGAAATGAGAAAATAGAAACAAACACTGCGGCTAAACGCACTACCGATCTTTTTCTAAAATTAATGTTAAGTGTTATTACCATTTAAATAATGGTTATAACTTATTCTGTTCATCATCTTCATTTTCTTCAGTTTCCTCTGTTTCGTCTCTGTTTATTGTATTTGAGTATAACAAAATCAGATATGAAGTTTTCTGAGCAGTGCAGACAGGGTGCCAGAGCAGGTCATCGGGTATTTTCAATGATGTACAGGAATTTTGCTAGTAGAGGAAAGGAGGTGATTATCCCTTTGTATAAGGCCACACCTTGAGTGCTGCGTACAGGTCTGGAAGCCTAATTTTAGGAAGGATGTAGAGTTGCTTGAGCGAGTACAGAGAAGGGCATCTAGATTTGTGAAGGGAACGAAGGGGTGGTCCCACCAAGAAAGACTAAGTTCTGCAAATTGTAGCGTCCGGAGACTAGGTTTGAGCAAGCTCAATACTGATGGGATTCTTCCTCTTGTCCAGATTACGAACCTGAGGGGGCATAAATTCAAATTAAGGAAAGACAGTTATAGAATAGATGTGCGGAAATTTGTCTTTAGCCAGCGGGTGGTTAATTGCTGAAACAGACTTTCGTATGTCGTTGTGGAAGTTGATAGCTTAAATAAATTCAAGGAGGAACTGGACAAACGTTGAGGGAATGGATGTGTGAAATGTTTTTTTTTTTGCTGATGCTGTATAAGCTTGCTTTCTTGCATCATATGCCTCTACTTATGCTAATGGTTTCAGGTTCTCTTATTGTCGTGATCCTCATATGGAACTGTTCTGGTTCTCCCATGACTGTGCCATCTCTTTGTTGTATAAAGCTGTTAACTTCAGACGTTTTTTGTGTGGCGGCATAAAAAGAAAAGTTGGATTTTTATGGATGAGATAAACGTGGAATTTGTATGAAATCGTTTCCATAAAAATCATTATATTATTTGTGATTAAATGTATTTTCCCAAAAGCATCTTTCCCCTTACTTTTCCAACAGACTTGAGTCCTTATTTCATTTTTTTAACTCAGTATTTAATCAAAATCGAGTAAAGATGTACCATTACAATATTACAGTATTTTACGCCAATCGATAATTATAATATCACGATTTTGTGATTTCTCCCAAGGAGAAGCGAATTATTCATTTAAAATTAGCTTTTCATTCAGTGGAAACTTTATTTTTATCCTTCAGCATCACGAAGCTGGTTTATACAGTTGCCCTGGAAACGACTGTTACAGTCTCTTAGAGAAATAATTCACCCAGAAGAATTCGTGTGATGGAATAGTACTCTTGTGAGAAGTAAACATCATGAATTAAATAGCCGGAAAAGAAAAGAAAAGAAAGAAAACAGTTTAGCTTTTGAGATATGAAACCTTCGTGATACATCCTTACTCAATCAATTCGACTTCACGAAATCAAATGTTTCGCAAATTGAAAAGTGCTGCATTTTCAGCCGTCTTAAAGATATTCATTTAAGCTGTCTTTAAAGCTATTCATCTTTCTAAGTTCAGCAACGGAAAAGGCATACAATTGCTTTGTGCGGAGCAGCGTTTAAAAGAGAAATCATCAAAGCCTCAGCAACCTGTTTAAAGGCAAGACCGAAAAATAAAGCACTGGAAAATAAATCAAAGTATGAATAAAATTTTCGAATAAAGTTTTCTTAGGTTTATTAATGCTGACAGCATTCAGTAATCTTAGTGGTCATCCTTTGAAAGAATAACAAAAGGATAGACAATGGCAGTGGGTCATCTCTTTCAAGATCTAATGAATAGTATTTGTTAAAGCAAAATTTGTCGAGAATCAGTTAAGAATTTTATGCCACTCTGCACGGTACGACCATTTTATAAATTTTTAACTCTTCGGCATGCAGAAAATAGTTGGAATACAGATTATCAGTAACTGATAAAAAATCTGAAATAACTTGTTTTCGGACAGGGTTATGGTGTTCTGCGATATCAAACGTTTTGGTAATATTAAAATGGGTGGGTACCATCCATCGCACTGTTTGATGACCGTTAGAAATGAAAAGATTCTGATGTCCAGAATGCTTTCAGTAAGAAGTTTTCTTAAGATTTGGCAAGTTTTGGTTGTGATACAGATGGGACTAACGTTTCTAGATTTCTGGAAGGGAATTAGATTAATCTTTAGGAATTGGGATTAAGAAAGAAGACGTTGGATCATGGCGGAAAGAAAGGGCTACTGGCAATGCGCAGCTTTTGAGCAGATCTGGCATGAGACTTCTTTGTCTTTGAAGTTCAGATATGCGAATAAAATTTGTTCCAAAGTCGTACTGCGTTTTGAAATTCGAAAACATTAATAAAATTTATGTAAAAACTAAGTTTATGTAGTCAGTATATAATATTGAAGTAAAGTAAATTAAAAAGGTGAAAACATCCAGTTGAAGAAACAGCTATTTCTTCCCCCTCCACACCATTGTACCACTTCGTACCAGGCGCAGGCGACGCATGACCCAATCAGTACCCCTACTGATTGCGTCATGCTATTTCTTTCGTCATCTCCACCGTATTTAATAAAAAATTTCGACCGAAAAAAATTTACAATTCAGCATGTGGAAGAATAATAGTGAGCGTTTTAAGGCGTATAGAGCACTTGTACGTGCATGCGACCACCGAAACCACCTCCATTGAGTACAAAGGAGGGATCTAAGCTATTTCGGAAGAAAACCAGTGTGCGATGGAGTTGGACAAAGGCGGCGGCGAAGGTCCATCCACATCTCCCCAGAAATATTAGAGGTGAATTTGGAAGAAGCAGTCTTGAAAATTGATACTGCAAATGAAAACGAAGAAGAGTCCTCGAAACCCAGTCTTAAACGAAAAGCGAAGAAGCCCGAAGTACTCCATCAAATCGTTCAACATGTAGCGGGCGTAATAGACAGCAGGAGAAGCAACAGGATTTTAAGAAACACCGAAGCATCCACGAACAGTTCAAACGTACATTCCTGGATAATTATTTCGGTTCAGTCTGTTTCGTGTGTGATCGGCTTTGGTTCAAGAACGATGTGAAGATAGCAGCTCGCGATCACGCTCTTCTTCAAACAGCATTTCCAAACGAGGATGTAAATCAAATGTCGGCCTGTAAGAGCTGTCGTAGTGGCTCCATCAAGAACAAAGCGATTCCTGCTATATCGAAGTCAAATGGTTTTAAATATTATTTGATTCCACAGCACTTGCCGAAACTAGATTTGGTAACGGAACGTCTCATATCTCCGAGGCTTCCATTGATGCAGATTCGTCGCCTGCGTCATTCATACAGTCAAGTGATAAATATTCACCTAAAGAAGTTTCACTTAACTTCCGAATTAACAGCACAAAACACACTGAAAATCAAATATCAGTGGCTGCAATAAGTCGAGGACAATGGCAGACAAATATTTTCCTACATCTTTTAGGAAAGCATTCTCTGGATTCAATAAATTCTGTGGGGGGGGTGGATTTTGCATAAAGATTGTGCATTATATTATAGGCCAGAGGCAGTCCTACAGCAAAATTTTTCACCCTTTACTTTTAACACTTGCGTCTCAATACTATTGAATAGCAGCACTTAAACTTGAAAAAAACATTATACGGGATTATCACAATTAATCTCTCCTTCTATCACAGCGGACAGAAGAGAATTGCGCAAGAAAAATAGTATCAGAGATTAGAGTGGCGCTGCCGTCGGTGTGTTTATATAATTTAGGTAAAAAGGGATGGCAGCAGCGTTAACAGAAAGAAAATGCATCTCATGTTACTGGAACGCACACTTGGTGAAGTTTTATTTCGAGAATGACAGCTGCAATTCGTTAATATCGTCGTCGGAAGCATAAGCATATGACACCTTGTGCCACACATAATGTGATAATGAGGTTCGAAGAATCTGGATGTCTTTCACTTAAACTAGGAAGACGATGGAAAACAGTCGAGCAAACGCAAGTTGAAATATTGCCACTGCAGTAGAGGAATGTTTGGGAACAGCGCAAGAAGCGCCAGTGCAATGGAAGTGTGAATAACTGGACATGCCTTAGGCTTCAATATCGAAAGTTTTGCGCTTCTGTCCATGCAAGATCCATCTTACTCAAGAGCTTCAATTTTGTGGCGCACAAACTAGACAAATTCGATTTCCATTTTTTACCATGAACGGAGATAGAACACCATTAGTCAAGAAACAACCCTTGGAGAGATGAAGCTCATTTTCATTGAATGGAAACTGCAATGGTCACAAGTTGGCAACGGCACATCAATACTTCTTGGAGGCTGTACACTTACAGAAGGTCACAGTATGGTGTGACCTTATGTACAGCTATCCATTATTGGTTCGTTCTTCAAGAAAAGGTACATTCAACGGGACCTGTAACCTGCTCCACAACTGGCCAGGTATTAGGATATGGCGAGAAATTATTCCAAAGCTTCAACGGCGAAAACGTTTTGATACAACAATTTCGTGCATTCTGGATGTCTCCACACATTGCACTCTAAATGAAAGAATTGTTTCCACTGCATTTTACTGAAACAAATTTAATCAGCTACTCTGTTCGCCTGACCTTGTCACTCGTATGAAGTGACCTGGATTCGAATCATGTTTAGACGGGGAAATTCGCAAGGCCTTTTCAGTCGCAGCTGTAGTTAGTTGAATAGTGGCTGTCACGCTGAACGCTCTATGGATTAATTTCTCTCCGAGGACAGCACCATCTTTTTCACTAGCGATGATTTTATACCAATTTTTCTCGGATCCTCGTCTTCTATGCACAAAATGCTAAGTTTAGTTGCTTTATGGAAATCGATGGTGCTCTGGACATCTCCAAGTAGGAATACTTTAGTTGTGTTAATCCTGTATACGGTATTTCTAAATTTATGCCACTTTGTGTTCTAAAGCAGAATTGTTTGCTGTACTTGACTATTTGCACTTCAACCGGTGCTTTGTTAAGATTTAGAAATTGAATCTAAAGATTTAAGGTTGTAAACCAAATGTGGATCTACAGAAACACGAACGACTAGTAAAGTAGTTGCTATCGCGTCGTCAAAATATTAGTCGGTCTCAAACGACAGCTACTTTATTTCACTTTCCCATTCTCGTAAATTCTGCGTCTTGCAAAACTGCAGACTAACCACAGCATTTACAGATGATGCCCATTAACTGTCTTCTAGATGATTCCATATAACTCAATGCATGCAATAACAGCATATTTTATTTATGCATAATACGAGTACAAAGATAGATTTCTCTTTTAAATAGAAGCTTAAAAATAAGATTCGATAACGCTTAAAATATTACGAAAACGAAAGTACCCAATATTGACTAATTTCGTGCTGCTGAACATGAAAATCACATTAAAATTTTTCAATTGGCTCTTGTTTTCGAATTACTGTTGGGGTCTCATATTAGCGAGTTAATCTACATTATCAACTACGGCTCTCGGCAAAACGCATTGCAACACACCAGTTTCAGTACTACAACGTGATTGGCAACTGTCGCCTCTCTCTGCATCACGTGATAAGTTGTTGCTTCAAATGCGTCTTCAACTCTGTTATAGTAATCCTCGAATTCGGCTAGGTACTGGCTGATTTGTTCTCAGTTAATGGTTGTTCTCTATGAGATTCCTACTTTGGGCGCAGCATTTATGTCGTAAAATTAATATGCCCCGTAATTGTGTGAATAGGCCCGATGACTTCTGTTACGCATGTGGAGAACTGAACTCAGAACATATGCTGCACTACCTGTTTATCAACCTCTGGGTAAATCGAAAGGGACATTTTATGCCTTTCGCAGTGCCATGATATGGAGGGAGCCAACAAATCACGTTACAGACTGTTACTTTTGTATGGTGCCTCCTATTAGAAAAGAGATGACAATGAAGAAAATGTGGACAGTGACGTATCCAAATATACCATATGCAATTGGTCCCGTGCCTCACCTATTCCTGAACCACAGAACCGTTTTTCTGTACACTCTGATGAAGATGAAGACACTGAACATCAACTTGTTATACACGAAGAAGTACAGCAGCCGTCTACGTCAAGGGGTCCACCATTTTGTGCAAACCTTTATCCTTCTGAACCACATAAGATCACGGAAAGTGAGCTTAGTAATCTCATCAGGGACCTTGAACTGCCGAAAAATAAAGCAGAGCTTTCGGCCTAGAAACTACAACAGTGGAATCTTCTAGATTATTGTGTGAAAGTGACAACATTTCGTACTCGAAATAAAGACTATGATAAAATTCTATCAAACAGGCGAACTCACTGTTTGTAAGGATGCTGATGGTCTAATGGCAGCAATGAACATGAGGCACGTTCCCCAAGAATGGCTACTATTTATAGAATCTTCTAAGGTTAGCCTTAAGGCTATGTGATTACATCATGGAAATAACTGCTGCCTTCAGTACCTCTTGCGTTGGCCGTTCACAAAAAAGA
This sequence comes from Mastigoproctus giganteus, assembly GCF_048544385.1. NCBI lineage: Eukaryota > Metazoa > Arthropoda > Arachnida > Uropygi > Thelyphonidae > Mastigoproctus > Mastigoproctus giganteus. The sequence goes on from NC_143576.1 coordinate 34,912,085, forward strand.
AATATACACAAACACGGAGAACATCCTCTTAGGTGTACACTATCAGAAGTAAGAGTGGCAGATATGTGGTGATTTAAAGGTAATCGCCATTTTATTAGAACTACAAGAGGGCTACACTAAGTATTGTTGCTTTCTCTGCGAGTGGGATAGTCGTGCCAAGTATATGCACTATGAGAGGGGAGTTGGCCTCAACGAAAATAATTAGGACCATTTGAACCTCTGGTAGATCCAAATAAAGTTTTGCTTCCACCACTCCACATGAAACTGGGGCTCGTGAAAAATTTCACGAAGGCTTTGGAAGTGAGCGGTCCTGCAGCCATACTTGCAAGGAAATTCCCAAGACTTTATGGCAACTTTTCAAAGACGAACAGTTTCAATGTGACCGTAGTGACAGCGAGAAATCAGTGTGGAAAGCCTTTCGAAATGTTTTGACTGGTTTTCACGATTTTCACTGGTTTTCAGTGTCAGGAATTCACGAGATAGAGAGAATACAAAGAATTGCGGCATTCAAGCTTCATGACTATGTTAGTCCCCCTTGTGTTGTTATTCCATTCACAGAAGAAATAGCAAAATCTTTGTGAAACAAAACTGCAAATCCATTAAATGTATAAACAGCTTCCACATCACTGCAAAATTTTCCGTTATATCTTGTGAAATTAATTCTTGAGGAGGAATTCCATAATTTCTTAGGTTTCTTTTAAAAGGTTAGTTTGTGTGATTGGTGGGGATGACAGTTCTTTCTGTTATACAGCAGCATTGCCATTAAACTATGTTTTGGCTAGTCTATAAAAGCTTCCAGTCTTCAGGAATGTGATTTACAGCATGAATTTTCAAGTTGAATTCCGTGAGATTTTTAATGAGAAGAAGAGGTGTTTCCCCTCCCCCCTTTTTTTTCTTTTTAATAAAGCGGGGCGGAGTATATATAGAAAAAAAAAAAGAATAGAAATAAATTTTTTTGAGATATATTGAAAATAATTTAATACGGATTAACGGATTAAGAAATAATCCATCTAATTCTTCTTCGGCAACTGAATCTTGTTAATTTTAGATGAAAAGCCAATGGTCTTAGGCAAAATAGCAGCCTTCAGTTGTGGATAGGGGCAATAGAGCTGTGCGGCCACACAGAGCGCCAAAATTTAGGGGCGAAAAATGCCCAGCAAATTCACTGCTTTGCTGTAAATCTCAACTCGTGATCTTCCGAAAATCGCAATATGAAGTCAATCTTACGTTCCCATTCAAGCAATTAGGAAGATTTCGGATTTCAATTTTCGTGCATTCGAATAATATATTTGATTCTATCCTTCAGGGGCTCTTATAGATTGTTTCTTTTTTTTAAATAAAAAAGTATTTTTCAGTTACTAGTAAAAGTTTAATGCATAAAGTTATGGCCCCGGGTGCCAAGCGAACTGGAGGTCAAGCGATATTTCTGTGATCTATACAGGGTGTCTCAAAAATATTGGTACAAACGTTTAGGGGAGGTAGGTAACATCGAAAGGAATGTGAATCGCATAGGAACCCATAACCGGAAACGTTACCGTAAGTCGGTACAGGGCGCTGTTCATCAGTTCACGAGAGGGAAAATTTCTGGTTTACTCATTCAAGCAGTAGTCGTCGCCCGAAGAGCATGCATCGATATACGAACTGTGAGCTGGCAGACATGCACCTAGTGTATGGATTAGCAGAGGGCAATGGACGAGCCGCTCAACGAATTTATGGAGAACACTTCCCAGACAGACATGTACTGGACCACCGTTTGTTTGCACGTGTGCATCAAAATTTGTGCGATTATGGGTCATTTAGAGGTAACAGGAGTAGTGCGGGCAGACGACGTTCGACGCGAACTCCCGCCATGAAAGAAAGTGTGTTGAATGCCGTCCAGAATAATCCTACTACCAGCACACGTGCCGTTGCCTCTGCCTTAAGAGTGTCTCGTTGCAGTGTACAGCGTGTCTGGCATGACGATTCCTTACACCCCCTTCATCTCCAAAGGGTTCAGTTACTGCTCCCCCAAGATCATCCTTCACGTGTGGCTTTTGCGCAGTGGTTTCTCCAAGAAAGTGTTCAAGACTTGAATTTTCCAGCCTATGTTTTGTTCACGGATGAGGCTTATTTCACTCGGGAAGGCTTATTCAATCAGCACAATACTCATGTGTGGGCTCACGACAAACCACACGGTGTGCGCCCCCATGGGCACAACATCGCTTCGCAATAAATGCGTGGGCAGGTATGGTCGGCGACTTCTTAGTCGGCCCATACCTGTTACTATCCCGCATGAACTCCGCTAAATATCGGATCTTTCTTGAACAAGTTCTACCAGGGTTACTTGACGATGTTCCAGCAAATGTGAGACGCAACATTTGGTTTCAACATGACGGGGCACCTGCCCATTATGGAAGGTGTGTTCGTGACCATTTAAACAGGCATTTTGGGCGTCGATGGATTGGCCGTGGTGGACCCGTTGCCTGGCCCCCCACGCTCACCTGATTTATCGAGCCTTGATTTATTTCTGTGGAGGCCCTCAAATCTATCGTGTATGAATCGCCTGTGGAGACGGAAATGGATCTCTTGGCGAGACTCGTCTGCGCTGCTGCTACTGTCAAAGAAACTCTAGGTGTGTTCGAACGCCGCCAATCCATGCTGCGTCGGTGTAACGCATGCATCGCGTCTCATGGTGGAACCTTCGAGCATCTGTTGTAACATCATAAAATGCATCCATCTCGTACTCCATTGTTAATATTATGTCAAATAAAGGTTTGCCACTAATTACTGTCTTGTGTCATTTCTGCTTCTTATGCCTCTGCTACTACTTTCCGGTTATGGATTCCTATGCGATTCACATTCCTTTAGATGTTACTTACCTCCCCTAAACGTTTGTACCAATATTTTTGAGACATCCTGTAGAGTGCTCTTCAAAGGCGACTAAAGTTATTTCTAAGATCCTACTTTTCTCTTAGCAATCTTATTTTTCAAACCGTTCTATACTTGAAAAGCCACAAGTAAGAACACAGAAAGGAAACCCACATTTCTTTATTTATCCATATATTTCTAATTTAGTAACCAACTAACACTTTAACCGCTTGGTCTTCTAGCGGCACTGCTCCTGCCTCCCCGTGGCGGGGCCGGAAACCTTGGCAGATAAGTCCTCTTGTCAAGGGCTAAAAGAAGCAAACATGGCAAATGCAGACATGGAAAGCGAAAACCCAAAGAGACAGAAGACTCACTGGATGGAGCACCCCTGCCCATCGTTCTTAACATTCCACTCTTTAAGTAGTCAGCCTATGAGTAAATTGTCTCTCTTTGTCATACAAAAACATCAGGAGGGTATTGCAGGATATCCCAAGACGGTGAAGAGACTGCAATTAGGAGACCTACTAATAGAAACCACGAAACAAAGACGTTCTGAAAAGCTTTTACAACTAACAAGCTTTGCTGGCATTCCTGTAAAATATCTCCTCATGCAACCCTAAAATTCCTCTAAGAATGTCATATCTAGTTCAGCTTTATTAAATGTCACCGAGAAAGAAATAACCCAAGAACTGCAGGGACAGAATGATGATAAAAAGAGATAATCAACTGGCACTTATCAGAAATATTATTCTTACCTTCAATACACCAAACTTGCCCTCCTCTGTAAAAGCAGGTTATTTATTTTTTCGCATTCGCCCCTATATTCCCAACCCTTTAAGATGCTATAAATGCCAATAGTATGGCCATTCTCAAACTGTATGTAGAGGAATTCCTGTCTGCCCCAACTGTGGGTCCTCAGACCACGTACAAAATGACTGTACAGCTACAAAAATGACCTGTCCAAATTGCAAATGTGAAAAGTGGAAAACCGAGAAAAAAATAGTAAAATACAAGGTTGAGAACAAAGTTAGTTACCAAGAAGTGAGAAAACTAGTTGCACCAACTATAAATTAAAATATTACTTATGCAAATGCTGTAAAAAAAAAATATCAAGCAGTCTCCGTTCAAACTGATGTCACAGTTCCTTACTGATAAATCAATTTCTAATTGGGCTAGAAATATCCTCTCTAAGCTACAACCAAGTGTACGCAAGCAACAATCCAAGACCTCAGACAAAATAAATAATACTAATCTGATAATACTAGCGGCATCTCCTCCTCCTCCAGTTATTGCTACCACATCTCTTATTATAAACTCAACTGCTATGAAAAATATTCAGGACACAGATGGTACATCTATACAGGAAGATCCTATTTTAGAAATCCATGCCGAAGAAGAAGAAATGACACTGGTCGGCCAGTTTTCTTAAAAAAAGACAAACAAAAATTGGAACGTCATAAACCATTCACCTTCAAAAAGCAGTCAGAATCAGCTCCATCAACTAAATACAAATAATGCCTTGTATTTTACAATGGAACTGCAGAGGTTTTGGTTGTAATACAGATGATATCCAAGATCTAATTAATCGATTTTCTCCAGTTGCCATTTGTCTTCAGGAAATTTACCCAACCTTGCAAATTTCTCCTTCGATAAAGAACTATTTCCTTTATCGAAGAGATCGTAATACAGCATATGCTGCCCTGGTGGTGTAGCAAACCTGATAAATTCAAAGATCCCAACTAAACATATTCCACTTCAAACTGAAATAGAAGCTGTTGCTATGCGTATAACTCTCTATATTGCAGTAACCCTAGTCTCAATCTACCTACAGCCAAACCATACTTACTGTTTAAAAGATCTTGAAGATCTCCTCATACAGATACCACCTCTCTGTATTTTAGGGGATTTCAATGGACACCACCCCATTTATGGGGCGATCCTAAATTAGATAGACGGGATCGACTCATTGAAAACTTTTTAGAGGCACTAAACCTCGCCATACTCAATACTGGCACATACACTCACGTTCAGCTCCCAACTGGACATACCTCAGCAATAGATCTCTCCATTTGTTCTCCAGTACTGGTCCCGACCATAGAGTGGTATGTTATTAATGATCCTATGGGCAATGATCACTTCCCAATTATATTAAACCTATTAATAGCACAGACTCCTCTAGCTCAACCCTGCAGAAAATGGAAATTTGCCCGAGCAAACTGGTCATCAATATCTTTCGATGAGGGAAAAAATCCGTCTCCAGCCTATTGATGATGTGACAGAATACATCACGTCGCATCACCTAAATGTGGCTAAAGACACAATACCACCATCAAATCCTCCGGGATAAAAGTACAGTATAAGGAAATGAGAATTTTTTGTAAAATCAGAAATGATTAAAAAGTCCAGTTTGCTTGAGGTAGTTGAAAAATTCTGAAATTTGAGCCTTGTCATAAATGAGATTCTCTGAAGTTATTGGTTTATCAAGATTTACCAGTGATAGCAGGGTTGATGTTCTGTCTTGTCTAGGCCCCGAGTGCCAAGCGAGTGATCTAGCGATTTACAAAGCGAATTTGAAAGCGTTTTTCTAAAGAGAAGTTGATAAAGAGATTTCCAAAGGCTTTACTTTCAAAGTTATTTATTTTCTGGCTCTTTGTAAATAAAGAAGGAAGCCTCCTACAAGAAAGGAAAGACACCTTTCTTTTGTATATATAACTACTTTTCTAACACACTAACCACTAACCTTTTATCGCTTGGTCACTGGTGGCACCGCTCCTGCCTCCACGTGGCGGGGCCGGTAACCTGGGGGATAAATCAACCCTCGGGGCTAAAAGGAGCAGTAATGGAAACGAATGAATTTCCACGTCTAGAGCCCAAGAGTGCTCAATATGACAATCGTGAACCCGACCATGACTTTTCTACCTCTAAGAGAATGAAAAAAGATGCAGGCAGACAGGAATCACCAGCTTTCCTGATTATCCATTCTCTGTCGGCACAGCCTATTAGCAAGCTCTCCCCTTTCATCATCCAACGATGCCTTGAACATGCAGCATCATCTCCAAAAATGGTGAAACGTCTCCAATCCGGGGACTTGTTAATAGAGACTTCTCTCCCAAGACACTCTGAACAACTACTGAAACTCACCACTCTAAGCGGAATTCCAATACAAGTCACTCCGCATAACACCCTGAATTCATCCAGAGGAGTGATTACTGAGTGGGATCTACTGAACGTGTCTGAAGAAGAAATAGTACAAGAACTAAAGTCACAAAATGTAACTCAAGCAAAAAGAATCATGATACGAAAAGATGGTACCTTAGTCCCAACACGTAACATAATTCTAACTTTCAATACACCGAATCTACCAGCATCAGTCAAAGCAGGTTACTTAAATTGCCGTGTTCGACCCTTTATCCCAAATCCCCTAAGATGCTACAAGTGCCAGAAATTTGGTCACTCCCAGACAGCATGCCGTGGCGTTTCAACATGTCCAAACTGTGGCTCCACAACTCATACCCAGTTAGAATGCAAAGCACAAACTCCACAGTGTCCTAATTGCAGGGGAAGCCATCCAGCATACTCTAAAGAATGTGACCTCTGGAAGATAGGCAAAAAAATTCAAAAATATAAGACTGAAAATAAAGTCTCCTATCAAGAAGCTAGGAAACAAATTAAACTAACCATGCCAAATAGCTCTTATGCCTCGATTATCCACTCTCACCAATGAGTAGCATGTCAGACGGAAGTGTCACTCTCTCCAGATAAATCGATTGCAGACTGGGCTCGATCAGTTCTATCGACCCAGCCTACATCAAAGCCAAACACAGTTGACCAAAGTATGAATACACCTATCACAGTTCCAACCCAAATCATAACCCAAGGTAAAGTAACAGAAAAACCTCAAAAATCAGATCCTGTCGAGGTTAATCAACCACCCTCAACAAGGATGGATACCGACGATACGACTACCCAAGACCTCCTTGAATTACATGCAGATGATGAAATGGAAGATAGCAATAATTCAACACGCCCCAATTTCCCCAGAAAAGAAAAACCTAAGCTGGATCGTCACAAACAACCCACTTATAAAAAGCAGTCAGATTCATCTCCCTCTTTCAAATCCAAATAATGGAACAGATCATCCAATGGAACTGTAGAGGCCTTCGCAGCAACGTCGATGATATCCATGAATTAATTCACCTATACCGACCTCTTGCAATGTGCTTGCAGGAAACGAATTTGACACCTCAGATCTCAATCAAAATCAAAAATTATACCTTGTTTAGACAAGACAGAGCTGACACTAACAGTGCTCACGGAGGAGTAGCAATACTCGTGGATTCAAGTATCCCCTCCAGACGCATACATTTACAAACCTCCTTAGAAGCTGTTGCCACTCGCGTTGTAAATGGTATTACACTGACACTGGTTTCAATCTATCTTCCACCAAATCATCAATATACCATTCAAGAAATTGAAGATCTTGTCTTGCAGTTACCATCTCCCTTTTGTATCCTAGGAGACTTTAATGCCCACCATCCAATATGGGGTTCACCTATATCAGACAAACGAGGGAAGCTTATTGAAATGTTGATAGACAGGCAAAATTTAACTTTACTAAATACTGGCACTCCCACATATATCCATCTCCCTACAGGTACAACCTCTACAATAGACCTTACCATTTGTTCCCCAATCCTCTTTCCAAGTATAGAGTGGGTAACTCTAAGCGATCCTTATAGCAGTGATCACTATCCCATAATCTGCAAAATTCAAACATCCTGTTCCTTCCCAACAGAAAATCCAATGAAATGGAAATTTTCAAGAGCTGATTGGACAAAATACAGAACGCAAATATCATTTGACAACTACATTATTCAGTCCTGTTCCATCGACAGTGTTACTGAGCACATCACAAATGAAATTCTGTCAGCCGCATCCGCTACCATTCCTCAATATCAAGCAAGAAATAGACGAAAAACAAATTATTGGTGGAATGAGGACTGCAACCATGCGAAAAAAGAGAAAAACAAAGCCTGGAACCTTTTCCGCAAACACCCAACCACCCTCAATCTTATTAGTTATAAACGTCTTAGAGCAAAAGCTCGTTACATCAGACGTAAAGCGAAAAAAGAAAACTGGATTAAATTCGCCTCGTCAGTGAATAAAAATACTGATATTAGATTAATCTGGAGAAAAATAAAATGTTTAAACAGTAAATTTCCTCCTTTATCCACCCCACTACTGAACTGGAATGGACAGGAGCTTTCTACCCCTACAGAAATATCAAATGCACTGGGAACCACATTTTCTCAGCTGTCCTCTTCTATCGCCTATGATCAAACATTTCAAAAACTTAAAACAATTGCAGAGAAATCCAGACTAAATTTCACTGACAATTCCGCTTTACCTTATAACAAACCATTTACCATGCTTGAGCTGCAACAATCCCTTAACAACTCAAGGAACAATGCTGCTGGCCCAGATGGGATATACTATGTAATGTTGCAAAATTTGGATCAGAGATCACTCTCATTACTGCTCATATTTTTCAATCGCATTTTTTCCGAACATACCTTCCCAAGTTCCTGGAGTCATTCTTATGTACTAGCAATTGCAAAGCCCGGTAAAGATTTCTGTTCCGCAAAATTACAGACCAATATCCCTTACCAGCTGTCTAAGCAAAACCCTAGAGAAAATGATACATCGCCGTCTCACTTGGTTCCTGGAGTCCCAAAACTTGATTAACAACAACCAATTTGGATTCCGGAAAAATCGATCTTCATTGGATCTCATGATCAAAACCGAGACAAATATTAGAAATGCTTTCGTCAAGAAGGAACATCTCGTAATGGTCTGTCTTGATGTTGAGAAAGCCTTCGACACTACTTGGCGATTCGGCCTCTTAAAAGATCTGCATTCTCTTGGCCTGAGAGGTAATTTATCATACTTTATCAAAAATTTTCTACATCAGAGATCCTTTCAAGTCCGTTACCGGGGAACCCTCTCTAAGATCTTTACCCAAGAAGAAGGAATTCCGCAAGGGTCGGTTCTCAGTGCCACTTTATTTACAATGAGAATGAACCACATAATTGAACTCATTCCGAAAACTGTAGATTCCTACCTCTTTGCAGATGATCTCTCAATATCCTGTCATTCTCAAAACATGCATTACATTGAACGCCAGCTACAAATATCAATTAATCGCATCGTGACATGGATGACAGAAAATGGTTATAGACTGTCCAGCCAGAAATCTACTGCCATACACTTCTGTAACAGACGAAATATGCATCCTGAGCCCGAGCTCTACTTGAATAACCAACCTCTTCCCATAGCTAATTGTATTCGTCTACTAGGATTATTTTTCGACAACAAGTTAAACTTCCAAAAACACGTTGAATATCTCCGGACAAACTGTCAAAAGAAACTGAACATACTCAGAGTTTTATCAGCGACAGCATGGGGAGCAGATCGTAACACCCTGCTTCACCTATACAGAGCCATAATTAGATCACGCCTGGACTACGGGGCGCCTGTTTTTGATTCTGCTAGGGAGAGTGTTTTATCTCGGCTCAACCCTATCCAACATTCAGCTCTTAGATCAGCATTAGGTGCATTCAGAACATCTCCAGTGCAAAGTTTATATATCGAAGCCCATGAACCTCCTCTAAATATCAGGAGAAAGATGTTGCTGTTAAACTATGCAATCAAGATCCTAAGCCAGGTAACCCATCCTAATTGGTCAATACTTCATGATCCGCTGTATATGACCCTGTATAGAAACAAAACACAGACAGTTCGGCCTGCTGGTATTAGGCTAAAACATCTAACAGAAGATTGGGATATACACTTCGATAAAATCTTGCAAGATCCTATAGATCCTGACCCTCCATGGTGTGACATCACGCCATGTTGTGACAAGTACTTCCACCAGTGGGGTAAACACTCTCTATCAGACTTTACCATCCAACAGCTGCACACTGAGCATGGTCAACATTATCCTGACTTCGCTAAAATATATACAGATGGGTCGAAATCCGAGAGTGGATCGGGTGCAGCAGTGGTACTCCCTGATAAAATAGTTTCTCAATCTCTTCCGACAGAGTGTAGTAGCTACACAACTGAATTATTTGCCATAAAGCTTGCATTAGAAAATGTCTTCCATATGTCAATTCAAAAGAGCATAATTTACACAGACTCGCAAGGTTCCGTATTAGCATTGCAAAACAGTTCCCCACCTACTCATCCGATATTAAAGCTCATCAAAACACAGTTGATACGACTTAGAGAGCATCAGCAAAAGGTTATCTTCTGCTGGATTCCAGGCCATACCGGAATACCAGGGAATGAAATTGCAGATGATGCTGCCAAAAATCCATCCAGCCCAGCCCCAACGAATTCTCTAGTACCTGTCACAGATTATAAAATGAATATACAAAGAATATGTAAAGATCAATAGACTCTTCAGTGGCAAACACAATTCCAAAATAAACTATTCCAACTAAAACCCTTACCAAAATTATGGGCTTCTAGCTCTATAGCAAACAGACAAGAAGAAGTAATTCTAGCCAGAGCCAGAATTGGACATACTCATTTAACCCATCTGTTTCTTTTGTCAGGAAATGATCCTCCCCAGTGTAATCATTGTCATACACCACTCACAGTCAAACACGTACTTCTGGACTGTACTCTATATAATAATGCTCGACTAATGTCTTTCAATTCTCTGTCAAATTTAAAGGAACCTTTGTCACTTCACCATATCATAGGCGAAAATTCAAATCTTGCAGAATTCTTCTCCTTTCTAAAACGAATAAGATTGTATAACCGTATTTAACTGCTTATAAATCAACAAACACAGACTGTATGCATCACTTCCATAAGTGCAATATGGCCTAAGTAGCCATTGCACTTTAAACCCCAACAACAACAACAACAACAACTGTCTTGTCTATAGTAGGAGCAGTAAATGAAAATGTGTTTAACAGTGAAATTTACATAATGTGCTGGATCGTCTCTTGTGAGTAAATAAAGGTGAGTCAGATGAGTATGACTTCTTCTCGTCTTGATGTACGGACACTGGAGCGCCAAATTTTCGGATCCTGTTTAAACTGCAAGAGTTTATTATTTATTATTGTCCATTCTGATAGACATGCAGCATGAATGATTTGGTTTGTGCATTGTCTGATGCTGGAACAGGGATATTCGCTAAATCTAAGGTGGTTGGATTTTTTGCAGCTTTGCAAAAACTTTTTGAAAAGTTTTTGCGTCTCTCATTTTGGAGACCGATTTTGCAGCTTGCCCAAAATACCAGAATGTGCTGGAATCCAACAGAAGGTGACGTTTTACAATCTGTAGTAACAAGTTTCTAATTTCATCAAGAACAGGGTGAACTTTGTCTGAAGAATGGCATAATGCTAAGATTGGGCCAACACAGTAGAATGATGCCAAGAAGCTGGATAAACATTTTCCAGAAAAATTCGGTTGAAAAGACCAAGAGGAGATGCAAAGCTTTGTCATCAAGATTAAAAAAAATAAATAAATTTTCTGTTTATACTCCGGCACGACAACCAGGTCAGTAGAGTTTACATTAAATCGTCAATACAAATATTTATCGTATTTAGTAGTCACGGGCTTGAAACCCGGTTCACTCAAGGAACATGTGCTATGCATTCTTGCTCCTGACCACTCGGCTACGTCAGGTCCGGTTGTTGTAGCATGACATAATATATCACATCTGGTCCGGCAGCACCATTGTGAGCTGTTCCAATGACATTCAAGAGTTCAGAGTATTGCAGAGGGTTGTTATACGGCAGAAGGAGGACAGTTTGAAAGTTAATAGAACGCTGTTCTGCAGTGTTTTTAATTCTTTGGAATCGTGGAATATAAGCTGAGTGCGCTGAGACTTCGGCTAAAGTTTTGCCAAAAGCAATTGCAACGTCTAAAGGACTAGATAGATCTCCCCCATTCAAGGAAAGGATTGGAAAAGGTACAGAAACTTTCCAGAAAGCTCTCTAATTTTTCTCCAAATTATTTTAGTGTCAGTGTTTTTGTTAATGCTTGGTGAAAAACGGGTCAAGGATTCTTTTTTGGCTAGCCTTTGCATGAAAGATGGGATCTGCTTTTGCCTTTGACTTCTTATAATTTATAACATTGGCTGTCGTTGGATATTGCCGGAACAAATTCCAGGCTTTATGTTTATTGCTTTTGGGCATTCCTCATTCCACAAATAATTATAATAGACACATTATAGCCACAGCAGCTTATGCGCCACAAAACCCCCATAACAACAACAACAGCATAAAGTTATTAGGGCGTTGGAGAGGGCGCATCAAAAACAATCAGCTTCCACACTCATATGCTAAACTTAAAAAAAACAAAAAACAAAACAAAACTTTGCAAAGATTCAAAATAAGGATTTACGAACAAATCCACCCAGGACAGTATGGCTGAACATCGTGATTTGCATCCATTTTTGAACCTGATCTTCACTCCGCGACATTACTCATTTAAATTTGCTTCTACAGCGCGGAAACCACCAATGCGATATGTAAGTCTAGCATAAGATGCCTTTAACTACAGTCTAAGAATAACCATGTAAAGGAACCCAACGAGATTCCTTGGTGTTCCCAGAACGCTGTTTTTCATTTAAGTCAACATTTCTGTCCCTGTTGGTAGGATCGCTGTCCTCCCCACAACCGGTCAAAATACCCTAGATCGAGTCCCGTCGATGACGTGAGGAATTTTTATGGGCCTTTTTCACAACATGGCCCGTTTTGTCGGTCTCAGGCGAGGGTAGTATGGTTTTTTCTCCCGGAAACTATGGGTTTTTTTTGTCCAGCAAACAGAAAATCGACCTCAGAACACACGCAATTTACAGACAATAGACTCGGAGCAATATGGCCTAAGTCCCTAATGCTCCTAAAAAGCCTACTACAGCAACAGCTCTCTAGAACCAAGCCGGTTTGCTTATCTACTTTCTTTTAAAGGTTTAGTGATAGGTGTCTATGAAAATAAAAAAGCTTTAGATTATTACTTCAAAATTATAGACCGATCACAATTGTTAAAATTCCTTTATTGGTCGCTGAGCAGCAAGGGATTAGATCCCGTGTTTCGGTGTAACAAATCGTTCCATGTTTGGTGTATCCCTTCCGCTACAGTAGGCTGCTTTTACAATCTTTTTTGCTTAACAAATAGTTTATTGCTGCGCAGAGATTTTCATTATTTTTTTAACTCTAAGTGAACACTTGTTTGAAGAGGAAGGTGAAAAGGAATGAAAACGACCTCGCGCGACCAATTGCCGTTCTCCAGAAAATGTTGAAACCCTCCGAGTTGCAATGCAGCGTAGTAGTTCAGGAAATTCAAAAAGAAAAGGACACTCTGCCTAAAAGTTTTGAATCGCGTTTAATTTTCCTTAATTTTAAAAGTTTTTATTAAAATAGAATAAACTTGTTCAATAATTTTTATTAAAATATTTTCTATTATGTATATAAATCACAAAAACTTAAATAATATGGTAGAAACTTCCAGAATATTCGAAAATATTCCAGAAAAGTGTAGAAGACTCTTTAACGTAGTAGAACATTGTAGGCGATTTCTGAACGTTATAGATGATTCTACAAAGTGGAATTTAAAAATTATACAAGATTGCAGATGATTCTAAAGCGGTTTGCAATAATATAAGTTGCTGAATACGAACCGTAACTTAAAATCGAACACCTTCATCAAGTGTTTAGTGTAAGTTTTGAGTATTTCGGTTATAAACATTCAAGAAACTGAGTCTTGAAAAAAAGCACGCTATTATAACTCTGTATAAGAAAAAAAGACTTATTCCATGATAAGTATTGGCAAAAAACTGGGAGTTTAATTTAAAGGAGTATAAACTGCCATCAACGATTCACTGATTTTTAAATTAAATCGACGACTACTACAACTGAAATCTGAGCTGAGTTCAATAGGAACAGAGGAACTCCCGTGTCTAAAACTGCTGTAAAACTTAAACAAGCAGGACTTCACGGTAGTGTAGCCGTTCGAAAGCTTTTTTATACTTGTTAAAACCGGAAAATCTAAAGAAATGGTTGGTTTGGGCTAAGTGCCATCAACATTGGACAATTTTAAGAGTGGAAAAACGTATTTTGGATGTAAATGTGTCCAAATTTGAAATTTTTGGATCCGAGCGTAGCGTTTATGTGAGACAAACAACTGAATTAAAATTAGTGCCACGTTTTAGTGCTTACAGTCAAAGACAGTGGTGGTTTCATCATGATCTGGGGGATACTTATATCTTGCTGGAGTGGGCAGCGTCGTCACAATTGAAAGAATCCAAAGAAAAGACTATAAAAACATTCTTGAAAATAATGCAATATCCTCTGGACTTCGACTTTGTGTGAAGAAATTTTATACTACAGCATGACAATGACCCGAAGCGCAGCTCTAAGCTGTGCAGAGACTTTCTAGCACTAAACAACATGAGGGTGCGGGGAGTATTGCAAATTAAGGTGTGGCGACCCCAATAGCCTTACTAATAAAGGATCTAGACCGTGAAGTCTGCTCATCTTCACAAAATGTGTAAGAAAACCTTGCAGATCGTTTGGAATAAGGTTGGTCAATTTTATAATGGTCAAGACATTGCTATTTTAAAATTAATTGTCTGAATTCCATGTCTGTGTAAGGGCAGTAATAAAATTTCTGGATGATATTTTGATGAAAAATCAGCATAGTTGTTAATATTAATCATTTCAATATATAATATATATTTTTTTTGCTGTAAACGTTTCAATTCTGAATGAAAAAATCTTAAAATACTTTTTAGTGTGTTGTTTTTTAATATTAAACCTTAAATTTAAAGCTAATTCAAATAAGTAAAACTGTTGTCATACGCTGTGATTCCAAACTTTTAGGCGTCAGTGTAGCTGGTGAATTTGGATTATATCGGCGTTGTGTGCAACGAATGTTCTTGTTTATACTCCGGCACCACCACTAGGTCACTGGAGTTTACAATAAATCATCAATAGAAACGTTAATCGTATTTAGCAGTCGCGGGCTTGAATCGCAGTCTACTCAAAGAGTGCGTGCTACTGCACTCATGTTCATGACCACTCGGCTATGAGTTTGAGTGTTCCTATTCAAGATTAGTGCTGCATAAACTTTCCGAAATTGATAAGCAGAGAACACTGTAATTCTCCACACGGGCAGAGGTGAGAAAAATGCTGGTTTCCAGATGAAGTTTATTTTCATTTGGATGGGGCTGTGAATAAACAGAACTTCCGGTTTTGGGCAACAGAATCTCTGCGCTGACTTTATTAGAAAAGTGGTCATGGAAGGAGAGTGACTGTATGGGTAGCCATGTCAAGTCGTGGTTTAATTGGGCCTTTCTTCATCGACACTGTTAACTCGCTGCCGTTCCTGCATATGAAACTCAATGACTCTCGTTGAAGATCTTTGGAAATATTTATGGACCGTGAGATATTGAGGTTTAATTTTCTCGCGAAATTGACGGAGTCGTGTTGTGCGTTATTACAAATATTGGTGTACGCCTTCAGGAAGTTGTTCATCAAAATGGAGGATATGTCGAACATGTGGTAAAATTAGAGAATGCTTTCCAACAATCATGAAAATTTATATCGTTTGTAATAATTTATGAATAGATGAGTTCCTCAGAACACTTTAAAAAACTATTTCATTTATTTACCTTCAGTACAAAAACAAAGTTCCCTCATGATTATAAATAAAATAATTCAAACTACTATACCACATGGATTATTTTTTTAATATAGTTATATTGAGTGGTGAAGTCCTTAAAAATATCGAAATGTAGACGCGTGCTAATTTTTAGTGAAATATTTTGCGAAAAACCGGTTGAAAAATAGCGCAGTAGACGCGGTCATCACTTCGACCTGATTTACAGTGATCTGTATTAGACGTTCAACTCGGGAGACAACAGAATTCTCATTTCTAAACGATATGCAATCCTAGTTTATGATGTCACGCTCGCCTGCTTGAATTTGAATCTTGTTTATCTCAGACATTGAATGCAGTTAATTTTAAACTATTTCATACCTTAAAAGGTAATCAAGTCGGATCAGAAACTCGGGAGGTTTTAAAGATTTGTGGCTTATTGTTACAATACGTATGAAACTATGGTTTTGGGGTCTGCATAAACGAATACTCAAGTTTTAAAGTTTGCATCGAATTTATCTTATTAATTTTAATTATTTTTTAAAAAGTATCTTATATATATTTATCAGAAAGGGTAAGAATTCGTTTAAATTAAAGCGGTTAATTGCACACAAACTACAAAGTAAAAATAGTATTTAATTGTGATTCCAACTACCGTGCCACAATCCACCAAAAGATCTTTAACAGTTTCAAGGCACAACATATAACCAAGACAAAGCTATGTTTGGCCCTTCTAAAACATTTTATTATGCGGCTGTTAACTGAGGGATACTGACCAGAAAATGCCGTAAAAACTCTTACGCACGGATACTAGGGATTGCTCTTCCACAAAGTTTCATCCCAAGAAATATAATAAATGGTTGGTTTCAAGGTTAAAGGGCTTCTTTCTCTGGATCAAAATATTTTTGAGGGTCATGAATATTTTCAAATGTGACTTTATAAGCCTTTTCCAGAAATACTACCCGCAGAGAATATAATGGAAGAAACTGTCTAGCTAATGTAAGTTGCATACGCCAAATACTATTGCTCCTGATGATGCTATTGCAACAACCTTATTTTCTAAACTGTCCCGATTTGAAATTCTTGGCAGAATTGCTTTAATAATAAAGAAAGGTATTCTGCATCAGTTACGGTAACCTTTTAGGCTGTGAAGATTACGCTAAATTATATTTTTGTTGAAGTGTCAGACCTCGTGATGTGCTAGCAGTTGTGTCAGTTTGGAAAGGTACGGATTCGAGTCCTGTGGATGAGCAAGGAACTTAGATTGTTTGAAATAACACGAAGTGTGATTCTTTCCCACCTTTGCGGTCTGTAAATAAGAAAGCTTGTTGAAATTAAAACAATAACAACGACTCTGGATGTCCTGAAGTAAAGTAATTTTGAGCTTAGGTAAAGTTAACACGTACTGGGCTCGGTTATGCCAGGATCATGGATTGATGTTACAATACAGAGTTGAATTGTTCAACAGGAATTAAGTTCGTTCTATAAAATAATATAATTATGCTTGCCATCGTAATGGAAAAATCAAATGATCGAGGAAACATATTCTAAGGGTATTCAGCCGATATTGAGTTACTTTTTTTAGGGTTCTTAAATTAGTTAAAGGTACTCCACCGTGCCTTTAACTAACAGCGACATCGGAGTAGGTCCGCTTTACTGATGGCTGCTTATTATAGGAAGTAGCAGCGAAAACAGCTCGTGATTGACGAGACCCACTGTTTTTAAGAAGCAGCCTTGTGTTCTTAAGTTACAATTCTGCGTTGAGGGCATTTAATCGTAGATATCTTCAACGTAGAATTAATTCGAGCGGAAACATTCGTACAAATATAACAATTTTCTAGTTTTTCCGGTGTCAATTTTAAGAGAATACGCTCATGTGCTTCAAATGTTCTTCAGTTTACAGGACTTATTTTCGTCATGCAGATATTTCACTTAAATATTCGCAGTTTAATTGGTTCACATCAGCCTTTGTTTACTTTCTCAAATCATCAATTTTTTATGTACTTTTTACTCAAGAAAGATCAGTTTTCCGCATCCCATGGTTCGTGATTTTAACATTTTTTTCCATATGTTACTTTGTTAACTCCTTCAACCCCTCTGATATTTCTGGACAATCTGCGATCATCATTGTCGTTTCTATTTTACCATCCTTAAGTTGTATTTATGCTAAGGTCACTTGTTCGCCATAAATAAAACGATCATTCCTTGTTGATAAAAACCGGATGTTTCCTCCTGCAAGGTTCGTGGACATCTTCAGAAATTGCTCTTAAATCCTGAGAAAAAGACTTGAAGTACCATTGCACAATAAACTCTAGAGTAGAATGACCACCAGAGTAAACATTTTCTAAGATATTTCCCTAACATTCCTAGCTGAACTGTCGTTTCTAGACGTACGCCACATTTGGACTCTGCTTGGTGCATTACAGAGATCTCTTAATTCATGGTTTCTTCACACATTATTATTATCATCTGTTTATTCTTAGTTGAATTCTCCCCTTGAAGCAGCTCAAATGACTGTGATGGTATACAAAAACATATAATATTAATTTTGTGTACATTATTGGATATTACATATAAAGAATAACAGAGTCAAATTGAACAAATGCTTTAATAACGTGGCTTCTATAACTGTTCCATAGTATACTTCTAGACATTTACATATATAAATATAGGCGCTTATATTCACTTAAGCAGGTTCTGTCTATTTATTTATAAGCTTTTCATGTTCATATTCCAAAAAAAGCTTTTTAACATACACATCCAATGTGTGGACGTTATTACCAAATATATTCATGGTAATACTGCGTGACTATATTTCATTGGTTTCATTTCATTTATTTCACGTCAGACTGGAGGAATTCGTCGAATCTTCTTCAATCAATAGTTAGACGATCTCATCCGGAGGATTAACGGTTTTATGTATTTCTTGTTTATCGGAATGTGGTTTGTCGTGTATTAAAGTTGTTATAAAAGCTTGTAAATACTCTGCTGTTTCTTGTATTCTCTCTTTCACAAGAAAGAGAGAATACAAGAAACAGCACATATTCAGTAATCATGTGGGCTTCAAAAACAATCACTGAAAGCATGTGTACCCAAACGCCTGACCACTCAGCTACTGCAGCTATATCTGGAGAATCAATGCAAATAACAGCTATGATAAAGAGAAAAATTATCTGCGACTGAAGGTTACTCAGCAGTTTCTATTCTCTCCTCACGCGCTCCATAATGTGTGTATGGATTGGATAGTACGAATGATCATGAACCTCCTAACGGTTATCCTCCCTATTATTCTCCTCCTAACTGTAGTTGAGCCAAATTATGAATATTTTGAGATGTCATCTGTTGTCTCCAAAGGAAGCGTAGGGTGGCATACAGAACGGATTCAGTTATAATGAATCTTTTCTTGGTAATTCTGTTCAATCATTTAAATTTTCAGTATTCGAGAAAGTTATTTTGCTATCCACTGGGTTCCAAAGATTATATCACGGACGCCTACATTGCGGTGGATCTTTGAATGTACTGGATACATAATTCATGGCTATGTATACCCACCAGTTCCTCTCCGATATCTCGCATGGCAGCCGCGTATGCTTTAGATTTTATCTTATTCAACTGCCTTCGAAAGCTAATCCTTCATCCTATATGCACATCCATGTGGAATTTACCTTTTTGTACGCGAATAACATTTTGTGCTTATCAGAGAACAAATTAATCTTTGGTATTGGCCTTAACAAGCAGTGGTACCATATGGTGATGGATATACACCTTCATCTTTAGAACATTTGAAAAAATAAAGTCATGGATTGACTTTAAATGTACTATTGATTTTAATGAGGAAAAAGGTATTACAACCGTCCCTTCAACACCCTAATTAATATAATTAAATTTAACTTTTATCTTAATTTTTTCCAGGGAAGATCTATTTATAGACGACTTTCCAGAGCCACCGTATCAATTTCCTGTCATCAATAATCATGTTAATAATATATTTAATATGTTGGCTGTAGGAAGCTGCTTCACTGACTGCTCAAAAGTTGTCTCGGTTCATTTACTAAACGATGCCTTATCCATCAAAAGACACGAATTCTTCTGGACTGTTTATATTTAGAAAACAACATAGTTTCGTACTAGGAAATGGAGTTGGGCTTTCATTTTCAGCAGAGAGGGTACTGCTTTTACAAATGAATCAACTGTGATTTGGGATTATCTTCTATAATAACATACAATCCAGAATTATTATTGGTTCATTTTCGTTGATTAACAGGCATCAGTACGCTATACCGACATCACTTGGCTTTAGTTGCATTGGCGGTTGTTCTAAACATCCAGCCAAACCGAATACAACAAAAATGAGCCATCGAGATCGCGGAAATATCTAAATGGAATGCAGTAGTTTAAAATACTGTGGTTCTGAGGAGATCTCAAGTCTCTGTTTCGCATTTATTCAAGTAGATGCTTTGATATTGTAGTTAAGGTAAATCAATAAATAACGTTTCTAGTCAGTTTCTTTTGCAATGTTAATAGACTGTTATGGGCTAAGGAAGTTCCAATGAAGTGTAAAAAGCTGATAAATAGGGCATATTTGGCCCCTATTTTGACTTATGCTGCTGAGACATGGAGGATGAATAAAAAGGATTTTAGCAAAATCCAAACAATGGAAATAAAGATGCTAAGGACTATGCTAGCTAAAACTAGAAGAGATAAAATAAGAAATACTGACATAAGAATGAATTTGGGAATAGAAAATCTGAGGGAGAAGATGATTACATCACGTTTGCAATGGTTTGGACAGATTACTAAGAAGAATGCTGTTTGAAATGAAAATGGACAAGAAGAGGCCGACAGGATGACCCAGAAAGAGATGGGGAGATTAGATTAGAGGAGATGTGGAAACAAACGGACTTTGCTTCTTGAAATTGAAAGTAAAGTAGCAAAGTAATTATTCTCTTTACAATTGGAAAGAAAGCGAAACGTGTTTCTATATATATATATATATATATTTTTTATTATTATTTTTTTTCCTCTGTCTGCTCCTTAGGGGTCAGATGTCCGTGAGAGTGTACAGGTTTTGTCACTCGTTTGGTGACATCTGGGTTGGAGTCCAGGAATTTCCAGACTTCTTTTAATTGGGACTGTAATTAGACGATATCAGGCGGAGGGAATAGGGTTTCTCCCCTTTTGTTAAGGGGTTTATTCCCTCGTAACTGGCCCATGAACACATACTTGTTGTAAGTTGTTTATGAGCCTAAAAGCCGTCAGAAACAACAAACACTAGAGGTGAGCTCCCCTGCAATTAATTTAGTAAGGCAACAGTTCAAAGTAATTTAAGAAGCTAAGTGGTTGCCTTCTTATCCTTAAAAAAACACCTTCGCTTCCTGTTTCCACATTTTCACACCATAACACTTTCTTCATCAGTTAAACTAAAATAAATCAATTTTCTGTTTATATTCCGGAAGGTTAACACACATTCAGGTAAGTTAACATTATATAGATAATACAAAAACAGCACTGTATTTATGGTGCTTATTTTAGTCCAAATGGACTAAAATAACGGAAAAACGTAAACCCGTGTACTACTGCACTCTACATTTGACCATATAACCGATAGACGACGAAGAAATTTAAAGCTGTTAATTCATTTTTCACAAGGTGACCTATGAATATGAAATCCAGTGATTTGAGAGACGACCAACATGATTTTATTTTAAATAAAATTAAATTCCCTTTTTTCAGTGAATTCAGTTTCCATTTAGAAGTTGTTTATTTGGGGCGCATATTTTGCTTTTTCCAGATTATTAAACAATTTCTTTCCATTTATTGCAAAGTTCAAGTTGAGCTCTATTTCAGACTCCACCATTTTTAAAATGTTCGGTATTCTTAAATAATCACAAGTCATTGGCCCAAAGAAGAACTAAAAAACAAGGAGCATTAATAATCTTCCTCATTCTTAGTTTTTTCGACATTCTCCCTGGCAGTGTTACTAATCTAAACAACTTAGTTCTACAGGCAGGAAATTTCATTGTTTTTTTCTGGTAATATTTCTTCGAAACTTGTACTGATATTCATGCATTCAATTCGAATTAAGCCTCTGGTTTCATCCAATAATCGACCTTATTTACGAGTGTTCAAGACGCCCAAAATAGTCTACCGAAGAGATTTCCCTTACGCATCTTCTGTGTTTCTCGATTGTATGAAGATTAGATACAAACTATGTAACTCCATCATCTTGAACTCTAAATCGCTATAATTTCTAAAGATTCGATTAAATAAAGTTAACTGAAAATTACTGTCAAAAAATAAAATAAAATCTTCGAACTAGATGGTTTGGATGTATTTTAATCCTATACCAATTCTAAACCTGTTGCCTCTCTTCTATTCATAAGCATCTACCATACAACAGCTATATTAATAAATAGCATATTAGAAAATCCATTGGGAAGTTTTACCTTTCCACCCACTCGCATTTTCCGAGGGAAAATACCCACTCGGAAATAACATGGCTTAGTTTCATTGCCAATTACTGTAATGTGGATATTGCCAGGTACCATCGGCTGATAGAAAGAGCGCAGGAAAATTCAGAAGCGGAAAAGAACTCTGATTATCGTGTTGTTTATTTTAATGATTACTGCATCAGGAAAACCTTTCCTCATAAGCCTAAAATAGCTAGAAGATCAAACCGGTTTCCCACATCTAGGACCACCGAAGCATGTTGAGTAATCGGAATGAAATATTCGCTGGCTTGAAGCCAAGCTCACCATCTGACTGGCAAATAACAGAACTTCCAGATAGTAGCTGTAGTGTTTGATCTCTGAAGCTAAGATTTCTCTGGTTCAGAAATTTCGTTGCCTGAACCCGAAATACAGAAGTGCGTCGTTTGTAGCAATCCCGTTATATTTTACACTTTCGAAACGAAACGTATCCGAAGGAACTAAATGAATAATGCTCCACAGCCGACCAGGAAGTTAATTATATCGTAGCTACTGTCTATATCTGTCTGTGTGTTTAAGGAAACGTGAGCCTACTATTTTAAAGATCGCACGATTATTCATCTATCTATAATAGATGGTTTGGTATTAATGTCTTGTCTTCTGTTTATCCACATGGAAAGAGAATCGCTTTAATTGCTAGAGCATTACAATATTTAGAGTATTTTTGGCTTTTGTTTATTATAACCATTAGTTTTGAGTAAAAAAGTATTAAGATTCGAACTCATCACAAATTTTAGGAAAACAAATGATTTAAAGAATCAGATTTCGGGTGGTTAAAGTATGAAAAAGTTAAAACTAACGACATTCTCACAAACAAACGATAGGAAAGAACACTGAAAATATTTTGCAAACAGGAGAGAATTGTCAATATAGGACTCGTTCATGGTGAAAGATTGAGCTCGCCCACTAGTACAGTGGCTGAGATCACACTTCTTCCCCTTTCCGTGTAGAAAAGATAAGACCTGGTTTTGAATCCCGTCTGGAAGAGAGGAACCTTTATGGATTTCTTGGATATCGTGGTCGAGGTAGTGGGTCTCAGTCGAGTGGGTGTGGCCTTCCCGTCTCCATTTCCCCCACGGAAACTCGAGTTTTTCATCCTGCTAAAAGGAGGATTTCCACTCAGAAAATATGCTTAATTTACAGACAGTTGACATGACTTAGTTGCTTCTGTATTTATTCCAAACAAGATGGTTCTTATTTTACGAGCTCAGCGATCATTTCTGTGTTGATCAGGCATTCCGCTTTGTTAGAATTTACAATTAAAATATAAAGTCTAACTCTTTATAGTGAGGGTTTTGTTACAGGTCTTGTGAATGGCATTATTTCTGAACTGCATTGCAACTACATTAATTCTACTCATTTTAATATTATAGATTTTATAAATAAATAAAAGTTTTGAAAATATGCATCCAAGAATTCCAAGAAAGATCGCTCGCAACACCTTTCTCCAGACAACTTGTTTTTGGATCCACATTTTGGCACATCTGGACATATTGGCGCTTACAATCTGGTTTCCTTCAATGTAGAACGTTTCAAGCGTTATCAAAAGTAATTTCTCAGACTTACGTTCAGGAAGGTGTTCCACAAAGATCAGCTGTGCTAAACATTTCAGAAACTCTGCGCGCTCTATCATTGGTGTTCTCAAAAGCACAGAGATTATTCCCACACATTTCCAATGTAAAAATTGCATACAGCGAGAATGTCTGTTTTTCACTTATGCGAATAACAACGTTGAGTACTAAATGTTTTAACTAAACGTCTAATGCGAGTTATTCGATTTCTTCTAGTTAATGAGATACTCGTGTTTAAGCAAATGTGCAATTCATTCACACAGGGTGGGTTGATTAATTTGTAGTTTCGGTTATGGATTCTTTTCCTCCGTACTAAAAATTCCTTCCTCAAAATAAGTGTACGCACGAAATTCATTAGAGTACGGTTCCTTCTCTTCAATTACATTTGCTTAAACTCAAGTAAAAGACAAATTCTAAGAAATAATCCTTATTTGTATAAAGCGCGAACTCTTTGTGGAGATGGCAGCCCTTGTTCAGTATGTTTCATATGGATGTGAAGCTCAAGAGCCTCCCTGAAAACTATCGCAGAAAACCAGCTGACATTCGTGATCCCTGAAAGCCCTGTTTTTAGAGAATATCATTTCTGGAAACATTTTTAATGATAGCCTCATTTCCTTGGAAACACTGATGCACCAAAAGTTATGAAGAAAACTAAATATACACAAATGGTAATAATATTAGTTTGAGAACTGCATCGGAAAATATTTGGTTTTAGTTTTGTAAACCAGACCCCTCCCACCATCCATATATGTCCTTCAAATATTTCTAACGACACTAAAAAAAATCTCTGAATGGCATTTAGTTAAATACACGTTTTCAAAGCATTCTTTGTTCAGATAATTCTCACAGAGCTATCTGTGCAAATGAACTTTGACCAACCCTCTGCTTTCTAAGTAAAACTCGTTTTATGTCCATACTTTGGGACGACTAAGGGCCAGAGGAATTACCAAAATAGTAGCGGAGCATTAAAGAAACACATACATGTTATTAGCAGTTGCTTTTGTGTTTTACTTTTTAAGACCATTAACAGACGAATATTTTAATGTTTTTGGCTCTTCTCAAGCAGTCTAACATTAAATGACGGATATCGTATATTTAATCTTTCCCTTCTAATGTAACGTCGCAACACTCGTTCTTACAGCTAATAATGGGGGCATTAAAGGCGTCGAACAGCGAGGAAATTGCTTAATTATTCTAGGCTTCCGTGCTTTTAGATGATCTCGTATTTCTTACCCCAAAAGAGGAACCGAGTGATTTCAGACATGCAGGAATTGCAGGCACGAGAACTGAACACAATACGAAAACTCTTTACCTCGACTGTGCAGACTGAAGTCCAACGCTCCTGTGCCGTCCTCTTTCACTGAACTGCTGACCTCCGGACAGTCGGAAAGTTCTCCCCTCTGGTCGGCTCCTGGACGACACACCACGTCTCTGCTGACATTCAGAAGTCTTTCGATGCTGTAGAGGGAAAAGCGTGGATGCTGTCTGCTCGAAGGAAGCGTGCTCTTTGCAGGCACGAGGTCGGACGCCTTATCGACCATCAAAAGGACTTTTCTCTCATCTGGGAGCGGCGAGAAAGAAGGGGGTCTCGGCGGCAGCCGCACTGCTGAAAAGATGCCCAAAAGAGATGTTTACTGGTTTCGTAACGAAGCTCTCCCGCAGTTTAATGCTGCGTGAAGTGATCTTTTGATGCACTACGAAATCGAAGTCCGTCTATCTAGTCCGTTGTTCACGGCTAGAGGTGATGAACTTGTGGCCGTCAACGCCCCTGTCAACTGCGCCGCCAACTGCGTCACATCCTCTTACGCACTGTGCAGCTCCCTAATGGCGAAATATCCCGTTAACGCAATTAGCCGTGAGACCAGGCAAGGAGTACCTTTAATGAAATGTTTGTCCAGAGCTGCTTAAGACGGTGCGGCCTCCTGATTGGTGGAAGTCATCTCATAGCGCGCTCCCGCCTAATATCTCCAGCGTTCCGCTGATACGTTGACCACAATCATAAGCCTGCGCTGATATGTTATCGGCTAGCACGTCTCGCGCCTCCTCGTTACCCTCCCGACTCTGACTGCCCCTCCTCCCTGGGGCTGTTCGTGTAAGGCGCTTCTTTTCCTCCGCACTGAACCAACGGAGCGGATAATTGTATCGGATGCCTGTTCATAGCCGCCTCCTCCCCTCCCTTACGTTTGTCCTGTTTACCTAGATCTTCTAGGAGGACTTCATTACCGTGCTAATCCTTTTCACGGCCTCTTTGTGACCCCCGACGGTGCACTACCTGGACAATGGCGGTACATACGCTACCCCATTACTTCGGTCCTTGTGAAGTAAAAGCATGGGCCACGCTGAAAACATACACGTAATTGTCAGGCGGCCACTTTCCCACCTATATTAGCACATCCAGGCGACAGTTTGGGTGCAAGACACGAGGCTCCGCGCAGACGGCTTTCTTTCCCCCTCCCCTCCTCTCGGATACCCTCCCTTGGCTTTCAGCGTTTACTCTTATTCGTGGTGACAGGCAGTAACGCTGTGGACTATTTACCGCACAAAATAGGCCTAATTATCCCAATAGGCCAGGGTTCTGTAACCCCGTTCTAAAATGCCCCCCTTCCCCCAGCAGCTGCAGCAGAGGAGACTGCACAACCCAACGGAACCAAATTTTTCGGGCATCGGTCTGCCCCACTATTTATTTAAAAGATTAGCCGTATTTTTCCACACTCAGTTCGCCGTTCTTTGGGGGGTGCTGATGCATCGAGTAACCTCCATATCAAAGTGAATGGCGTTATTTTTAACCCGCATTAATCTGTTCAGCATGTGTCCTAGCCGACGCTTGTAATCGGCGCAGAAGGGGAATATTATTGAGTTTTCCGTTTCCAGACAAACAAAACATATTTGTTGATTCCACTTTGGCCCCTTTTAAGGGCCGGAAATAGCGTTATCTTCGAGGAGAGAATAGGGGCGTGACAAGACGGTAGCCCGATTAAAGCGTCTTCATTTGCAGAAAGCAGTTAAGCAGATCTCGCAGTTCGTAACAGGAGACGGAGCAGTTTCTAACACAAACTCCGCTGGCAGCAGGAGACCGAGGGGACAGACGAGGACTAAGCCGTTGCTTGGCGACAAAACGCAAAAACAAACACTTCGCGGAGCTCTCTTCTCAGCAAAATAATTAGAACAACTGTACGTCACTCGGTACACGGAACAACGGAGTCGGGAGGACAAGGGGAGAGCAACGCAGAGACTTGAAGGAACTGCTGAAGACGCCAGATGCTTTAGTGTTAGCATCACTCGTTTTGTAATGGCATTTATTCATAAAGGGGACTCCTCCTAAATGCGCGTGTAATAAACGTGCCTAGATATATCACATAGAAGAAAAAAACGCCCATTTTTACTTTGGCACGTAAATACGCGCCCCCTTTAATGCTTAAGTGGATTCATTTTGCGGACCCGCAGTTAGATTCTTACACATTTCGAAGTTAAAGCAACCAACTTGTAAAGGAACACCCACCGATCCATTAAAAGTAGGCTGCCAATTTTGCTTTGCCACTGAATGCTTTGACCAGAGGTTATTTGCCCGAGGCATGGAAATAAATGGCTGTAGCTCCTAAGTCTGCTTGTGTGCAAAACGTTGGAGAAGTTCTGATGAAGTGTTCATTGGGAGGAATTGAGGAGAAGTTCTGAGGAAGTGTTCATTGGAATTTCAAAGGATTATGTCTGACCTTTCTTCAGAATTTTTATTCTGTCACGAGTAATTCATTCATGTAGGCCTAATTAAGACTAGCAGTATGATAATATTCAGAAGACTTCTTCAGATTCTAACTCAATTCAGATTCTGAGGTTTAGAAAGAATACAGGAATACTCCAGATCAGCTAATACCGCAGATAGGGTGTTAAAACATCTGGGTTGCAGCAGTCGCACAGCAACGTTTACTCTTGTGGAGTCCTACAGATTCAATCACGCACACTACCGCATGATAATCATAACAGTTTAGTAAAAATCAGTACTAAGATGAAGAGCAGAGAAAATAAGTTCAGTTAACCCAACCGGAAATATTGAAATTGCATTTATTCATTGCTGTAGATTGCCTATTTGCCAGTAGACGGAATTTTAATCGATAAATGATAATCCCTGTTTCTACTTAACAGCTTTTCTGCCTGTATAGGCCTCGCCGCTATGTGAGTTTATTAGACATTACAGGAACATTTTGAGTGGAGGTACATGATGTACTCTGCTTAAGTCTGTTCATTTGAGTTAAGAGTTCTTAAAACCTTAAAAGTAAGTAATAATAAAAACAGCTTAATTTTTTTGATTACGTTTTTTTGCACACTCGCTGTAAGTGACTTTAAATTTTAGTCACTAAGTTGCACAGCTCTCCACGTGCCATGGCCAGAAACCTGGAGGAGAAAGACACTCTTTCTCAGTCCTGAAATAGTCCAATCGAGTAATCATAACCTTTCTGTCTCTGGATATACAATGAAAATCCTACCTAACCACTCAGAAGATACGGATATGTCCTCCATAAAACGACCATGAGGATTATTTCACTTGTGGAACCATCTTTCTTAATTATGTATTCTGCAGGAGTACATACAGTTAGAAAATGTTTCTTTTTTTTCTCCCTAAAGAGTTGGCAAGATTCCCCAAGTCAGCGAAACGACTGCGTTCTAGGGAATCCTTTTGGAAACAGCATACCCCTCCACACACACACACACACACACACCCGAACACCAGCTGCTGAAAGCTACAATATGGGCGGTATACCCATTAAGGTAATCCCCCATAATACCCTTAATCAGGAGGAGCGATTTCAGAGCGGGACCTCCTTTGGGTATCTGAAGAGGAGATCTGCTCTGAACTACCAGACTAGGGAGTGACAGCCGTTAAACGTATCTCATTACGTAGGGATGGCGCACTTTGCCTACTAGGAACCTGTTCCCTTACCTTTAATGCTCCAAAACTCCCATCTCTAAAAGAGAGACACGGCTGGAAGGATCATAAGGTCAATTCATGCGCGGCTCCTAAAACCAAAGTGTCTTAACTGTAAAGAGAAACACCCGGCATAATCCAGGAAATGTCAACGCTGGAAACAGGGAAAAGAAATCCAGAAGCGTAATGTGGAATTTAATATATCTTTTGAAGAGGCCAAGAAACTTGTGTAACTCCCGCTCACTACCAGAACTAAAGATACCCAGAAAGTAGCAAATTTCTCTACCACTGGAACACAAACTGATGCACCACCTGATATATAATGTATGAACTCATATCATATATAAAGTGATATATGATGTCGTGCATGAGAGGCGAATGGTTCTCATGCACGACGTCTACTGGATGAAAGTCAGCGGAGTAAAACAGCTCAAGCAGTAGCTACCGTAGTATCAATTCCAAATTGCTCTTTTGTCTCAGAACAGATCAGATCAGAAAAGAGAAACCACCGAAATGTATTCCTCAAAAATACAACAAAAATTGAAGTAGATGATTTAAGTAAAATCGTAGACTTGCCAAAACTATGCAAAGACCCCAAGATACAGAATAATTAACCACCTAAATCACTCGCAAGAGGCCTCTACAAAAGTTTAGAAAGAAACAGTCATTGTTGGGTTATTATGGTACTTAGAAATCAATGACAAACTTTTTAAATCCCAGTGCAGCTTTCAGAAAAATAAATCAACTTAAGATCTGATTCGAAACATATTCGAGAAGCTTTTCATAGCATTTGGTACATCTTTTTTTGACATTGAAAAAGCGTACGATGCTTCTCATCTATTTGGTATTCTCACTATCCTCCCAACACACCGAGGAAATTACCGGGTTCGAATCCCGTTAATGACGCAAGGAATATGTGTGGGTTTTCCCCACAACATGGGTCACACACGAGAGTTTAATGGATTTTCCTGGAGGAAATTCTGGTTTTTCGTTCTGCAAATAAGCACATCGACTACAGAACGCACGCAATTCACATACGCATTATAGACTGGCGCCTCATAGCCTTCGCTAACATGCGAGTAAATAGAAAGGCAAATAGACT
Source organism: Mastigoproctus giganteus (assembly GCF_048544385.1). NCBI lineage: Eukaryota > Metazoa > Arthropoda > Arachnida > Uropygi > Thelyphonidae > Mastigoproctus > Mastigoproctus giganteus. The sequence continues at coordinate 34,941,689 of NC_143576.1, forward strand.
GCGCTATTACCTCTCTTGGCCAGTGAGTAGTGGTAAATGGACAGGTATATCATTCCGGTTACGCTGGTTATTATAATGTTAAAATATGATGGAGGACACAGATGTCTTTATACAACCATCCGCATTTATATATAGATGCGGATTCTTGGGAAAAAGTCCTTGGCTTTTCTCCAGAGTTTCATAAGTTTCAAATAATGCGTCAAGTCCGTTATTTATTTCTTAACAGGATTCTTGAAATATTCGCCATTTTGTATTAATGGGTTTAGTGGAACCAGACATTCAAACTATCGAGGAATGGCAACTGTGAGACTTACTGTGAAGTGAATCACTTTTAAAACATTTTTACGTGAACTTAGAAATTTTTGCCGTTTATTTTGATTTAATATATGACTATAACTTATATATGCAATTACTATGATTTTTTTGTCTTTGTATAGAAAATAGAAAAAAATATAACGAATAGGCAATTCAAAGAATAAATCGTTTTATTCTTAAATGCCCTTTGTATATGTTGGTAATAGGGAATTTCATTCTCAGGTTGACTACAAATAAATAAGAAGCCATTGTTCATACAACTTCATTTAAAACGCACTTCACTTCCTGATTATAGATGCAGTTGCATTCACGCCTTCAACTAGATTCAAGTTGGTGAGGCCTCGAGTTCTTGCGCAACATTCAAGCGCTTGTCCCGGGCTGGAGCGGAACATTTCATCTTTATAATCTACCACTTTTCAACTATGGCGCACTATGGCCATAGTTGCCGATGCACCTAATAAATCCCTAAACCAACAACAACATCAATAGCTAAAATCCTACGAGAAATTAAAAATAGATTAAGGAGTTTCTAAACCCAATATATCAATGCGGTGTTTGCTTTGATAATGGAATGGCCAAGAAAGGTGAGGTAGTCAAAAGGGTTTTGAAAATAACCGCTATTTTTTTCTTTTAATCGGCTGATCTAATAAAAGTCGCCACAACAGGTTACATTGCCTTTCTAATTCCAGTTGAAGGTGGACTTGTGTTAGATTTCCTAACGCAGTTATTCGTCCATCAAAGATTTATGCAAAAGATCGAAGATAATTTCAATATTAATTTACGTGTCGAGAAGAATTGACAAATTTGGCGTGCACATCGCGTGCATTTTCCTTCGCTTCGGACGATTTTGTGAAATCGATGGCACTCGTAGTTTTATTCCGTTCAGCTTCCCCTGAATTGTTAGAGAGAAGGTGAATGCGGTTATTAATTCTACTGGGGAGAAAAATGATGCAAAAATAAGTTTCGCTGAGGATTCTATCGACGTAAGAAAATTACTGAAGAATTTTTTACGTAAATCATTGCAGAACTCATTTGTGGTGTTCCGCTACGGCGTGAGTTATTTCGGATACGCTCGCCTTCAGCAATAACGAACCTTCGGGATTAAGGCTAAACGTTTTCCTGCCACTTACAGTTAATGCATCCGAAATGCGTTAATATAATTTACTCTGATTTTGGATATTTTAAATGAACGTAAATTGATTCTTTAATTTTTCTTTGGACTAATGAAGCTCAACCGATTTGGTTACTGGAAGTTTTTTCCTGTTGATGCAAGACACAAGGAAAGAAAGGATGCCTGAGCTAGTCCTCACATGTAATGGTAACAGGTTTAAAGAAGTGAGTATAATAATTTTATATGCAACCATTGATGCTTTAACTATCCTCTCAAAGAGTATTGGGACAACAGTAATTTTATCAATGATATCAATGTCAAAGTGACAAGAGTGTCAAAGCGACACTCTTGTCAAAGTGATTATTTGGAAACTGCTTTGATCTATGTGGGCGTGCCGGAAAATATACAGAAATTATCAACTTTTGTCCTAAATAACCACACTGCTCTTCTGTGGATGACCTCCTGCCGGTTCCCGATACTAACAAGAGCTGAATTTCATTATTGGAGCCATGTATGGCGGCGGATGGCGTTCTCCCAGCCCCACCGCCACCTCTGAAAAATGGTGTAGCACGACTTTTAGCCCCACAGGACTCTTTCCATGGTTTCAGAGTCCACGAATGATAGGCTCTAATGGATAGTACAGTTAGTAGAATCGCCGTTCTCCAAACACCGGGTGGAAAAGACCTGAGTTCGAGTCCTGTCGATGACGGGAGGAATTATGGGCCTTTTTTTACAACGTGGCTGAGCTTATCAGTCTCAGGCGAGGGTAGAATGGTTTTCCCAGAAACTCTGGGTTTTTGTCTAGCAAACAGAAAATCGTCCACAGAACACACGCAATTTACAGACAATATATACGGATCAGTATGGCGTTAGTCGCTGATGCTCCTAAAACCCTATAATAACAACAACCACGAATGATGGACGTTGCAGCATTCCAGACGAAGTTTGGCATTATGTGAGCTTCAATTTGCTCCTGAAAACGAAGACCGTGAAACTACGGAAAGTCCACGCTATATTGGGATCATGTTAACATTTGGAGCTGTGTTGGCAGGTTTTTAAGGATGTCTTAGGATGAATGACAGGTAGATCGACGAAGCCCGAAGAGGATGCAACCTCTTCGGGGTTTGTCGATCTACCTGTCAACTTTCTTGGCTAAAAGGATCATTGTTTGTTGGTTTAACCATGGAATTCTGCGAGTCACAATACAATATCAGTCACTGATTTTCTAAGCTTCAGATATTTATTATAACAATCTTTACGCTTCTTGATTAGACCGGGGTTCGAGCCCATTACCACCAAATACAGAGGATGCGGAAAGGTCAGGGAATGACCACCGCATATCCCGGAGCAATATGGCCTTAGTTGCTAATGCTCCTAAAAACCAAATAACTAACTAATAACAATCTTTATTTGTAATACCAGAGACTATTACAATTTATCGTTGCAGCCAGAGGTCAATAGCTAAAAATGGTAATGGAGTGGCCATTTAATAATATAATAATCGAATAACGTCAATTATAAATACAATTACATAAAGAAATAATTATATAAAAGGTAAATCAAACAGCTTATAGCAACACAGATAAGATAACCTAAATTATATCATTGCTAAAGAAAAACAAGTAGATGAGTGATTTTAGCAGTCTGACACGAAATGCATTATGCTGCTCTCTGTGTAGGGCGGTCGGGAGGCAGCGTATGCGGAACACGTTGTCAGGTTTCTGGCCATGTCCTGTCTTGCAGAAATTTCCCTAAGTAGGGTACATAGGACAACTTCCAAGACGGGAGAAACCTGTTTCTTCAGGGCGAGTCATCTAAACCAACAAAAGTCGATGCGAGTTCCCAATTTGCTTACTAAAATTGAACTTTGGGACCGGCTTAAGGATTCTAAAGCCTGTATGAGTTTGCATTGTAAGTTTAGCAGCACCTCTGAACTCTGCGTTGAGTTGTGTAGGTGAGGTTTGAGGTTTTAATAATAAGGTCAAGGTCATTAGGGTTGATTTTTAATATTTAATTTGTAGGTTAAAGTTGAGGAGGAAGCGTTCCAAGTCTGTAAGCTTCAGGAGTAACCATCAAGAAACTCTGATAGCATACCACTTTGTAGGATTCTTGGTGGTAATCTTTCACTTTAAGTGAATGAAAAAATGCAGAGTCCTGTCTTGTGTGGAACTTGGTCTCTGTTTGCTAAGTCGCCTCCCCCTCTTGCCGACCGGGCTAGCCAGGTGGGTAAAGTGCTGCCTGGCAACCCAAAGGTGCAAAGTATGTTAAGTGTCTAACGGCACCAGGGGTTTCCCCCATCTCTGCGTTGCTTTCATTGTGAGTGTACCAGTTCACTGGGAAGGCCAGAGATTTAAAAGTGTGTGGATCATGTGAGTGTGTTATGTTATGTACCGTTGTTCTTCTGGCCATTTAGCAGCAGGACCCCAGCTGAGGCCCAACGTTGCCCGCACTTCGCCCCGTGGAGGCAGACCAGGTAACCAATAGTTTAAATTTGCACTCTGGCAGGTCCTGCCACCTAGTTTCCTGGGATTTCAGTGGCTAGGACCTTTAAAAAAAAAAAATTGCATGGGAATATTGCGCTAGAATTGGAAAAGCTAAAATGGTGGGCGAACAGCGTAATTTAGACACGGTTATTTTTGGCGTGTGGGGCATTCGCTTGCATACAGATAGAGTTGGGTAGGGAGAATGAAGATTGGGGGGGGATAAAGACAGAAGAATGGGGTCGATAGGGAAGACGACCCCAGGTGGAATCAGTGGGGCATGCCCATACCCCACCAGAGGGAAGAGTGGGGTCGGCAAGGAGGGGAGGAGACAGGAAAGCCGTCGCCTCCCCCCGCCGGGGTAAGGGAGAAGAAAGGGCCGAACAAGGGAGCCGGCTCAGATCGCCAACATGGTGTGTATGCAGCAAAGCTGTGGCTTCGTCAGGTCCATGACAGTGTACAGTCCATTAGTTGGTCAGTGTTGGGATAGGATCCCATCCACTGCTGTTCCAACAATCAGGATGTCAGTGTGGGATGGTGTCACTAAGGGGATATAGATCTCATCCAGTAAAGTCCTAGTCATTGTTGTCCATTTCAGTTGTCAGAGTTCCAGTGTCGAGTTTAGGGAAGTTGTGGTAATGCTCGTAGTCTGCTGAACAGTTCGTGCGCAAATTTCGAGAGGGCTCTATAGTACTCCTCCTCCCACAGTACAAGTGTTCCCGATCCTTCGGGTTGAAACATATTTTTGTTATAAAGTGACATCTTATATCATCAAAGAGGGGGCATTCATGCATCAGATGTGTCCATGTCTGATTTTCACCGCAGTGGCATAGTGGTTATTCTTTTATTCCGAAGATCGAAAGTTTGGCATTAAAGGAACCATGTCCCGTTAGAAGGAAGGTGGTGTAGAGCCCCGGTGAGAACCAGGCCGGCTAGTGGGGGTAGACTTGGGTAATGTCCGGGATACATTTCTGGGTTATGGCGCCTTTAGTTGATTCTGCCTATCGGGACTGCCAGGTTTGCCGGAGATGGTTGATAAGACGTTTTTTCTCTATGTTGCTGTTGTTGGCTGGATCGGTAGTGAAGCCGATGCAGGATACACTTTTACCTCTGGACAGTTGAAAGAGCAGCGGACAATTTCCGCTGCTCTTTCAACTGCTCTTTCAATTTCCAGGTCCAGGGGAGTGATCCTGCCAGGGCCTGCAGCGCATGAGAGCTGACAGTGCAGCATGCTCTTGTGATGGTGAGCAAGATGCTACGCTGTATTGATTCTAATTTTCTTTTGTTCACAGCCGTGGTTGCTTTGTTGTACCAAATCCCTGCTGCGTATGAGACGGCAGGGATGAAAAAAGCCTTGTAAAAGAGAGACAGGGTCCGTTTCCGTAGTACCCAATCTTTTCGTGTGACTCTTGCTATGAGGGCTGAGTAGTTCCTGATCTTTCTCTGGAGATGTGGGGTAAAGGATAAGTTTTTATCCAATACGATTCCGAGGTATTTTAGTTCTGTAGTTAGTTTAATCGTGGTTCCTTCTATTTTGATTTGTGGTGGCCTTCTCGTGTCGAGAGAACCCTTGAGGAGTATTGAGGATGTCTTGGTTGGTTATATTGTTAGGTGGTTCTGTTTCGCCCATGCTTGCAGGAAGTCAATTGGCCGGTTTGCAGTGGCTTCCAGTTGTGCCCGGCTGTCCGCAACCCAAAGGCCGCGGGTTCGAATCCCGCCTCGGGCTTGGATCACAGTATAATGCAAAAACCTTGGGAGGTTCATTATGGCCACAGAAGCCGATGCGGCAACAACTAAAAAAAAAAAAAAAAGCTAAGCCACGTGTAGACTTAGTGTGTGCTGTAGTGTCCCAGCAAAAATAAAAATCTAATATGAAGGTGGTGCTTCATCACAAAACGCAGCACTAGAATACTTATTGAGACATCCACGTAGCATCAAGGACTGCACGGACAACTAAATAATTTACAGCCATCCTGCCTGTTGCTCAAATGTACGAAGGATTGTCAGAGTGGCATCCAATATAACCATAAAGTAATAGTAATATAACTACGTTAATTATATTGTATCTGCTTGCAAAAACGCAATGAATCCTTGTTGAGTGATGTGAAAGATAGGTAGTTGTAGGTAGCAGGATAATTTGACGCGGTTGGGTGAACAGGAAATAGGTCTGAGTGGCATGACAGATGCGCTTGGAGCTTATTGGTGGGTACATACCGTAGTACTTTCACTGAGGTGGAAATAAATGTTTTCCCAGGAACTTAATGAATATAAAACCAGCGGGTCATCATGAAAAGAGCTTTGTGTTTTAATTAGATTTTTATGAGCCTTTTTCACAACGTGGCTGAGTTAGTCGGTCTCAGGCGAGGGTAACACAGTATAATCGTGTTTTTTTTTCTTCCAGAAACTCTAGTTTTTTGTTTAGCAAAACAGAAAATCTACCCCAGAACACACGCAATTTACAGACAACGTACATGGAGCAATATGGCCCTTAGTCGCCGATGCTCCTAAAACCATACTACTACTTTAATCAGAGATTGCAGAATCTATCAATTACAGCCGTGATGTAAAAGAAGAGGGAATTGGAAGGCTTAATTAAGTTCTCTTTAATTATAATTAGTGTACAGCGCATGCCTGCAGGATTTCTGTCTGTATCACGGTTTTAATCTCACAAAATACCATGCCCCCTTCCCCAACAAGACGGCGCACCATTGCACTTCCATACAGAAATCGCGCCTGCCCTGACACAACGTTTCCTGTTAAGTGAATTAACAGTTAAGTGAATTAATTCTTTTCAGATGTAAGCCACATCTGAAAGGTAACTAAGGGAACAGATATCGCACACCTGTAGATTATATCTGACGTCTTTATCCCCTCTTTTTGATACAGTATTTGGTTAAAGTTTTTAACTTGATCTCGGTTTACTTGTTATTTATTATTGTTATTGCTATCATTTTTATTAAACCAAAGATGCAAACAGTATTGGTAGTTAGTGTAGAATTTGTTTATTTGAAACGTGATCCGTAGGTTGAGAATCACTGCTGTAACCGATATATGCATATTTAAAATTAAATTTTACTACAGGCTCATGTGGAATCTATTAGACCTTGAGAGATATTGCATAATGGTTACAATGCGAGAGCCAGGCACACGAAACTGTATATGAATAATATTTTCAAGAATTTACATGTATAAAATGGTATAAAGAATCAGTTCAAGCAAGTCCATAAATGCAGTATGTCGGCTTCGGCAGGGCCTGTCTTAAAGGCGGGTTGAAAATGTCATTTCCAGAAGAAATTGTTGGCTACTGGCCATCTTTCAAATGAGTAAATGATCTAGCTCAACTGCTTGATTAGTGGAGAGAACTCTTAAGTTATTTGTCAGATTAGTGTAAGGGAGAAGGCGAAAATCTGTTGATATGGTAGAACTTCCCCATGAAAATGAATAGTAAACAAATAAAGCCAGTGGAAAGCAGAGAACTGCTAAGTCCGGAGCATGGAATATTTTGTTATGCTTGAAGTAGAGGTACTTTGAGTTTCTCCTGAACTCACCTGATGATACTGATCACAACGTAATGTTGAAAGTTCCATAGAAAGCGAAGGAAGGGGCATATTCCAGTTTGAGTCATGCAACGACAACATAAAAGAGGATGATAGATCTGAGATAAATACCTCGGTGGGGTTTCGAATAAACATGAGAATTCTAAACATTGGTTTGTGGCTTCTTCGATATTGCAAAATGGAGAGAGCCGTTAAGGTCAAAATGTACGCCAAGGTCCTCGATATGGCCAAGGTCACCTGCTTTTATCCACAAGCGCTAGGACACATCTGTGGAATGTAATTTACGAACAAACTCATAAAGGACTGGTCCACATTGATACCATGCGTGTACGACGCAAAATCATTGACTACAATGGCAAGAGGCATGTTATGTGGATAGATGTCTAACGAAGACCACACAGAACCAGTGACACCAAACAGTTCAAGTTTGAAAAAGAAAACGGTATCTGACTGGTTCGAATGCCTTGTTAAACCAAGCAACATAAAATAGATGTTATTTGGGGAATTCCGTTTCATGTTTCTGTAGTGAACAGATTCTGAAAAACAGAAATTCTTAATTTTTTTTTTCGCAGCCAAGCAACGGGTCTTCAGGATCTTTTAGAAGAAAATCACGAAAGTCCGAATTAATGAATCCTGAAGGAATTAATTAATTATAATTAATGGCTACGGGGGCTGTTCCGTCCAATACGATAAATTTCGTGAGCCAATTCGACATCGATATTGCCAAATTTGAGTCAACAGGACCTATAGAGCTGCTGTTTTTCAACAAACCTACCAGATGATGAGATGAACCCTAGAGAGCCTCGTGACATCTCAGGGGCTGTCCCACACTCGCATGTGTCGATTTGTATTGTTCATATTGTATATAATTCATTGTATGTATTTCAATCTTTCGTTTGCATTTTATGATCATGTTTTTTCTTGCTTTGGCTACCCCACTAGCAGATACTGCCATACTGGTGTGAAGTTGTGTACTTCAAGTTGACTAAATAAATAAATTCATGGTTGTAGACCTTCTTCCACAGAATCGGGTGCTCGATCACAGGCGTGCCTATTTCTGAAGGGTCTTGAAATATCATAATAAATTAAAGGGGATGATTGTACATCGGTTACTGAATTTGATTCAGTTCGAAAAGGGATTACCATAAGCAGAAGGTTGAGAAATATTGCTGTCCAGAGTAGCTTACTGAATGTGATTAGTAAATGCGTCCATGCTTCAGTCTTTCATTATAATAGTCTCCATGGATAAGCACCATCACATAAGCAATATAATATGTTAAAAATCATAATAACCGTAAATTATAAGCGTTATTTTTGTATTCTGTTTATTTCATCAGCATAATATTCTTATTAGTACTTTATCAAATGGACCCTTTCTCAGATGATTCGTCTGTAGAACTTGGAGAATGTTATACAAATAAGGTTTTTGACGGTTCTCACTCTGTCATATGATGATGCCCTCGCGGGTAACACAGTGCTTACGATCGCTGTCCTCAAACAACTGAGTTTGAATTCCATCAAAATGGAAGGAATTTTTATGAACTTTTTTATATCGTGGTGAGGAGTGCACGGTATTTTTCCCAGAAACTTAGATTTTAATCCAATAAAACGATCATGGAATACTGTAAATTTGCAAGCAAACAGTTAACATCCCATTGACTGCTCGTTGCTTTGGGGCAAAAACAAACTTCATCCTATAATTACTGACGATTCAGCATATTTTCCGAACTGTGTTACGATGGTATTCTTCCCCATTTCCGGCTTCAAAGCGTCCACCAATCAGAAGGCAATGTAAACATCAATAGTAAACATCTTAATCTCCGTTTGTTATCTTCTGTAACGGTTAACATCCCTAAATAACAAACATGTACCCATACTCTATTGAAAATAAATTTAACTGAATGTGAAAGACTTTCTCCGTTAGATTATCTGCTAACATTAATTAACCATTATGATCTTTGATACCATTGAATTCGGTTTATGACCTATTGAAAGGCTTGTAAATACGTGTTTATCCAAAGAAATATCATGATAACCTCTTTCGGAGATAATTTGTGTGAGTAAAATCTCCGAAAATGACAACTGTGTGTGCAGTTAAACTTTCCTTTCTTTCTTGTTTAACTACTTGTAATACGAATTCCTTTTATACTTTCGCAGTTAAGAGAACTGCTTTTATTTCCGAACGAGTCATAAACTTGCCCGCTTAGTGCGAGCCAAAGGTAAATTTTAATTAAAGGCAGTAAAGAAAGGGATTTTGAGGGAAAGAGAAAAAGAGAGGTAGAATGCTCGGCTCTACATGGGACTTAAGTCTTTTAAATCCACCTGGTATTTCTATAGAACACCATTATTGCTCGACTTCGGCAACGCTTCTAGACTTTCAAGTTGCGTATAGACGGCGTCGACCGGCAATACCCTTTAAAGCCGGATCTTGAAGGAACGTGTGCGTGTATGGCCGGAAACTGTTCAATGCTATTTGAGACAGAACAGCTAACTTTATTACCTTATACACTGCTATTTACGTTGGGGTACTTAAAGTGAGCGTCAACTGAGAAAATCCTTCTCGGGAGATATTAAAGTTCACGTAGCTACATAGGATTTCCAGCCACAGGAGGATCAACCGTAACTGAGACTCGGTAACAGTGGCCGACCATAGCGCGCGGACTTAGGAAACTCTAATATTCCTAGACTTGGCGGCGTATCAATAGAGCTGGCATTGATTCTTCCCTGGGGCATCGTCAACCCAATATACCTCCCGAATGGCAGCAAAATCCCAAAATTATGTTTACCCAGCCCCTTGTAATCACTCCAGCTCAGGCCAATTTCACCTCATTGCCCGCCACCGACAACCGGCTGCGATTGGAGGAAATTTCCGTTTCAATATTCCTTTATTAAACAGTTGACTAGTTACACAATGACGCTAGCCAGGAAAGCGAGATGCCCGCCAGCCTCGATTACGGTTCGCCCGTTTCACGTGCGTTTCGAACGGTGACGTGTCCCCCCTCCTTTATTCCCCCTCCCCCAAGGGCGGAAGAACGCACTGCTGTCCGTTCTCGGCCGGAATGTCGGTCGAGAGAAGCGCAAGAGAATTTGCCCTTGTGACTTGTGCTACCAGTTCCGGTGCAGTGCGTGCTTCGCTAGGTCTGGGGGGAGGGTTCCTCCCTGCACTAGCGCGGGTGTGTGTAGGGAGTGACCAGAAATAATGCTGTTTGTCGGACAACAGATCGAGCCCGCTCCACCATCACGTTGGGGAGAACGCAGTGTGCATTAGCGACATCTCACCCCTCTCCCTAATGATTACGACTCAGTGTACATTTCACTGCTGGCGTCCCCCAAAGTCCAGGAAGGACGAGGGAGTTAACAAATATTTATCAGCTTATTATCTCCGATTCCCGCTGTTTCAGCCTTCCCCTCCACACGATCTGGACACGGTCCATTCGCCTCGGGTCTTTTTAATTTCTCTCCTTCCGTTTCTTGGTCTTCATTCTTTACTTTTTATCGTTATTTAATTTCGGCCATTTTAGAATTTTGTTTTCACTTTCGTACCATTTTAGAGTCTCTCTCTCTCCCTCCTCGCAAGTACTTTGGTTTATTACTTTATTTTTCCTATTTAAAATGCTCCCAGCTTTGCATTTCGTTTTCTGTTTGGTTTTTTTGCTCAATTGCCTTTTGTGAAAGCCAACTACAGAAGAAGCCTGCCAGTGATAAATAGTAGGAATAGGTAGTATAAAATTATACATTTTACTTAATTAATTATAGTAGCTTCGCTTCAACCACTAGAAGATCTTAAAGTTTTATCCTGTATCTCTCTCATATAGGAATATTTTACGTTCTGCGATTAATTATCACGATCCATGAACAATTTAAATTACTCGATCTTTTAAAGAATTCTTTCTTTCTGCTTCTCCTGTTATTGTTCTCCATATCGTGGCCCAGTTAATCGATCCCGGATAGAATAAATTGTTTTTCATCCTGCAAGAGGACTACAGAACAGAACTGTTTTACAGATATACCGAAGCTTCTTGACCTTAGTTACCTTCCAGCTTGTTTTAAACAACCCGTCCTCTTAGTTGACTAATCAGAAAAAAAAACATTGTTTTAAAATTAATTTTATTCTATTGATTTAACTAACATGTTTACTAAGTGGTTGTTCCATTATAGTTTCATATTTTCTACATGTAAAATAAAATTAAACTTTATTATTGTATAAAATTCCATTAGAATATGATGATAAAACGAAATTATCCCATTTTATGTATTTATAAACCTAATTCAGGTTTACATTAGCCGAAATTGAAATAGAAAGGTGTATTCGTTAACAAGGATTGAAACCCCTGACTTCAAACTAATTATATTACGTTATTTAATATTATGAATTTGCTTTCATTTTGTTCATAAAAATTCTGATCCTTTTCGGTGCGCTAAGCATGTAATCAAATGAAGCAAAGGTGCTGTAGAATATTCGTTTGAGTTCACTTAGTTCTAGCCTTCGTGCCTGCTAAATACGGTGACGTTCTCGTACGCTCTCTGTCGCATCTAATCCTAGGTGGCCGTCCTGGAGTATAATAGATAATGTATTTATTTATTTATTTTTGTGTATCAATGCTGATGCTTCCCTAAATTGTAAATGTGATTTACAGAGAAACGACCTTCAACAGTGACAGTTTCTCTAAAAACCAATTTATGTCAAGGTCGTCTGAATGATATGGGTTACAAATAGTTCTCTCCTTAGAAAGTAGTGCTGTTTATTTTAACAAGACCGAGGCTACGTATGGTGACTCACTTTACAGTTTGAGATGTTTAGCGCATTTCTTTAACAAATTATTTGGTCTTAACTACTTACACTAAAGTGATTTAGCGAGTGACTCTTGTTTCATAATTCTTGATCTTACTCTAAATTTAAATTTGTTGCTAACTGGTTTTCGGTAAAATTTTACGAAGATGCATTTCCTTTTATCTTTAGTTGTTCACCGGCATCTTACATTCCCTTATTTTCTAACCAGATAGTATTCTTTTGTTATCTTCTAATGTTTCTAAAGTCAAACGCCGATTCTTCTATTCAACTTCACCTCCTTTATCTTTTTTAAGATATTTATTCTCATTTTGCCCTCTACATAATGAATGGAGAGCCCTCATGGTGGAATAAGGTAATATTTAAGAACCAAAGCGAGAAAAGGTAATTGTATGAGTTCTAAATTCTATGAATTGCAGCGTGGCTATGTTGATCTAGAAGGATAATTTTTTAATTGAAAAAGTGACTACTCTTTGGATATAGATCATTACTAGTTGATCGCCAAAATTTGGAAGATTCATCAAGGATTCATCTAAAAAAGTTCTTAAAATTACTGAAAGCATTAAATTTCCGCAAATAATATTAAAACTGGACGAACAACATAAATTAAAACCAGTTTTTTTACACAATATTCATTTTATACTGAACAAACAAACAGACTGGGATCGTGTTTTATGCCTGATTTTTCACTAACGTTTAATGGGTTCAAAAATTTCGATTTTGGTCAAACAGAGTCTCTCCAAGTTTTTCCTTTATTTTTCTCATTAAAATTTGTACAGGTTTCTGTAGCTTTTAGACAAATACAAATTGTCATACGGCCATTTTTTTCTTCGTCTGTATGTGGTATCGAAGCTCCTTTCATATGGTTCCCAACTTACCTAGGAAACAAAGAAAAATGTAATTATTACATAAATTTAAATTATTTGTAACTTAACGTAGAACAGAACTTGTTTACCACATATTACTTTCATTCCAGAATCCTTTCCCCCACCCCTTCCACTGACATTGTGAAGCGGACCCGAAATTGGAGTTCGGACCTCTGTGAGGAGGCGCCTCCGTAGCCAGGTGGGAAGGAGCAGCAATGCGTAGCGCACGCTTCTTGATTAGACCGGGGTTCGAGCCCGTGACCACCAAATACATAGAATGCAGAAAGGTCAGGGAATGACCACCGCATATCCCCGGAGCAGTATGGACTTAGTTGCTAATGCTCCTAAAAAACAAACAACAACAATCTGCGAGGAAAGGCAGCACTACCTCAAGACCCATACTGGCCCTCGAATCCCCCTCCTCCTGTTTGTTCTATCATGTTACGAAGGTACTCATGGATGTGTGTCGTAAAATCCAGTGGCATTCCCACGCAACCAGATTTTGACGCAACTGTTAACTTCCTTTATCCTCATCATCGAGAAGGTTCCCTGTCTGATATTTTTTCAAAGACCCGAATAGAACAGATGGATAAAGTTCAGACTGGGTAATAGATGGACAAGTTCTAATGAATTTCTGTGGACTTGTTCATTTTGACAAACAGAAATAGCATAGCGCTCAATTCTTTCGTCGACTTTTCAACTTGGGCTGCTATTTTGATGTACAGCGTCCTGTAATAAAAAGAAAATAAACGCTACTCATATGACATAATCAGCGATGTTTTATTATTAAGTAAGGCACTGTTACCTTAATTTTCAAGCAGCTGCTTTAAAAGTAGCATTTTATTTACTATAAGAGTTCATAGTAAATTAAGTTTCTCTCTGTTCTATTCTAGATTCTCTATTATGAATTTAAGCGCATAAAAGGTTCTTAAAAGAACTTCAATACAGGATGGTAATAATCTAATTTGTTTATGTAGGTAGTAAAATAAAATCTATAATAATTAACTTTAATATTAATTCAGCTTTATCACCAAAAACGCTCCAGGATGTTCTGTTCTGTTATCATTTGTAGTACCCGGAATTCAATTCAATCTTACTAACAAATAAGAGTACACTCCAGAATTTAACCTTGTTATCATTAGAAATATTTAGTTATTTAAAAAGAGTTGGATCACAATTTGTCCAAAAAAAATTTTTCTCATTAGAGATCGGTGATTAACACGATTAAAACATTTCCATAATCTATCAGTACCACATTGACTTGGCCTTTTTCAATCGGGTATCCCACATAACGTTGGAACTTAGAAAAATCAATCATTGCCGAATTGCTCAAGGATAGGGTTAGGTTAGATTAACCACGTATCATGCTGTTAATTACTTAAGGGTTAGAGGTGCTGCTACAGTTTGTCATGCACTGCATGTTCAAATAACTTATTTGCGCATTGCATGTGCTACATCGCAATGATCCAACTGTATACCAAAGCAGATAATATGTAGATGTTTCAGTTAAAAGTTAGTGGAAATCCTTCTATTAATTAAAAAAAAAACCCAACATTTTGCAAACTTTGAGAAACTTAAAAGAAACCTGAATTCAAACTTTTAATGTAACGTTTATCATTTCCTGCTGAAATTCTGATTTAAATCTGTGATCCATTTAAATCGTGATTTAAAGCTCAGACCTTAATAGGTTTAGAGGTCACCCACACAAATGTAATAATTGGTATTTGATTGAAACTTTAAAGGTTGTAAATGTAATAATTGACTATTCTGAACCAATCCGTTGTTGTTTCAGCTATAATTGAATAACAAGGCTGTGATTTTTAAAACAACGTATTTGAAACTTCCATATCCGTTCCCTTATTTTTGAACTAAAGGTAATATAATTAGGCTACTAGTCATCCACGGTAGGCATTATTTTTCATTGAGAAATCAAGGAGAAGAAACAAACAAAATAAAATTTGAATAGCTACCTTTTAGTATCCTTTAATACTGGATTGAAGAAGTTGGAATTTCTTTAGGAGATTCTTGCGTCAAGTGTCAACATTTCGTAAATTAAAACGCACCATTGGTAACATACTGTAATTCAGTTGGGTTCCGTTAGAATAACAAAACGGCTAAAGGAGCTGCCGATGAATGAAAAGGCACAATTTTCGATTATGGTGCAAATGAAAGGAAACACTTCCATAATGATGGTTACTGGGCGACTGTACAAACAGCGCACCCACCTAGCAGTTAGGCCCGAATTCAGAAACTCATTTAATCACAGATTTGTGGTACTTCTACGTATTTGGGGGAAAGAACTTTGAGGATGATTGCACAAAGCGGTAGTTTGATAGGCTTTCTAATGAGCGTCTTCTCAGCCTCCAGTTGCAGTCATTACACCGCCTAATAACAGAGGCTGAAAAATATAACCTATTTGCTAAAAGAGTTAGCTTCCCAGTACATCGATCCACCGAAGCTTCCAGATTGACGGGGAAGACAACGTGACTTTGTGGGTGACATATCAGCGAGAAAGCTGCAAATCCTGAGAGGCAATTAGGCCACTAAGCCTACGTAAACGAGCGTGTGATGCGCCTAAAGGGAGGCACGCCGTGGCTGACAACTTGCCATGTGCAGGCCAAGACCGAGTCTCGGTTGCTATAGAAATCACCATTGGCACCCCGCCAACAACCGGCTGACACCCCTGCAGTGCGCCAAAGCCGTGCCGAAATGCTCTCCTTCCAGGAGCAGAAGTCTCTTTCATTTGTGGTCTCGCTTCTTTCAGGGCAATTATTTTGTCCAATCTTTTCCATTACTCGCAGTGATGACCGTAACTTTGATTGTGGTCCGCCTAATGATGTATTCTTCTCTGCCGAGCAGGCAAACGGATGAATAGGAGGCAAAGAACCTTGCTGGAAGACCGATTTGGACTCGCTGTACGCTGTTATTATGGAATTGTTGAATGATGAGATAATTAACCCTAACGAGGAGAAAGCCGCTGACATGTGGTTAGAACAGTTCACTGACAACCACACAAGATAGATACATACTATAATAATTACACTTCAGTGGCCGCAAATAAAACCGCATTCAGAGGCACAGAGAACGAACGAGAATTACGTAATCGAGAAAGTGAAGGTCCATAGTGGTCTGTTTATAAG
The DNA here is from genome assembly GCF_048544385.1 of Mastigoproctus giganteus. Lineage (NCBI taxonomy): Eukaryota > Metazoa > Arthropoda > Arachnida > Uropygi > Thelyphonidae > Mastigoproctus > Mastigoproctus giganteus. The sequence continues at coordinate 34,957,947 of NC_143576.1, forward strand.
CTCTCGTAGGTTCGTTAGAGCACAAAGATCAAAAACACTTTTCACTCTGAAACTCATATGTGATGCCAATTCGGTTATCGTGTTTCTTACGCAACTCGAGCCTTGTGTGGACCAGCTGTTTTCACGTCCGACTTGATTTTTCTGTCGACACACCACCAACAGAGCGGATGTTCGCAGAGGAGTTTCTCATCTTGTTTTCGTTCGTGAAAATAAAAAAAAAATCAAGGGCACAAATTTATTAAAAAAAACAGAGAAACGAACTGAGTGACAAGGAGTTTTCTTCTTCCTTGACTACTTTGTTTGTACGAAAGGTACGAGGTCTATCTGCAGGAAGAATCACCTTGATGTACCAACTGTAGTGGTCTATCAACAGTCATTTATAAGAAAATTCTGATATATTAACGATCCATTTCTTATGAAGTAATTCCTCGCTAGTTTTTAAGTGGCTGTTTTTAAAGGCACAGACTGGCGAATAGTTATAAATAAATGCCATTTATGATTTTACCATTAGCCATGAAAAGTGTCGGGTTTTTATCTTGAAGCGATAAAGATTCAGTGCGTTCAGTTTGTCGCATATATCGGCGAAGTATGCAACCCCTTGATTGTAATCACTAGACATAAAGTCGATGAATCTCTGCAGTTTATCTTGAGCTGTTTTTCTTGTGACTTCAGTTTTACGATCAGTAAGAAACATCACAATCTCAGAGAGTAATCCAGATCTCATCCGCACTTCACTTCGACTCAGCCAACCTACTTCTGTGTAAGAAAGTAAGCAGTCATAGTCGCTGCCCATTTCTTCGCAAATTCGCCGGAAAAGCCTTGTATTTAAGCAACTAGATTTCGTATAATTGACGATTTCTGTTAGTTTTTAAAATATCTTTCAGTTTTGCCGGAATGTTTTTCACAGCTAAGTTTCCCTGTGAAGTACACAGTGACTACTTGAAGAGAAGGGTGTTACTACTTCTGCCTTGGTTTTCGTAACAACACATGAAATGTGACCCTGGCACCGTCCGTACAGACTTCAGTACACTTGTTCCAGTCGGCACTGAGTGCCAAGCATTTTTCTCTGTGCGATTCATAGAGTGCTCTTTGAAAACAATATAGCTTTATTTCTTTTCTTGTGTGATTTTCTCCTCGTTTGTTTACTTCAAGTGGTTCTGTGCTTACAAAGTCAGAAGTAAGAACCCAGAAAGGGAATCCACCTTTCTTTTTCTAGTTTACTTATCAAATACTAACTCTCTAACAACTTCAATAATCACTTGGCCACTGGTGGTACAGCTCCTGCCTCCACTTGGCGGGGCTGGTTATCTTGAGAAAAATCCATCCCCCATGGCTAAAAGGAGCAGAAATGGAAACTGATGTATTTTCACGTTTAGAGCCAAAGAGCTCTCAACGCGACAATGACACCGACCATGACTTCTCTCTTTCAAAGAATCTTAAAAAGGACACAAGGAAGCAGGAATCTCCAGCTTTCCTCATGTACATTCTTTGTCATCCCAACCTGTGAGCAAACTCTCCCCTTTAATCATCCAGAGATGCTTAGAAAATGATGCAGGTTCACCAAAAATGGTTAAACATCTCCAATCAGGAGTTCTTCTAATAGCGACATCTCATATCACTAAAGACATTGAGTTATTATTACGGCTAACTTCTTTAAGTGGAATTCCGATTCAGGTTACCCCACATAACACACTGAATTCTTCCAAAGGAGTGATCACCGAATGGAATCTATTAAACTTTTCTGAAAAAGAAATAGTCCAGGAGCTAAAAGATCAAAACGTGTCTCATGCAAAATGAATCATGATCAGAAAAGACGGCAACTTAACTTCTACGCGAAACATAATCTTAACTTTCAGTACACCAAATCTACCGGCTTCTGTCAAAGCAGGTTACTTGAAATGCCGCGTTCGGCCATATATCCCAAATCCGCTTAGATGCTATTAATATCAAAAATTTGGTCATTCTCAGACGTGGAGATGTAGCATCGTGGAGATGCTACATGTCCGAACTGTGAGTGCAAAACTCACACGCAAGCAGAATGCAAAGAAACAGCACTGTGTCCTAATTGTAGTGGCAAGCACCACCTTACTCCCAAGATTGTGAACTATGGAAGTTAGGAAAAAATATAAAATTGAAAATAAAGTCTGTTATCAAGAAGCGAAAAAACAGGTAGTAGTAGTAGTGGCATCCTTCCTAAAATGAGGTAATTGAAGTATACCAAAACGAACTTATGCTTCTACCATTCACAGACACGAATCATTGGCATGTCAGACAGAGTGTCCATCTCTACAAATATATCAATCTCAGACTATCTTGAGTCCCAAAAGTTTTATCAACAACAATCAATTTGGATTCAGAATAAATCGATCATCACTGGACCTTATGATTAAAGCCGAAGCAAACATCAGAAATGAATTCATCAAAAAGGAACATCTCATTAAGGTCTGTCTGGATATTTAGAAAGCCTATGGCACCACACGGCTTTTCGGCATCTTAAAGGATCTATATTCTCTTGGCCTGAGAGGAAGTTTGCTCTATTTCATCCAAAATTTCCTACAACAGAGATCCTTTCAAGTTCGTTATCAGGGAACTCTCTCTCTCTCTCTAAAAACTTCCTGTACAGCAGCATATAATTTAACATCTATAGCTATATGTTGCCTGTAAATAAACGATGAATAGACACAATTTGGCTTCAGTAGCCCTTGTGTCATTAAGTCATATACCAACAACAACTCTAAAAACTTTGTCCAAGAAGAAGGCATCCCACAGGGTCCGTTCTCAGCGTCACTCAATTTGCAATTAGAATGAATCACTTAACTCATTCCAAAAACAGTAGATTCATACCTCTATGCCGATTATCTCACAATCTCTTATCATTCTCAAAACATGAACTATATTGAGAGACAAATGCAAATATCAATAAATCGGATACAGATTTGGATGACACAAAACGGTTATAGACTATCCAGCCAGAAATCTACTGCCGTTCAGTTCTGTACCATACATAAAATGCATCCTGATCCCCAACTCCAATTAGATAACCATCCTATTCCAATAGCAAATAGCATTCGTCTGCTAGGCTTAATGTTTGACAGAAAGTTAAACTATCAAAAACAATCGAACATCTGCGGACAGCTTGTCCGCAGATGTTCGATTAACTTCTACGCGAAACATAAAAAAACCCAGCATACTCAGAGCGTTATCAGCAACAACCTGGGGAGCAGATCGTTACGCCTTGCTTCACTTATATAGATCCATAATCAGATCACGCCTTGTCTTCTATTTTGCTAGGGAAAGTGTTTTATCTCGCCTCAACTCTATTCAACTTTGAGCTCTTAGAATAGCTCTAGGTGTGATCAGAACATCTCCAGTGCAAAGTTTCTATGTAGAAGCCGATGAAACTCCTCTAAAGATCAGAAGAAAGATGTTATTACTGTTATTACTGAACTATGCAACCAAGATCCAAAACCAGTCGACCCATCCTAATTGGTCAATATTTAATGATCCGCAACTCACGACCTTTTATAGAAACAAACCACAAGCAACTAGGCCTGCAGGTATTAGGTTAATGGAACTAGCAGTAAACTGGAATATGCAACTCAATCAAGTCCACAAAGAACCTATAGATTACATTACTTCCTCCCTAGTCTAATCATGCCAACTTGTGACAATTATTTCCACAAAGGGGAAAACACTCTTTAACAGGTATTGACATCCAACAGCTGCACGTTGCACATATACAGTATTATTATCCTGACTTCGCTAAAATATATACTGATGGGGCGAAGTCCGTGAGTGGAACAGGTGCAGTAGTGGTATTACATGACGCTACCATTTCTGTATCACTTCCAACATAATGCAGTAGTTACACTACTCAATTATATGCCATAAAGGAAATTATTCTCTGGAAAATATTTTCCATCTCTCAGTACAAAAGAGCATAATATACACAGACTCGCAAAGTGCGAGTCTGTGTATTTCTTCACCTTATTCATCCAATACAAAGCTCATCAGATCAGAGTTAATTCGTCTCAGAGTTCATGGGCAAAAGATTGTCTTCTGCTGGATTTCAGGCCATACTGGAAGACCAGGAAACGAAATTGCTGATGATGATCCAGCACAGCTCCAATGAATTTTCTGGTACTGTTCAGTGATTGCAAAATGCATATACGAAATATATGTAAAGAACGATGGACACTTCAGTGGCAAATGCATATACATAACAAACTCCTTAAAATTAAACCTGTACCACAATTATGGGCCTCCAATTTCCGCACAAACAGACAAGAAGAGGTAGTCCTGGCCAAAGTCCGAATAGGCTACACTCATTTGACTCATCCATTCCTGGTATCACGTAATGACCCGCCACAGGCCACTCACAGTAAAACACATACTCCTGGAATGTGCCTTGTATAACAACTCCTGTCTAATCTCATTCACATCTCTCTAAACTTACAGGAATTGTCACTTATCCATCTCATAGGCGAAAATTCAATCCTTACAGAATTTTTCTTCTTTCTGAAACGAATAGGTTTATATGACCGTTTCTAACCATCTCCATAGAAGCTAACAAAATCAGTATTAACTACTTTGATAGGTGCAATATGGCCTAAGTAGTCTTTGCACCAGAAAATTCCAAGCACAACAGCTAATTGTTCAAGTCGGGTTCATGATCATAAAAAAAGCTGCCAGTTTTTTTAAAAAATGTCAGCTCCGGTTGTAGGTGTTTTCAGATCATCACAGATAAGGATATTTTCGCACAGCCCACCATTATACAAGTTTCGAACAAATACTAACAACACAGCTAGGATACTGACATCAGTGTCCTCATTGAGTTGTAAGGTAAAAGAAAACGACAACTGCAATCTACGAATGAGTTCATTGAGAAGATCGGCTGTTCAAAGTGAAAATCTTCTTTTTATAAAGTCCTTAGAGCTGCAACTGTTTTTGTTGAGTCGTTGGGTCCAAATATTGTCTCATACATGGAGTGCACGAGATTTCGCCTAGAAGTGCGTGGCATTATTAAATTTTCACCGATGGTGTCTCATTCCCAGGCAATGCGATAGTTTACTTTCAGTGTAGCTTCTAATAATTCTTTTTACGACTCACAAATATAGATTTCACCAACGAAGTCTTGTTTTATGTAATACTTCTTTTTCTCTTTGAAATAAGCAATAGACTTAACATTCAAGTCTTGATGATTCCTTTAAAAATGTTTCATCAACAAGCAGGGTTTCATACAGTTATTGATCAGTTTCTGTTCACATGTTAAACACAGAGGGATTTGATTCTGCTCATCACCACAATAATAGAAGCCATATTTCACATATTTAATATTGAAAAATTCTGAGAAAAGATGCTTCGCACCTTTTCTCAGAATATTCTGTTCTCTCCGTAGACTCTTAACTTTCTATTTGTTCCTCTTACTAAAAATTTATCCATGATTGAGGTGTGAAATTAAAACTACGCAGAAAAATCACCATATCATTCCAGCACAAACTCACAACACAAAGCGTGACTGAGACCAGTATCCACTATACATCCGTATCTGGTCCGAGACCGGCCCTTCAGGGAGCGAGATTCCGGGGGTGACCAGCATTTTTGTGGGTATCGTCCGCGTTTTCATTTACTTGGTTCAGGTTTTCCTGAGGCTTCTTGTTTTCACTGTGCGATCGTAACTCTCTTTCAGATTTGGGAGCGACCACTCTATTCTTCCTCTTCTTAGAGACCAGCGTGGGTCTGATTTCTTCAGTGTCATCACGCATGTCAACGGCTGGGATAGTTTCAGGCGTGGAGTACTGCGTTTCTTCATCAACGTTTAGTTCAGCAGTGGCCATAGTTTCCGGAGTTCGGATAATCGAAGTTTCCGGATTAGCGGGGTTAGGTAGGTAAATTCTGGTAGATGTAGAAAAGAGATTTTTGGTGTGTTGCACAAGTCCGTGCGATTTTTGGTTGCAGCACAATGTCCTGGTAAAGGTTTGGGCTATCCCCCACAGTATGGTGAGGGGGGCAACACCCAACTTGAGAAATTGCCGCAGAAAGATGCGGCTACTTTCGTCTGGTGTTTTCACAGCCGCAAAGACGATGGTGACGTCAGTTTCTCTATAGGACTTGCAGGAACAAAGATATAATCTGTCCATGGAAAGGCTATGGCAGGGAGGGGGGGTAAGAACACAAAACTCATTGTTTGTCTGCGGTAATTGATCATGAGTCGTTGGAAATTTTGGGACCCCGTCTCGATCCAAAGGCACAGTCATTTGGACACCGTCCCAGCCATGTTATATTGGTCGGCTCTCTATTTTCCAGCTGTCAGCCACATGGTGACCAGTGGGATCTGGCAACAAAGGAAACAGATAATTAACGCTCAGATCTAATTAGTAACCCAGTGGAAAATCAAAAGAATCTTACCGAAGGTTTCCACGGTTGAAAAGGATATCCTAAGAAAACCTAAGAAAAGGATAGATATATATTAGTTCCATTCGCAAAGCTGAAGTTAAAATAAATTCGTTCATTTTAACATCGATTATCTCTAGAAGTTCGCAAGAAAGAAATAGTGTGAATTTTTTGGGAGGGAGGTAGAATATAAGCATAAAGTGTCTATTCTCTTCATCATGTCCGTCATTATGTATCTGATAACTCGATTCCATTCATAGGTGGATGGATGTTCATGATATTTTATATTTGGAGCTTTTTGAAAAATTATAAAGCCCTTCCAAATTTCATTAAAACCGGACCAATAGAAATCGGTAAATTATTATTTCTTTGTCCGTCCGTCTACGTGTAAAAACTCAAAAAATGAAAAATAAAATCCAATTTTATATTTGGATCATTCAGAACGATTTTTCAAGATTTTTGTAGTGTGCGGTGAAGAAGTCATTCATTAAAATATAATAGTTAATTAAACAGATATTTCTGCAAAGACGCGGTTTAAGTTTAGATAAATAAATAAAATTACGCAGTACATCCAATCATACTTTCTAGATTGGATTTCCTCGACGTTTTTGTGAGGATTTTTCTCGTGAAGAAGCAAGGAGCGACAGTTTTATAGTTCAAATGGATGCTTACCGAGTGGTCAAGTCAAGGGTGCAGAAATAGACGCGCATTGAGTTAGTGACCATGGTTCAAGATAGCGTGACTACTGAATACAGTGCTGTTCTTCTATTTTCTTTATTTGGAACTCTTCTGACGTCACATGGTCGTTCTGGATTATGAACAGATTTTTTTTTCTGAAAAAAATTTAGTTGAGATTCGAAAAATTTTAAAACATCAACCAAGAAATTTACATCTTTATTATGGAGATGCCGGTAAAAATAAAATGAAAATGGAAATATAGTCATTTATTTGCCTTTAAAACTCGAAAACGAAAAAAGAAATTATTACAATCAAGCGATAACTGTGAGGAACCCAGATCATGGTGGAACCACCACCGTGCTTTGGCTGTAGGCACTGAAAATGGAGTACCATTTTTTATTCAGTTGATAGTCTCATATAAACCCTACGTTTGGATTTGAAATTTTCAAATGTGGATTCAGTTGTCCACAATATCTTTTACTAATCTTCAATTTTCCACAATATGTTTTTCCAATCTTTAATAGGTCAACGTTGATGGCTCTTAGCCCAAGCCAACCGTTTCTTTCGAGTTGGCACTTTCGGTTTTAATAAGAGTTTTCGGACCGCTATACGACCATGGAGTTCTAATTGTTAAATCGAAGTTTTGCAGTGGATGTAGACGTGGGAGTTTCTCTGTTCCTATTGAACTCAGCTCGTATTTCAGATGCAGTAATTCGTCGATTGCGTTTAAAAATCAGAGCTATGGTCTTATCTTGCGCCTCAGTTGTTACGCGTTATCCTGATCGTGGTTTGTCCTTTAAATTGCAAATACCCTTGAATCGTCGACTGGTAGCGTGTATCCTTTAAATGAACACCTAGATTTTTGCCAATACTCCTCATATATACTCCTTTATAGTTATTTTTTAACGCTCAGTTCCTTATTTCGCGTCATGTTTATCACGATACGGATTAATCTTACACCAAATACTCTTTCTGAATGATGGGCAGAGCTGGCCCGAGGGGGTGCGAGCGCACAAGACCCCGCGCCGCTGACTGATTTTGCAAAATAAAAATGCTTTCATTTTTATTTATTTATTTTTTTTGTTTTAATACTGTCGCAAAATCTAGCGACGATTTATTTGTTTTGAAACAGTAAAAGACTCGACAGGAAAAGGGTTATCAGCCAAAACTGAAAGCATATTAGAAAAGGAGGAATTAGATTTAGGGAACTGTCGAGGACAGGGGTACGATAACGGAGCTCATATGAGAGGTTTATATAAAGGCGTGCAAGCACTTATCCTGCAAAAGAATTCCAAAGCACAGTATATATGCCCTGCGGCAGTCATAATTGAATTTAGGTCTTGGAGACATTTCAAAATCATCTTCTCTTGCGAATTCATTTTTTGGGACTTTACAAAGCATATATAATATTTTTGCAAGTTCTTGGATACGCTTGGATATATTAAAAGAGCATGTCAAACATCTTACTCCAAAACCACTGTCAGAAACGAGGTGGGAATGTCGCCTCGAAAGTGTGAAATCTGTGAGACACCAAATACCACAATTTTCTCTAGCTTTGAAATACCTTTATGAACATACCAGTGACAGGAAAACGAAATCCGAAATCCAATCAATCGAAAATAAACTTACTTCATTTGAATTTTTATTAAGTTTGGTCATTTGGTATGATATACTGAATGCAGTAAATATTGTGAGGAAGATATTTCAAAATTCAAATATAGATATCGGTACTGCAAATTCACATTTAAAAGGCCTTTTAAATTTTTTTGAACAGTATCGTGAATCGGGATTCAAATCTTCTTTAATAACTGCAAAGGAAATAGCTGAAGAATTACAGGTGACATCTGAATTTAAGAATCAAAGAACTGGACGAAAATCAAAGCAATTTTGTTATGAAGGAACCGATCAGCCTATTTCATCAGGCGAAGAATATTTCAGAATTCAATATTTTCTAGTCATAATCGATAGTGCGATTATTTCTTTTAAGAAAAGATTCGAAATTTATCACGAACATGAGACTTCATATGGTTTTTTATATAATTCGGATAATATTCAAAAACTGACTGAAAACGATCTTAAACGTTGCAAAGACTTAAATGCGACCTTGCAAGACGATATTGATCGCATTGATTTATTTAATGAAATCAATATTTGTCGTCGAGTTTTGTCTTCCAGGATCACAATGTTACAATATTTACTGAAAAATAATTTATTTGAATTGTATCCAAATTTTTTTACTGTTCTGAAAATTATATTAACCTTACCAATTACCGTCGCATCTGCAGAAAGATCTTTCTCAAGATTGAAAATATAAAAAATTACTTTCTAGCATTAGTCAAGAACGATTTACTTCCTTAGCCATTTTATCTATCGAATCCAGTATAGTCAAAAAACTAAATTATGACGATATTATCAACGAATTTGCTATAAAACATGTACGAAAATGAAACAAAAATCACATATTGTGACCTTATTCGATTAAGTCGCATACCAAATTGTATTTTATAAGCATATGAAGCAATTATTTTTCTTATTTGATTTATTAAAGATTTTTTTGTGATTGAAATGTTAATTTTATTAAAATAATTTAATTATTTATCATTTTCATGTAATCCTTACTAAACCAATTTGTGCAGTGTAATAAATATCAAAATGCAATAAATTATTTTGTTGTACGAAATTTGTATCAGGGCCCCGAAAGTCAACTTTGCACAGGGCCCCGCTTTTGTTCGGGCCGGCCCTGATGGTGGGTGTTTGATTTTGTAAACTACAGTTCTTTCTCGTCAATTTATATTGCTGCAAAAAAACTCTAGAATCATCTACAATCTTCAGTAATATTCAAACACTACTCCCATTTTCTATAAAAATCTGAAGTATTCTACCACATTTTAGAATCTTCTACACCTTTCTGGAATATCCTCGAATCGTCTAGAAATTTTTTAAATATTATTTAAGTTTTGGTTTTTATACATATAAGTTTTGATCATGGAACAATATGGTCCATCCTCAAAACTTATAGCAGTTAATTTAAATCTAATTCAGGTTCATCTATATCAGACACATTAGTTGTTTTCTTGTTTTGGTTTAATTCACTTCATAAGTTGTACAAAATAAATTGAAGAAATAGAATTTCAATATTCCTTTCTGTTATTTTTTGACAGTTTAGGCAAGGGATAAATAGCGTTCCTCTTTTCTTTGTGAATTGTGGGGTTGAATTAAAAACGGTAGAAGAAGAAAGGGATCTGAGAGTTATGATACGGGCAGGTATGAAGTTTTCTGAGCAATGTAAACAGGTGGCCAAAAAGTCTATGGTATCCTGTCGATGGTTTATAGAACAACCTCCTGTAGAGGAAGAGAGGTCATAATTCCACTGTACAAGGCAACTGTAAAGACTGCATTTGGAATACTCTGTCTGATTACGGAGAATTCAGCTGAAAAAAGATATTGAGTTTCTTGAGAGGGTCCAAAGACGGGCAACTTGCATGGTGAGATCGGCAAAAGTGCGACTGTAAGGGGCTTCTCAGAGAGGTTCTGAGAGGGGTTTCCCTGTTATAAAGAATTCTAGAACTAGGTCCATATATTCAAATTTCTTGAGAGGGTCCAAAGACGGGCAACTTGCATGGTGAGATCGGCAAAAGAGCGACTGTAAGGGGCTTCTCTGAGAGGGGTTTCCCTGTTATAAAGAATTCTAGAACTAGGTCCATATATTCAAATTACAAGGAAGAGGTTTAGACTAGATTGTAGGAAGTTTTCTTTTAGCCAAAGTTGATTAGTGGAACAAGTTGCCTCTGCAGGTAGCTGAGGCTGCTAATAGTTTGAAGAAGTTAAAAGATCTACTGGATAGTTACCTAAGTGAGGAGGGAAGTGCATAATTTGTAGTGACAGCTGCTTTTTTATTGCCTAAAACTACTTCTAGAATTTTCCACAGAATCCTAACACTAATTCAGTTAATCAGATGTATACGTAATAAATTTATAGAAAGGAATTAAGCGGAGCAGCAGGTGGCTAATGCCAACCAGTGGGGGAAGCTGCAAGGACGAACGTTGTGAAGAATTTCGAAATTGTAAACAGAAATAGTAAAGTTACAAGTTATCAGTTCCATAGAAGATTATTCTCATCCCTTATATATTATACAGATCGCGTGCTTGGTCTTTATGTATTAATTTATTGCGAATAACACGACACAGAAACGTTTTGCGGTTTGACCTAGAAACCAAATTCAGTATACAAGGATGTTTATTCTTTAGTAGTAGAAGATTGTGAAATATGCTTCCGTTAACATTTTCTTATGTTCTATTAACAGGTCCGAGATCGATCTGGGGAGAGTTATGTGGGTCCATGAATTCTCGTGCCTCCTGCAGTGTACCTGTAGATTGACAGCTGCATGTAAAATATTGTATTGAAAGACGTCAGATGATAACCAAACGTTGAATTCCATGCACCTTAACGACACTTTCAAATACTGAAAGTCCCGAGTAAGGAGTTCCTGCATCTAAGAAATGACGATCGATATCAAAGATGCCAGCGACATGATGGTGGTCCATTCATTCGAGGTAGGTGGAGATTTTTATCTTTATAGCGAGGTTATTTACATGTAAACATAACTGACATAAATTGACAGAACAAAATTGTCAACCAAAAGTAAAAAATGATTTCATTTGAAATGATATGAGTAATGCGAGCTTCGTAAGAGAATGCAATGCATAATAGAATAATAATGGTGCTCAAATAAAAGCTGTTATCAGTCGTGCATTTTATTCAGTGATCGTTTTCAAAAGAAGGTGAGGATTTGCTTTTCATTGAAATGGATCTTCGAAGTTGAGATTGGAAATGTGGTAGCCTGCCATAACACGATACGTAATTTTAAATAGAAACTTAAAAGATATAACAGGCCTAAATAACTGTGTCATCCGCAATACATTTTATAGGGCTAGATAAACGTTCTACAAGGAACTAACTCCACGATTCTTTATTTAATAATTTTTGATATATAAATTATTTGTCTAGCATTCTTGACAACAGATGCAGTTTAACAAATCCCAAAGTCTTTGACCATTATTACCTGAAATATTTCCATACAATTATAGAAGAAATCGTTGCCTTAAAATGAATGGAAGCGAAATTTTTGCTTCCATTTGCTACCTGAAGGGACCTGACCATTTGCACTTAATAGCAGATAAATTGGGGATTGTGGGAGTAGAGCGTTTACTCTAAGTCCACGAATTTTTTTAAGTACTTCTCATGAAGTTTCATTTCCAATCTGCCAGAGAAGTTTCTTAATTAAGGTGTACACGCATTTAGAATAATAATTTTTAATATATTTATTTATTCAGTCAAATTCCACCATCATCCCAATAAGCTCAAGGAGTTACGAAGTTCTGTATACAGGTCACATTGACCGAATTTTCAACAAATTTAAATATGAGTAATTTGTAAATCTTTATAAGCATTTCTCGTAAGAAAATTTTTATTTCGCTATAATAATTCCTAATTAACTTCAGGTGTAATTTAATTATAATTAACAATTAATTTAGTTATACATTGTATACACGAGTTGATCACACATTTCTCGACATCCTGCAAGGGTTATCGGACCAATCTGGGACTCATTTCTCTTGGTCTTCTTCCTCCTCCGGTAGATAGAGAATCACATTTGGGTCGAATGCGTTTGTTAGTGTAGTGATTAATTTTACAGCGTTGTTTGGTTCATTTTTTGGTTCTAAGGTTGTAGGATTGAACTGGAAATTGCTTGTTTGTGGTACAATGTTAAAATTTATCTGTTAATTAGTTTGTGTGGCGTGCAACTTCCTACTCGTTCCTCCATCTAGTAGTGACATTTCAATTAATAAACTGAATTTAATAATGTAGAAAACGTATTTTACTGTGGTCGATGAATACACCGTGGTGTTAATGCAATATTGCGCAATCCACGTACTTCTATTGCTTGCTTACCCAAATGCATTTGGACGCGATCTTTAGAAAGTTGCCAGAAGATTTTATTTTTGAAACTGTGTGGAATGGGTATTGCTCATATCACAGTTACCAATCTAAAGCCGGTCGTCATCATTCACAATAAAACCATTTTTATGAATGCATGAAATGATGCACTTTTAAATAATAATTTTGTAATTTTTGTAGTCTTTCAGAAAGGAATTAACACCACGTTCCATAGGATAAGTATATTTATATGATTAAGAATAAGCTTATTCGAAGGTTTATTTTTCAAACAGATTTTGAGCAATATTTTCTCAGAGTATTGTGCAAATTTACTTAGTATACTTAATTGGAGAAGGAATTCTGCAGCCTGAATATTCTAATATCTCCCGCTACTTTCTGCAGACTTTTAAGAGCAGATCCTGAGTGCCCTATCCATCTCTTCTCGTCATCTGTCACTTGAAGACACAAGTGGGATGATACCGAACGCAAATCAATATTTTTCATATGCATGTGGAATGAACGGGACTGAAACAGATGACTGCAGAGATTTTGATTCATCCGCATTCGCCAAAAATATTAGGTAGTTTATTGGTGACACAGGGATAACGGTCTACGCGCAATTCTTAAATGAAATAACAAATTTTATCGTGGGTTGGAGACGGTCATATGAATTGGGTCTTAAGCAGGCAAATGAAATAATAAAGCTTGTAATATGCGGAGAATGTAGAAATTATATCGTGAACAGTTTGCTGACTCCGCAAAATTTCTCCATACCAAGCAAGAAAACGTATGAAAAGATTTCTCTATCTCACTCCTTTATTTTGAAGTTTTCATTTGATTGACTCTTCGAGGTTCCACTCTAATCTGTTTTGCCTTGATGTGATTGTCTTCTTCTAATTGTCATGAGCAGTGCTCTAGGGTTCTCAAAAGATTTTGCATTCACACCTAAGACTTTTTTCCGCGTATGAAAATCCAATTTACAGGTTTCATATACTGGATTTTATTTAATGAAATAACAGTTCAATATTCCACTATTCTCTAACAAGCCTTGCTATTTACTGGTAATGCCTCGTTAATAATTCAACCCGTTCTAAGGGTGTTATTTAAATATATTTTTGGAAGCACCATAATGTTTACGATTTTTTTAACTCTCTTCTCATTAATCTTTTAATATTTTTTATTACATTGGCCCCGGGTGCCAAACTTTATAGTGATCAAGCGATTTTCCGAGTGATTCATAGAGCGTTTACTTACTCCAAGCCACAGTTCTTCTTTAGTTTAAAAGTTTTTTACGCTTTAGTTAACCAATAACTTAGTCTTACGAATTGTAAGCTAGTTTCAGAAAGGAAAATCACCTTTCTTTTTTTCCTTTAAACTAACACTAACTTACGTACCCCTTGATCACTCTAGCGGCACTGCACCTGCCTTCCCGTGGCGGGGCCGGTAACCTGGGAGAAGAAATCCACTCTTCCAGGGTTGAAAAGAGCAAAGATGGATAACGAAATGTTTCCACCTTTAGAGCCATCGTGCTCAAGAATATAGACAAATCACACGGATAATGACTTTTCTCAACCGAAGAGGTTGAAAAACAACCCCTCAAGAGATGCCAGCTTTCCTCATATTACATTCATTATCAGATCAGCCTATGAGTAATTTATCACTATTCTTTGTGCAAAAGTGCATTGAGACTGCAGCAGGTTCACCTAAAAGTTAGGCGACTCCAGTCTGGTGATCTTTTGGTTGAGACTACCCGACCTCAACATTCTGTGAAGCTATTAAAGCTCACAACATTTGCAGGACAATCAATAAAAGTTACTCCCCATGCCATCCCAAACTCCTCTAAGGGAGTAATAACAGAATGGGATTTATTAACTGTGCCAGAGGAGGAAATTGTCAAAGAGCTTCACGAACAAAAGGTCATCAATGCAAAGAGAATTATGACTTGAAAAGATGGTAACCTTGTTCCAACAAGGAGCATAATTCTCACTTTTAACACTCCTGGCTTACCAACATCTGTGAAAGCAGGCTATCTGCATTGTCGTGTCCGACCATAAATCCCATCAGGTGCTATAAATGCCAAAAATACGGACACTCCCAGACTACATATCGAGGTGAGCCAATATGCCCCAACTGTGGGGCAAAAGAGCATTACCACTCCACATTGCCCAAATTATAAGGGTAACCACCCAGCTCTCTCAAAAATATGTGAATTATGGAAGCAAGTGAAAAAAATTCAAAAATATAAAGTAGTAAACAAAGTAACATATCAAGAAGCGAGAAGACAAATAATGAAAACAGAGCCAAAGCGTACGTATGTCTCAGCCGCTCAACATTTCCAGTCAGTGGGATTCAAACTGATGTATCAGTTCCTCCGAACGTGTCTATTGCTAATTGGGCACGTTCATTACTCTCTAATTCGAAACAGTCTCCTTCGCAACAAACAGCAGAACAAGCTAGTAATACCCTCTATTAGTAATACTAGTAATACCTCTCCAATCATCACTCTCCACCGGAATGGACCAATGTCCATTCCGGTGGAGAGTGATGATTGGAGTGATCAATAGCATGATTCAGACGATGGCATATTAGAACTGCATGTAACTGATGAGATGGACGTGACGCGTCCCATTTTTTCTAAGAAAGACAAAACAAAAATAGATCGATACAAGCAAACTGCAACTAAAAAACTGTCAGATCTGAAAACAACCCATAAAAGTACATAATGGAAAGGTTCCTTCACTGGAATTGTAGAGGCTTTCGTAATACAAAAGATGATTTGCAGGATCTTATCGATCGGTATGAACCAGCTGGCATAACCTTACAGGAAACTCTTTTAAATTCACGAGTGTCTCCTACCCTGAAAAATTATACTATCTTCAGACATGATAGGAGTATTGACACGCCAGCTCATGGAGGGGTGGCGGTTATTGTCATAAACAACATTCCATCCAAACACATCTCTTCAGACACATTTTGAAGTAGTGGCAGTGCACATTGTAATGGATATCACTCTTACAATAGCTTCCATTCTCTCTCTCCTCGGATGAATTAGAAAATCTAATATATCAGCTGCCAACTCCTTTCTGATGGGGACTTCAATGCTCATCATCCGCTATGGAGATCTCCATCAGTTGACAAAAGGGGAAAATAATAGAATCCCTGCTTGATTCTCATACTTACCTCGTTAAATACTGGCGAACCCACCTATCCATTTTTCTACGGGATCCATGGCTGCAATTGACCTTTCAATTTGTTCTCCCTCCATATATGCCAATATGGAGTGGAAAGTTCTTGATTACCCACTAAATAGTGAATATCTACCAGTTCTTTGCGAGATTCAAACACAAGTAAACTTATCCCCATTGCAGCGACCCACTTGGAAATTCAGTAGGGCAAGCTGGAATGAATATGGCTTCCAAATTCAGTTTGATGATGATATAGTACAGTCCCATCCAATAGATATTGTCATCGATCATATAACCAAACAGATATTACAAGCTGCAAATTCTAATAATAATGTTGAAATGTTGAAAAAAATAAACAAAATAAACTAAAACTAAATTAAACTCCCTGTTGGATTTCTAGAACAGAATATTTTTAGAAAATGCTTATCACCACTCTTGGCGCCATTCAATTGTACTAGCATTTCCAAAGCCAGGGAAGGATCATACCATGCCACATAATTACAGGCCAATTTCACTGACTAGCTGTTTAGGAAAAATCTTAGGAAAAATGGTTCACAAGCAGCTAACGTGGTTTCTAGAAACTAATAATATGCTGAACCGAAACCAGTATGGGTTTCGGATGAATCGCTCAACCTTAGACGTGAGCATCAAAGCAGAAGCAAACATCCACAATGCTTTGGTAAGGAGATAACATCTGGTAACGGTTAATCTCGATATTGAGAAAGCCTTCGATACCACTTGGCGATATGGTGTCCTCCAGGACCTTCGTTCTTTTGGTTTGAGGGGATAGTTATCACAATTTATACAAAACTTCCAGCACCACAGAACGTTTCAGGTTAGGTATATGAACAGTGAGGCCTCCGTAGCCGCGTTGTCAGGAGCGGAACTGCAGTAGCATTCGCTCCTTGAGTAGACCGGGGTTCAAGCCCCTGACTACTAAATACGGTGGATCTGCCAGCCCGCACTGGACCAGCGTGGCATATTATGGTCCATTTTCCCTCAACATGAAATGTTGAGGAGGCTTTCATCCTGCAGTGGGTTGATAATGGCTGCAGTTTACCTTTATATGAACAGTTTATCTAAATCATTGGAACAAAAAGAGTGCGTACCGCAGGATTCCATCCTAAGCGCAACATTATTCGCTACAAGAATTACGCATATGACACGAGACATACCAAAAAAAAGTTGAATCGTACATGTTTGCTGATGATGGACTCATTATCTCTTGTTAGTCACAAACTATGAATGCCATTGAAAGGCAACTTCAATTATCCATAACCAAAATAGAATCGTGGGTGCAACAGAATGGCTATTCCTTAGCGGAAAACAAATCGACAGCAATTCATTTCTGTAAAATACGGAAATTACATCCGAATCCCGAAATATATTTAAAAAACAACCAGATTCCTCTTACCAACAATTTTCGTTTATTGGATTTATATCTAGATAATAAACGTAGTTTCCCCGATCATATAGCCTATCTTAGAAAGGTTTGTCTAAAGAAATTGAACATCTTAAGAGCTGTCTCTGCTAACTCCTGGGGTGCCGATAGACACTCTCTCTTACATCTTTATAAAACTTTAATTCGGTTCCGATTAGATTACGGATCACCTGTCTACGACTCTGCAAGAAACAGTTCTTTGTTACTTATTTTTTTTATTTTATTTTTATTTTTATTTTATTAATAACAAGATACACCACAGGTAACCATTAACAGTGTATCTGAGATCAGATCAATAAACATAATAACAATAATGTGAAATCCTATAGGACGATAAACATTGATATAGATTCAAACAATAAAAGCATATGTACAAAAGAGGATTGTATTAAGTTAAGTTACCGGTAAAACAAGTAATAATTAATCCGTTAGAGAACAGAAAAATAATATAACAAATAATAATAAACTACAATAATTAGATGTGAGCTAGTCACTTTGCAGTTTAAGTGAAGAGGCAAACTTGTGGATGGAGTTCATCAGTGATTGGGAGTTGTCAAAGAAGTCAATGCGAGAGTCGTTTGCTGATTTGCTGATTCTGTTCAGTGGACTGAACTTCATAAAGTCCGTGTTGGCAGAGTCAAGGCTGTTTGTTGTTTGTTTGTTTGGAGCATTAGCAACTAAGGCCATATTGCTCTGGGAATATGCGGTGGTCATTCCCTTGACCTTTCCGCATCCTCTGTATTTGGTGGTGACGGGCTCGAACCCCGGTCTAATCAAGAAGCGTGTGCTACGCACTGCTGCTCCTTCCCACCTGGCTACGGAGGCGCCCAGAGTCAAGGCGAAACGGTGTATGGTTCCTGACTTGTCTACAAGGAGCATTGAAGTTTATTTTACTCAGGATATCAGATGCTTCGTAAATTCCAGTGATTACTTTGGCTAGAAGGGCGATGTCAGCAGTAACTCTTCTAGTGCACAGAGGCCTCAGATGAAAGTAATCACACAGCGATTCATAATACACTGAGTGATAGAATAGAGGATTGCGGTACGTGAGGTAACGGACAAAGTTTTTTTGGACTGCTTCAATTTTGTTAGTTAAAGTCTTTGTGTGAGGATTCCAGATGGGTGAACTGAATTCAAGGATTGGCAGAACAATAGTTTTATAAAGGATAACCGCATATCTGTAGTTTTTGAACTTGTATGTGTTCCGTTTGATGAATCCCAGTGTTTTGAATGCTTTGCTGGTGATTTTAAGGACATGGGCATCGAATTTAGCACTGCTGGAAAAGAGAATCCCTAAGTCGTTAACTTGGTCACACCTTTCGATGATCACAGAGTTAATACTATACTCCGTATTCATTAGTTGTGGAGATCTGCAAGATGAGAAAGAGATAACTTTGCACTTCGAGGGGTTAGCAGACAAGCCATTCAGAGATAGCCACAGAGAGAATTTATTGAGAGCACATTGAAGTTGTTGAGAATCGGTAGTCTCCTTCACTGCTGAGTAGATCTTAAGATCATCTGCATAGAGAGCAACTTGAACATTGGAGGTGTAGATGAAAGAAGGAAGATCATTTACGAAAACAATGAAGAGAAGAGGACCTAAGGGAGAGCCTTGTGGTACTCCGCTTAGTGGTATAAAACAGTCTGAGTTCACTTGATCGATGATAACGCTCAAGGAACGATGCGTAATATAGCTGCGTAGCCATGAGAGCAAAGGGTCACGGATACCATATAGCTTAAGTTTTTCCAGAAGTTGTTCGTGCGGGACTTTATCAAATGCCTTGGATATATCTGTGTAGACCGCATCAACTTGTAGGTGGTTATCAAGAGCTTCAGAGGTGTATTGCCAGAAAGGAAGTAAATTTGTGACTACTGACTTGCCACTGCAGAAACCATGTTGATTCTGATCGATAAAAGGCTTGAAGAATTCGAAGAGATGTTTGTGCACTGCTGTGTCGAAGAGTTTAGCCAGGCTGTTTTGCAAGGTTATGGGTCTGTAATCGCATACGTCATTTTTATCACCTTTTTTGAAAATAGGAACTATATTGACCTGCTTAAAGTGCTTAGGATACTTCCCCAGCCTGAGAGAGAGGTTGAAGATCCGCAGTATGAGGGGTTTCAATGTAGTGACAGTCCTTTTCCAAAATAAGCCTGGAATGTCATCTGGGCCTCTAGTATAGTCATTTCTCGTGCTTTTTAATGCCGAATTTAAATCTTCATCAGTGATAAAGAGATTAATGAGGATATCATCTTTAACAGGTGTGAAGTCAGGAAATGAGGCAGATCTCAATGTATCATTTGTTTGAATTCTAGAAAAGTGTTTGGCAAACTCTTGAGCAATACTGAATTCGTCAGATAAGAGAATTCCATCTGCGTTTCGGAGTTGTAACTTTCTACTGGTTATGTTCTTATGCTTCATGAAATTCCAGAATGGTTTGATATCTCTGTGAGTAAGCAGACTATCCTGAACTGACTCTGTATACATGTTGTAGGAGTTTAATATGAGAGTTTTCACTTCTTTGCGGAGTTGGCTGAATATTTCATAGTATTGACTGTCACATGTTTGCTTATACTTGTTTCTGTAGAATTCTTTGGATTTAATTTTACGTATTAGTTCACTGTTATACCAGTGCGGGTAGGTAGAGCGTGCGGTAAGATGGGATTGAGGAACAATGTCAGATATAACTGAATGGACACAGTTAATCAGGTTGTTGTTGGTGAGCACATCGATGTCATCCATAGCGTCAGCGAGCTGCTTGTCTACGTTTCTTAGAGCTAGGTTGAGCAGAGGCCAGTCAGCCTTTCTGAAATTGAATCGAGGAGTACGGGAGCTGCATTTGAAGTTATGAGAAGTCACTGTGATGTCAAAAGTAATTGGTGAATGATCCGAGTGAAATATGGGGTTGTCGGTGTGAACATCTATATGAGTAGAGGAAAATATTAGGTCGAGGTAGGCATTTTCTCTGGTTGGAAAGTTGCAAATTTGTTCCAGACCATAGCTGTGAAGCATATTAAAGAGAGCCCTAGTCTGCAGTGATGGAGAAGAAGATCCTAAATTGGCCATTTGACAGTTAAAGTCACCCAAAACCATTGCTATGTCGGCAGATTGAATTAGTGGGAAGATTGATTCCAGCGAGCTTTCTAAGTACTGGAGGTCTATATTAGTTATGGGAGGTGGAAAATAAAGCAATACTATTAAAACCTTTAGCTTGCCAAGATGAAGAAGGCAGTATACTGATTCAATATTTGTGAAATTTGATGTAGATTCACACTGTTACGTCTGAATACCATTCAACATAGTGCCCAAAGGATAGCCACGTGAGCCTTCAGACCATCTCCAGTTCACGGCCTGTATATTGAGACAAATGAACCCCCACTGCATCTCAGACAAAAATCTTTGCTATGTAGCTATTCTCTAAAATTAAAAGTATTCCATCTCATACCAGCTGGGAATACCTGTTTGACCCCCAGTATATAATGCTATACCATAATAAACTTAATGAAAACCGCCCTGCAGGTCTTAGATTGCAAGACCTAATGGGTAGTTGGAATATTAACTTTCAGCAAATCGCGAAGACGTTGCTCCTCCTGAACAACCCTGGATTGAATCCACACCGCCTTGTGATAATTTGTTTCTGAGATGGGGCAAAGGCTCCCTGTCAAACAACAATTTACAGCAATTACATGAAGCCCACACCTCAAAAAACTCAGATAAACTACTTATTTATTACTGATGGCTCAAAAACAGACGAAGCTGTAGATGCTGCAACAATTTGTTCTATCTTCTCAGTAACCGTGTCTCTTCCTACAGAATGCAGTATCCATACTGCAGAATTGTATGCAATAAAACTAGCCCTAGATAATATAACCAAGCAGCAATTCAAGCAAGCTCTTATATACACAGACTCCTTAAGTACAGTCATTGCCATTCAATTTACTACTACTTCCCACCAACCCATTCTGAAACAGATCCGGTCCCAATTATATCAATATCAAACATCCAAACAGATGGTCAGATACTGTTAGATCCCTGGTCATGTCGGAATCCCAGGTAATGGTAAGGACAGGCAAAAACAGGGTCGATCCCATCAAGGGTTTCAGACAGAAAAAAATATTTGTAACTGATAAGTTAAAATTTGCGAAAGTTACCCTAATTACTGAAAGTTGCCACAATTTCAGGAGAGATGGGTTTGAACACAAAATATTCGACTTAATGACGAAAAGTCACTTGTGGAGTCAATCCTCTTCATTAAAATACTGGACCCTTATCAATTCTCTAATTAAGGAAACTATAAACTAATCAACATACTGTATATTCCTTGTAAGGTTTGACTTTATTTCGTTTTAAACATGCGAGTTTGGAAAATTAATCAGAGGATTTTTATCATTCTATAGAATTCAAAAATAACTCCAAATTAGAGACTAATATATAATGCTAGGCATATTATCTCGGTTACCGTTTTGCAGAGCCGAGAATTTTTGAGGCGGAAATCTTAGAATCTTGAAAGTGCAAATTAAACTATATTACAATATACAGATTTAATTCATTCATAATAAATATAAATCCTTTGCTTAGAAACGTAACACTTGAAAGTGCACCAGGCAAATTCGCGGGTCTTCAGGCCACAGGCAAATGAATATGAACTGCGCATATTTGTTCAGTTATAGGTCTGTCTAAATATATGCCTTATATTCTCAGAAGTAGTCGGACACTAGGAGGGTTTTGTGCACCATCAGCCCTAGTCGAAACCACGAGAAGTCTCTCGATAAATGGTGTTTCTTTTTCACAGGCGTTATGATGAGAGATGCAATCCTACCATGGAACCTTAGGCTGTGAAGCTCACGGCCACTCGTATTCATGGCTGGACCTCCCATCTCGGTGTCATTATGGCAGCGAGATGGGAGGGATTGGCAGTCCCCCGCCATTAGTGTATTTAGTCTAAGAGATAGCTTCTTCGAGGTTGAAGAAATTCTTGAAAGTCTGATATCAGGCAGATCAAGTGTGGGTTTCACCGTAATTTCTTTTGTGTTTTCAGCCGCACAGGATATAAATTGACCAGTGAACAGACATAACTGTACTTGTGGCCATGGTCAGTGTCAAGGTACAAAGTCTCACACACGCCACTTGTTCGAATCCATGTGATACCACAAAATGCCGTATTATCCCTAAAGTATGTCTTTGTAAAATCTTCTAACCTTGAGTAATTGGAGTGTAAACAGAAAATTTATTTATATTTTATCTTCACCACGGAATCTGGCGCACTATTACCAAAGTGGCCAATGTCGAAATATCTTCCAACAACAAACCGTCATGACTTTCATCGTTCGTCCCTTTCAGTTCAGGCTAACGCATTCTTAATTTTCACGCCACAACGTGTTGAATTGTCTCTGGCAGATCGTTTCAACAAGCGTCTGTTGTTTGTAATGTTTAATGGTTCTTTTATTTTTACGATTATCTTTCCATCTAATAAAGGATGACGATTTACTTAAATAATTTGAAATTCTTGGGGGAAAACGGTAACACTAATATGTACACACATTTTTAATGACTCGCTTTTAATAAATAATTTAAAAATCCATCGAATGTCCCACTGTGGCTGTTTCTTCACCGTTATTGAACTTCTATTTGAGTTTGCCAAAAGTCTTTCTCCGAATATTTAATACCAGCAACAGTTACTAATCGTCCGTCGTTTGAAAATAAAATTCCAAATGTTAGTATATTTGTTTTAATAAACATTCATCTAAACAACTTACTCGAGTTGCTCGAAAGGGAATTTCAGTTTCTCTTCGGGGCATAATTTTCTGATTGCAGTATCGAGTTGTTGCTTGGCAACCACCTGAATGCCACGCATACTTCTGATTGTTGGCTTCTATATTAACGCAACGTGGATGTTTACTGCTATTTATCTGCTGAACTGAGAGAAAGATTGTCTGCACATCTTACAGAAAAGCTTATATGTTGTTTACATTACGTAAATACAGAAGGCATAGATGGACAGATTAGATTTCTAGAGAGATACTCCCAAACTTTCCCTAAAATGGGAAAGTTTCGGAAGGACGTGCTTATTGGACGAAGCTCAAGCGGCATTTATTAAATGCTCGCGTTGAAGGCGAACTATAGTCGTGTAATGGAACATTTCATCGAACATTCAATAATGCGGCGCATATTTCCTCTCATCACTGGAAAACATCACGGATGCTGGACAATACTTTCTCACACTGGAAGATTGTTAGATTTGCCGATCTTAATTCGCAGCAGAAAGTGTAATAAGTCCACGGATGAGAATTTCATCATCCGCTCTTCGTCTCTCAGAAATTTTGTTTCAAATAAGTTATCCTTAGACTAAACTTATGATATTACATCTGCAAATTTTTATTGGAAAACAACTGCTAAGTAACCAATCATTGTAGTTCTCTGTTGTAAACAATACTCGCGTAAGACTGATGGCTTTCGCTTTTGGTAAATAGTTTGTTTTTCCTTTTTTAACTTGGATTTCGAGCTTTTTAACAGGCTAATGCTGGATTAGAAGAATGACGAGCCATAATAATTTATGGCCACTTACCTAATGGTATAAGTGCCACTCGAATTGGTATTCTTATTACGTATTCGTTTTAAATTACTTTCTTTTCATGGACTTTACGGAAAGGATTAAAAAAAACCTTGTTTTTTCCTAATAGGTACCCCTAACTCATTTTCAGTTTCATTCTTTTTCATAAGGCGCGTCTATAGGTTCTTGGTGCCCTTAGAAATTGAAGAAGCCAGGTGGAACAGTCTCAGATAGTGACTGCCTAACTACTGGAACCAATGAAGTTTAAGTTCTGGGACACGTATGCTAATGGTTCGATGCATATGTTCCCTGTGGTACCACATATGGGTGTTATAATCCCATGGAAAACTGGAGGAATTCATAAAACCTCTTCACTGGGAGATGTAGGTAGTTCATTTTAGGTAGAAAGGTTAGTGCCCTCGTGAGTTATTTCGACAACGACCTTTCGATTAACTTGTCATCAGATTTATTCTCACAGTATTACAGTTTTCATTCCACTCTGCTGTGTACATATTATTATCATGTTATTACTTGTTTTTATCAACCCCACTAGCATATACCACCGCACCGGGGTGAAGTGGTACCATTTATACTGAGTAAATGAACGTAAGCTTATATCTTTTCGAAGAGTATGCATTCAGAGGAGTAGTCATTTGAATGAGCTTCCATCCTATTCTCCACCCGGGCATTTCGCTCAAATGCGACCTGTTCTCATTTGTGGATTGTAACATAACCAGATATAATAGGTTAATAAAAATATAATAACACAAAGACCCTAAGGTCAACTCAAGCAATAAATAATATCTAAAGAGATTATCTCTAAGTAGTAATAATTTAGCCTCATGGTGATGACGGGCAATCACAACACGAGGAATTAGGTCGCTACTATTTAGCTTAGAACCCTTCTTCGGAAGACCTCATGCGCGAAATCAGCAAATCTGGTGAAAGTCTTCCTCACAGTAAGCAATTCCACCACGTTGAACTCAGAGCGAGCGTCCCTCGCTCTAAAATCCAGATATAAAGGACAATACAAGCAGGATTTTCCGGCTCTTCACATGGACAAAAATCCGAGGGGGCCAAACCCAGCTGGTGCAGCATCGACCTCAAGCCATTTGCGGTCAGGGCACCGCAAGTCGCCAACCCTACCTGGGGCCAGGGACTACGCCGCTCGCTCACTCTCGATATGAACGGAGGGGATGGAGTACAGATGACGTCCTTTCTCAGAGTGGATCCATTGAGTGTAGCAATGAGAAAACACAACGAATATTTTGGTTTTCAATACGACCTAATGACTAACGCTCTCTTGGTCGGTTCTTTCATTGCGAAGAAGACAGTGGACATCAGAAGTCTTTCAAAGACAGTCATCTCCATGATCCAATATGCAAATAAGTTAGTTTACATATACTTGTACAGGCGTAATACACAATATTACATATGAGGGAAGCGTAAGTGCACGAAGTTTCCCACACCATATGTTCAAATGAAAGTGATGCAATGAAATACGATAACATTCTTGTGTATTGACTTGTACACTGCTCTGATTCATTATGGGCTGCTCGGAGCACAGGGCCGACCAGGCTAGCCGAGTGGGTAAAGCACCTGCCCGGCAACCCAAAGGTCGCGGGTTCGATTCTCGCCTCGGGCTTGGATCAAAGTACTGCAAAAACCTTGGGAGGTGCAATATGGCCACAGAAGCCGATGCGCCAAGAACTACCAAATCAAAAAAAAAAAAAAAAAAAAAATCGGAGCACAGTCAGAAACCTTATTTTATTTAAATATCTTATGACCTGGCGTATAATGGACTGGGTAGCCGAATCGGAAAAAAAAAAAAAAAATCACAAGCACACAGGTCATCTTCTAGATTTATGAGGCATTTTTGGAGGTAAAAGTCCATTTGAGATAGAAAATCGTTTCAAGCGATGGATCATCTCTTGTTAACGAATAGATCAAGAGTGGATTCCACTGTTTCTTCGTTCTTTGAGCCATGGCACATTACTATTACGATATATGATGACTGGCCTTTGAAAATGAAGACGCCTGGTGTAATGTAAAATGAAAAACCGAAAAATGATGATTTCAGACCAAAAGACCTTATAATTTATTCCAAGAAATCTTATGAACCTGCATAAAGGTTGACTTTTCTATTTTCTTTACATACAGTTTTGTACATTTTGTTATTAAAAAGTGCACACATTTTTATTTGATAAATTAAATTTATGAAATAGAGAAAAATGTTTTACCTTTTTTCAAATTTGCGCCAAATCCCTTCGCGATATAAAAGAAATAAAAATCGATGTCAGTTTTCAAATCAGTGTTGGAAAGCTAGCGAAAGAAACATATTTGAATATTAAATCCCATTCTATAAGTCTTAATTTGTAAGCATATGGAATCAGTTAGAAAAATTGTCGAATAAAGCTTATTCCATTTACAGTACCCACTTTTAATCCATAAGTTCGGAACTGTGATAATTATAGCTTCAGAATTTTAAGTCTTGACAACTGTATAAGATTAGCATAGCCGTATTGTGTATGTAGAATCGCCATCCTGTCCACACTGTGTAGAAAAGATCCGAGTTCGAGTCCCGTCGATGAAGTGAGGAATTTTTATGGGCCTTCTTTAGAACGTGGCTGAATTAGTCGATCTCAGGGGAGGGCGGGTGGTTTTTCCACCCGGAAACTCGGGTTTTTCGTCCAGCAAACAGGAAATCGACCACAGAACAGACGCAATATGGCCTTAGTTGCTGATGCTCCTAACACTTTACTACAACAACACGAGTTTTCATGGATTGCGCACACTGGCAGTGGTCCCCAGAGAAGTATATTGCTGTTTATTTAAAGTATACACACTATCCAGAAAAAATGGCTTCTGATATAGACAGTCGAAGAAAGAAACAGTTTGTAGTGAGGAAAGTTAAGCAGCCATATAACAGGAGGGGGCCAAACCAACAAGCTGTTTGTCTCCAAAGACTAAAATCAAATTGAACAATCAAATTAAAAAATGACATAATTAAACATTTATTAGAAATGTTTAATTTAATTAATTTGTCTGGTTTGTTAATAGCTTTTTTTTTAAAATATGATACCAATGGTAGTTTCAGAATTATACATTTTCGCACCGATTAAGAGTGATTAATTCAACTGAACTGTTCGATTATTTGTTCTAATTATGGTTAGATTCTGAAGAGATAATAAAACCTTAATTCAGAAAATGCTGAAATTTTACAGAACTCATCTCAATAACCCCTTGGCTTATTGAGAAATATAAACTGTTGAATACTCTGATGAAACCTTGAAACAGAAGTCCGAAACTCGAACGAACAGTTTACAAACAGTGTAGTCTTTGCACTTACTACGAAATAAAAGGTAAAAAAATTGGTAGAGCACTCTATTTACAAAAAAATGTCAAGCTTTGGTAGAACATTTTCAGCTAAGAGATAATAATTAACATCTCTGGGTTTTTAATTTTGGATCTAATTCGATTATTAGCAACACAACTTTAAAGCGCATTGAACGGATTATCGCGGGGAATTCGAATGTCCTCTGTGCGACAATAAAGTGTCAGATGGAAGTATTCTATCCATAAGAGTATCTGATAACGCCACTTTTCGGAAATTATGCTGAAATGAGGAAACACTTTCATAGGTGAAGAGAAATAGTCCATTCTCATTAAGTTATAAAGAATATAAACAAGTATCCTCCTGAGCTTTGTATTAGCTACCATAATCAGTGCAACTGCCAAATGCAAATTCTGTTTTCACTAGAACTTCTGTACACTAGAATTCTTGGAGTCAGTCGTTGCATCTACGCTTTTATCATTAAGAACCTGATGTTAATGTTTCTGAAAATGCAGTACTACGATACAATTTTGTACAAAAATTTTGTAGTAATGCCATATTCACCTTGCATTCGCTTAATTCTTTAACCAAAGCCATAACTTTGCTTTTATTTGCAGCTACTTACTGGCATATCCGATCCTACATGATTTTTATCGATTCATGGGAGCTAAAAATATTAAAATTAAGTTATATGCAGTCTGACTTTCGAATAATTGGATTGAAAGTACAGTGAATCTGAAATTTGTAAAATTTGCACTTATAAAGTGCATTTTAACTTAGGAAATGGCTTGTATCCATTCAAAGTGGCGTTTTTGCGCCCAATTTTACCTCGAAGGAGAACTGACTGTCTTTTTTTTTTAGGAACATTAGAGTTGAATTCCAAAAATTGACTTTTCCTAATTTCCTCGGCCTTCACACCAGAATACCATTGAGTATATGGGTGTGTAATCTGCTACCCTCTTATATGAACGTCAGACACCTCTCTGCCACCACGAATTCGACTATTGGTTGATTTGTGGACTAATTAAGGTACTGGAGTCGTTAGGAGATACGAAGGTTATTCGTACATTATGAACCAAAAGCAAGCACAACTCAAAAAGTCTATAAAATCATTTGTTCTCAGTTTTGTTGCAAAGAAATGTGGAATAAGAGCTAAAAGAAAAAGCCACGCTTGTTGACTTAGCCTGAATTTTTGGTAATTTATTTGCAATTGATACAGGTCCGGCTAGTAGTTAGTATCAAGAATACTACTACACATACGCTTCGCAATAAATAACTTTAAAAGATAGAGAAAAAATAAAAATTGAAGGACTATGCAATAAAAAAAAGTGGGAGAACATGAAAATAGACCAGGTTTAGAATATCAGATAATGTTATATTACTCTTCAACAGTTTGCATAAAACGGCAACGATGGCTCACAAGAAAGAGAGAACGACACTTTAAATCGTGAGCAAAAATATTAATGGTATATGCCATTATCTATATAGTCCATATATCTGAAACCTATTAAAATGTTTATAATTTGTCAGCATTTCTTGGCACGTAATCCACAAGTGTTTTTTTAGGAGGAGCACTCAAATTCCCACAAAAATTCCATTGAAAGTGCATTTTACGTTGAACGAAGTAGTTTTATTGAAAACTTTCGAGTATCTAAAAGCACAAAGCGCGCGCCATCCCATTTATGTACTAGTTAAAACTAAAAAAGTTGAATTGAGAAATTGTTAAAATTTAAATAATTTTAAGAAATTTATTTTCCATTCAACTTTTACAAAAATATCGATAGCAGTTATAAACAGCAACCTTCCACAAAGCTTTCGAATTGCGTTGAAGTTGAAGCAGGTGGAACTGTTTTGTACTTTTCATCACTGTGTTGCTGATGGTTATCTGGTTTTGGATGAAAACCCGGGGTTTTCATCCAAAACCCCGGGTTTTCATGATCCCGGGTTTTGGGATCAGCATGGTATTATACCATGCTGATCCCAAAAAACTATCACCTTTGCCCTTTTGTGGTGTGGTGATTCTGCATTCTTCCATTTTTTGACATTTGTTTAGTTTATTCACATCAAATTGTTGTTGGATGATGAACATTAATTTGTAGCTCTGCAGCTACTTTTTTTTCATAGTAAATACGGCGACCTTCCAGGATTAATGCCTCGGGTTTTACAACACTCAATTCTGTTACAGCAATCACTGGGCGTCCTGAGATTTCTTCATCATGCACCGAGGTTCTGCCACGTTTGAATTGTTTATACCAATGTGCAACTTGGGAAGCCTTCTCCATAAACAGCGACCATTTCTTTGTGGATTGTTTTGGGTGTTTTTCTTTGCAGGAAGAGGAACAGAATCACTAATCTCCATTGCAATTTGTCTATTGTGACACTTCTTCATCTGGCGCTGTAAAGAAAAAAATTAATTGTCAGATCTAAATCAAAATTTGTGTGGTTGCTAGAGGTATTAAACAAAAAAAAAAGCCATCTTTTTATCACAAATACTTCTGGGTGAATACAAATATATTTGACCGGAGATACGTAAAGTTAGCAGGCCGAATCTACGAGTAGATATTTTCCAAATGTAGCACGAGCCATATTATCTACAAGAATAAAACGATATGAAACTAAGGATTTAACTTTGGTTTCATCCTTGCTTTTATGAGCTGTACACCAAAATCATTTTCTTTGTGTTGATAACGTTCTACCGAATCTTCATGGTCACTGGACAGGCAGCTCAGCTCAGGTCTTTTCTTGAAGTCCTCAAGGCTCCCCTCTCTTCATTTATCTTAAAGAAGGACTTTCTCTAGAATACTGATCTAGATTTTTGATTCCACTTATAACAAACATTTTGTGCATTTAATACAATTCTCCAAGTTTTTCGCTTGAAGTAAGTTGTACAGTACATATTACCGCATAATAAAGATAATTTATTTTGCGTTTTTTGACTAGCTTTTCTTGCAATACTGTGAATGATCACGTGGATTTTTGTTACTCACAAGTGTGCTTGTCATTGATACATTTGTTTAGAATAGTTAAGAAATGTCATGCGCAACTGAGAACGCTTTTTTGTCCGATTTTATTTGTTTATTTTCCTGAGATAGTGGATAAATTTCATCCAATATTAAGTTAGTCGCTATAAAATCTTATTGGTACTGGGTATACTTATTATTTTTTTTTGAAAAGGGAGTACTTTGCACAAAGCGGTAGAGAAACATTGCTCTAATTCATTAAAAACTCAATTCAACTACACTTTCAGCTTCTGATTAATAAAATGGAATCATCCTTAACTACACTTTTAATGTCTTCTCATTCTTGGTTAGTGCATTTGAAAATGCATTCGCCAATCAGCTCGTTAGTGGAGATCGATGAAATGAGAAAATTTCGTTCGGTGGCTGGAGTTTTCATGTTGTCCTCGGGGAGCGTCCGCATTCAAAAATGTTGTTAGTAACTGCTCCCCATGGTGTCTGAAAGAGGTAGGAACACAGATGTTGTACTTTTTCTATATGAAAAAAAGTCCTGCATTCCTTTGCCTGATAGCGTGTCATACATTGTGGCCCAAAAATCCGTATTACATTTATTTTGCAAAAAACTCACGTTAACTGGTACAAAAGACATCTCTTAAGGTATATGAATTCATTCTCCTTTTCAAGTTTATTCTTAGTTTTGATTCGCTGTGAGCTGGTTACTCCGGGATTCTTCGAATCGTGATGAACCACTTTCCAAGTGCACGAGTCTGCTTCCGATCCATGATTAAATACCATACTTTTTCTTTGCGTTTATTTGATCTTTTCTTGATTAAACGTTCACTACTGGAGAGTCTCCTTGTTTAATTTATTATACAATGCACCTCTCCTTTTTTGGAAATATGCGTGTGTGGTCGGGAGGGTTATTATGCATTATCTACCAAGAAGAGCATTGCTCCATATTCTTGTTATAGCTCATTATTTGGATGCTGACTCAACAAAATGTCTGTGCGCTAGATTCTCCAGCAGGTCCTTGCAGTCTAAACCACCACTGGGTGGAATTTTGACCTTCTCCCCCGTCCATTATACAGTTCGAGCCTCTTCCCTTTTAGACTATCTTGTTGGCCCTCAGCAGAAAACACTTATTTTAGACTGCATTAAGAAGCTTGTGGAACGATGTAAGAAATATTTGGAGAAGCAAAGGTAAATAAATGGTAAAAGTTTGCATGTTTTTCTTCTCTTTGTTTAATAAAAAATAAATTCCTTTACTTTTTTCTGATTTACCCTCTTAATTTAAAATATTAAATAGATTGAAGTTAAATAATATTATAAAAATAAAATCCTAAAATTAAAAACCGAATCATGCACTACAAAAACATTTATCATTAAGATAAACGCATACCACTGGAAAATGATATTAAACATTCTCCAGTGGAATGAGGAAGAGTAAAACTTAGCTAACTTCAGCCATTCTAAAACTTACTCGAGGGATATGAGCTGAAAAAGAACCTACTGCATTTGTTCTCACCCTTCGGAACAGATTTGTAGGCAAGAATACATTTCGTTATTTGGAATAATCTTTCTTTGCATAAACCTCTCGCAATTCGCTCTAGCATGGAATATCGATCCAATATATTCGGAAGGGAGCAGTCTAAGAGTCAGCACTCTTAGACTGCTACACATTTTCTACTGTTTTTTCTATAACGGTGGAAACAACAGTTGAAAATTCTTGTGCATTTGGCCTCGTATTCTCAGCTCTTTCTCCAAATCACTTGAAAGCGTGCATCACCCAGCTTGCACTCCTCCATACTTCATCTTCATACTGTCCAGTCAAACTTTCCTAACCCATTATTTTTTGAAAACAACTATCCTCATTTCACATTTCTACAAATTCGCAACTCGCAGAAATTCAGCCCTAGCAGCAGCTGTTCCTTCCATCCACACAAATCTCAATCCATCTACAGTATTGGTGTACTATAAGTTTTAATAATCTTTCGTATTCGAGATCATCAAACATCCTTCATAATATTAAGTGAAAACCGTATTTAGAACACACAGAGAGAGAACAGAGTGCTACAAATGTGAAACTGTACGAGACTCGGCTTCGCTACCAGCCACTTATTGGGTATATTTAAGAGCCATCATCATTATGGAGATAAAATACAACAGCGATTAGAATGAACTGCATTTTCTAGCACAGCAGTGGAATATTTACTTCTTTCGCTGAATGTAAAACGAAGTGCTATTGTGTTAGTCATATTACAATTCTTTCTTTCTAACATCATGAGCTGAAATAAATTGCTTCATTATCTTACCCATTCTTTCTATACGTGTTTAACGTGACGTTAGTCAATTAGGGAATAAGAAAAGGTGTGCACGTAGAGACGGAGAGCGTAAAAGAAGGAGAAAGAGTTACTATAGTTATGCTCGCTTTAAAGGAAGCGTTATACCCGTATTTGTCTCGAAAGCTCATTAAAATATTTTGAAGTGAGAGAGTTATTCTTAGCTCTAGATGACCTTATTTATTCGTTTTGTGCGTACACAGCGAAGAAAATATTTTAGATTTAATTATTATTATTATTAATAACAGACATTAAAAACACAAAGTTAGGGAAGAGAGGGAGGGAAGAACCATTGATGCCAATTCAGATGAACAGTGCCCATGGAAGTATCTACAGAAAAGGCACGCAGCAGAAACAACGTCTGTGAGACAGAGTGGAGAGACTTTATAACAGACGGTTCATTAATTAACCTGACTATCCTCTTTTGAATGGAGTCAAAAAGCCTGAGAGAGGTGGTCTTGGGGCACCGGTCCAGATGTGGGAACAATATTCCATGTTAGAACGGATTGTGCCAAGACAGATAGAATGAGGGTAACCCCTAATAGAGATGTGATATTCTCTAGAAAGCTGAGTATCATCGAAGATGAGCATAACAGAAGTAGAGTAGTCGACTCCTTTTTGCGAGATTAAGACAGGACTCAGTTTTAAAGGATTGAATCTAAGTTATCTTCGCCCCACTTTGTGGTGGAAACCACGAGTCATTAATTAATTTAAAACTAAAGTAATAAATCGTTTATTGCCAGATACTGTTATGCTAATTTTTTTGTTAAATTCGCGTGTTTCCTTATAAATATTTTTAATGTATTCTTTTGAATACATCTATAAACCAACTTTAATCATTTTTTGGAATAAGAATAAATAAAGTTTCTGTTTATTTTTCTCCAGAAGGACCACATAAAGTAAAAGGAGTTGCCAAGACAGAGAAATTTAATATTAATACTAATAATATAAAATAAAATTAAATAAAAACATACTGTTGATACCATTCCCACAAAGTAACCATCCAATTTTACTATAAATTTTACCTGACTCACGGGGATTCATGAGTCTGGTAAAAAGCCACCACATTAGGAGGCAACTTATTGCAATGTTCGACAACCCTCTGCCCATTGGTAAACTTCATGAGATTCAATGTTCTATAATTACAGAAGAATGAATCTCAAAATCTTATATCGAATTATTAATTAAACCTCAAATATTCAATCTATTATATTGATCGAATCTCAAAATCTTGAATATCAAAATCTCAAAAACAAAATCTGAGGGAATGACTAAAGTTTTGCATTTGTTCCCTCTGGTTATTGTCTCTCTCTTATGTGGGGAACAGGCCTTCCTCATTCATCGCAATCAGATCTTCATCTCTTTAGATGTCTAATTTAGTTACGCTTCTTTGAATCGTCTCCGGAACTTGTGTCCTATTTTCGATGGTGTATTGCAGATCTCAATACAATATTCCAAATGGAGTTTAACTATCGCCATAAAAAAAGGTAAACTGCAGCCATTATGAATCCACTGCAGGATGGAGGCCTTCTCAACGGTTCATGTTGAGGGAAATGGCCATAATCTGCCACGCTGGTCCAGTGCTGGTTGTCAGTTCGACCGTATTTAACAGTCAAGGCCTTGAACCCCGGACAACTCAGAGCGTGTGCTATTGTACCCCGACCACTCGGCTAGTCTATATTAAACCAAATTATTTCCTTTTAATACCTGTGTTATTAATCTGTTGCGCATTTTTATGTACAATCTTCTTGCCAGGCAGCTGTCTTAGAAGAGTATATACGGGGGGGGCGTGAAAACAAG
The DNA here is from genome assembly GCF_048544385.1 of Mastigoproctus giganteus. NCBI lineage: Eukaryota > Metazoa > Arthropoda > Arachnida > Uropygi > Thelyphonidae > Mastigoproctus > Mastigoproctus giganteus. The sequence goes on from NC_143576.1 coordinate 34,992,559, forward strand.
ATTAATAAACAGAAATAACAACAATAATACTATTAAGGTTGTGCTGCCATCTAGTAGCGAAATACCCAGGCTCTTTTTAATATCGAAGAAAACGCTTCCCGGACAAAAATAGTATGTAATTGCAAGGGGGCCCACTTGCCATCGGGCAAGCTGACACCCTGACCAGTCCGCCACTGATTGTGAGGTGTTTGAAGCAGTTTGGATTTCATTATAGGTGCTTCAAGACAGTGAGCTCAAGAAAGAGACCTAAATACAGTTGAAATAAGGGTAACGTGATAGTTTAAGAAGCCAGAGCTAGAAAAAGAGAGAGAAGAAAATAGTGGATCTGTCCTTGTTGAAAGTGAAAAAATTTAAAGGGGTCAGGATCATTGCAATTTATGAAGTTGGTCGGAATGTGTCCAGAGTTGAGGAAAAATGAAAGAGGTTTTTCTTCCTGATGTTCTTAGCCAGAACGTGTAATTGAATAAATTAAATATGAGAATATTTTACTTCCGGTCGTGAATTTAGCTTCCCCTGAGTTCTTCTCGAGTAATATAACCTTAAGTAGCATACAAGTATCAAAATAATTCATTTTTTTCACGATGGGAAATTGTTCTTTCCTAAGAGATAGTCTTTCATAATCGGAAGTGACATTTCGGTAAATATTTTCCCTAAATGTACTGACTTAGTGGTTGTGAAACCAAGCCGGACTCAATCCAGTTTTACGTTCAGATAAATCGATCTTATGGGTGACCTTAATTTGTATCCACATAAAGTTTGGGTTGACTGCGGTTCAAGCCCACATAAGAATCATCATAGAACCAGCAAACACTAAAATATACGCGCTCACGAAAAATCTTGTGATTCAGTCGCACACTTTGCCTTATTTTGCTCTTGGATTTTTTTTTATTTCTCTTCTTGTCCAGATTACTGATAGTCAATGCATAAAGATAGCTCAGACGATTGTTAGTTAAGGAGCTTTTGTGAACAGAACCAAATAAACGAACCTGATATGCACTGGACAGAGTTAAAGAAATTCTGATTTAATATTAAAGATATAGACTTTATTATTATTTTTTAATATTAAAGAGAAAGAACAGTGAAAAAGCGATGCATTATGAGTTAACTTCAAATCCATGTAATAGATGGCAGCACTATTCGATATGGCAATTCTTGCCAAACTAGATTTTCTTTATTTTTAATTAATACGAGTGAATTACCTGCTAATATGAACTGGTTTTGGATTTAATAATAATGGTGCACGTGTATAAACAGAGCGAGAGGGATTTAGGAACGCATCTAATAAAGGCAGACAAAAATGAAACCACAGACAAAACAAAATAAAAATAATAAATAATGTATATAATTTTGACCGTCTTTTTACCTGGTAGTGTTTTTCAGTAATCAGTTTAGTACATAATGAAGAATTTTAGAAAAATAAAGATGCATTTGTGTGTATTATATATATCCAGAACTGTGAGAATTTTTAATTTCAGAACAATTTTTTTTTGCCCCTAACGACAAACAGAAGTAGTTCAATTTAATGTCTGGATTTGGCCTGATTTTTTTATATAAATAAAGTGAAATTATCAGGCAAATTAATCTGCGAAAAATTAATAAAATAACTCTCAATACTAATTTTTAGCGTATCGTTTCCCCAGAACTGATTTATCTAAATAATTCATATTCGCACCACAAGATGGCGACACCTGGCATGACAAAATGCCAGCCAATGAAAAGATGAAATAAAGAATTTTATTCCTTTTGGTGATAATGTGAAAGGCGAATCGAAAAGAATTCAATTAAAAAATGGTAAAAATGAAAGATATTAAACATCAAGCGATAACAATAAGTACATGGCAATAACTCTAACTGGCAAAATCATTATAAAAGAAACATCTAAAGTGGTGCAAATATAGAAAGGGTTAAAATAAACATGCACAAATAAAATCGTTCACTCACGAGCAAACTAGTAATCACGAGATACTGTTGTTAGCTCGAACGGGGTTTCAACAACCAAACGCTAATATCGAAAATGCATAAATAGATTCTGTAATTCAGTACTGTGGTCAATTTAAAGCCCACTGTCTTCAATGCTCTTCGTTTTACAAAATAATATTAGCCTTTCCAAAACTTCAAGGCTAGTTGAGTTCCGTTGTGACCTTACTTCTTTTTTTGTGAAATTTGCAGCAATAATATTATATAAGAAACAGTGAGAAGTATATTTAATCGACATGTGGATAAAATTGGAGTCCATTTAAGCATTTTTGTACCAGGGGCTGGGCACAATTATGAGCTCCAAGACTGACCGAATATGCACGTAAATTACAATATATAAGTAAACATTGGTGATCTCTATGACAGCTGGAACCCTGGGCTGCAGTCTCTATAAATATGCCCTAGCTAAAACACTATACATTTTCAGTGTAAAATGTAGAAATCAATACTATTGCAATTAACAAATTAAAAAGCCACAGAATCAAAAAGAAATGTATGCACTGTTATATCCACAGCACTTTTTTTTTAATTTACATAAACGCAGTGAGCGAGTAACATTTCTAGATTCCATAGAAGTTCTTTCCTCACCACTCCAAATACCTGAACATCACAATAATTATTTTATAACCCGAGCCAATTCGTTAGATCTTTTAGAATCTGTTAGAATTTGTTAGATTGCGAATATATTCCAGGAAGAGATTCGTAGCCATTGATTAACGGACTTTTTCTCGTCCAACAGCAATTAAACTTGTTATTAAAATTAAATTAGTGTTAATTAATAATATTTAATTAAAATAGACTTGACTCTGATGGACAATCTTTCTTTCCCTGCCTAACTTTGTTCCGCTCCTGAGCGCAATAGTTTTATTTAGATAGTAATTACGTAAAAGAAACAAACAACGATGTATTCATGTCTGTACAATGTACGTGTCCCGAATACTGATTTATCGTTTTAGATGAATGTAAAACAGGTACCAGTTTCAGGTCTGTTTAATTTAAAATTGAGTTCTGCTAATCCAATCACTACTAAGCTGATAGAGTTGGAATCCTTGAGAGTGCGATATCTTCATTAACCACCATTTACTCTTAAAAAATGATCAAGAAATATTCTAGCATTTAAATGAGCAAAAAACTGTACAAAGGGCGATAATAAAAAATCAAGTTATCCGTTTGAATACCATGACTGGACTCAATGAATAATGGAATAGTAATGCCAAATCATTCTCCCCTCGCAGACTACGTGTTGTGAACCGTAGGTAACCTGTTATTTTTTGCTGGTTACTGCTTGAAGAGTTCTGTTTTGATTTTCTTTCCGTTATCTTAAAAGTAGCGCGATAATACAGTTATTTCCAGCAGTAGCTAGTTGAATAAATGTATCTAATTAAAATCTAGAAAGTTTCCATGGTTCTCTGGATGTTCCGCGATCATTAAACCAAAATTTCCCTTCGTTTGATTTATGCATATCTTCCCTCATGTGCATGTACTTCTTTTTAATACACACAATTCATTCTCAACTTAAAAAAAACAAAACATCTTAACCCACCTTGTGACCGTGACAGTAGCCTGCAATTATTGGTACCTCTGTATATTGAAAATTCAATAAAGATTAAAAAGAACCCAAAATTTCTGTTATTCTTTAATAGTTGATTGCTGCTCTTTTCAGACACGAAATCTTCTATTTGTCAGAGAAACTTCGTCTTTTCCTTTTCTCAATTCCTTTAAGTAGTTCTTTGCCCGCCCCTTTTTGTATTACCCATTAGTTTTGGAGTTGGAGAGGTAGCATTTTCATTACCAATATTAGAAAGCGCCTGGATATTTCGCTACTAGATGGCAGCACACTAATATCAGATTATAATGGTCATCGTAAAGAAATATGGCTGACTGTGCGTTTGCTACCCCCTCCCACACGATTCTCTAAACGTTCCTAAGCTAATCCAACTCAATGAACGTGTTTACGACGGTATAACTAACACCTTAATAACAATTTAGTTTATCATAATTAACTAAAGTCTGTTATATTGTCGTGGATTCAAGTTTCGGTTCATATCGTACAGTGGAATTTGTAAACGAAAATTCCCAGCGCAATGGGAGATGATGACCTGAATATCAGAAGGTGCGTTTGGATCATCGCGATTTACAATAATCTTCAAATATCTTCGTAACCAAAAGTCGAGGAAATTAAAGTAGAGTGAATTAATTATCCCAGCAGCAGTTTAGATGTGGGCTGGAACTCTGTCTTGTGTATGGCGCTGACATTCTCCAATCAGGGAAATAATTGCGGTGATAACTAGTTTTATGCATGAAGCAGAAGTGTTTTATAGTTGCTGCGTATCAAACAGCCAGTTAATAGATGTCCTTCAAAAGAATATGGACCAATTAAAGCTAAGAACAAAGACTGGGGCATTTAGAAAGAATTGACATTCTGAAGGACACACAACATAGTTTGTAAAGCGAAAATCATGTTAATTAACCTGGTAAACAATTTTGACGCAGTTACTCATAAGCTGGATACGGGAAACCATTTTGACGTAGTTATTTGGATTTTATCAAGACATTTGATTGAGTCCCTCATGTTAGGGGTACTTTATAAGCTGGAACACGTTGGGATTATTGGAAAGATTCTGAAATGGGTGGCTGTAGGACAGAATATTCTGATTATGGATATTTTGTAGAGCCAAACCCGCAACCCAAAGGTCGCGGGTTCGAATCCCGCCTCGGGCTTGGATCAGAGTAAAATGCAAAATCTTTGGGAGGTGCATTATAGCCACAGAAGCCGATGCGTCAACAACTAACAAAAAAAAAATATATATATATATATATATTTTATATTTTGTCAATTGGTGTAACGTGAGAAGTGGGGTCCCCCAAGGATCGGTTCTTGGACCATTGTTGTTTCCGATTTTCATAAATGACATCGGCGAAGGGATAGGTGTAATGTCAACATTTGCAGACGTAAATATTGGGAGCGTCGTTAATGACCATTGCCGAACAGTGCTTCTTCAGGACAACTTTCAGCGAGAATGGTCAGAAAGTGGCAGCTGTTTTAATGCAGCAAAATGCAAGGTCTTACATTTGGAAATAGCAACCCGAAAATAAATTGGTGAAGTTGAATTAAAAACAGTAGAGGAATAAAAGTATCTGCAAGATACGATACGGACAAATATGAAGTTTTCTGAGCAGCGTAGCCAGGGAACTAGGAAAAGCGATGGTGTCCTATCGATGATTTATCGAATATTATCCTGTAAAGATAGGGAGGTCATAATCCCAGTGGATAAAGCAAGACCTCATTTGGTGTACCGTTTCCAAGTTTGGAGACCTCATCTACAAAAAACATATTGAGCTTCTGAAAAGGGTACAAAGATGGGCAATTCGCATGGAAAGATTGGTAAAAGGGCGACTCGATAATATGGGCTGCTAGAGCTTGGAAACTAAGCACTTCAGAGAGACTCTGATTGCGGTTTATAAGTTTATATGAATAGGGTTAATAAAATCAATGAAGGCTTCTTTCGCCAGTGCAGCAAAAACATGTGAAAATGGAAAGGTTTAGACAATATTGTAGGAAGTTTTCTTTTTGGCAAGATTGTTTAGACAAGATTGTAGGAAGTTGTTGATTATTGGAATAAGTTGCCTCTGCGGGTAGTTGAGGCTGACAGTTTGGAGAAATATAAAGGCCAATTAGATACTTAGCTACATGCGGAGGGAAGTGACTAATGTGTATTTTCTTATCTAATGGTTTTTTTTTTTTTTTTTTTTTTGGCCGCTGCAGCAAAAGCCTCTGGCTTCCTTCCACTATATGGCTGTATTAATGTCTTTTGTTCCAAAAATCAACCACCCTTTGGCTAAAGGCGGATTTCTGCACATACAACCTGCAACCATCCTTCCTCAATTAGAATTAATATCCCCAGGTGTGATCTGAGCGAGAGGAAAGATTTCACCAGAGCTTTTTAAATTCATTCAAGGCCTTAAGCAGATCTCATCCCAGGTTCCTTGTCGCCAGACGCTGCACTTTGAAAAATTGAAGTCTTTCCTGGGAAGAGCACCCTTTTACTCCCCTCAACAGTCTTGTTGCTCTTCTCTACGCCCGTAACAACAGATGCACATTTTTTTTTCTAAAAATAAGGCTTCCGGCTCTGTATGTACTCAACATGCGGCTAACGAATTGACTTATACAATGGGATAATCACCTCCTTATCCTTGTTGGCAAATTTTCTGTATATAATTGACAAACTCCCCACTAGGCTAGCTATCTTGTTTAAGCATGAGCTGGTACGTTAAGCTGGGATTACTGATCCCCATATGAAAGGTATGTGACACTGAATGAGTATTTTGCATCTACATTCACACACGAGGAGTTATTAAGGTTTGAAAATGGCAGAAGGTAATCAAATTGTAGCAAGGTGCTTAATGATTTTGTAATAACTGAGAGCAAAGTGGAGGAGAAATTGTTGAAGTTAAACATAAAAAAGGCACCTGGGGTGGATGGGATCTATCCAGTTATATTAAAGGAGGCGGCTAAGGCAGCTAAGCAAACCATGAACCATAATTATGAGAGCTTCCTTGGACTCAAGGGAGGTCCCCTTGGACTGGAGATATGCAAATATATCCCCAATTCACAAAGGGGGATCGAAAGGTGACACGAGTAATTACAGACCAGTTAGTTTAACTTCTGTTCCGGGGAAAATAATGGAGTCACTGGTTAAAGATGCATTGCAGGATCATCTAGACAAGACTGCAGCAATAATTCAGACACAGCATGGGTTTGTTAAGGGAAAGTCTTGTCTGACAAATTTGATAGGATATTATGATGTGGTTACAAAGGGACTGGATGCAAAAAATAATTTTGATATCATATATTTGGATTTCAGGAAAGCTTTTGACACTGTTGCACATGGAAGACTATTGTACAAATTGGAGCAGAATGGCATTAAGGGTAAGTTGCTACAATGGATAAAAGGATGGGTGAGTGGGAGGAGACAGAGGGTGGTAATCAATAGGTGCTGCTCTTCGTGGATTAATGTTATTAGTGGAGTCCCACAGGGTTCGGTGTTGGGTCCACTGTTGTTTTGTATATTTATCAATGATATTGATGAAGGTAAATCAGGCTTAATGTCGAAGTTTGCAGATGTTACAAAGGTTGGCAGGGTTGTTAATGACAGTAATGGCAGTGTGCTACTGCAACAGTATCTAGATAATTTGGGCATATGGGCTAAGAAGTGGCAACTGATGTTTAACCTTGACAAATGCAAAGTACTACATATGAGTAGAAGTAACCCCAGAGAAACGTACCAACTCAGTGGTACTACACTTAGGGTGGTAGAAAATGAAAAAGACCTGGGAGTAATTGTGCAATCGGATATGAAGTTTTCTGAGCAATGCAGACAGGCTGCCAGGGCAGGTCATGGGGTTTTGTCAATGATATATAGGAATTTTGCTAGCAGGGAAAAGGAGATGATTATCCTTCTGTATAAGGCAATGGTCAGGCCACGCCTTGAGTACTGCGTACAGGTCTGGAGGCCTCATTTTAGGAAGGATGTAGTTTTACTTGAGCGTGTACAGAGAAGGGCAACAAGATTGGTGAGGGGAATGAAGGGATCCTCTTACCAAGAGAGGCTTAAGTTCTGCAAATTGCAGTGGCTGGAGACTAGGCACCTGTGCGGTGATCTGATTGAGGTGTATAAGGCCTTGAATGGGTTCAGAACGCTGAATTCTGATGGGATCCTTCCACTTGTTCAGATTACGAACCTAAGGGGGCCTAAATTCAAATTAAGAAAAGACAGATGTAGAATAGATGTGCGGAAATTTGGCTTTAGCCAGCGGGTGGTTAATTGCTGGAACAAACTTCCATCTGTCGTTGTGGAAGTTGACAAATTAAATAAATTTAAGGAGGAACTGGACAGGCATTTAGAGGGAATAGTGTGATTTTTTTTTTTTTTTTTTTTTTTTTTGGCTGATGCTGCATAAGCTTATTCACTTGCTATCTTGCATCACATGCCACTACTTTTACTACTACTCTGCAAAATTAAACTTCAATTGCCACTTCTCGTTCCAGCTGCCTAATTTGTCTAGATTATGCTGTACTAGCATATCCTGATTACTGTGATTAGCTACCTTGTCAACCCTCGTATCATTTGCAAACTTAGATATTAATCCTGATATGCCTTCACCAGTATCGTTAATAAATATGGAAAATAACAATGGGCCCAGCTAACCCTGGGGTGCTCTACTAAGAACATTATTTCAAGAAGAGCAGGCGTACTAATAACCACCCTTTGTCTTCTCCCACTCAACCAGCACCGTATCCATAGCAGCAACTTGTCCTTAATGCCACACTGCTCCAATTTATATAACAGTATTTTATTGTGCAACATTATCAAAAGCATTTCTCTGGAATCTAAGTACATGATGTCAAAATTATTTATTGCGTCTAGTTTCTTTGTTACTGTGTTATGGTATCCAACCAGATTGGTAGAAAATATCGCCCCTTAGCATATCCATGCTGTGACTGTAGTATAACTGCCTTCCTGTCTAGATGATCCTGCATTACTTCTCTTAACTAGTGACTCCATTATTCTTCCTGGAACAGAAGTCCAGCAACCAGATCTGCCAGAACTCATATATCCATTTGATCCCCCCCTTGTAAATTGGGTATACATTTGCAAGTATTCTGTCATAATCCTGGATGGAAGTTTGCTTAGCTCTTTTTCTTCTTCCTTTAATATAACTGGACAGATCCCATCCACCCCAGTTGCCTTTTTTTTTTAAGTTTTATCTTCAAAATTTCTCCTACACTTTCCCCTCAATTATTAAACTCCCCACCAGAATATGACTCACTTCTGCATATCAATCCAGAAAACATTCCTCCTCTGTGAATTTAGATGTAAAATACCTATTCACGTGAGCAGCATCATCAACAGTTAATCCATTCTTATCTAGTGAATTAATGTGATTCAACCCCTTCCTTCTACTGTTTACTTAAGTAAAGAAGGCTTTGTATTCTTTGCCAGACTTCGTAATTTGTCTTAGCTTGCCTTTTTCCTTTGTGACTTGGTTGCACAATACGTTATATCTACTGTAGGCATCTGTGTCATGTGATAATTTATGTGCATCCGGTGCATTTTTCTTCGTTGACACGTCTCATCAGCTCATCTTTAAGGTCTATGCCTTGAGCGGTACACTTCCATCGGAGAACGAAGAAACCTTTATAGGCTACTTTTATTCGTGGCCGAGTTATCCGATTTCGGATGAGAGTTCTCCCTTTCTCTGAAAAACAGGATTTTTTTTTTTTTTTTGAGAAATAGGCAAACTTACCTTAGAACACACACTTTGCTCCCTGTTTGTATTTGTAATAGTGACACAATTACGGACATAATATACTGAAGCCTCATAGCTTTAGCGCTTAGCGCACTCCTAATAAATGACAAGGGAGCCGTGAAGGATATGAATTATGTCTGCAAAGTTTCAAAAATAACTATACAGCCAAGCTAAAATTAACTTGCCAATTATCCGTTGTTATTCCCCTCCATAGTTCCATTTGACACATCTACATGAAGCCATTTTCTTCTACTCCATTGGAAGTCGCTGTTCTGGAATTTTCTTACTGACTAAGTCAATTTTGATGCCTCCGATGCATGCTGCTGGACTTCCTCAGACAATCCAAAATTTGTCCCTTTCACTGAATGTTTTTGTATTTGGGAAGAAAAGGTATTCAGACTACTTTTTTGTGAAGTTTTTTTACATATTGTTTGACGGAGAGTAGGGAGAGCCTTCTATCTGGATCGTTTTACCACCATAAATTTCAGAAATTGTACGCACTACTCACATGAATAATAGAATTAAGATTTCGGTTAAAAAACAAACTAAAATATTAATATCTTAAGCACTAAGAAATTGCTATTTAAGAAAGGACTTTGTAGGTAATTACTATGTTTAAAAAGGAACGGCAAAAGCGGTTAGCGCTTCACCAATTCTGCTCTTTACTAATTCAGAACAGAATTAGTGGACATGTGTTGTATCTTATGCGGGGCAATTGCTGAACTCTAGTTCAATTGCAGAATGGTTCTCTGTAATGATATAGGATTCTGTACAATGGCCATAAATGAGTATAGTGATATATCTGTGTAGTGCGTAGCTTGTGTGTTTAATCGTTTCTGGTCTCTTTGCTACCAGAAAACAGCAATCACCATGAAGGCTACTCCCGTCCACGACACAAGGAGGCGGGGACGTAACTAAGCACGTATTGTCCAGATGTGTGAACAAATTCCTTATCCACCAAAGTAGTTTTATACTAGCTGCTGCCAGCAAAAGCCCCGTGCCTTCAGTGTCCCAAATCAATGGTACCAGCAAAGAGCGAGTGAAATTTTTTTCAGCATACGAATCCGGCGCCAACAGTTATAGAGAGCAGGTGATCTCTGCATTAATTCAGGTGACAGGGTACACAGAGGCTATAGTTGCTATTAAACGACAAAAATTCTATGAATTAAAAAGGTGAATCATAGTTAATAGTGGTAAACAGAGAGCTGTATTGTCACGAGAAGAGAATGTTTCCAATTTTCAGGTGAACCACAAGAGCAGGCGTTGTAAGAAAGCTCGAAATAATAAATATTCGAATTGAGTAATCCGTGTCCTTTCAACAGAAATGATGTCCTGGTGAGAGTGATTTTGTTACATTTTCTGAAATAGAAAAAGAAACATTGGATAAAAGCTTTGGTTACGGATTCCTTGGTTTCTACTGTCTGTCTGGTCTGCCATCGGGGCATAGGTTCATCACAGACTTGCTTTTCTAGGATCAGCAGATGGGTGGATAATGGGTTGATATGTTCGCATAAGATATTGGAATTCCTCTTAAAATATAGTAGCAGACAGTGCTGTACGATACAGGAAAGTCGAGTGAGAGAGCTCCTGCAATGCTTTTTAAATGCAAGTGTCGAAACCATACGACAGGGGCGAACTGTCGCCGGAAAGAAGAATGGTGATAAGTCAAATACGTTGAAATCAAATGCAGGGTTTACATACTGCATGTGATTAGTATCGATATTGTTTTGTAAAGTATTCGAAGATTCCTCACTAAACGTCTTGAGTTCGATATCTTCACATCCTTTTCCAGATTTGAAACCGAAACGAAATGATGAACAGAGGTTGGACAGTTGAATACATAAACCGTCTTGTGTTAAAGAAAATCGCGAAGCTCATGTAAAAATAATTTAAGAGCAACAACTGAAACAGGAAATTATAAGTGGAATAATGAGGGAATTTTTATCTGTCCGTTGTATTCTGATAATTGCTTTCAGTAATTTAAGTTAGTTCGTAATCTTTGCTTAAACTTGAGGACTAAAGAAATACTGGACAACTGAAAGAGCATTAAAACGTTCTAGAATCTTTCGGAAGGCTTCACTCAATATGAAGAAAGAGGGAGAATTCTTGTACGATCGTTCGCTGGTATTCTAAAATGACAAACATCAATTCGCAATGATAATTTGTCGTCTAAGTATTAGCGAGAGGTTGACGTCATGTAAATGACGTGAATAGGAGACAGCTGGATACAAAGTATTAGCTAGAAAAATAAGACCGATATAAATTAGGGAGGCTTGACTTGTTCGTGATAAATAAGTTCTCTAAAGGGGTGGTAGTGTGGGGAGAATACATCAATCAACGCCTAAATTGTAGCAGCAGGACTCGTAAATTAGTAGCGTCTTGAGATGATAAGAACTTAACAGATACGTTAACAAATGATAATTTCAGAGGCTTAAAGTTCGCCGAAGCATATTTTAAATGTTAAAACAGAAGTTATTTATTCTTGGTCCATTTATACAGCTTAAAAGCATCTTCATGTTTTCATAGTATTCGCTCAAAACAGGGGGTTTGTTACTGTTCCTCCTGGAATATAATTTAACAGAATATTGCCGAGAGAAAAATTTTAAAATAGCGAGATATTTTTCATATGAATCTGGAATTTTGATCTCTGAATTGACTGGTCATAATCTCCAGTATCACAAAGTGGTTGAGAACAGGAGGTAAATAGAACAATTTGAAAAATAAAATTAATTCTTACTTGTGTAACCTTTGTCACGTGCACTATTACTTACAAATCAATGGTGTCTATTTTGAAGATTCCACCTTCATTGTGGTATTCGGCGTTGTTTTCTAAGTGCCCAAGAAGCAGTCTGTAAATGAACGAACTTAATTTTTATAATAAAAAGGAACATTTTTCTCTTGTTTGTATTTCTGTAATTTCTGGACCATCATGTAGAATAGACACTCCCAGTCCAGAAGAGGATTCTTTCCCAACTAGGAGATGCGACTTTCTTGTAAGAAGATCTGTTACTCAGCAGTTGTTTAACATATCTCCTTAAGGTCTGCACGACTGCGTGTGATCCACTAACTGTTTAAAACGATGTCAGAGTTTACGAATTTTGAGGACTTCGACTGAGGCCCTATCAGGAATTCCTAGCTCAGTATTGCACCCTGTTTGGACATTTACTCCTTAGACTGGTATATTTTTGTACAATTCTTCGCATGTTATAAATTTAGTTGAGTGGTCGGGCTAGTTTCCATAGCTGCGAATATAACTCTTGTGATTAATTTTCTTTCATTTCAGTTTCAAGTTGAAAAGGGGATGTACTAATAACGCAGCTACCGGGCCGAGTTTTTGGGTGCGTTAATAAAGTAGTTTCGTAAATTGCAAACAGGAAGAGAATGTCCCGTGATTAAGTACAGATTTGATGTATCCAGAAATATTATTACGAATCAGAAATGAAGCCAATAACTCTGATTTAAGTATAACTGCGTTATTTATTAACTAGGCCTGAAACTAAATAGTTCCTGTCCCATTGAACACAATGCAATCAATATTGTTTTGCTACTAAATGTAAATCAACATATTTTAAAACCAGATCTACAATTTAAAAATAAAATCATAAAAATGGTTGCGATATGTTATTTGTGATGAAAATATTTTAGTCGACATTTTCTGAAGGTGTATATAATGTTATTTTGTTGAGCAGATGCGATCTGTTTTGTTTTTAACTTAATTTCAGAAGTGTATGCTTCGTTTCTTTCTGTTTTTTTTTAAGATGGTATTGCTTAAGGAGTCGACATAAAATTTATCAGAATTATGTTGAATTCATTGTAATGGAAAAACTTTTATTAAATAACTGGAAATTATACACTGTTTATGTATATTTTGTGCAAATGTATCCTAACAGAATTTGAGCCAATATTTTAATATTTGGTTTGCAAGCAGGAAAACGTTTCCAAGTTCTCGACCCCACCAGCCCTTGCAAGAGTTATTCCAGTACTAATCAGTAAAGATACATTTACCGATTAGTACTCCCCTGCACATTATATTTATGCTCCATGATCCTTGACTAACCAGCAAGAATGTCTTTTAGGTCATGACGTACTTCAATCAAATCCCCACCCCCCCGACCATCAGTAGCAAGCTTTCACCAACGAACAGTATGCTATAAAGGATATTGAAGTTCATTCTTTCTGCAGAACAGTGACCCTTTGACGTGACGTGTTGGTCTGATTCTCACCCGACGCTTTCATTCATCACATTGGTGTTTCATAGGTTCAATCAGAATTCTGGGCAGGTCATTACAACTTTTGTACATTCATGTCCACAAGCTGTTCTCCAACTGCATCTGATGCATGGCAAGGAGCATTAAAGAAGCATGGATCTGTACTAAAGATATGGCACATCGTAGGGAGCATGGAATTGTCTAAAATGTTAAGGTGAGCGTCGGCCGTCCACACTTCCCCACACAACCATCAAAGTCTCATAGCATGAAAAATATGCTATACCATGAAAAACAGCCCTTATTCCATAGCTCCAACTCTTCTGAACTTCATCGTTGGCATAAAGAAGTCCGGCAGCAAACGTTATCTATGCGTTCTCGAATTGAGTGTAGCGATATTAGTCACTCCATAGAACTGATTTCCACTGCTCTATGGCCTGATTACTGTATTCATTGCAAGATGCAAGGTAAGGCCGCTGATTGAGGTTGGTGACATTCTCTCATGAAAATCGATGCTACTTGTGCGCAGAGAGTTCATACAGACTTCATCCCCCTGTCCATATTTAAACTCTCGGTTGACGTTTTACAGGGATGTCTGATGGTCATACTTCTCTTCCAAGTACCCTGTACATTGCTGGAGATGGTAGTATTAGCCACGATTCCATTTCACGATAACATCACCGACGATCGACTTTTGATGTTATGGCTGCCAGTCATTATAAGAATCGGAAAATCAGAAAAATTACATCCGTTATATGCGAAATACCACCTCTCTCGAAATTAGGCAGTTCCATGACGAGGCCAAATAGCTTGTGTGACGTTTAAACCCGCATACCTGTGTTAGTCATTTGTTTATTTGGGAAGACCTAACAGACTATAAGAACTTGGTGTGCGTATACATTTTGGAGGGTAATGTACGTGTAAATCAAAAAGGCGATGTAGCACAGTAAAAGTGTATCATCCCAGTGGTGCCCAAATTAATTCATTGGAAATGGCAACCAGACAGGCTCTCACGGACTTTTGCACAGAGAGAGGTATGATTTGTTGCTGTGCTATTAGTAGGATGTGCAGAAGAGAGGACGGTTGCATTTGTCAAATATTGAAAGACTAGTGTCGGTTGATTTAGATTTGAAATTGATTTGAATTGTCAGTTGATTTAGTCACCGGGCCGCACCCATCCTTTGAATTCCTGGCATATAGTCCGGTAAATCTCGATTTAAGCTTTTACCCACAGTAGAGGCTACTGAAGGGACAGTAATGGTGCGATACATATTTCAGTAATATTTCCTTGGTCCTACTGAAGCGAAACGTGAACGTCAGAACATATCTGAACATCATCTGAGATCAGACAAATTCGACAATGTTGAAAGTTCTCTGCCCGAATGGAGCGGAATGCTTTCCAGAACATAATGCAACCATCCAACGCTCCAGACTTTTAAAAAATTGGTTTGATGAACACAGGTTCGACTTCAAGCATCTATCCTGGCTAGTCCAATCCCCTCCTCTCATTCCCATTAACCGTCTGTGTGATGAATTAGAAAGCTGCATTCGATAGCCTTTTTCCCACATCACTCCAGGAATTAAGGACAGATTTGTTTCACGTTGTTGAGCCCATGCAACGGTGGTCCAGCACTCTATTAACTCATTGTCCTAATAAAGTGGTCAAGCAGTGTATGACTTGCTGTTTCTCGAAACATGAAATTAGAGCGAGAATTAATTCAGCCACTTATTTTTAGTTTGCAGATTAGTAGGGAGTTTTCTGTGGAGAAATCATACAATGCATAATTAAGCGGTCAGATGCAGAACGACACCCAGAACTGAATAAAATCAGCGCTAAACAGTTTAAACATGAATAAGATTTTGCCTTCGCTTTAGGTTCGTACTGATTCTTTCATATCCTCCTTACACAAGTGAAGCAGTTCCTCAGAAGCTGTTAAATGCCATGTGTGGATGCTGCAACCGGATTCTGTTCACGCACGGTTCAAGTAGGGGGAAGGAAAACGAAAGGAAGAATCTTCCTATAGATTACAGCAAGAGTATAGACGAATCGGGCAATTCTTAAGACTCCCTCCCCTGCTCCCGTCTTTTCGGATAAAGCAGTAAAAGGAAAGTCTTCGAAGGAGCAGCTAAGACTCCAGTTTCCGTAAATCTATTGTCTAGAAATAGTGTTTAGCTACACCAGCTGTGTACAAGTTAACGAGCTTAATGCATCCAGCAGTTCATTAGTAACCCAAGATAACGATTCTACGCAGCCATCTCTCGTCCATGCTAACCAACAGGAATTTACTTAAAATTCAGTCAACGAGCAAGATGAGCTAATGAATCACACAGCGTCCCTCGCGTGCCTGGCTCCCACATGTGACTTCCCACAGTAGAGACACACTGTACTTCACGCCCGAGCATCCGGAGCTCCTCCGACTGCTGCTGCCCAGTTTTCTATTAATGTCGTAAAGCGTTCTACCTGAAGCCCACCCTGTGCACGGCGGACAAGTGAGGCTCAATAGAGTCCTCGGGAGCGGCAACATCCTTCACTGTCACCGTGCAGGTTCTGCAGCGGCCCACATCTATCACACGTGAGGTCCGTGCTGCAGTAATGACAAGCACGGACGTGGACCGACGATGAAGGTAGGGGGGAATCAATTAGTCCTGCCTGGCAGTTATGGATGTTTCATCGTTTGTTTCTCTAGGGTTACAACATTTTTTGTTTCTCTCCGCACTCCGCTCGGCGCACTTTGTTATTGTCTGCTCCTTCAAACTCTCCTTAATATTGTGTCCCGGAATGCTCATAATCAGTTTCTACTTGTCTGCCTTTCCGCATGCTGCCGTCATGCGCGTACGGCCTTCTTTTTGTCCATCAGCACGTGCATTTGTTCTCTCCGTACTTTAAACTTTTATAATTCAGAATTTTATACAAAGCCTCTGAAGGTAGCGTTGTTATTTGGACTCTCCAGTTCAGGATTTGGCTTAGTAATAATTATGTAGGAGTCGGATTCCTGACGAGTTACCATCCTATAGGAGATGATTAACTTTGCAAGATTGAACCGATTATTATCAGAAATTGGAGCATGTTTTTTGTTGTTTTTTTTAGATAGACACACTCCTGCATAGATGGAGAGATTGAGGCCTCGAAGACAATCGGAATTAGCTGACTCCCTCCTGAAACAAAAGGAACATTCTGGCGTGTATCAAAAGCACTCATTCCCTGGGACATTTGAGAGCAATTTCTTTCTCTAAGTCTGTCAAAAATTCGTAAATATCTTATGTAATAGAATATTTATATAAACTGATGAAGTATATCATAATTGTGTCATATAGATTGGTTTTGATATTGCGTTTACTGTCTTTAAATATAAGGGGCTTCCTGTGGTTAACTCTTCGAAGTAGGCGATGCTCCAAATTAAGATCCACCCCAGTGAAATTCATTAAAGTTAATGGATGTTACTTGGTCCAAGTAATAATAAAAATAAACGAAGTTAAATACCTTTGGTTTCACCTCAAACCTTTAAAATTCGACCTTTTTTTTTATCTTGATGTACATTTCAAACTGTAATAATCTATGACGTCCATAGTATCAAAATAAAGTTTCTTATTTTATTTTGAGCACCGACTAATTTTGGTTATAGTGTACACTGAGTGGACAAAAATCATGGAAATACCTACCTAGTAACAGGTAGGCCCACCTTTCACCCGGATAAGGGAGTCAATCGGCGAGGCATTGAGTCCACTAGTTCACGAAAGCCTTCCACAGGTATTTCCATCCATGCTTGCTGCACCGCTGTTCATAATTCCGTCGCATTCCTAGGTGGAGGATTCAAAGCTCGAACGGACCTTTCCACGGCATCCCAAAGATGTTCTACATGGCTCATGTAACTGAACCTGGAGGCTATTGCATGGTGGTAAAATCTGCGGAATGCTCTTCGAACCATGTTATTGTCAGCACGGATTTGTGGTGGGGGTGGCGCATTGTCCTGGTGGAAGAGTCCATTGCCCTGTGGGTCCATGATGACCATGAACGAATGCAGATGGTCTATAAGGACGGACACGTAACCTGGACCACTCAGAGATGCGTCTAGACGTACGAGAGGTCCTAACGTGTGCCAGTTGAACACGCCCCAGACCATTATCGACCGTCCACCCCTCCTGAATAGTTCCTTGTTGACATGACGGGTGCATAGCTTCGTGCGGTTTCAGCCAGAAACTCACCCTCCTCTCTGCTCGAAATAACTGGAAATGAGAATCATCATACCAGGAGACCGGTATCCAAGGTCCAGTGCCGATGTTCTTTCGCCCAGTTGAGGCGTACAGTCCTGCGTGGTGGTGTCAGCAATTGGAATCTGGTGGGTTGGCGGCTCTCATAACGTATTGCAGTTAATGATCGCCAGATGGTCTTGATGCAGATACCTGATGGTCTTTTTCCTTCATTCGGTGAAGTTGGCAGTGATTTGTGCCACTGTTGCTCTCCGGTTGGCTGAAACAGTGCGAGATAAACGTCGACAGCCACGTTCGTCCATCACCATTCTCTGCCCACAGTGTTGTCACGATGAGATGTTATTCTGGAAATGGCGTATTCCCGATACACTCTTGATACTGTCGAACGAGGATAGTGCAATTTCTGTATCACCTCCGCGATACAGTGACCCATGCGTCGGGCACCCACTATCATCCCTCTTTCAATGTCTGTTAACTCACGACATTTATCCATACTGATATCGAATTACAGTCCACATGAATGCAGTGTACCTACATACCTGCCAAGCGGTGGGTTCGTCCACTAGCGAGAAGGATGACAGCGTTGCGTTGCCCAGGAACTAGGTATCCCAGGAATTCTGCCCTTTCAGCGTATAGTGTGCCAGGTCATATGGTTTGTTTTACGTTATGGCTGTACAAGTGTGTTTAGGGTCAGACGGCACCAGGGGTTTCCCCATCTCCGCGTAGTTTTCATTGTGGGTGTACCAGTTCGCTGGGGAATGCCAGAGATTTAAAAGTGTATGGATCTTGAGGTGTGTAGTGTCATGTACCGTTCGTTGTTTATCTGGTCGTTTAGCCGCTGGACCCCTGCTGAGGCCTAACCTTACTCCAATTTCGCCCTTGGAGGCAGACCAGGAAACACTAGTAGACTAAAATTTAATCTGGCAGGTCCTACCGCTTAATTTACTAAGATTATTTCCGGCGGATAGGACCTAAAAAAAAAAGAGAAAAAAGTTTGGTATATTCGATTAGGAATAACGCTAAATTTCTGAAAGGCCGAGTGTATGGGCGAAAAACGTAATTTGGAGATGATTAAATCAATTTCAACGTGTAGGGCAATCACTTGCGTATGTGCAGGTAGAGTGGGTGGGGAGACTGAAGTCTGGGGGAAAAGACAGAAGTATGGAGTCGAGAGAGGAGGTGACCCCAAGTCACAGTGGGGCATGCCTATGCCCCACCAGAAGAGAAAGTGGGAACGGCGAGGAAGGGAGAAGACAGTAAGACCGTTTTCTCCCCCCACCGGGGATAGGGGTATTAAAGATGGAGGAGGCTTGGGCGCCTTCTTCAAGTCGCTAAATGGCATTTGGCAGCTGCGCTGCGTCTCTTTTCTTCAGTGTAGAATCGATTTCAGTCCAGTCGCTCATGGGGTAAGCCCCGTCCTTGTGTTTTTCATTTTCTTGTCTCAGAGTTTTTCTCTGTAGTAACTTCATTGGATGGTATTTTATGGTCTTGTACAGTTTAACTTATGGTGGTCTTCCATCAGACACTGTTTATGGTAATTAGCAGTTATCTCCTCTCGAGGAGATCCTGCGCATATTTAGAAAGTGCTCTGTATTCCTCTTCTGTGTCAATGAAGTGGGATTCCAGTCCTATCGGAAGGTTGTGTATCTTTGCGATCAGGATGCCTCTGAGATCTTCGTATTCTGGGCAGTCGCAGACCAAGTGGTTCCAGTTCTCGACCTCCCATACGTGCAGTTGGGATCCTCAACAAGGCCGAACCCGAGCAGCTTCTCGTTAAAGGGGACATTACCTGTAAGCAGTGAAGTCAGGTGCATCCCCGGAAAGTACCAAACCGGTTGCTTGGGGTGTATTTTGCTGAGGTCGGGGAGGAATTTTCGTGTGATTTCTCCTTTTGTTGTATTGGTCCATCTTTGTTGCTACTCCCGGAGTAGGTAGGCCTGTAATCGGACTTTTTCTGCTTTTGTACTACTCGCTGGGTCAATTATGAAATCCTGGAAGGTGGCAGCGACCCCCTTTTAGCGTGCAGGAAGAGAAAGCCAGCTTTTACAGCCTCCAAAACGAGGGGGAGCGCTCCAGCAAGCACCTGCAACGCCGGTGTGCTTACTGTTCTCATATGCTCGTGTGGTTGTTAATAAAATGGTCCTTTGTATAATATCCAGAGTTCTCCTATTGACTGCAAGGAGAACTCTGGATATGATACAAAGGACCATTTTATTAACAACCACACGAGCATGCAGAGCAGTAAGCACACCAGCGTTGTATGTGTGTGTACACGAGCTGATTTGTAGGTTGCGCAGGCTTAAAACGATTATCTAATGGGGGGACTGTAAGACATTCGTACCCTCGCCACCGGAATTCGGCTATCTAAAACTTCGACTGAAGAGGCCTTTGAAGAAGGCTTTTAACTTGGACCTGTCCCAACGAGAGACAAGTGACGAAGCCACGGGGGACCCAAAATAACGAATCATAAGAAATATAAAATTTCTCGTGAAGAAACAGTTTAAAATGGTTAAATTACGTACTGCAACTATATGACAACAACTCCATCATTCAATAATGATGGAGTTATGTGTCGCCAAAGTGAGGGATGTAGTCTGTATCCATACATCGACGCAAGCGGGGAAATTTTAAAATTAAACGTTTCATATATAGAGAACTTGCTGTAACCTCCATAAATATTCAACATTTTTGCATAATTATATTCTGTACACATGCAGTTTGAAAGTCAAACAGTCTGTGCATGCTGATAATCAGCACAATTTATTAAAAGTAACTGAACCCCAGCAATTTGAATTCACAACTGCCCACTAATATATTTCGAGCAAAAAATGTTAATTGTAAAATTCCAGTGCCCTGATCAGTGGTAAAGAGAGAAGAAGATATCTGGCATTATCAGAACTTGTTTCTATGGCTTTTTAGAAAGCCTGCAATCGGATCGTTGAATGCATTTTGCAATTCTTGTTGGTGGCTCCACTTAAGTAGTTAGGAATACAAGGGTACCACTCGAAGTATAGTCTCCAAAACAACATACGCGCACTGGCGTTAGCTATCGTACAGGATTCGGCCCATGCACTGTAGTAAGAGCGATCGTTAATATTTTAGTTAGCCACCTAACATAAATATACTCTTCGCTCTTTCCCCATACGAATGAGTGCGTATTTGCGCTCGAGAGTAGAGAAGGCGGTGGGGAGAGGGGTGCAGAGGCATCGCAAAGCTGTTTTCTTATCATTCTCTCGCGTGCGACCGAATCTCTAACATTCTCAAAGATATCTGCACCATCCAACACTTTAAGTGGTCGTAGAAGTTGAGGGCCTCCCAAATATATATCGGGACTCTTTTGAATTCCCAATTACTTCGATTCCATTCTTAGCGTCGGATCAAATGGAGATGCATTAGTGATGCTCTGGCGCTGTTTACTAGGGTTGCACCGTCTCTTGCACACGGCCAACTGGTGCACGGGCTACTTTCCAACTACACCGTCACACTGTACATGTCATAAATTTAAATTATATGCACGGTAAAGGTGATGTTTGGGTCACGGCAGGAGCTGGAACATAATGTGGTCGTTTGTTCAGCGCGGGATGGTAAGGAGTGGCATAAACTCGATTAAATCTTTAAGTTCCCTTAAATTTCTTAAATATAATTCTTCTCAATATTTTATAGAAACATCGTGGTTGGAGATTTTACGGTGTGTTGATTACATCGTGTTAAAGATCACCTCCACCCACCCATCAAAACAGAATTTGTTCTTACTTAGCACTTTTGGAAGTGAACTCAGAATCAGATGAGTACTTTCATTTAATCAATGCCTTATATGATTAATATTAAATAACCATTAATTAAAAAGAACAACTTCTTTTCTTCAATAAAATAAAAATTTGTAAAACTGGTAAAATAGTTTAAAAAATGCAAAAAATACTTCAAGTCCGACCAAAGAAAGGTTGGTCGCATAATCCAGTTGTGTTTGAGTTAATAATGAGGTTTCTCTTTAATCCTAAGTTAATCCATACAGTGTGGAAAAAGACTTTAGTAATTTTTTATTTCATCAGATTTTCCATCCCGCAAATCAAACAACCGGCCACCAAATACCATAAATGTACAGATGAGCAATAATGTCTTGATACATTTTTCAGCTGGTTCTCTTGAGTCCTTAAGTATCAGTCACCAAAATTAACTTCTTTTGAAGTTCTGTTAGAAGTTCCTGAAACTGAAACCTCAAGTTCAAACGCGGTCGACAAGATGAAACACAATTTGAAGTTTTCTCTGCTCCCTTTAATGAAGAGTGCCGTGTTTCACTTAAGCTGCCACTGACTACTGCACCCACTCGTAATAACGCTGTTTAGATCGTGGATACGAGTCAGAAGAAGGGTTTAATCTCTCGTCAACTATTAAATTTTTCGCCGGTAGGTTCCTCCACTGCAGTTCTAAATTCCTTATGTTCGTTATGCTTAATCCATCGATTAAACATAACCAGCTTGTCAGGCGCTCATGACTGATCATCTGGTGTTGGAATTAGGAGGTAAAGAATCACGCTTTCGGCAGGTTGCCTATATGGCTTTCTGAGAAGAAACAAATTAGAACGGCACCAGATTAATGCGCTGATTAGGAATAAAGTAATAATAGTTGTAATGGAGTCAGAGTATGTTCAGTTTACTCACAGTCTTGGGCAACATCCACGGAAGTTCATGACGGACTGTTTATCAACAGTATCAGCCACCCAACGTCCTTTGACCACATGACAGTTTCGTGCAGGTCAACGTAATTCTAAAGGATGGAATTAAACTGTATTTATCAGCTTTTTTGTGCCGTTTTCCTACACACCTTTGTAATGATTGTATCATTCCCAGCGCTGGCCAATAGTAGGATTTCGGTGTTTATCCAAATCAATCTTTGTGTTGTTTCGTACATTCTACTGGGTTGCTAGCAGTAATTACAAAATGATCGATGTCTCCTCGTGGTAGAACGCGTAATGAAAGGTCCTTAGTATGCTTTACAGTCCACTGGGGAGGGAGTTTGAAGTTCTCACGACCAATGTAGCAGTCTTAAATTGGTTCAGTCCACAGCACATTAAAGTAAACGTCTGCCTTAATTCGGTTAACGTGTGGGAAATTCTGTTTTCGTTCTCTGCTGTTTAGAGCTGCTCTATTTCTTTTCCTACACACAGGCGCAGCTTATCTGTTGTTCTTTTGTCCTTTCTTCCTTATCTGCTTCTATTTTGATTTCTCTTTATCGCCTTCTTATCTCTTTTCATCTTATCATCCCTCTTCTCCTCTGAGGATTCTTTTGTTCTTCGCTTTCGATGTCTTTCTTGATTTTTCCATTGTATTATTATTGAGATAGTCTGGATTCCATCTGGTGACCTGTGGTAAGTGTTGGTGTCGTTTTAAACATTGACTAACCACCTCCAATCCTGATACAAAGAAGTAGTTAGCACGAATTTCGTCTAACGCTCGCTCTCATTTAACACCCAAACAGGTTAAATGCGCAGCTTCAATATGGTTTGAAAATACATGTATAGGGTTGCGGAGGTGTATTTTCTAACCTAAAACATGTTTATAAAATAAAAACTAACCCAACAGTGGCTGATCTACCGTGAGAATTACCTACCTAAATGTCTGTTGTGGGAGATTTTAATTTATTTTTCATTTAGGTCACTTGGGGAAAAAATTACCCAGATGAATAATTTTTGTTGGTTAGAAGGATGACATATGCGATTCAACACTAATAAATGCTGTCTAAGACCAGCAATCTCAGGGCAAATTATCATCTATACCAGTGGTGGGCAACCATTTTCTGTAATGTGTCACTTGTTGGAAATGTGTAATGTGCCACCTAAGGGCTGATCCAGAAGCGACCCAAAAAACATCGAATTATTATTACTACTACTACTAATAATAAAAACAGCTTGCCATTAATATCGGTTTCATAAGAACCATCTTTATCCCCCCCCACTTTCCCACCATACATGCTGATCAGCGCCTGGCTTCACCTTTTTGCTAAGAGAATTTTATGTTAAGCGCTTGAAATAATAATAATAATAATAATAATAATAATTATTATTATTATTATCATCATCTCATGATATCCTCCACCGAGCTAGAGGATATCATGAGGATGACAAGGACAATGATGAATTGCTCAGAAAGGAGGAAGGGGCCTGATAGACCTCATTGAGCAACAGAAGACAGCGATAGTTAACCTGAAGGATTACTTCCAGAAACACACAGCAGCACTCCAGCAGGCCATAAGGAAGATAGACAAGCGGTATACCCCACTCAACCTAAGCGAGGAGTCCTCCCCAACCAGGAGGCACAAACGAAGCTACAAAGATGGGCAGAGAAGACACTCCATGACAGACACCACAATGATCTCCATCAAGATCACATAGAAAAAATTGCTTCCAATGCGTGGCTCACGAGCGAGACGCTCTTCCCCGAGACTGAAGGATTCATGCTCGCCATCCAAGACCAGGTAATCAACACCAGGAACTATAGAAAATACATCGCCAAGGAGCCCGGAGTGTCCGATGACACATGTCGACGATGCCACCTAGCTTCAGAAACGATTCAACACATCACCGCGAGGTGCAAGGTGATCACCCACACTGAGTACACTCATAGACACGACCAGGTAGCCAGGATAATACATCAGAAGCTAGCGAGGAAATACCAGTTGACCAAAGAAAGTGTACCATACTACAAGTACGAACCCCAGGCATTACTAGAGACCTGAGCCCACAAGCTGTACTGGGACCGCGCCATAATAACGGATAAGACCATCCCGCACAACAGACCGGACATAACCCTTGTGGACAAGATGGAAAAGGGTACCTACCTGATTGACATAGCGTTGCCCAAAACTGGCAACCTGCAGAAAACCCATGAGGAAAAAAAAATTAGGAAGTACACGAACGTGATACATGAGATCGAGGAGATGTGGCATATGCAACAAGTAACGACCATCCCGATAATCGTGTCAATCACAGGTATGGGGCTAAAGACCCTACATATCGCCTAGCAGCAATAGGTCTCCCCGTGAACACCTACAAGGAACTTTAGAAAGTCGCAATGCTGAACACCTGTAGGATAGTCAAGAGAGTTCCTCCACCAACAGTAACACCAGACATAACAACAACCACCCTGTGTAGTTGGTAGCAATACTCGTCACGGGCTGGACTCCCCCAATCAGGGAGAAATAATTTAAGAGTAATAATAATAATAAAGAGTACCATTTTAGTTTGCAAAATAAATTTAATACATATTAACGAAGAAAAATTTTCCTTATAGAATTAATATTATGAGGGGTTGCTTTGCTCTAAAGTCACGCTACCAGGAGGTGAATACGAACCATAGGTTCCCGCCAAGATGAAACTCGGGTAGAAATTTCTGACAATAAAGTGGAATTTTCTTCTTCATTTCGAATTTTTTAAATAATTTATGTTATTTAAATTATTGTTTCCACCTTAGCAAGCCTCCTAATTGTGAAAAAGGTTGGCCACCTCTGGACTGGCGCTAAAGAACTAAAGGTAGTAAAGGAAAATAAGAACGTTGTTCTCTACTACGGGGTAACGTTGAAATCCAATCTGAAGGTCCCTCAACATTATATCAGGTTATTAGATTTTATTTTTCGAATAGGCAGATAAAAGTCATCTCACAACATTTGGTATTTTCAAAATTCATTTCCAGAGGATGCCCACAAGGCTCGGTCCTTGGGCCTCTCCTCGGAATTCTGTGTTAGACCAATGGTTACTAAAAGCAAGTCAAATTTGCAATAAAACAGCATATGCTGGCGATTTAGTGCTATGCATACCAGGCAGGTCAAGGCTTTTGCTTAGAAATACATGGGAAAGAAATCCTGGATGATTTACTGGAATAGTCTAGAATAAACAAATTAAAAATTTCGGAGACCAAAACTAAAATGATAATCTTCAAAAATAAACTGGATTATAACAGACCTTCTAAACTTCCTATCAACCATACCCAAATTACTTATGTTTCTCAAAAAAATATATATCTTGGTCTCTTAATTGATGATAAATTTTCTTTTATCCCCCACGTAAAGAAATTAACTGAAAAGATTAAGAAGTCTGCTGCCAATCTGATCAGGCTCTCAACAGCTGAATGGGGTATATAGCACAAAACTTTGGCATTATATTATAAGGCGATATTTTTGCCAATTGTGGTAAATGCGGCTTCAATATGGTTTCCTAAGGTTACTCACATCACAGTGAAAGCCAAACTTTTATCATTGCAGAGAAAGATGATGTTGGCAACGCAGATGCTACAGAACAACATCAATCAATGCATTACAAGTGATCTCAGGCTGTATTCCGTTTGACCTTTATGAGGCATACCAAGGTATGATTTCCAACTTAAAGAAATGTTTGGCAACTGAAATCCTCTACATTGGGCCACGGACATTCGTCAAGACAAAATTAATCTTTGGACAAAATTCACTGAGAAGTGAAAATACAGATGGCAATCCAGTGAAAGGACTCACTATCAGTGAGTTCATTGAAGATGCAACGTTTGCTGTAAATAAGAAAGTTATGGGATGGTTTTATCCTTCAATGACAACGTCGTATTTAATTACTGGACATGGTTCACTGCGGGATAAATTGTGTAAATTTGGACTTGTAAATTGTGACCCCTTTTTTTTGTGGGGCAGTAGAAGATTGAAGGAATGTTCTGCTTCATTACCCGGCTTATGACGACTTCAGACAAGAACTATTTAACAGCAGTCAACCCATTAGGACTGACCATCTCTATATTTTAATTCAAGATGCCAAGAACTTTGCAGTATTCCAATCTTTTTCTGACAAGGTGTTTATACATATATAACATTGTGGATAAGGCAGCCAAGTTTGCTCATCGAGTTTTGTTACAAAGGCTTTGCCTGTAGTAACAGGAGAAGCCTTTGTAACTTTTTAAGGCATTTTCAAGCGATACTTGAAAAACTTGATAAAAGTAGAATCTTAAAAAGAAGTGAACCTCCTTCACTGAAGTGGTACAATGGAGAGCAATAAGTCTAATCAGGCGCGTAAGGCGGAGATTTATAGGAAAGATAGTAGCTTTTTCATTTGCAGATATTAGAGATTACACAGCTGGCATAACAGAACAGCTTTAAACAGTATTTGTCCACTAAGGACTAGAGAGAGAGAGAGAGAGATACTTTTCGAAATTAAACAAAACATGACTCTACTTCCCTGGTTGATACGGCAAACCAGTGTTACCAAGTTCATCTTTTTTCATATCCTGATGCCATTTACGAGGGTCTATCAAAAGGTTCGTCCCTGACTTAGATAAACATCAGTAGGAAGATGCCGTTTTTAATATAAAAGTTGTCTGCATATTCAATACTAACACGTGATGTAGCCGAGTGGTCAGGAGCGCGAGTGCAGTAGCACACGTTCTTTGAGTGGACTGGGGTTCAAGCCGTGACTGCTAAATACGGTTAACATTTGTATTGATTAATTTATTGTAAACGCCACTAACCAGGTGGTCGTGTCGGAGAATAAACAAGAAATTTAATTCCCGTAGATGATCGTACAGCAGGGGTGGAGTCCGGAATCTGAGGAAGGACGCTATGGTTGACAAAGTGGAGTATCGAGCAGTGATCAAGTTCCTGGGCAAAAAAGCTCAGGAAATTGACGAAGAAATGGGTGACACTGTAAAAATGTGGAAACGGGAGTTCCAGTGCGGTCGTACAAGTGTATTTAACGATCTAAGAGAAGGAAGGCCATCAACATCCACAGCCAGTGAGACGGTTGCAAAGGTTGAGCAACTGGTGCTGAGTGACAGACGTGTGCCAATTCATTTCATCGCAAATGCAGTGCGAATTAGTTATGGGTTTGGCCACAGCATTTTACATGACCATCTGCACATGGCTAAGGTCTCTGCACACGATGGGTTCCAAGATTACTGACGTCTTTTCAGAAGCAATGTCGAATGCAATGTTCTCGCCAACCGTTGGAATTGTGTAATGCGGATGTTGAGAACTTTTTTGATCGGTTGGTGACAAATGACGAATTCTGGGTGCACCAGTATGATTCAGAGATTAAAGACATGTCAACGCAATGGAAGCACACCTCCTCCCCCTCTCAATAAAGTGGAATCGTGGTTTCAGGCAAAAATTGCGGACTTCTATGAGCGAGGCATTAAACAACTGATCCATAGATGGGGAAATGCGTTACTATACATGGAGAGAACATAGAAAAGGATTAAGGTTCCTGCGAAGTTTCACCTTTCTAAGGTTTATTATTTCTACGTAAGGGTACGAATTTTTTGACACCTCCTCGTATATCACTAATATATATGATAGATGCTATTTGTCGTTTTTTATACGCTAATATATTTTCATATGGCGAACTACCTCGGCTCAACACGTGCGATGTCAACAACGTCCAGAGAATTTATGAAAAATAAAATTGTTATCCACACAACCATTTAGGATTCATTGCTTATCTTGAATGAGGTTAACGAATATCGGAAGTTTTCATTTCCTTAAATATTAACTATTTATAGTTATTTAATAACTCTTAAATATTTACAGTTATTGCGTTGCTACTGATTAAAAGTTGTTGAACTCTTACAGAATATTGCGGGTAGAAATTTTGTTGAAATTTAATTTCCAAAAAAGTTAAAAATATAATTATTCAACTTTAAGGTTATTATTATATTAAAACTACTCTTATAGCACTTGGAAATTGATAAAATAGTTTATTGGGCTGTTCGCCTACATCAATATACATTAGGATAACGTTTCGGGTATCTTACCGATACCCATCATCAGACTATTATTGGATATTCCACTTTCTTAACCCGCGCTTCTTTCTCCGTTTAATCATTAGATGGCAGCACCAACCCGAATCGGAATAAGACCATTCCGAATGTACGCAGGGTTTAGAGGTGGATAGTTATTAGGTATTCCGACGGAGTTTAGAAGCGCGCGCGCCGTTCGTTAGACGATTCATCATCATAGGTGTGATAATCACGTCGGCACTCTGTCCCACCGGACCCTCGTGGCTCTAATCGCCCATCTTTTGTGTCCTGTCATCTTTCCCAGGGGTTGTACACGACCACGCCTAGATATCGGTCTTCCCGAGAGAGTGAGATCGGTTTGTTTGCAGGATGAATCTCCTTGCCAGTGACAGCCTCAAGTGATTCTCACAGTTAGCACAAACATGTACTTAAGGAGAAAAATGTCCGTTATTAAGATGTTCAACGTGCATTTACACCGCTTCGTTATTGAATAAGCAGATTATTATGTCACATTTCTTTTCCAATATTTCTTCATCAATGGGCAGACACATTGGAGAGCCCGACTGGAAAATTCATCCCACAGAAGACGAACGGATCTGCACAATTTTTATTTAACTCCTGGTTGCTTTTGTTGGATTTGTCTGTACAAATTTCCAATTCCCTTTCTCTCCTCATACTTTTTTTTCACCCGTGATGTTGCTTTTTCTGTATTCTTGACAATTTTAAGGGACACAATTCGAAAGATAAAGAAGCCACCGAGTAACTTGACGATGCTTTTAATTGTAACAGAATTTACTTAAGATTATCATCAGTCTTTAAAGACAAATATATACTAAAAATATGTTCAAACGTTCAAGGAAACAGTTTTTATTGCCTCTGATAACAGCTCATGAGGTTGGTCAATGATATATGAGTATGTTCCTCGTACAGGAATTTTTCCAGCAGGAATAAGGAAGCGATTATTCCTTCGTATAATGCATAGGCCACACCTTGAGTACTACGCACAGGTCTAGAAGCCTCATTTTAGGAAGAATGTTGGTTGAAAAGGGTGCAGAGAAGAGCAACAAGGTTTTAGGGGGGAGGTCTGTCACATATCTTAACGTAAGAATTTTTACGATAAAGACTTCTGTTCTGCAGCGTCTGGAGACTAACCTGCGAGTAAATCGTGATCGAGGTGTTTAAGGCGCTGAGTGAATTGAGTACGCCCAATTCTGATGCATTCTTCTTCTTCTTGCTGAAACAACACACAATGAGGGGGCATAAATTTAAATTGAGAAAGAATGGTTGCAAAAAAGGCCAATTCTTGGCCTTTTTTGAACTTAGTATTAGTATTAGTATTAGTAACGGCCGCATGGTGCAAGAAAGCCTATGGCTTATGCTGCACCAGCCAAAAAAAAATAAAAAATAAAAAAAAATAAATCCGAACAAAACAATGATAAAAACAAAAAAATAAAAATAAATAACTAAATAATAATAATTAATAAAATAAAAAATAAATAAAAAGGAAATTAAACCTATCATCCTATGTGCTTCCCTTACCCGAAAGTACTATCCAGATGACCTTTGAATTTCCCCAAACTCTCGGCCTCTACCACCCATGAAGGCAACTTATTCCAGTAATTTATAACTCGCTGGCTAAAATAGAACTTCCTGCAATCCAATCTAAACATTTCCCCCCGTAACTTGAATTTATGTCCCCTAGTTCTAGCATCATTTATAATCTTGAAAATTTTGTCCTCATTCATTTTAATGATGCCTCTCAGAGCCTTAAACACCTCAATCAAATCTCCTCTAAGGTGTCTAGTTTCCAAACTCTGCAACCCACATATTCGAAGGCCCCGGGTGCCAAGCGATTGTGATCGAGCGTTTTCTCTGTGATTAAAGTGTGATTATTCAAAAGCGATTTAGAGTTATATTAAGTTCCTGCCCTTAAATTTATTTATTTAAAATCAGCTACTGTTACAAAAGTACTTGTACAGAGCGAGAAAGAAAAGTTACCTTTCTTTATTTTTCTTGTATCTTTTACTAACACTTACTACTTTACGCTTGGTCACACCGGGCACTGCTCCTGCCTCCCCGTGGCGGGGCCGGAAATCTTGGCAGAAAAGCTAATCTGCCAAGGGCCAAAAGGAGCAAGCATGGACCAAAATACGTTTCCGCCTCTAGAGCTGACAAGCTCTCGGCCAGAGATAGACATTGACCATAACATGTCGCAACCCAAAAGGTTGAAAACCACTTCCTCAGCGACAATTTATCCTACATTCCTTATAATGCACTCTCTTACAGATCAACCTCTGAGTAAGCTCTCTCCGTTCCTTATCCAGAAACACCTGGAAAGTCTGGCAGGATCTCCTAAGACAGTCAAGAGGCTACAATCAGGTGACCTTCTATTGGAAACAGTAAATTGTAAACATTCAGAGAAACTGCTAAAACTTACAAGCTTTGCTGGAATTCCAGTAAAAGTTTCTCCCCATGCTACCCTAAATACATCTAAGGGCGTTATATCCAGCTGGGATCTATTGAATGTCACGGAGGAGGAGATAACACAAGAGCTTCAAGATCAAAGTGTCATTGCTGTGAAAAGAATTATGGTGAAAAGAGAAAATATACTCACACCTACAAGGAATATTATTCTAACTTTTAACACGCCAAACCTACCATCATCGATAAAAGCAGGCTACTTACTCTGCCGCATTAGACCATATATTCCTAACCCATTGAGATGTTTTAAGTGCCAGAAGTATGGCCACTCTCAAACGGCGTGCAGAGGAAACCAGGTTTGTCCTAATTGTGGGTCCGCTGACCACACCCAAAGTGACTGCTTGGCAAAAGAAATGACTTGTCCCAACTGTAAAGGAAACCATCCTGCCTACTCAAGGACATGTGACAAATGGAAAACCGAAAAGCAAATCGTAAAATATAAGATAGAAAATAAAGTAAGCTTTCAAGAAGCACGGAAATTACTCACTCCCACTATAAATAAACGTACGTACGCCAATATTGCGCAAAAATATCAATCAGTAGCCACCCAAACTGATGTTACCGTCCCTTCAACCACCTCAATCTCTGACTGGGCTCGGACTGTTCTCTCTCAGCAACAGTCCAATGTCCCGAAACAGTTGAACCAGGCAAGTAATACTGCACTTACAGTACCAGCTACATCTCCTTCTCCTCCCCCAGTGATTTCTTCTATATCGAATAATCGTAACTCAAATTTAAAAAAGAATATCCAAGAAACATCTATGGATACTATTGAATCATCCAGACAAGAAGAACCGATCTTAGAAATATATGCGGAAGAAGAAATGGACACCGGTCGACCATTATTCCCAAAAAAAGACAAACCAAAGCCTGAACGTCACAAGACAGTCACATCAAAAAAACAGTCAGAAGCAGCTTCTTCTACTAAACATCAATAATGCCTTACATTCTACAATGGAATTGTAGAGGATTTCGTAGCAACCTTAACGATATTCAAGTCTTAATTAACCGCTATTCTCCAGTTGGTTTCTGTCTACAGGAAACCTATCTAACTCCGCAAATTTCCACCAACATAAAGAACTATGCCATCTATCGGCACGATCGTAATAATTCAAATGCTGCCCGTGGGGGCGTGGCCATCTTGGTCAGCTCAAAGATCCCTACCAAGCAAATTGTTTTGCAAACTACAATTGAAGTTGTAGCCGTACGCTTAATAACTCAGATTGCGTTAACACTAGCATCAGTCTATCTCCCACCAAGTCATACCTTCTCTTACCAAGATCTGGAAAACCTGCTAATGCAATTACCACCCCCTGTCTGTATGTTGGGTGATTTCAATAGCCACCATCCCTTATGGGGATCAACAAAATTAGATACACATGGCCGCCTAATTGAAACTTTTCTAGACAAGCAAAACCTAACTGTTCTTAATACTGGCGCACCCACTCACATACAATTACCAACTGGACAAATTTCTGCAATTGATCTATCAATATGTTCCCCGAATCTGTTTCCAATCATAGAATGGTCTGTTTTAGATGACCCCTTAAGCAGTGATCATTTTCCGATTATTTGTGATCTGCTCACTGCACAGCCACCAACAGTCAAACCCTGCAGGAAATGGAAGTTCTCTCAAGCCAACTGGGTCAAATTTCAATCAGTAGTCACCCTGGATGAACAATATATACGAACACAGTCAATAGATGAAGCCACAGAGTATATTACTTCACATATAATATCTGCAGCTAAATGTTCAATTCCATTGTCGAATCCCCAATCCCGACGGCACCTTAACTATTGGTGGAATCAAGAATGCACAATAGCTAAGAAGTTAAAAAATAAAGCATGGAATTTATTCCGTAGATCCCCAACCACAGCTAATCTTATCAATTACAAGAAACTAAGAGCAAAAGCACGTCGCACTCAAAGAGAAGCAAAGAAAAATTCTTGGATTCGGTTTGCATCTACCATAAACAGGAACACTAACTCCAGGTTAATATGGAAGAAAATCAGGCAGATTTCCGGAAAATTTCCAACCACCCCTTCACCAATTCTTTCATGGAATGGGCAAGAACTATCTGCTCCTCAAGACATTGCAAATGCCTTGGCAAAAACTTTTGCCGAAGTTTCTGCGGCATCAAATTACTCTCCGGATTTCCAGAAAATAAAGACCAAGACTGAACAACGAGCCATCAACTTTCGAACCTCAGTTTTCTTTCCATATAATCAGCCTCTTCAATATCATGAACTTATACATGTCATTAAAACAACACGCAACAGTGCCGCTGGACCAGATGGAATCTCTTACATTATGTTACAAAACCTTGGTGACAGAAATTTACAAATACTGCTGGTCTATTATAACCGGATATTTATGGAAAACATTTATCCCAGCTCTTGGCATCATGCCACAGTCCTTGCCTTTTTGAAACCTGGAAAAGACCCTACAATTCCATACAATTACCGACCAATTTCCCTCTCCAGTTGCCTCGGAAAATTACTTGAAAAAATTATTCATAATCGACTTGCATGGGCCATCGAAGCACAACATCTAATGAGTAATAATCAGCATGGCTTTCGTAAGAACAGGTCCTCCTTAGATCTCATGATCAAGGCAGAGTCTGCAATTCGCAATGCCTTCGTAAAAAATGAACATCTCGTTTTGGTGTCCATAGACATAGAGAAGGCATTTGACACTACCTGGCGTCATGGCATTCTCAGCGACCTCCATGCCCTTGGTCTACGAGGCAACCTTCCTATTTTCATCAGGAACTTTCTCCAGACTCGTTCGTTCCAAGTTCGATACCACAACTCGCTTTCTATGACATTCTTACAGGAAGAGGGAGTGCCACAAGGTTCAGTATTGAGTGCAACCCTCTTTGCCCTTAAAATTGATTCTATCACAAAGGAACTTCCAAATACAGTTGAGACCTATCTTTATGCGGATGACCTCTCCATATCTTGCCATTCTCAGAATATGAGATCCATTGAGCGGCAACTACAGTTATCCTTGAATAAGGTCCAAAGGTGGGCAGGACTCAATGGCTATCGTCTATCTCAGCAGAAAACTGTTGCAATCCACTTTTGTAATCAACGAAAAATGCATGCAGATCCTGAACTTCAGATGTCAAATTTTACCATTCCAGTGTCCAACAATATCAGATTCTTGGGATTAATCCTTGACAGAAAATTAAATTTCTTAGATCACATTAAATCGCTGCGTACTTCCTGCCTCAAAAAACTGAACATACTCAGAGCTTTATCTGCAATGTCTTGGGGAGCAGACCGTACATCTTTGCTTCTATTATATAGAGCATTGATCAGATCCCGTTTGGATTATGGTGCTCCAATCTACGATTCTGCTCGAAAGAGTACACTACGCTGGTTGGACCCTATACAGCATAGTGCATTGCGGATTGCCCTTGGCGCATTCAGAACATCTCCTACCCACAGTTTATACATTGAAGCACATGAGCCCCCTCTTTGTCTCCGCAGGAAAGCACTACTTCTTAAGTATGCAGCCCGAATACAAAGTTGCTGTCAGCATCCTATTGGGCCATATCTCTTTAATCCACCACTGCAAAACCTTTATAGAAATAAACCCAGTAAAATAAGACCGGCAGGCTTACGCCTAATTGAAGTAACACAGAATTGGAATATTCCTAATGTCAACAGGCTAGATGTAGTGAAATGCCCTCACCCAGCTTGGACACCTCCTCCACAATTAACTTGTGATACTTATCTTCAAAAATGGGGAAAGAATCTTCTACCGTCACTCAACGTGAAACAACTCCATGCAAGCCATATTCAGAAATATGCTAATTTATTGCCAATATATACTGATGGCTCCAAATCACATTCAGCCGCTGGAGCAGCAGCAGTATTTCCCTCTACAATCATTTCTGCTTCCCTTCCACCTGAGTATAGCAGCTTATCTGCAGAACTTCATGCAATAAAGTTAGCTTTAGAAAACCTGAATCGCTACCCATCTCTAAAATATGTTGTATATACTGACTCTCTAAGCTCAATTACAGCAATACAAAACTTTTCTTACAAGGTTCATCCTATTTTAAACCAAATCAGAAGCCTCTTATTAAAAATTGAAGAACGTCATCAATCAGTGACCTTTTGTTGGATCCCAGCCCATTCGGGGATAAAAGGGAATGAACTGGCTGACAAAACTGCCAAAAATCCATCAACTTATGATTTAACCCATGCTCCTATTCCAATCTATGACTATAATAATATCATACAAGCAACATGTCTTGCACTGTGGAGAGAGCTATGGCACACCCAAAGCAATAATAAACTTTATCAGTTGAAACAGGATCCACAACTTTGGCGCTCTAGCACCAAAACAGTACGCAGAGAAGAAGTAGTGCTTGCACGAGCGCGGATAGGACATACATATCTGACACACCTTCACCTACTTACAGGAGAGGGTCCTCCTCATTGTCCACACTGTTCCTCGCACTTATCAGTCAAACACATTCTCATTGACTGCCCTCACTACGATCAGGACAGAATATCCATCCTCCTTTCCCTAAAAAATCTTCCGGAACCGAAGACATTAAAAAACATTATAGGTGACGATGCAAACATCAACGAATTCTTTTCGTTTTTGAAAAAAATTGGATTGTATGATAAATTCTAAACCATCACTGTAATAAATCATAAATTGATTCTATCAGAAATTTGAATTTTATCATTTTCCTATGAATAGGCGCACTATAGCCCCAGCAGCTCCTGCGCCATTAAACCCCCATCACAACAACAACAACATATTCGAAGTCTTTCTTCATAAGGACGCCCTTTTGCCGATCTCACCAGGCGAGTTACCCTTCTTTGCACCCTTTCAAGAAGCTCGATGTCTTTCTTCAGGTGAGGTCTCCATACTTGAACACAGTATTCCAAGTGTGGTCTAACATAAGCCTTATATAATGGGATTATCACGTCCCTATCTCTACTTGCAAAAGTTCGATAGATCATTGATAGGACACCATGGGCCTTCCTTGCAACCTGTTTACAATGCTCAGAGAATTTCATGTCTGACCGTATCGTAACACCCAAGTCCCTTTCCTCCAGTACTGGCTTTAGTTGAACTCCACCAAGTGAATAAGTTTTTTTGGGATTACTGTTTCCCAGGTGTAATACCTTACACTTTGTTGGATTAAAGCACAGCTGCCATTTTTCTGACCATTCCTGAAGTCTATCTAGGTCTCTCTGAAGAAGCTCAGCTTGACAGTGATCATTAACTACT
The DNA here is from genome assembly GCF_048544385.1 of Mastigoproctus giganteus. Taxonomy (NCBI): domain Eukaryota; kingdom Metazoa; phylum Arthropoda; class Arachnida; order Uropygi; family Thelyphonidae; genus Mastigoproctus; species Mastigoproctus giganteus. The sequence goes on from NC_143576.1 coordinate 35,028,762, forward strand.
CTCCCAATTTTAACATCATCTGCAAATTTAGACATCACGCCCTCTATCCCTTCATCAATGTCGTTTATGAAAATTAAAAACAACAGTGGTCCTAATACTGATCCTTGGGGAACCCCACTTCTTACATCAACCCAATCTGAGGAATAGCCATTTATCACAACCCTCTGCCTCCTGCCCTGAAGCCATCCTTCTATCCATCTAAGGATTTTCCCAGTGATTCCAACCTATTCCAGCTTATAAAGCAACCGCTCATGTGGGACTGAGTCAAAAGCTTTGCTGAAATCTAAATAAACAATGTCGAAATTATTCCCTAAATCCAGCTCGTGAGTGACCCTTTCGAAATAGCGAACCAGATTTGTTAAACATGATTTTCCCTTTACGAAACCATGCTGAGTATCCTTGAGAATTTCAATTCGATCCAAATGATCCTGAATTCCACCCTTGATCATTGCCTCCATGATTTTCCCTACTACTGAAGTCAGACTGACAGGTCGATAATTTCCAACTTCACTTTTAGAGCCACCCTTATGTATGGGAGATACATTTGCACTTTTCCAATCCAAGGGAATCTTCCCAGAGTCTAATGATGCTCGCATAATTAGCCTCAATGGTTCAATGCACTCGCTTGCCGCCTCTCTTAAGATTATAGGGTATATTCCATCAACTCCAGGAGCCTTACTGGTCTGTAGGCTCGAAAGTTTTTTCATTAAATAATCTTGCGAAATTTCAATATCATTAATTACATATTTTTTAACTTCGCTCCCACAATTTCCCTTTGCCACAAAAGGCTTTTCATTTGTAAATATCGATGCAAAATAACTGTTGAGTTCATCTGCAACGGCAGCTGGTGTATTTATTACTATCCCCTTTCCCTTACATAAAGGTCCGATCTGGTTTGTCCTGCTCTTCTTGGCATTTATATATGTGAAGAATTCTTTATCCCCCCTCTTTGCTCTGTTTGCTAGTGATATCTCATAAACTGCCTTTGCCTGTCGAACCTTTTCTGTGGCTCTATTACACATCACCTTGTAGCTGTTATAGGCTTCAGTACTTTTTATTGTTCTGTAACCTTTCCATGCCACCTTTTTCTGCTCAAGTAATGCGGCAACTTCACTAGTCATCCAACTTGGAACCCTCCTCGTGGAGTATTTTTTTAATGGTATATACGCATTCAAGGCATCTGTGATTAATGTTTTAAAAGCGTACCACAGTTCAATCGTATTCATTCTCTGCGCGATATCTACCCAGTTAATAGAGGCCATGTAGTACCTTAAGGCATCATAATTTCCTTTTCTGAAATTAAAACCCATTCCTTTGCCTTTTACTTCTGCTACCTCTCTCGTCATCATCCACCGTAGAACTCCGTGATCACTTCCTGCTACTGGTTCCTCTACTGTCAGCCCTGTTATGTCATCTGATTCATGTGTGATGATGAGGTCTAGGATATTCTTTTCTCTAGTATTTTCCCTGACATGTTGATACAAATAACAGTCATCTAGTTGATTTAAAAATTTTGTTCCCCATGTCGAGTTTCCTTCCCATTTACTCCAATCAATTAGAGGCAAATTGAAATCACCCATAATAAGACATTGACGCTTACTTGGCCATTCCATTTGCATGTAGAGGCTTTTGTCATAATCTTCACAATCACCTGGTCTGTAGATTACTCCTACTCGCATTATACCTTTGTTTCCAACTATCTCACACCATACAGACTCTATACTAGCATGTGAAACGTCTGAATCCGGGAAAGCTATCGTCGCACTCAGGCTGCTTCTGATAAGAAGCATTACTCCACCACCCCTTCTATCTAACCTATCCTTCCTAAATACATTATACAAGCCGTACTGAAACTCATCATCCCCAATTTCCGGGTGGCACCACGTCTCTGTAAGCCCTATTATGTCCGCGTTACTTGTTTTAACCAGCAGTTCGAATTCGCTCATTTTATTGACGACACTTCTAACGTTACTGTATAAACAATTAAGATTTACTGTTCTTGTATATTTAACAACCCTAACACAACCCTTGAAGTTTTTTAGGCTCTCTTCCCTGGCATTAGCTACCCGCCCACGTGAAACGTTTGTGCCCCCAGAACATCTAGATAATACGTCCAGTTGGGGTAACAGATAAGAACTCTTGAGGTATGTGCAAGAGTTACTTTGACCAATATTATCAGATAAACGCGTGTCAGTATTACCCACATCCCCCCTAACTAGCAGTTTCCCTGAACCTTTAAGGTATCCTCAATAATACTGGCAAAAACTTTTGCACCACCTTTGTTTAAGTGTATCCCGTCTCTACAAAACAAATTCCTTCTACCTACAAGTGTGGGCCATGCTGATAGAAATTTACCCCCTAAAGCCTTGCAGATTCCTTCAAGTCTTGAGTTAATCCACAAGGCTCTTAACATATAATCCCTCCTATCGTGTCTGGGCAGAATTGCAGACACATAGACATTATGGCCTAGCTCGCGACATTTCCTCAGCATGGTTCTGTATTTTTCCAACAAATCGTCAGATCGTGTACGTTTAATATCGTTTGTCCCCACATGAATAATAATATTTTCTTTACCCCCTTTAAAATCTGACAGTCTGTTGGTGACATCATCAATAGTTGCTCCCGGCAGACATACCCTGGTTCTCCTCCACCTATCTTTATTACAAAAAATATTCCCCGTTTCCCTGACAATGGAGTCTCCTAATAATACAATGTCCTTTTTAACCAGAGTAGTTTGCACTTGGTTTTTCTGTTTTGAGGCTCGAATCGGGTGTGCATCACTTGGTAGATTGCTGGAGTTTTGAGTCCCTGACGAGCTCCCAGATGCATTATTTTCGAGGGCAAGCACTCGTTTTTTCAGGGACTCAAATTGTTCCCTCAGTGCACCAAATTGTAATTTAAGATCGGTGCACTCCTTACATCGATCACAAAGAAAAGAATCCCCAGGTGAGCTAGGATTAGTCACCAGGTCGACCTTGGAAAACATTCCACAGGTTCCACAACGGATTAAATCATGACTCACCCGTAAATCGCCATCTGCTATTTCCGTGTGAGTCACGATACCCTGTGACGTGTTTAAGGCAGATCTCGTAACTACCATTATAAAATTAAATAAATATCAATGAAAGTAACTTTAAAAAATTATATCTATAATATTATTAAAATCAAACAGTTACAGAAAACCTATAACAAAATAATCCAACAATATCTAAATAAATCAAATATTTAAAAGCACTATCCAAAAGTAAACCACTTAACTGAGGAGCCCTGTCTAAGCGCGTCCGCTCACCTCGAATGCCAACCTAGAACTTGTATTATTATATTTCAGCATTAAGAGAGGCGTCAAAGAAGGTCTTCCATCTATTAAGGATTTCCATCTGATATTTACATAGATACGGTTTTTTATTAAACCCAACATTTATCAGCTTCATATATCTTTGCACTATGTTTATTTACCTTATAATTTTCTTTTTTTTCTTTCCCTTTTATACATTCACTTTTCTTGTTTGTACATAAATTATTTGCAGATTTTTTTTCTCCTGTTCTTCGCTTGCTGGTCTTGTTTTCATTTGCAGGCTTCATTCTAACGCTACTTTCCTCTTTAATATTTTTTTTTTACATCCATCATCGTTAGATTTTTTCTTTTTTTTCAAGAAATTTCTTTGCTGCGTTGATTATTCCATTTTCGTGTTATTCCACTCGTGATTAACATATTTCGAACCCGGGGAGTTTTCTGTGACTGTCTGGATTGTTTTCGGGTATACAAAGTATGTCACAAAATTAATGAGACTGATTTTATAAAACGCGATGTGGCAGCACCGTGCACGCATACTACATATCAGCATGTAGGTGGGGCACCCCCCTCTGTACAAAGAGAGCAGTCGTATCTCGTTACGTTCAATGTGTGTAGAGTCATCCACTTTGCGTCACGAAAAGTGGAGTGGAAGAATATCGAGCAAAGTTACGCCATCAAATTTTGCGAAAAACTCAACGAAAGACGAAGGAAACGCATGATAAGAATAGCTTAATCATGTTTTACCCCGAGTCCAAGTTTTCCGATGACGCAAAGTCTTTTTGGAAGGACGTAACTCCATCCAAGATCAACCACGCACAAGGAGACCTATGTCGGCAACAACAGAGGAGAATGTGGAGAGAGAGTAAAGGCTCTGATTATGTCTGACTGACGGTGGACCGCGAGATTGATGGCAGATGAGTTGAAGATGAGTCACCGAGCCGTCCATGACATTTTAACAGAACAATTATAAATACACAACATTTGTGCAAAATGGTGCCACAAATATTCACTGAAGAACAGAAACAAGATTGGAATAACATCTCCCTCGACCCTTTCTCGATCGTGATGAACTGAGCCAGAGTGATAATAGACGACGAAACATGGATTTTTCAGTACGGTTCAAAAAACAGCAAATTCACCACTCTCGGACCAAACACGAATGAGCAGAGCAGATTCAAATCACTATACATCTGGTGTTTCTTTTTTCTTTTTTTAACAGCATGGTTTGGTGCCCAGAGTTCATGTCTCAAGGTAAAACTATCAACCAAACTTTCTGACAAGAAGTCTTTGAACTGCTGTGGAAAAGGGTTCTGCGCGTTCAATCTGAAAAGGACAAAATTGGATTTTGGGTCACGACAATACGCCCTGCCACTGTGCGATGTCTGTTACCGAGTTTATGACCTTCAAAACATTACTATGCTCTCACAGCCACCACATTTCCGGATTTGTTAATGCGGCTGTTTTCATTTTTCAAAGGTCAAGAATCTCCTGAAAGAACATCATTTGGGGACAATCGACAACATCCAGAGCACGATAACCGATGTATTGAAAGACTTCACGGAAGCAATCTCCCAGCACTGTTTCCATGGGTGAAAGGGTCACTGGAGACGATATGTAGCTTTCCAAGGAAGCTACTCAGAAGAAGAGAATCTTCTGTAGAAAATTTTACAGTAGAATTTTTTATAAAACCAATATCATTAATTTTGTGACAGTGCATCCTCAATGACAGTGTTCCCTAATATTCCAGGCTCCCAGTGTGTATTCTTCTTAAATTTATGTGTTAAGATGCTTATAATTTTTGGTTTAATTTCTGTCCTTACCAAATAATGATCCAAATCACAGTTGTATCCTCTAAGGATCCCACATTCTTTATCGCTGGCCATCTCTCTTTAGACACTAGAACAGGATTCAGTTCGGTTTTAATATATTGTTGGAAGGAGATATCAATGTACCTTAATTTCATGTTTAAAGTAGGTATTCACGATGATCCTGTTACTGCCTATTGCACGATTTCAGTTTCTCTCTCTCTCTCTCTCTCTCTCTACTTGCTTCATGTAAGAAGAACTTTTCCACCCTTCGATTTATGTCTTCTTTACTACCCTTTGCATTAAAATCAAATGATAACCAAATCGTATAATTGTGCGTTATTTCGGACTGCTTAGTTTTTCAGAGAACTATTCAATAGCTTTGTCTTCAGGATCTCTTTGATGCATAAAAACTCAGAATAGTCACATTGAAATCCACTTTTATTTTAATGGACACTAGTTTTATGATAGTTCTTTGTCTACCATAAAACCAGTTTCCATGCGCTCCTCTTTTCTAGTAATTATCACTGTGCTACACTGTATAGTTTCTTTTCTTAATCTTAAAGAATTAATTTATTTTCATCTTTTCAAATATGTCCATATTTGCAGCTAACGTTTGGCATGGACTGTGATATCTGGATCACACTTAGATTTATTTATTATTTAAGTAATGAACACTGCGATCGATTCAGTTCGAAGTTGGATTTTGGAAGGTTATATTTTTAAGAAAGGAACTAATAGATTGATCCCCTTGATCAGGTTCTCGCTCGCAAAGAATGGGTTTGGTCGCACATGATGTTAAATCGACCTGTTGTGACCCAAGACATCCGGTTATGTGTACCATGTATTGAGAGAGGGGCTGGGAGGAGTATAACAAGGAATAATGCACTCCCCCTAATTCAGCTACGAGAACAGGTTACTAGGGTATGGATTGCAGAACCTTAGCATGATTGATGCGGAAAAGATTATAGGTAGAAAGTGTGCTATTAACTCAAGTAAACTGCTTAAGACGTTAAACGACGGAGAAAAACAACAACGATTGTGCCAAGCTGATGAAAGAGCTTTAAAAACCAAAGGCAGTTTTCTTTTCTAAGAGGCGCAATTCAGAAAGTTCAGCCGTTAATTTTTCAGACAGTGAGAGCCGCACCCACCATGTTCGAAATTTTGTGGCGAAGTGACGATTGTTCCTTGGGCACCCTGTTTTCACAAGTTTACTGTGGGTGATACACGATGGTGCATTTCTGCGAATGGAAGGAGAAGGTTAAAAGGAGCAAGGTCGCGAATTCCTGCTCCCATAGGAGAAATGAACCGTTTCGGATTCACTGTTGAAGTGTTAATTTGTTGTGATCCCTTATCGGAGCCTGTTTTGTAGGTGAGCCACTTGTTTAAAAAGTGATCAATATTAATTGGAGATCGTGATGTTCATTGAGGGACATTTTGCACAAGAAGCTGCCATTGTGCGAAAAATGGAGAGGGGATTGTTTTGCAGGTTCACCGAGTCCGTGACCAAGATGCTCGACCTAAGTTTCAGTTGCTTCTTATTTTGTGCTTAAGAAATTACGTTGAATAAAGTTACGTATAACGTAACTAAAGCATAACGTGAATAAAGTACACCTATGCAGCTCCAGTAATAACACACACATTCGGGGTCACAGATTGGACTAACACCGAGCTAGAAGATATCATGCGAAAGACAAGGACAATGATGACCAACAATAGTCACCAACACCACCCGAAGTCAGCAGTGGAGAGAATAACAATACCTCGGAAACAGGGAGGAAGGGGCCTGATAGACCTGCCAGAACAACAGAAAACAGCGATAGTTAACCTGAAGGATTACTTCGAGAACAACACAGCACCACTCCACCAGGCCATAAGGAAGATAGATAAGTGGTATACCCACTCAACCCAAGCGTGGACACCCCTCCCGCCCAAACGGTACAGGAAACGAAGATAGAAAGATGGGCAAAGAAGACACTCCATGGCAGACACTACAATGATCTCCATCAAGATCACATCGATAACATTGCTTCCAATGCATGGCTCACAAGCGGGACGCTCTTCCCCGAGACTGAAGGATTCATGCTGGCCATCCAAGACCAGGTAATCAACACCAGAAACTACAGAAAATACATCGCAAAGGAGCCCGGTATGTCAGATGACACATGTCGATGATGCCACCTGGCTTCAGAAACGATTCAACACATCACCGCGGGGTGCAAAGTGATCACCCACACTGAGTACACTCATAGACACGACCAGGTAGCCAGGATAATACATCAGAAGCTAGCGAGGAAATACCAGTTGACCAAAGAAAGTGTACCATACTACAAGTACGAACCCCAGGCATTACTAGAGCCCCGAGCCCACAAGCTGTACTGGGACCGCGCCATAATAACGGATAAGACCATCCCGCACAACAGACCGGACACAACCTTTGTGGACAAGTTGGAAAAGGCTACCTACCTGATTGACATAGCGTTGCCCAAAACTGGCAACCTGCAGAAAACCCATGAGGAAAAAAAATTAGGAAGTACACGAACCTGATACATGAGATCGAGGAGATGTGGCATATGCAAGAAATATCAACCATCCCGATCATCGTGTCAACAACCGGTATGGTACCAAAGACTCTACATAGCAGCCTAGCAGCAATAGGTCTCCCAGAGAACACCTACAAGGAATACCAGAAAGTCGTAATTCTGAACACGTGTAGGATAATCAGAGATTTCCTCGACCGTGTACTTAGTAGCAGTACCCGTCACGGAGTGGAATCCCCCAATCAGGTAGAAATAATATAACAATAATAAGAATATCGGGAGGAAAGTGAAGACGTTTTGGATCAAATCATCGCCGTTGACCAGTCATGACTATATAACTACGTTTCAGAGATTACACAGAGAAAATGCAAGAACCGGCAGTGTCACTGCTTTCCTATACCCAAAAGCGCTGTTCCGTTCCCATCTCTGAGAAGGTTTACGTTGACCATCTTCTTCAACTCAAGAGGTCAGCTTCTCATGACGATAAACGCCCAGCATTACGGCGAAACACTGAGAAGATCACGACTGGCCAATAAAGGTAAGTGGTTGAGCATGCTAACCGATGCTTCACCTGATCTCATATGGCCAGACTCATACAAGCACAGCTACAGAGGTATAAACACCTTACTATATTGTCATTTGGTAAGGTTAAGGATACAGCCTGAATATTGAAAAGAAGTCGATCTCGCTCAGATGGTAATGTCCAAGAGACCGCGCCAGATTGGTTCATTCGGTAACCAACAGAATTCTACGTCAAGGGTATATCTCGTCTTGCTATACAAAGGAGTGAATTTAGATTATTAATTTAATTTCCCTGGAATTTTTCTCTCATATCCGCATGGTTTTTGTCTGTAGAAATGCGTGTTCACTGGCCATTTTGCACATTATACTTGCTGAAACTTACGGAATAACTAACGAAGGAAAGCTCTGCTCCCTCCGTCTGAGATCGGCGATCTGAGGCTCCGGTTGAAGAGGCCTTCAGAAATTCCTCCAGTCGTCGATGGGAATCGAATCCAAACCTCTCTAAACGAGTAGCAGAGGCGATGTAGCGTGCCATGGAGGATTATACCAAAAGGTAAATGCCTGATCGCTGCAAGTGATTTTTAAATATTGACATTATGCCTCAAATTTTGTTGATGGACATCTCGTGATCTCAACCATCTCCGTTCTTTTCAAAGCAGTGTGCTCTGTTTGAGATTTTGAATAAAATGTGGTATAACTTATTTGGTTGTAGTGTAACGGAAACTGGAAGAAGTATTCTGACATATTAAAAGTGTCCGGGAAAGTCAGCAACCGCATTCTCTATCTACAAGAATCGCAAATATTCGCAGAAATTTTTTAAAAGATTAATGTTAAAATAATAACATATTCTACAAGCTTTCGGGGTAGCACAGTTTGCGGAATCGTCGTTCTCCCCACACCGGGTGGAAAAGACCTGGGTTCGAGTCCCGTCGATGAAGAGAGGAATTTTCATGGGCATTTTTCACAACGTGGCTGAGTTAGTCAGCCACAGGCGAGGGTAGCATGGTTTTCCTTCCGGAATCTCAGGTTTTTTGAGCAAAAAATCGACCTCAGAACAGAAGCAATTTACAGAAAGTATACACGGAGCAATATGGCCTTTAGAAAGCTGATGCTCCTAAAACACCACAACAACAACAAATTCCAGAAATGGAATCCTCGTTCTTAGGAATCACTTAAGAACGAAATATTAGATATTTGAGCAGAATATTAACTATATTTTTAATGAAATACAATGCAAGCCTAATACCACAGTAGTGAGTACCTTGTTTAGTAATTCAGGGCCATCAGCGTTCGTTACCCTGCTTACGCTTAAATCCATCGCGTCTACCAATATTATAATGCCGATCTGCTGGGGAATTATCAACTCCGTTCATGTCGACCCATGGGACCGGATCAAAAGGCATCGGGCTATCCGGATTATACTTCTTTAAAACAGTAAATAAAATGTAAGACGCGTAAGATCTTCTTCCTAAGAGAGCTGTGTGCTAATTAAATTGCGCAATACTCAGCGATATAACAAATAGGTAATTTATTTTGCGAAAACACACCGAATCCAGCTTTACTTATAGGACTTCTGCCAATCCCTTAATCACAACAACTGCATCACTCATTAACAGCAAAGAAACTTTGAATAAGATTGAGGATTATATATATCCTGTAAGCTCAACCTGTGACGTCATCCTAAGCCTGTAATATCAGTTGAAAACTCAACTTGAGTTTGATGTATAATAACTAACTTTGACCAGCAGTCCCGGGTTTAAGGGAAATTGCCTGCAAATTGGAGGTAACTTCTAATAAATTGATATACTTGTTCATTAGAGATTATTTCCAATTATCATTTTGAATTATAAATATATCTACTATATTGCCAAAAAGTATGTACACCTCCCTGGTATTTTAGGTAAACGAATCATGCTCGCCACCCAAATCTCAGGAAGAGCATGATTCGTTTACCTAAAATACCAGGGAGGCTAGTACAACTGTTCATCTAGCAAGCAATCATAGTAGTGGAAATGGTGGGCATAGTGTGTATCTGTCGCCAGCACCAGTGGTCCACCAACAAAACCGAACACAGATGGGGCGAGGTGGTTGAGATTAGTCATTTCCAAGTGGGAGTCATCGTAGGGTGCCATATTAGCAATCAATCTGTTTACGCCATTGTAACAAAACTGAAACACCCTAGATCAACGGGGACTCACCGCATCACCAAATGGAAACGCCTTAGTGCATATACAACCGGAAAACGTTTACGTAGAGCGCAAAGAAACCAGAGGGTGTTCAGAAGAGAGGTATGTAAATCCTGTCAGTTATCATCTAAACTGTCAACCAGGATTTCGGGGAGGGGGGATAGTAGTACAAGGGCGATAGGTAGAGAGCTGCACGATATCGACTTAACCCAAACTATAATGGAATTCAGAATGCACAGTTGGGGATCATTCCGACGATATCCTACCACGGCCAACCTTTATTTATTTATTTATTTATTTTTAACATATAATATACACAACAGGCATTCACCCAGTTAAAGTGTATAACAGAACAAAGGTTGTACAAAACATAAAATAGATGGTAGACTAATATACTTTGTACAATGGAAACGGGAAAAGTTCAATTCACAAAAATAAAAAAGATATTCATGACGTTAAGTCCAGCTCCATGAAGACTGGCAGAAAGCAGTATGCTGCAGTAGACATCATCACACACACACACACACACACACACACACACACACACACACACACACACACACACACACACACACACGAATTAAGGAGGACATCTTTAACCCAGAACTCATCCGTCAATCGGTCAATGTACTCCGAATAGTTCTGTGAAATTGTTTCTTGTTCACAGCCATGTCCAATTCAAACTTGTTCATGAGTGCCAATGTTCTTTTGAAGAAGGAGTTCCTGGATATCTCTAATCTGGAGTTACCGATGTGGAAAGTAGTCTTCTTTCTAGTAGCCACCACTGGAGCGTGAAGGTCAATATGGCACAGAAGATCCGGCAGGTAAGTTGATCCAGCGAAAATGTGGTACAACAGTTTTAAATCAAGAACAGTTCGCCGAGTTTCCAGAGATTGAAGCTTGAAGTAGGAACAGAGATTCCGGTAGAAGATTCTGTGGTAAAACATGGGGTTACGTCTGGAAAGATAGTGGATAAATTTCATCTGGAGCGATTCTATTTGCTGTATCAAGTATGCATAGTGTGGGTTCCATATAGGAGAAGCAAACTCCACTATAGGGAGTATAGTTGTCTTAAATAGGAGCACAGAGAACTGAGGATCTTGAAATCTGCACGTCTGCCGTTTAATGAAGCCAATTTGTTTTTTCGCTTGGCTTAATATATTCCTAACATGTTTTTCAAATCCACATGTAGCGGTAAAAGTAACTCCCAGATCTTTAACTTCGTCAACTCTGGAAATCGGCATCTCCTTGATGTAATATTCATTAACTAAAGTCTTAGTTTTCCTCGTAGAGGCAAAGGAAATAGAGCTGCACTTCATAGTATTAACCTCCAAACCATTCAAAGCAACCCAATCAGCAAAAGAGTTGAGAGCAGTCTGAAGGTTAACTGCATCATCTTGACTGCTGATAGGTGAATATAGTTTCACATCATCGGCAAACATTAGTATCTTGATACCACCTCTCTCAACAAATCTCAACAATTTATCATTTATCCACCGATCCACAATCCGCAATTTTTATCCACGGCCAATCTTTACCCTTAACACGAGTCAAAGTACGCTACATCTGCCGTCAAGAGTTAAAAGGAATTGTGGATCCATTTCACATCGTCAGTTACTCAGTCCACTAGTACTAAGGTGGTCTGGATTAAAATGGGGAAAATGAATATATATCTCATCCTCCATCTATCGTAGAGTATAATGGATGTACTATTGCAGAGCCAACTGCAATAGCCAAAGATCTTGGGGAAACATTTTCTAGCATCTCTGTGACAACATCTTATTCCCCAGAATTCCTGGTCTTGAAACTGAAAAGTGAAAAACAGGTACTAAATTTCACATCAAAGTTCCTTTATCCCTACAACGGGCTGTTCATTATGCAGGAGTTAAAAAGAGCTCTGTCCATTTCTAAGGCAAGTGCTGTTGGACCAGATGGCATCCATTATGAAATAATTAAGCACTTTTTCAAAAATCCATGGATCACCTCCTCTTTCTGTATAACAGAATCTTTATTGAAGAGCAGTTTCCGGATTCTTGGAAGGCAACCGTTCTTGGCTAAACCAGGAAAGGATCCTAAACTTTCTAAGAACTATCGATCTATCCCTCTGACTAGATGTTTGTGAAAATCCAGGAGAGAATGATCAATGCCCGTCTTACAAGGTATTTAAAATCAAATGGTCTTCTCTCCAGCATGCAGTGCTGTTTTCGAAAAAACATCAGGATGCCTTACTAAAACGAGAAAACCTGGTGTCTTATTCTTTGACATGGAGAAAGCGTACGACACAACTTGAAGATTTAGCATTTTAAAAGACCTGCATTGCCGCGGTCTTAGAGAGAATCTGCCCATTAAGAACTTTTTAGCCAATAAGTCTTTCCAGGTTCGTGTAGGATCTGCCCTTTCTCATTCCTTTTTCCAAGGGAGGGGATCGTTTTAAGTGTTACGTTTTTCGCCATCAATCACAGAACAACTTCCTCCAACTATAAACAGCGCTCTCTATGCTGATGACTTCAGCATATTTTCTTAGTTAAGCAACATGAGGGTTATTGAAAGACAACCACAAAAAAGTCATTTATCGCATTAACTCCTGGGCATTTGTTAATGGATTCAAGTAGCCGCAGAAGACTGTTTGCACACAATTTTTGTCGTAAGCGCAATCTTCATTCTGAAGCTGAATTGAGGCTTGGACGCAATTACACCCCAGTAGTGATGATGGACACAAAATTCTTGGGATTCGATATCTTGGCGCATAATAGCATTAGCTGCTAATGCGCCAATAAAACTGTATTCCAATCCAATCCAATCTTGGGACTCGTATTTGATAAAACGTTGACGCTTCTGGAGCACATCCGTTAACTCTGTACAAAGTGCACGAGAAGCCTGAACGTTCTCCGTGCTCTCACTTCTACATCTTGGGGTGCAGACCGGTGTACCTTTCTACTCATCTTCCGCGCACTTATGCAATCTAAACTTGATTACGGATCCCAGGTTTATGCTTCAGCCAGAAACAGTGTACTTCAATGGCTCGACCATATCCATCGTGAGGCTATTCGTATTGCTACTGGAGCATTTTGAACATCTCTTGTCCAAAGCCTCTACGTGGAAGCAAATAAACCATTGTTGCCCCTCCAGCATAAGCAGTTTTCTTCAAAGTAAGCTTTAAAACTGAAATCCCTGCCAGACCATCCTACGTGAACATTCATTTTTGATCTGCGTTGGGAAAATTTATACACCGCCCATCAGACTGCCCAATTGTCCTTTCGGTATTCACGTCCAAGAGCTAGTCAGAGAACTTAACGTCATGGCAGACAATGTTGTCCAATTACCAAAGCAACCACCCTGGCACGCTCACGTTCCAGCATGTTGACACTTTTCCCTTAAGAACTGTGTCAGGTACTCCATCATCGCTCTACCTATAGACAGTTTTCACTGACGGTTTGGAGTCAGAATCATATGTAGGACCTGCTGCTGTTCCAGACACCAATGTATCAGAGCAGATTCTTCCTGAATATACACTGCAGAGCTGTACGCAATACAGTTAGCTTTGAACCACATCAAAACTTGTGAATACCATTGGCTTATTATATACTCCATTTCTTTGAGCGTATTGCAGGCTTTATTATCTTTGAGGTACAGCTCTCATCCAGTCTTGCCTCGTGTTCAGCAGAAGATACATTCGCTTTATGAACATAAATTTGATTTCCGCTTCTGCAAGATTCTTCGCCACATAGGGATCAGGGGAATTGATTTGGCTGATACCGCAGCCAAATGAGAGATCCCCACTAATCATCATGGCCTGTCAGTCCCCTATACAGAAAATAAGAAAAGACTACAAGAAAATAATACAAAACAAGGTTGAATCCCAGTAGCAGAATTCATGGAATGGACAGACTGCAAAAAATCACATCAGATAAAGCATGTAATCAAACCATGGCAGTCTAGTTACGCAGGGATCATAAAGAGGAAGTTGTTCTTCCTCGGCTATGCATAGCATACAGTCATTTGACACATTCCTTTTTGCTGTGAGCCGCTGACCTTCCTACGTTGAGTCTTGTTATGTCGTTTTATCCATTAAGTGTATTTTAATTAACCGTACAGATTTTAATGATACTCATTTTACCGCTTTTAACCGTCTGATTGAGCATTACACAATCAGCCTTATTTTATCCGAAAATGACAACGCATCAACTGTTTTATATTTTTACGTGTTAATTTGTATAGATATATTTAAAATACTGAATATATATTTTATTATATACACGCTGCATTTTATTTACATAACCTTCTGACGTCGAGTCCGGTAATTAACGTTCTGCAGATGTCCTGACGTTATTATCCAGCGTGTCGTTCCATCTGTGAAGTTTGACAGAGTGCTGTCAACGTCTGGGGTTATTTCTCGTGATATGGTTTGGAGGATTGCTCGTTGTTCTTAAAACAATGAATGTCATTGATATTCTAGACAATTCCATTGTTCTGCCTTGTAGCAGCAGTATAGGAAAGGCCCATTTCTGTTTCAGCATGACAATGTACCATGTCATACTGCACAGCATGTAATGAATTCATTTGAAGATATGAGCGTGCACAAAGTTGACAGCTGTTTCGAAGAGAGAATGGACCAAAATACACTGAAAGGACAGAATTTATGGGCAACGCGACCTTCTCACCTCTCTCGCTAGTGGACGAACCCACTTCATGGCAAGTATATGGGTACACTGCATTCCCGTAAACGGTAATTCGATGTCAGCATGGATAACCGTCGTGAGTTAACCAACTTTGAAAGAGGGATGATAGCAGTACAGAAATTGCTCTATCCTTGTTCGACAGTATCAAGAGTGTATCGGGAACCATTTCCAGAATAACATCTCATCGTGGACAGTGCTGTGGGCAGAGAAAGGTGGTGGATGAACATTGCCGTTGACGTCTGTATCGCATTGTTTCAGCCAACCGGAGAGTGATAGTAGAGTAGCACAAATCACCGCCGACTTCAACGAGGAAGGTGCCAGAAACGTCTCCACCAAGACCATCAGGCGATCATATCATTTGCCTCAATAAGTTATGGGAGCCGCCGACCCACCAGAGTCCCATTGCTAACATCACGGCACAGGATTCTACGCTTCAACTGGGCAAAAGAACATGGGCACTGGACCTTGAATGATTGCAGACAGGTTTCCTGCTCCGAAGAGTCCCGTTTCTAGTTATTTCTAGCTGACGGGTGGATGGTGGACGGCCGGTAATGGTCTGGGGCCTATTCAACAGGCACACGTTGGGACCTCTGGTACGTCTAGACGTATCTCTGAACGGTCCAGGTTACGTGTCCACCCTTGCAGACCATCTGCCTCCCTTTATGGTCATTGTGCACCCACAGGGCAATGGACTCTTCCAGAAGGACAGTGCACCTTCCCACAGAGCGTGGTGACTAGAACGTACTTCTAAGAGCATTTCGCAGATTTTACCACCATAGAATGGCCTCGCTGTTCACCGGACATGAATCCTGTGGAGCATCTTTGGGATGCTGTGGAATGCGACGGAATTATGGATGGAAATACCTGTGGAACGCTTTCGTGAACTAGTGGACTCAGTGCCTCTCCGTGTGACTGCCCTTATCCAGGTGAAAGGTGAGCCTACCCGTTACTAGGTAGGTTTCCGTAGATTTCTGTCCACTCGGTGTATATCTAATCAATTAGTAAACTGATATGATTAATTTTACAGGTGTATACTGCCAAAGGTTCAGAAGTTAAGCGGTGTCTCAGGGTGCTGATGATTCGCGGTTTCAATAAGTAAGACCCCGGATCTAAGTATTTTCACCATTTTGGGTGGACCTGCTGCATTTTCCAAGGATTTATGGATAACAAATGAGGACAAATTATCATAGATTTATTTTATAGAGAAGGAAAGCAAGGAAAGATGGACATTCTTATTGCGGTATGTCTATTTCTATACGTAGACTTTTAGTTTGCGATGGCACGTGGTCTGTATCACTTCTATCAGGGTATGAAGAGCAACTGTGTTTAAGTGATGGTCTTGACCCATCTTTGCTCCTTTTAACCCTGATAACGGTTGATAAGTTTAGAGTTAGTAAGGTTAACACACACACACGCAAAGGTGAATTTCCTTTTCTGGGTTCTTACTGTAAAACTGTTAAGTAGGGAACCACTCAAGACGCATTTAGGGAATGGCCCTATAAATGAAATAGAACTAAGTCACGTGAAAAGCATTCTATAGATACAGAGAAAATCGCTTGGCACTCGTGGTCGCAAATTCCAGAAAGAGCAGGATAAACAGAATCGACTGCTGGAAACATCTTTCTCCACTGGAAGATGGCAGGTAACAAGACCATTCATGGCAGATAGACTACCATTAATGACTCGCCCAGCATATCGACAGTTGAAACGGATAGTTATAGGGAATTACTACACTATCCTTAATAAGCTGATGGAAAGACAGTTGAAAGAGGTGTGTACTCCTATCAGCCTTCAGGAAAACACTTCACAAAATGGGCTGTCATGGTCCTGCCGTCCATCTTAAGTCGAAGCTGCTTCCCATCAGTGCACACTCACCTCAAGCCAAATATTGCAATCATTTGCATAGTTTTGGGGTATTTTCGAACAACAATTGAGTATTAGAACACGACATCGTACTTCAAGAAGACAACTAGCCAACAACCTTCCGGTGGAATGGAGGAAGGTTCCTACGTTCCCCAGAGGGACAGTGATATCATTTGAAGTCCAGCGGATCATGCTCGATATTAAAAGTTGCTTTTCTCTGACCAGTTTCTTTTTTTTTTCATTTAGTATCCAATACATGTCGGATGATAGTGCGTATATACACACACATCTCACACAATTTCAACAATCTTAACTAATTATTCCTGCTATTATTTCTATTGCCGGAGTAATACTAGTTTTCATGATGTATAGCTTCTTCTTTCTTTTTAGTGTTATTATTTTCATTTTGAAGATTCATATGCGCCTACGATTTCAGTCTTAATTCTGCGAGTAACTTTTAACGATCAAGTGATTTATAGAAATCTCATGAACTGAATTTTGGGTATTATTTTCGCTGAGTAAATTAGATATTTGTTAACTTGTGGAATATTATTGGTAAGACCTCCGTCCTCCCTACACCGAATGGAAAAGACCTGAGTTCGAGTCCCGTCGATGATGTGAAGAATTTTTATGGGCCGTTTTCACAACGTGGCTGCGTTAGTCTGTCTCAGGAGAGGGGGTAGGATGATTTTTTCTCCCGGAAACTTGGGGTTTCATAAGCTGATCTAATTGTAATATTTGAAGGACGTGGAATTGAGCAGTTACAATGAATTTCGGCCTTATATTATTGTGTTGGTGGAAAATAATGTAATCATAATTAATTATAGGTAGACATAGCCGATTGGTTAATCGCGAAGGTACAGAAGAACGTTCTTTTGAGTGACCTTGACTACTAAATTCGCTACTGTTCTTGAATTCTCTCTACCTTGTGAACTCCTATGACTTTATGCGGCTCCCGGAATATAAACAGAAAGTAATTAACAAAACCATTCTTGAATATACAGTGCTCGACAAAATTAAAACAGCAAAATGTTTTTCATGGCTATTTTTTGTGAACAGTGTGGTCAAAGGCAAATATTTGATACAGTAGTCATCCTTGTATGCAAATTCCGAGTATCCAATAGTAATCGATCTACCACATTATTGAGCCGTTTATTATGCATATTATTTGTGCCTCTAAACACACGGGCTGCGAACACATAACTCCATTTACGTTTTTTGGCTTGGGACAGCTACATCTTCAGTACTCAGGATGGAATGCCATCGTCATTTAGATGATTATTTGAGATGGCAGGCCGTTGGATGATTTGAAGCTTGGCAATTGCAAGCGGAGGGGCATGTTAGCTTAACATGCCGTGCAGTGTCGTCTTGGCACTATGGAAGCAGTTTCAAGAGACAGGAACTCTTACAAGAAAAGCTGGCCAAGGTTTCCCGAGGGCTGCGTTCTGTCATGAACTGTCTGTCGAGGTTGCTGCAGCCATAGGTGAAAACATTTCCAACCACACTGTGTTAAGAAGGCTTAATGAAAGTGGGACTCTATGCAAGGAAACCAGTGGTTTGTATCCCATTAACCCCTAACCATTGCAGAGCTTGTCTAAAATGGTGCCATGAACACGTGACTTGGAGCCCTGACAAAATTGGTACACTTCTGTTTTCTGATGAGTCTCGTTTTAGCCTACGAATAAATTCTAGACGTTATATCATCATCTGGAGATAACGAGGAATGCGGTACCATCCCTCCAACATCAGAGAAAGGGACATACAGTGGAGGCGATGCTATCGTGCGAGGGGATAATGATCAATGGCCGCACCCGTCTTCATTTTTTTGACAGAACATAAATGTGCAGAGCTACGAAGAACAGATCATCGAACCCTGTGCGCGAATTTTTAGAGGGTAGGTGCGAATGGCCCAGATTTTCTTTTCGTGCACGACAATGCCACTGCACATAGAGCTCAAGTGGGGGAGGAACATCTTGAA
Organism: Mastigoproctus giganteus; assembly: GCF_048544385.1. Lineage (NCBI taxonomy): Eukaryota > Metazoa > Arthropoda > Arachnida > Uropygi > Thelyphonidae > Mastigoproctus > Mastigoproctus giganteus. Next base: position 35,047,630 of record NC_143576.1, read on the forward strand.
ACTGAAGATATCCAACGACTGCCGTGGCCAGCACAATCAACAGACATATTCTATCAAACATGTGGGACGCCCTTGGGCGTGACATTGCACGCCGATAGCCAACTCCTCGGTCACTTGGTGAGTTACGTCTGCGCTGGTGGAAGAATGGGATTTCTTGCCACAGAATCTTATGAATACCCTTATATCAAGCATGGTTCGTCGCTACTATCAGATTTTTTAGCCGTTGGATGGAATTATACGCAGTACTGATGTCATGTGACCATATTTTCGAGCACCATGTATCGACTTCTGTAATGTGACCTTTGTGGTAATTCTTATACAACCGCTATAAATGTTTTTTATGCCGGTCTGAAGTTTCTCGGTGGCTCCTTATTTCATTATTATTCCATGGTACCTCACCATACCACATTTTGTTCAGCTTCACCTCAAGTTGAACGAGTTACTACGTTTTCTACGTATTCTGTTAATTTTGTCGAGCAATGTGCGTTTGTTCGTTTACAATAGAATTATTTTCAGTAGACAAAAGTCATTGATGAATTTAATCTTCCCATATTGACTCCAGTGACCAATAATCGGGACCTCGACTCTATAGGAAAGTATTTCAATGTCCTCCAGCAACAGCTTAAATGGATGTTTGTTTTAAATTCGGTTCTGGGAGCGACAGATTTTATACCTTTTCCAGAACCATGAGAAATTGCTTTTTGTCCAAGAGCAATCGTTTCCAGTCGCTATCGCAACCACAGCAACGGTCTGCTTGAAGGTTCTCTTCTTATGTCATTTGCTTCTTACGTTATTTGCTCTCTGATACCAAATTACTGCTGGTTACGTTTACAAAACATACGGTATTAGAATGCAAATATGAAATATTGATTTACTGAGGATAACCAGTTCAGCTGCTGCGTGGTGTTTAGCTAACCATAATGGCCGCGGTCGAAGATGAAGGTTCTTCATATGGAATTTCCAACAGAACTGCTTGATCACGTGTTGAAATCATGAGAACCGAACTATTAAAGGGAATATCCAGAAAACAGTGACTACCCAGATATTTTAATCTTTCGTTTAACTAATTTGTCCGCAGTATGCGGAGCAGCACGGTTCCGCAGACTTTTATCAGCATCCGGGAACACGAGGTGCGGCGAGTGATTTCCATGCATTCATGATGGTTCCACTCACGCAATGATCGAATGTGCTTGGAAGGTTGAGTGAGCTGTGCCACCTTTACTCGAATACACCGAGGCCATTACAGTATCTTGTTCCTCCTCCTGTGGATTAATTATTCTCTCCGAACAGTGCACAGACATAATTTTCAACCAAAACATAAAATAACAAAAAAAAACCTCGCTTAAATATCTCTCTTTCTCCCGAGAGTGTTTTTAAATGTCGTCCCTACACTAATTTCTATTTTCTTCAAGTTTTGCCGCCTTTATTTCAACGCAGACCCCCACCACATATGTGCGATTTCCCCTGACGCTTCACCACTGAAAATTAGCATAAGAACCGTGCCACTTGGCCGTCAGGTTAATTAAATGTATGAATAAATGGCGCAGTTATTAACACAGGTGCGGATTTGTTCGGATCTCGACGTTAGGTGATTCTAATTCCGCCTCATCGATCTCTTCCGTTCAAATACATCCCCCACAGACCGCAAAATCTAATCATTGAGGGACAACGGTTGGTTATGCATGCACCAATAATGGTTATAGCGATATGCCCGAAATAAATCAATTAAAAAGAAAATCTGAAAAAGGCCTAAGCAGGTTACTGCCAGATCAATAATTTCGTCATTTTGAGAGTTGTCAACCTAAATAGAATTTGCCATTTGCGCAGATGACGAAATATGCAAAATAGCGCTTTATTCGTACCAGTTAGAAGTATTTTCACCTTTTATAATCATCCTTCTAGAGCTTGCCCCTTTTTATGTGCGTTTGCATAAGCGCCAATTATTTTCATTATGTCTGTCTGCCAGTTCGCATGTGACAACTCGACTGCTAGTAGACTGATTGTTGTGAAATTTTATTTTTATATCTTTTATAATGATATCGAGCCAATACAAATTTCATTAAAATCGGACAAAGAGATATCCAGCAATTACTTTTTTTCACTTACAATTTGTATGAAAAAAAAAAAAAATCGTACATTAAATGTAGTGTTAATTCAACATTATTAACTTCAGAATTGTATTTTCCACACATTGGTGTTAGACTTTCTTTAAGCGTACCCAAAAGAAGTAGAAAAATTTTCCACCTTAGAATTACAACCGACTTGTACTGTATATGGACAGGGTGACGTGACAGGCTCTTCCCACTGTTGTTACACGATTCTCCGAAACAACAGGTTGCAAAATCCCTATCTGATCAACCGCTGAAGACATGGTCACAGATAAGAAGACATGAAATCGAGCAAGAAGCATAAGATAGGCGTACTGTAACGATAGCAGTTGATGCCCCGATAGACATCCAATCAACCAACCTTATCTGATTGTTGAATGCAAAACCCGAACATCATGACTAAGGAACCATTGGGAATTAGTATATAAATCAACAGCTTTCAAGCCACGGAAAAGAGGTTTCTGTCTAACTAGTGCACTTTCGGAACATGCAAGTACTCGTTTTCAGTGAGGAACATGTTGGTTATTAGATGACTTGGAAAAAAAAGTATTTTTATGTATTCAACGCAAGAATAGTCGACTCTAGCTCAATGGCATTTCATTGGACTGCTGTACAATAACAAAACCCAGTAAACTGGAAATCAAAGCTTGTTTATCTTATTCACCTTCACCAATTCACCTTCATATTTCTGTGAGTTCTGTTTGCTCATTTTTTTGATTTTGAGTTGTCCTCAACTTATAAGGTCCTCGATGTTTTAAGGCAAACAACTCGAAAGGCACGTTCTACGCGAGTGTTTATAACGATCGATGGTGGTGGATTTTTATAATAATAGAGGGAGCCGCTGCCATTGCTAATGTCGATTAGGAAGGAATATTTCCAGGGGATTCGTTTACCTGAATGTAAAAATACCTTACGATCTGTGGGATGCGTACGACAGCAATATCCGTGGCTTGTAGACAGCGGACATGCCTCTGCCATAACGTCCCCATCGGATGTAACGTTACAGAGATGTATTACCTTAACGTCACATTTACATAACCCTGCAGAGGTCATTACCTGAGTGCCTGTGTACAAGCGGTGACATTACATTACGTCGGTCGACAATCAGCATGGGGTGGGGAGGGGATAGGCGATAGTCTTGTTCCATCAGACGGTGTCCTAACGACCTCACCTAAGTGTGTCAAATCAATCAACGAGTTTTCTTCTAAATCTCCGTATTCCTTCGTTTTCTCGCCCTCCCCTCGAGCGTCACATTACCGACAGACCGACACGATCAGCGCGTGAAACAGTGCGTAATTGGCAGTGCGCTGCGTCGCGAGGCAACATCTGGGGCCACTCTCTGGCGGCCCTGTGAAAAATGTCATCGCGGATCGGAGCGAAAGGGCGACCGGGGAATGTTCGTAAATTACTCATTGACTTTGTGTTCAAAAGACATTTATATGGGCAACTTGACACAGAGGAGCCTAAGCTCTCATTTGGAGAGATCGGCGAAGATCTCTCCGTGAGAATTTGCATAGCAACCCAATCAGTCGGCAAGGGGTGAGAGGGGCTACGGTGTTGCTACATCCCTGCAAATGTCTTTCCTGACACAAGATGAATACCGTTGTAATTCCGGAGCATGCCTGCCCGCCCGGCCCTGCCCTGCCTCGCTATGCCTATAGGTAATACAATTATAGAATTTTTCTTAATACGGGCGCGTTGGCCCGGTTGTCATGCAAATAGATATCATTAGTGTGGCGCGACTCGGAGCCTGATGAAGCTGAGAGGTAATCAGGTGGTGAACGGCGCGCGGGTGTTGGAGTGCGACCGTTCCCCTGCACGACACCTTGCCCGTAATTACTGGCGTGTCGCCTGCGTGCCAACGAGTTCCGGCCCGGCCGGGATTTAATGGGGCGTAAATGACAGATGGACGCCAGGACTTTAAAATTTCATTCGCTTCTCTTTTAAAACAACTGCAGCCTCCACGGGAGAGTCAAGAAAGCGGTTCCGCGCACCCACGCGCTCTCGGGAAGATGGCGAAGCCGATCAACCGATGTATAATTCATGGCAAGACAAGCGTTGTGTGAGCCGCTGTCCTGTCGGGGGTCGGGCATCGAGTGGTTTCGCTGTGGAGAACAACGCCGGAGTAATCACATCACGAGACCACGGGAACCCGGCCCTCGGCACCAAGTAATCACCGAAATGCCCGCACCCGAGGACACGGGGAGCGAGAGACCATTACGCCGGCCGCGAGAAACGGAGACCAAATACAGCTTATTGTTGCTACCTTGCCCGGAGGGCATTTAATGACCCTGCGCCAGTCACAAGTTCCTCGTTTTGCAGATGGATGACGAAGGAGGGCAGTTGTGGCAGCCACAACTTTAAAAAAGTAAACCAACAAAAAAAGCGTTGTCTGGCTGGCGCTGGGTTTCAATGTTTTCTTCTGCGCAGATAGCAGTGCCATCTGGGGATAAAAAATGTAAAGCTGTGAGCGATCGAGATAATGAGGGTAGCAGAGTCACAGTGCCCTTCGTATCTCGCTGCAACAGCACGTAGTGATTATATATTGCCCGTTCTTTTGCTTCTGCAGCGCGTGTAAACCATATATGGCCCCTGCACTTCACCAACAAGATGTTCTTTGCCAATTATCCGAATCTGATGGAAAATATTTGAGGGGTCGGAATTGTATTTCGGGAAACAACTTAAAAATATATATAAATAATTAGAGAGCAGTTGGGGGAACACTATACGCGAGAGAATGAATGGGGTGAGAAAAATTTGAGGGGGGGGGAGATTGATTCGTGTCCCCGTATCTTTTTGCCGGTAATATATCATTGGCTTTTTGTTCTGTTCTTGAAAGGAAGGAAGAAAAGAAATAAAAAATAATAGAATACGATACTCCAATCAAGCAGTCATAAATACTTATTTATGATAATTATATTGAATGTCATAAATGTCCAAATTTTGTGGTAGTTGACATAAAATTTTATTTTAAAACAGTGATTGGGAATGCAGAAAGAAAAACTAAGTTTTTTAGCCATTTTTCGTTGTCAGAGATTAGATTAAATGTAAGAAGTGTACGGTATGATGTTGGAATCCATTTGGATTTTGGTATGTATGACTGCTTGATTAGATGATGTTTTTTCTCTAAGATAGAGAGCCCATTCCAACAAAATCGGTGAGATTTCTCTTTTCAAAATTAGCTGCTCTTTACAATATTCGAATAAGTAAATAAAAATTGTCCTATAATGGAAAATATCTGGCATCCAAGTAGCTTTCATATTGGGCATCCAGGAAAACCAAGTAACGTTTTAAAATTATGAAAACAGACAGTAGGATTCCTTGGAAGAAATTGGGCTCTTCTGAAACACGGAAGCAGTTGACTGCGGTCAATCAGGAACGAATATTCCTAATTCAATTCCGAAGATAGGTCACACATGATGCTGTTCGAAATCTAATTCTCACTGACCTCCCCTTGTCGGAGTAGATACCTGCGGAAAGCTTTCTACGGATGACAAGAGCGATGAAATAAATTGTTGGTTAATAAGGTTGGAACGTTAAAAGACAAGATTTGTACAGTAATGATGCAGTGTGAACACCACCTTCCGATACCCATACAAATAGCGCGATTATCAGTAAGGTCCAACGATGGATCCATTTGTAGGATTGGATTCAGACGATATCGCTTCTGTTTCAAATGAACTTAAATTACACTGGAAAGATCCTCTCCGCTGACTTACATTACAGAAGTTGAAGGGCACGTGATCTACTCAATACAGTGAGCGGTTTTACTTTCTTAGATCATCTCTTGGATTGATGGAATTATACCGAAGGACGCTGTATATATGCAGTAACTATTTTGTTCACAAATGATCAAGAAATTATTGTAAGTTGATCTAATATCTATCAAACAGCTTTCACAGACTTCAAAAACTTTCTTAAAAGGATTACTATAAAGTAATATTGGATTCTACGTAGTTATTACATTTAACATTTCTTCACCTTTATCTTAAAAGAAATTTAATTCCATAGAAGTTGTATCCAGTCAATAACTTAAAATCTTCATGTAGGATGTCCTTGTTTTGATGTTCATTGCAGAATGGTAGTTTAGTCAATTGCAACCCGTTTGGAAAGGTCCGGATTCGAACGACGAGAGGAACTTGTTGAGGCCTTTTCAAATTCGCTTTGGTAGTGGATGATGGTTTGCTCTCAAGGCTCTTCACTCTTCAAACGGACAAATCGATGTTGGGACCCACACAATTTACAAACACAACACACACTTAGGGGCGTGAGGTTGTTCGATGATAGTTAGTAATTAACAATCAATTTTAGAATTTTAGCAATTGGATTTCTAAGGGTGGATAGTCCAGAAGGTGGAATTTCGTTTAAGTGATTCTGCTCAACAACAAACATTGCACTTATATATCAAACGTTCCGTGAATGAATTACACTATCCAACACGATTTTTACCTCCAAGAACTTAAATGCTGTTTTTAACCAATTTTTATGCGTACATTTCGAAAATCACCATGATAGTACACATCACGAGGCACTAACGTTTTACCAAAATATGCCAATACTATATTGAATAATCTAGCCAGTAATGTACGACATATTGATTTATTTTAAGAGTTATAAGCTAATTCTCTTAATTTTAGCAATCGACTGTGGCCTCGGTTTTCTTGTGATAAACATAATCAGACTTCTACTTATGGTTCTTAGGTTCAAATTCAACAATTTGCAATTTGAAGAGAACGCACTTAGCGCTGTTGGTGAGGATTTTTCTTCACAAAATGTCGACTATCAGCCAGTAAATTCAGGTTGAATGATTTGGTTCGAGACTTAAATTTCCCGAAAGGACAAGCTGAACTGTTAGGTTCTAGGTTGCAGCAGGAACAAAGATTTTAGTGTTTCGAAAAACACGTGAAAAGTTTTCGAAATATTTTGCTGCGGAGGAGAGTATGTGTTTTGACAAAGACATTATTGGACTTCTGAAAGAACTAGGTGTCGTGCATAAGTCAGATGAATGGCGTTTATTCATAAATGCCTCAAAATTAAATTTAAGCAGTTTTGCTTCATAACGGCAACGAATGTCCATCAGTTACTGCATTTCTTTCAGTTGGATTTAAAGAACGTCATGAAAGTATCTCTAAGGTTTTACATGCTATAAAATACCAGGATTATGGTTGGAACATATGCAGTGATCTTAAGGTTATTGGTTTGCAGGGGGGGAGGTTCAAAAATGCTGTTTTTTGTGTTTGTGGGACAGCAGTGTGGCAGAAGAACATTGTTGTGCAACATTCGGACAAGCTGGACGAGTTCATACCAGGACAATGTAATGTAAAATATATTCCTCTAGTGCAATTAAATAAGGTTCTTTTTCCACCCCTTCACATCAAACTTGGATTAACCGATTTGCATACTTGATTTGAGAAGTGTTTTTCCTAATTTAACATATGCCAAACTTAAGGAAAGGATTTTCGTAGGATCCCAAATTAGGAAACCCCTGAAAGACGATGTGTCTGAAATCTAGTTAAAGGAGGTCGAATTGGCAGCTCGGCGTTCATTTAAGGCGGTAGTACATGGTTTTTTGGGTAACAGGAAATAAGAAAAATATGAAATGTTGGTGTCTAATAAGATGTATAATTCAAGTTTGTAAACTTGAATTATACATAAATCCCTTTATTTAACATTAAACGTTGGTACATCTTTTGATGTAAACGTGATTTACTTTTTATAGTGATTTTGAGAATCAGCGCGTTTATTTCTTCCCGAATCATATATTTTCATTGCGGAAGTATGAAAAAGAAATATATTTTTTGTTGGCTTGTGTTATTAACGATTCTCCCAGCAATATTAAACTACTCAGCGTGATCCCAGCAGGGAGTGGAGTGTAGGCTAGTAGTGGTTGAATGTTGTGTATTCTGTTGAGGAAAATCGATCATGTGTTCCCAAACAGAATAAACACGACCATTAATGGAGTTCTACCCAATGAATTAATCATAGGGCATTTAGGATAGTAGTTGTAGTAGGCATCCTTTCTCAAATGGCCTCCGAGACAGAAGGCAGAGCTTGTTGCGAGTGTAATGCACCTCTATTGTCTCGTCCAATTCACAGTTGCTAAATCAATTCAATCCCATTCATAAGAACAGCCTCCTGCCACAGATTAGCCTGAGTACATCAGAATATAAACTCTATCATAGGATGTGTCCTTTCAGATCTGGTCTGTTGTTCCTTATTTTCTACTTCTAAGGCTAATGACTCGGTTCTACTAGACATAACGATGGTAGCACAAAGACATCATGCTCCGCTTAATTTAAAATTTTGTTGTCCAAGTGGTGTAGATAATTAGCGGTAATTTCCAGGTATCGGCTCTGGTATTCCTCTTGTCATAAATAGCTTTTCTGATAGATATAGTTTCTATTTTCCATTTGGCACATCTCATACGTTTCACTTTTTAAAAGTTAAAAATAAAATACACTAAACATTATTGTCCAATTATTTTTTCCCGTTATTTGACTTTTTTCCCTTATCTGAGAGTAAATTATGGTGTTTTGAAAACTCAGCGCACCATAATTTACTCTCAAAAATGTTTTTTTTTTCTTTACAGATAAAGAAGGGCAAAAATTAAATGTATTAATTGTAAGAGTCCATAACGATATAAATATATCGTTATGGACTCTTATGGAACTTTATGGATATAAATATTAATAAAAGTACTTTATTTAGTTTACTGTAACAATAACGGCTTTCAGTTTTAAATACCAATGATAAAAAAAAATACAAGAGGGTATCAAAAAGTTCGTACCCTTACCTAGAAATAATAGTCCTAGAAAGGTGAAACTTCACAAGAATTTTAATCCTTTTCTATGTACTCTCCATGTATGATAGCACATTTCTCCCATCTATGGATCAGTGAGTGCCTGGATCATAGAAATTCGCGCCACGATTCCACCTCACTGATGACTTCCTGAGACGAATCAAAGCGGCGTCCACGCAATGGCTTCTTCATTTCTCGAGACAAGAAGTCTGACGGTACTAGGTCCGGAGAGCATTGCATTGGGCATTGCTTCTGCAATGCCCAATGCAATCTTGGAACCCACCGTGTAGAGACCTTAGACATGTGCTGATGGTCATGAAAAATGCTGTGGGCAGACTCATAACTAATTTCCACTTCATTTGCGATGAAATGAATTGTCACACTCAACCTTTGCAACTGTCTGTGGATGTTGATGGCCTTCCTTCTCTTGGCTCGTCAAAAACACTTGTACGACCGCAGTGGAACTCCCTTTTCCAATTTTTACAGCGTCATGGGATGGACAATTCTGCTCATACATAGCTTTCATTTCTTCGTCAATTTCCTGAGCTTTCTTGCCCTGCAAATGCAGGAACTTGATCACTGCTCGATACTCCACTTTGTCAACCAGAGTATCCTTCCTCCGATTCAGGGCTCCACCTCTGGTGTACGATCACCTACGGGAATAAAATTTCACATGTTATTTATTGAATATGTAGAAAACACATTAAAAATGGCATCTTCCTAGTGATGTTTTATCTAGGTCAGGGTACGAACCTTTTGATACCCCCTCGTACAAGTTTACTAGACCCTGTACTGAATTTGACTTCTCTTTAAATCAAAAGTATCCTCTCTGTTCCGTTCTTTATCAGCATCTATAATGGACCAAGGTATTTCATTGTGCGTCCATGTAGGACTTTGTATTCTCACTTTCATAACCGTAATTGATAGCTCCATTCAAATCGCAAAGACTTTACTCAGTTTGCTTCAATTTAACGTTAGCATTAAGTTCAGATGTTTTTGTCTGAACATATCAGTGGTTGCAATTTTAACCCTACAGCACGTCTCGTTTCTCCGTTTGTTGGATACTCGCATGTTCTGATATTGATTTCTTAGCTCGTCCAACTTTGCTTTCTGCATGGCTATTCCGGTTCTTGTTTTAATTTGCCGAAGTTAACTGTTTTTTATGCCAATCTCTTCCATTACAAGCAATTTGTGGGAATTAAAATGTTAATAAGAACCATTCTGCTTGAAATTGTGAAATTAATCAGTCCCTTTTATAACGCATTCGCTTGTTGGATGTGTGGACCCCTCACCTGTACCGTATACAAGCACGAATTGGCTACTTTTACATTGAGATAGAACTAAACGCTACCGCCATTCTACAGCCAGCCTAGAGATACAAAAATTGCAGAATTCGGGAGTACAGTTTTATTTGAAATATATTGAATATTGCATAATTCGGTTAAGGTACCTACAATCAGTTATTTTAAATTAAGACAGCAAAGGATTTGGGAGTTTCTGTTACATGAGGATAGCCATTAAATTCTCAAATCTCTTTACTGTAGAAAGTGTAATTTTTAATGATTATCCCTGTACCTAAACTGTGTGCAGTAATTTTTCACATTATAATGGGAAATATTGTATTTCACATTGCGATGTAACCGTCCTTTCCCTAGCTAGATAGTTGTAAAGGATATTTCTTCGAAACAGTGGGACCAGTTCCTCCATGGTTTGTATACACAAGGATTTGACAAAGGGGAAATACAGAAGTGGAAAATGTACTTGATATGGAGATAACCATATCAAGACACCACTCTTCTCTTCCTCGCCATTAGCGATTATTTAGTCTCTTCGATAAAACGAGGATTATTGTCTTGTATCCTGGATGCTGCACAAAGGTCAACGGGGCCACATTTTGTTCATTTAATTATCGTGTAAAATTAATTATTTCATGACTGATTCCTATAGATGGAGAGAATGTTTACATTTCCAGTGCACACATTCTTTTTAATCTCAAGGCTGCATTATTGCTCCACACAACATGAAATTTCACGAGCATACTCAAAAAATTGCATCACTTGCAAAATTCGCCGAATTTCTGTGAAATTTGGCGATGTACCATATAAGTTTTGTAACAGCATTACCCTATTGCAACGTTAATTTCTAGCAAGCTCTCTTAGATGATGTCAATTGCCAAACATGATTGCAAATTAAGTGGACGTCCACGAATATCTTCTGTAGCCTAGATTTCTAGTCCATCTGTGTGTCAGAAACGAAACAACCTTATCAACAGACCTCAAAACAGCATTGGAGGAAGATACAGGAGTAAAGGCAAGTACTGCTACAGTACGTAGATGCCTTTTCTCATTGGGATTAGTAGCACGTTGCCCCAAGACAAAAAACCACTTCTTTTGATGCAAAATGTGAAAACCAGCTCTAAATTTGGGAAAAAAAGCATGCTAGTTAGTCTGAGAATTATTGGAAATGTGTTATTTTCTCTGATGAATCAAAATTCAACGTACATGGTTCGGATGGCCAGCACACTGTTAGACGAAGAAGAATTTCATCCTGGTCGTATCAACTCCACGGTGAAACATTTTGCATTCCAAATGATATGGACCGTATATCACATAGATGAGTTGGTCGTCTTGAATTTGTGAAGGGTACAGTGAATGCTGAGGTTCACAGGACATTCCTGAGACCACATTACTTCCCACAATTAGAGATCACCAATGGGGATGTTACCAATTGAATTTTTCAGTAAGACTCCGCTCCATGTCATAGCGCAAAAACCATTAGAACTACTTCAAAAAATTAGCAACAATTTTAAATTTATAAAACGTCGCACTCTTGCTTAAATAAATGTAATTTATTTCGCTGTCTTTACTGCCACAGGTGAAAAAATGATTTAAGGATAAATCAATTCGCACAATAACGTGACCTGGGAACGGTCTAGACCTCAATCCAATTGAAAATTTTTGGGAACTAAATGGGTGTTTCGGGAATGCAAAAGTATTGGCTGAAGGCAAATTTCCTCACATCTATTCTGCAACCATCCCTCGTCAACTTTAATTTGAGCTCTCTCATGTGGGCAGTGTGAACAAGAGGAAGAATGCCATCATCATTGAGTTTGCTCAATTCATTCAAAGTCTTAAACACCTCAATCAGATCATTCGCAGGTGCCTATTCTCCAGACGCTGCTTTTTTGCAGAAACAAAGCCTTTTTGGTAAGAGAATCCCTTTGTTCCCCTCACCAAATTCGTTGCCCTTTTATGCACCCGTGCCAGCAGTTCTACATCCTTCCTAAAATGAGGCCTACAGACCTATATATAGCACTCAAGGTGCGGCCTAGCCATTGCCTTGTACAATGGGATAATCACCTACTTAATCCTGCTAGAAAAGTTTCTGTATATCATCCACAAAACCGCATGAGCTGTCCTGGCATCCTATCTGCGCTCCTCAGAGAACTTCATATCTGACTGGTAATAAATTTGATGTTTCTGAAAAGTCGACTGTATTCAAAGATATTTGCGAATGAGTGTTTTGCTTGTTAAAGTTTAGTACTGTGATTGCACATTTAGTATATTTCTGTAACACATACGCAAAGAAATCATTTTACTTTACCAGGAAGTTTGCCGGATTCTGTGATATTTCTGATCCAAGTAGATCGTGGAATGGAATGGCATGGAGGTTTGGTTATAAAGATCAAAATAAGATTCCAGTTCAAAGTTCAGTGGTTAGCTCATTTAAGAAGTAAATTCCCTTCCGGTAATATGCTCTTTTATTTATATTACTTCCTTCAATATTTTGGTCAAAATCAAGGAATATTTAGAAAAAAAATACACGAAATTAGCCATTACACTGTTGGTTCATCTCTCCCCATTGTGTGTACTGATTATATTGAGCAACCGCATTAATTTCGTATTTAAAAATCAACTCATTAAATTTCTGGTTGGTATCATAAACTCGATTCCTGGTTGAGACTTTTCGAATGATGTATGATTTATCTTATAGAGGCAAAACTCCAAGCCAATATTGTGAACAAACTGTATTCAAGAACGGTTTTGGTAATGCAGAGCTACCATCGGAAAACTGGTTTGCCAACAGAGCCGCGAAACAATTTACATATAAGAAAATTTTACTTTGATTTTTCTCATATATTAGAAACCCAGCTAAGTCAGGCTGAGTTCCCTAATAGGTTTTAAATATGATTATTTCTTCGTTTATTTTCAATGTAAAGATTTTATTTATAAAGATGTAAGTTTCTACCACGGTCTCATTTGATTTACAGTTAAAATCTAATTATTAAAAGTAAGTAGTATTTCTTGCCAGCTTTAATCCAAATGAAATTATTAGTTTTATTTAGGATAGGAGGATCGCATTAATTCATTTAGCACTTAAGGGGGCATTGTTTCGCAAAGTTTGAGAACCTCCTGCTTTATAGTTTTAATAGGTACCGCACTCTTAATTATGTATATATTGTTTGCACTCTGTTTTGACATTAAAAACGTTTTTACTGGCGTTTATTCCAAAAATTTTGTAACGAAAAACCGTCACGAGAAAAGCGTTACGGAAATGACGTCATCTTCAGCTTCCGCCAGAAGCGAATTCTTGTAACTTGTATTGTTGAAATTATACTTGTGAGATGGCAACAATAATTTATCTTCTACTGGACCAAATTTAATGAAATTTTGCACGCAGCTTTATCTTAGCAAATTAGTGACTACTCAAAAGCATTTGTTTTAAGAAATTCTCAGTTAAAATATTTCTATAAAACTAAAAATTAAATTCGCAGAAAGAAACAGGAAAGTTGGCGAAGCTTTTTTTTTTTTTTTTTTTTTTTTGACAGTTCAAATCAGATTGATATTTACAAGTTTTTCTGCTTCGGGGAGGCTTGTGTTTTAATTGAAATTAAAGGCACATGGTGAGGAATCGGGGAGGTTACCGAGGGAGAGGCAAAAGTGCCTTCAGTCTGTATAAAACCAATAAAGCTGCATCGGATAGGGGTCGCGAGCACATAAACACGTCTAAAAGGTGGACGACACTTACAATACACAGCTGCCCTCTACTCATTTAAAGCGTTGTCCCCTTCGAGACCTCCCCCCCCCCTGCTCCTTCTGTAGCGCCGATTAGGACAAGTGTCAGAAAAGAAAAGACCGATACAAATGGGTTACGACATTAATTCTCCCGGTATCTCTAATCACCAGGACCGGGGATGTCGCCCTGACACGTCACCCTTTCAGTCTTGTAATCCTAAATCTACCGTGTCCCGGTAGCGGCAGGCGATCGAGCAGAGAGCGCGTGGATTTTATCATATCGCCCGCCAGCCAATGAGTTTTGATAAAAAGCGAGATACCTGTAATAAAAGTGCGGCGGGCACGGAGAAGCGAGACTCGGATCACAGCGAGCAACCGTCGTTCTCCGGCGAGTGAAGCATGCAGCGAGCAAGGGACTGCCAAGAGTGCCTCTAATAACATTCAATCACGGCGAGTTAGTTTAATTTTGAGGTAATTGCTTCGACTACAGCCATAAATAACCGCGTCTGATAAGGCCCAGTAGAATTAACAGATTCTGGGGTAATAAGCTCCCTCTATGCACCCAGCCAAGCTGGGATGGTGGTGAAGGGCTTAGAGCACTTGACTTTAAGGTAGAGTGCGCCAAAGACAACAGAGGGGGTGGAATTTATCATGTTTACGGCCATTACCCCAGCATCAACGGGTTTAAGTCGGGGAGAAGTGATTCACCCCAGCACGGAGACACTGGTTTCAATGGCTTTCTGCCCGAAACAATGACTTTATCTTGCCGTGCGCTGCTGTTCTTTTGTCCCCTCATTTGTCTCCCATCATGCAATCCGAGGGAGCTAATTCAACTTGATCTCCGAAGATCCCAATGTCTTGCGTCTCCCTCTCTCTTCACCCATTCCCCTTAGACTTCAGATACACATCATAGTATGGCGCAGGGGGTGTCGACTTGCCACGCTTCTCCCCGGAACAACCCCGTAATCCCGGGAATTAAGTGATCTGCTTACTGGTGCCGAAGCTGATACTGAAACCGTGAGAGCCTTTCCTGAAGAAATCAGTCTTGAAGAAAAAGCTTCCTTGTCCGTGACTTTGATAGGCGCACTTTTAACTTTGGAACATACTCTCCTCGTTTGAACCCGATTAACGGAAACGGGGTAGGTGGACGACACTTCTGCATTTAATCTGCTTCCAAGAAAACAAGGCTATACGGTGGTGGAAGCTCATTGAGTCCGTTAGAACGTGACATCACGAGTTGGGCATACCACAGTGCGACCGGTGTCATTCGTGCGATTCTGTTCTAGTTGAGTTCGTAGCTGCTCGATGCAGAACAATCTCTTACCAACAGGTTATTGTCAAAGTTCGTCTAATTCCTGATTCAGCAGTTCGACAAGTAGAGATCTGGGTGATGAAAAACAGGTAGATAAAACGCTGCAGTGACTGTTCAGTGAAATGAAGGTTCTGAGACTCACACTTGCGCCCGTTCAGTCGATGAGTGATCATCCAAAGATCAAACTCTAATTAGGTGGTGGATATGATTGAATAGTTACCCTTATCCCGTCAGACACCATAGCTTCTCTGAAGAACAAACGACCAACCAGCGCAGCAATCTGGAGTTATTCACCATACTTATTCTCCAGCTGTACTCTATGTTGCGACAGTTAATCTCTTCCTTCCTTTTTATTTTAAATAAACTAAGATTTTCTACAAAAAATTGTTGAGGAAAAACAAGTAGCAAATTACAGAGAGTTACAAGATTCCAAATATGAGTAATTTCACCATACTGACAGGGAAATATCATATAACATATATCCAATTGGATACATATTTAAAGAAGTTAGACCTCGTCCCACTGATGAACTACTCATTTTCTTAATACACACTAGCACCACCTATGAAATCATTTCAGGTGATTTATTGAGTGCAATGAAAAGTCATGAAAGTGAGGTGTCATATTTAGGGTGTTTTTCTGTATGCTTCGTGCTCCGGATGGATGTGGGAAAATGCAGTGTTCTTGCTTTTCCACTGGAAAAATAAATGCATTGAAAATTTTCTGCAAAATCGTGGGAACAACATCGAGCAGGTGGAGTGCACGGCAGATGGCTTCGTTCTCTTAATATACTGTAGAAGTGGACCTCCCTCTAGGGCCGTCGTGAACTTGACGAATGGGTTGAACCACTCGATGTCAGGACAGTTCACCTTGCTGCTGTACTTGGTCTAATGGGTTGTCATGCGGCTCAAGACTTGTTATTATTGGAAGAAAAGAAAGAAAGAAACTTTTTTTCTTTTTGATGAATAGCAATCACGGTGTACGTAATGTGAGCCTTTGTTTATGTTCTAAAGCTGCTGTGAAGTCTCACTGTTTTTGCGTCGCTTCTAGCATTTAAGATTCCCTACCACCTGCCGTTAAATAATGAGATTTTCCAATTTCAGAAAAGTACTGGACCACTACGTAGGTATTTAAACAGTAAACAAGTATAGTATTTAATGAATTACATGCATTGCATAAATTACTGAACACCAAAACAAGAAATCGTATTAGAGTAAATGATTGTCTTCTAAAATAAAAACACTGCTTCGTTTTAAATCATATAACGTCTTAAAAATCATAAAAAAAGAATTCATAAGGTGTCCAAGGAATGTGATCTCTACAAACATTTAGAAAGGCGTCCTTGAATGTGCACACATCTCTGGAAAAAAAGGAGAAGCACCACATCATCTTGACATATGCACGGTGGAGTGCATCGTCTTATAATGTGTAATTGGGGTATCAAATACCATTGTGACATGCTGAATAGGAAACGCCCTTCATCGATTGTTCTATGAAGATGAAACATCCATACATCTTCGTGTTACTAATTACACAACTCTAGATGAATTCCTTCATTTTTCACTACAATGACTGTAACGAGATTTCGGTTTTCATATTACCAAAACTTTCTTTAGTTTACTCAAAGGACATCTTATGTCTAATAAATGCACATGGTTTGGAACTAGATTTTATATTTTGAGGAAAGATGAAAGGCACTGAGACTAATACCTGGGGAATTCAGTGAATAGTACGTTGAACACAGTTCAAGAATCTACAGGTTTCCAACTCTAGCTACTACAAAGTATTACGCACTGCCATGCAACATCCTTTGGGATCAACTCAGACACGCTGCACGCCACCTGTTAAAAGTACTGGGAGTTGATATTGGTGGATTGATAATGTAATTCACGCGTACGGTCATGATCACAGTGGAAGACATTCATCCATTGATATTCCATCCATCCATCCATCCATCTCCTTCATGTGTTTTACGAAGAATACGCCAACACTCCGTAACATTTCCTCACACGATTTTGATCCGCGATCACTGCTCGTGGCTTGTAAGTATTCTTCGATGACGTCAAGACTTCCCCAAACCACACCGCCGCTTGCATTAACTAGATTGCAATGCAGTACTTCTGCTAAAGCAAGTGTTGTTTCCTGCTGAGAGCGCAGGTGACCTCAGTCTGTGCTCTACTGCAGATACACTGAAACGTTGCCACTACTTTCTTCACGGCCCTTGTACTGTGGTTCTTTTTGGAGAAAGGAGCAAAATAAGTATATGAAATTTCTTCAGAGATATTCTCCCTAATCAATGAGGGAATAAAACTTGCTTTTATTCTTCGTCTCAATTAAAGGGCCTTATCCTTGGTTTTTTTCACGCGTGTTGGTTCTCCTTTTACTCTAAAGTTTATTTTTATTTCTTTTTAAATTACACTTTGGTAACTGAGCGCTTATATACGAGGTAAGGAACTGTGGCTAGGGATGTCTTTTTATCAAACTCCAGGTTTTAAAGATTTCACTATTTCGTCTAACATTTACACACTTTACAGCATTGCATCTGTTACTGAATACATTTCCGGGGATTATTCCCGGTAATCGCGTGTATGTCAGGAATAATATCCGGTTAGAAGTCGCTTTGATATCATACTGCACATTATCAGTTGAATCAACCTTCATCTCGCAAACTTCGCGTTGCTGTATTATTAACTATATTTCTGAATGATTGACCTTCTCCCCTCCCACCCACGCACTTACACCATACCTACCTTAACTGGACTGATTAGGGGTGAAGTGACAGAGTAGACAAAGAGAAAATTGCGTGCAAATCGCATTTGGAAAACAACACGCTCTTGAAAGAACTTATCTGTTAAGTATTTCCGTGATTTCGCTTGTGGAATCCAAGGCACGGTCAAGTTCCATATTTGTTTCTTCTTAAGAGAGTTTTTTGTCCCCCCCCCCACCATACTGTCTGGTTTCACTGGGTATAATACATTCTGGAGTCTAGTACATAAGTCGCCAAGGCTCTTAGTTTTCGGAACGTTGTCTCGATATTATAAGAAATAACATCCAATAATTCAGCCTACAGATGAATCTACGCACCCACACATTGGAAGTGGGGGGACAAATATTCTCCCTTTCTTCGCCCTCTCAGTTAGATAATGATAATTTACTTATGCCCCAGACAGGGAACCGTGAAAATCCAATCTTTCCCACCATTTCCAGCAATAGCAGGTTTGTTTTTCAAATCTTCACTTCTTCCATTAAGAAACTCTGCAATAGCACGTAACCGAAGCAGTTTTGCAACCGCATATTCTTGGATACACAACCTCCTGCCATCTATTGGCATTTCACCAAAACTGGAAATGTATTTATCAAAACTAGGGTTTTCTCGCACCCTCTTTTAAAAATACCAAGTTCTTCACCTAATATAGTTCCGTCTTTCATAGATTATTCTTGTTAACTCTGAAGAATTATAAATCAAAATAGTATTGATTTACTGTAGACGCAACTTTGCCTAAAATTTTATATTTATTCAAACTGCAGGCGTAACTATTTTTGTAAATAAACATAAAATTTTTGGCAAACACTATTACGTCTACAATAAATTCTTATTTTAATTTATAATTCTTCAAATTTCGCGAACTTCCCCCTGCCCTTAAGGGGGAAGTTTTTTTCAGCAAATCTCCTGTCATGGTTAAATAAAATCTGAAGGGAGAAAGGAGCCACCCTCTCCCGGGCGAGGGTAGTTCCTTTAACATTTCTTGAAAGTTCAAAGCACCCAAAAACGGGTGCGTTGAAGATTCAAGAAATTGCGTGTATGGGTCTGCGTCCCCCCCCCCCATGTTCTAGGTCGGTTTGGGGTTGTGAGGGGAAACCGGAGTACCCGGAGGAAACCTCACTCCACGGCCTGAGACCGACTAACTCAGCACCGAGTGAAAGTAGGCAGGAAAAACTTCCTAAATGCCACCGACGGGATTCGAACCCGGGTCTTCCAACTCGGTGGAAAAGCACGCTACACTCGTGCCACCGTGGACCGCGTGAGTGCTGCCTGGTATTCAGCTTATATCCCGAAGCTACAGGAGATTACGAAGAAAGCTGAAAATCGCCCCTCCAACTAAGAATACCCGAGATGTTTTCTTTAGCGCGATTAACTCAATCTTCTTATTACTAAATTCATGATCTCAGGTAGAAAGTTTCGAAGATTTTGACATTTATTCGAGAATTTTCACATCATGGGTATTGTTGAAAGTTGTCTCAGTGACTTTAATAAGTAACACTGCTAAGGGATTGGCCGTGTTATTAAAGCCTTTGAAAAGTATTCAAAACAGAGATTACTTAGCTTTATCATACTGAGAATTTAATCTTTTTTTATCGATAAAAAATTAAGACCTACATTTTCAATATTACAGCAGAATCCTTCCTTTGTAAAAAGCTGTTTCCTTGCTGGGCAAGCGAAAAAAACTTGTTTTCTCTCCTTGTAAGCTCGTTCTGGCTGCTAACTTTACACGCCTAAAAAATAGTCAGCAGCTAAAATTTGTTCAAGATAATTAAGTGTCTCTATGATAACAAAATAACTCCCCTCTGGTTTTATTGAATTGCAAAACAGTTTTATTACTCTAATTGGAAAAACAAAAACCGAGGTGATGAAGTGAATTAAAGCGGGGGGGGGACTATTGTGGGTGTAAATTTAGAACATTAATGTATCGATAGACTTTCTTGGATTTTAAGTATTTTGATATCAAATATTTGCTACAACATCCTTTCAAATTAAACGATTAAGCTGTGCTTTAACATCAGCAAGTTTGGTGGGTTGCATAATGCAGTCTGTCCACGAGGTGTTTGACATTAAATCAGTTTTATTAATCATTTTGATCCACTCGTTGAACAACTTGCTGACAAGAGGTGGGTGTGCTGTGTCGTTTTTATGTGAAATATGGCAGCTCTCTCTCTCTCTCTTTTTTTTTTTTTAGAAATCTGCGAAGATTGGCTCTATCACAATGCTGGGATTCAATGTCCAGTTCACGCTGTCCAGTTATTGACCAATGCATTTCACTCAGCACGATTGGGGAGAACTTGAATCCTTCGTGGTATAAGTTTGATCTTTCTGTGAAAGCGAAAGTGATCCAATTGGTCAATTGGCCCAAATTCATTCTCCTTAACTGCCAATCTTCACCTCCGTGTAATGATTATTAGGGAATGTTTTGTAAACCAGTACGTTGGCAGAGCGCACGTGACGGCTGGAATAAAATAAAGATGTTCTAACTTATTCACCTCGAGAATATTGCGACGTTGATGTCATATTTCTGAGAAGCACAGTTTGTGTGCCCACCCAATCACATAAAGGTAGGGTGGATAGTGCACATCGTAGATAAGAAGTGAGAAGAAAACGGAGATTACGAAACACATGCGCATTGCTTCGTTAAAATTCTATTTGTTTCTATAGCGAGTTTAGTTGGGGGGAGGCTGCACGCGGCTGGAGGCTGTTACGCCTTTAGAGGAAAGCCCATAGGAGCCTCACAATGAAAAGGAACTGTAATAAGAAAGCTACACGAAGAAACTTGTGTTGCTGCCGTTATTCAACCCTTGACTGAGACGTCGTAATGAGCGGGCAGGGAGTAGAAAGTAGAAGGACATCGCGAAATAAGATAAACACCATTACCCATGAGTGCGAGGATATATTTGTGGCGAATTTTTACCGCGCATCATGTAATATTAATTTCTGCCTTTGCCGAGTGCTGTCCACCTCTCTTTTAACAACTCGCGTCTCCATAATTCTCGCCGCATCTCGTGCCGCCGCGTCCAAGACAAGTTTCATTAATGGAGGAACGTCTCTTAGGAACGCAGAACACACGCAAAAAGAAAAAAGACAAACTTCTTCTTTCTCCTCGGCCATTTCCGAGTAGTTCCTTCTGTTCCTTGAAAAATTCATGCACTTTCCCCGTACAACTGTGGTGCACTTTACGCCTCCATTTTTAACACTGTTCATCTGTCCATGCCATCCCGGGGCTGTTCATTGGAACTCGGGAGCGCGTGGAGTCGTCCCGCCGCTTATCTGCCTTCTCCTGGAAATAGCGGCACTAATTTCCTGCGTGGTTTGAGAAAACCCCAAGAACAACACTCCTTGATAGAGGTGCATCGGCTCGTCAATTGCGACCTCCCGCCATTTGCATACATATCCGACTCCGCCACTTGTGGCACTTTCCGCCGCTCGCACGAGACGCCTGCGATTTCTCAGGTACGAGGGAACCGAGGGCTAATTCACTTAGCGCGAAGCCAAGGTGCCGTCTGCTTTGCGTTCCACGGTCGCCCCGGACTTCCTAATTCAATTACGTCTCTGCGAGCACCGTTAGACAGTTTTTTGGCGGAGTGGGGATTATAGCGGCATACGGGCCGTCGTTTGACCCCCGTGCTTTATCTTTGCCAACGAGATCCGGACATCATCATACCGCGCATTCGGCGTAACTTGTCCAATTCCATCCGAATGTTGGCGCTGCTCTCCCTCTCGCGCTCCTGTTCCCGTGAGAGTTTAGCGAAACACAAATAGCCATCTGTATTTGAGAAGGTGATTTAGATGTCACTGAATATCAGTGTGCGAATTCCCGTCTCCCTCGTATGGAAATACATTCATAACGAAAGAAAGAGACGAAGATAAAAGAAAAGGCGGGCAAATAAATAGGCAGGGGCACGCGGAGAGAAATAAAGAAAAATAACGAAGCGAGGGGAATTGAACTTAAGGAAATACACGCGAGAAAAAGTTAAAACAGAGAGGCTCGAGGAAGAGAGGAAAGACGCTTGGAGAACAAGAGAGGAAAGAGGAAAGTTAAAAGATGTAATTATTTAATAAATCTAAAGATTAAGACATTTTTCCTCTTCTACGAGAAAAGGGCATCGTCATATTGGAGCGTGAGTTGAATGTTCTGCATTTAAATAATGAAAATTACGCAAAGGAAAAAATAATAATAAATCCAGAATAATGGATTTTCTACGCACGTATTCAAAATTTCAGCAAAACAAACGCATTGGCCCTCCAGAGTAGCACGATGGATATAATCACCGCCCTCTCGCACCACGTTGAAAAGTCTGAAATGGAATCCCAAGCTCAAACGCAAGAATTTTTTTTGACAGCTTGGCCTAAGTTGACTAGTTTTGTGGTTTAATTCGTCCAGCAAACTGACCAAAGAGTACACACAATTAAATCACAATGCACTGACGCCTCATAACCTTAATTTTTTGCGCTTAACTCGTATGTAACCAGACCATCGCAATGATAAAAGCTGTAAACAGTCGAAAGCATCCGCCGTTTCACAGCACGTTCTCATCTAAGTATCCGTGTCCGCATACTAGCACGGTGGTTATGATGACTGTCCTCTCCACGCCGGGTTCCAACCTCACCAATGACGCGAGGAACTTTTATGGGCTTCTTTCGCAATGTGGCTGAATACATTCTGTCTCAGACGAGGACAGCAAATGTTTTTCCCTCCGAAAACTAGGGTTTTTCCAGGTGGCTGTGGAAAAAGCTGCTAAGTGTGTACCCTCGTCATGGTATTACCGCGATGAAATCAGTTAGCAACATATGGCACAATAAACAGATCACAATCTACCCATCCACACATAGAACAGTCTGCAACGACCAGTATCTTATAGGTCGGTTTGACACGGGGGAAAATAACAAGCTTGCATTACTGTGGGTGGCCTCCATCAACCCAGAAATGCGCGGAGACCTAGGCTGCGTGTCCAGTTGACGCTAGTTAAAGGAAGCGGTGGACCCTTTTAGAATGAGCCATAGATCTGATCACAGATCAATTCAGGTGGACGTTCTGGGTAGGTGTCATTTTCTATGAATGTATGGGTTTTTATCTCATCATGGTGGGTTTCCAATTTAAATTGGATACTGGGATTGAGATTGACGATGGTCGGCAATGAGACTCCTCATTAAACTGTTTAGTGGGAATAACGGGTTTGAGCGAATGGGCTACCCTTTAAGTTGGTCGAACCATAGAGAAAGTATGGTATGATATGCTGCATCATACACCCCACTACTTCCTACAAACAGGATTTAGAATTCGATTGCCGATTATGATGGATGCGATAATATTGATACGGTTGTCACGAGTATGTGGAGCCAGTGCAAGGCATGCATACCCGATAGAAGGAAGGGGTGGAGGTGGGTTCAGAACTATCATTTCCTATATTATAATACTCTCATTTATCAGATTTCTTGTGTTTGCAATCCCACTCATATGATGGATTTTTCTGTTTGGTGCTCAGACTTTGAAAAGTGTTTAAGCAAGAACCACAACGAACAGAAAGAGCCAAGAAAGGTTTGGGGAACCTCGATAAATATTAAGAATTAACAACGCGTAATTTTCTTAAAGTATAGATGTAATGAGTCGGTTGATGCCAGCAGGTGGCGCTCGAACGCCAAGTCTGAGATATTTCTATCTTTAGGTTTGTTATACTTTCGCTTCCCGTTGGTTGTTAGTGCGCCTACTTCGGCCACTGCAGATACGCGCGCAAAATACATCGAATTCAGCCTTTCTCATCTCGCAAATTGCTTCGGTTTCATTCGTACTGGGGAGCTTTCAGTGCAGCGCTTATGATTTCAAATTGGCGACACAGAGAACGAAAGTTGCTGATATTACTGATGATCGGAGTTTTGTTTAGCATATTCGTTTTTGCCAAACGATCAGTCCCATCCCCTGTGGAACCAATCGCTTCATAAACTTATCACCTCCTTCCACCATAAAGTCGAAATTAAACATTTGGGCTTCCTTAACGATCTTCACTCTGAGAAAGGAGTGAGTGAGAGAAAGTTTATTGATGTTGGTCCCGTTCTTTATATTTCTGGTGTTACTTTTAGGGTCTTTTCCCCCTTCTAATGATTGGAAAATGTAATTTTAACTTCTTTCAAAGTTAGGTGTGCACTTCTTGCACAAAGACGGCAGTGGCGGTAATGACATTAAAATAGCCGTCGGGCGGGAACTTTTCGTTCAGGCTTCGCTTCCTCTAACTACTCTTTAATTGCCTTTCATTTCCATTTTGGGCTATTTTAGCCACTTTTGCGCCTCCTCTCGCGTTCTTTCACTCTTTGAGGATTCCATGTAAACATATGCAGGAAATGCGGATAATAACAACAAGAAGGAACTTCGCCTTTCCGGATAACTTCAAGGACAAGCGACGTAAATTCGTTGGGTTGAGCACCGGGTTTTGCTTATGATGCAATGCTTTCGGAACTGATCATCAAACCTGCTGGCAGCCTGTTTGCTATAAACATCATTAACGCGATCCTGCAATTGCCCGTAATGCCAGCCCTATTAATCCGATAACAAAAAGTTGCGTTGAATTCATCCGCATTGATGAATACACGTGCTGTCCAGTTGTATCTCCAAGCTTGAGTGGTTGTAATTACTCTCGCATGGAAAAGAAGCTCTAGTGACACGTGATCTTTTTTTGGACTCTGTTCATACCGTGGCCATGTAAGTCGGTCTCCAGCACGGATTAATGATTTTTCCTTCCCCAAAGCTCTAGTTTTTCATCCCGAAAACTGACCATCGAATACAAACAGTTCACAGAAACAAAGACAATTAGCATATTAGTTTTAATCAGCGTCCTCCCGCACACCGGGTTATAAAGCCAAGGGTTCGAATCCTGTCAATGATTCTAAGCGATGGAATAAGTCGGTCTCAGAGGAGAATAAAATAGGATTCCCCTGGCTCGGAAATTCGAAGTTGTCGTCCAGTAAAATAGACAAACCGACCAGAGGACACATGCAATTTTTAAACATAATGAACGTAGGTAGATGAGGCAATTCTTTGGGTGATCCCATTAAGAGAGTGTTTTACCAGTTTGCTGGATGAAACCCACACAACCTTGGCGCCAGACCGGTTAGCTTGCTCACCCTGTAAAAAATGCCCATAAATATTCCTAGCATCATTGAAGGGATTCGAACCAAGACACTTTCCACCCAGTGTGGAGAAGTCGGTGATTTTATCCACTGGCTACACGCCAGAGCTTACATCTATATATATGTATAAACTCGTTTTTCTGGTTGAATGTTGAGAGAGTCAAGCCACAATGAATACCAGAATAAAGAAACACTTTTCTATTTGAAATCAGACCCACATCCGCAGTGAGAACTCTTTAATAATGGAATTCCTATAATATAATTAAAACAAATGGGGAATGATAATTTTTAACATCTTAACTTCATATTATTTGTGAAAGAATATGACTATAAAAAGTATTCTAATTTTGTCTTTAGAATCATCTAAATGAAAAAGTAATTAACATATTGAAATTATTCCTGAGGTTCCTTTTATTCAAGGATTAAAAACAATGCAAAATACTCTTTTTAAGCCCGAATAATAATTAAAAAGTTGTATTTATGTTGATCCCCTCGAAATGTAGGCTTATCAGTCCGATTGGGTTCATTTATTTTTCACTGTTGAAATAATTCGCAGTATTTATGGGGCCCTGTGCACCTAGAAGATTCGGTAATTAGAGAAGATACTGGACATGAGTTCGTTGCTAATTAGTAAGTCAAATTCATTTGGTTGTGTATGGAAACCAATAGCAGACTGCTGATTTCTAATAGTATGTATTGACTACATCTGAGACGCTCGTATAAAAACACTGGCGCTTCCTGTACTTGGAGTGTTGGGTAACCTGCTGGAGAATTCATTAGCGTACAACTTCTTTCTGAAGCCACCCAGGGAGCGGTGTTCTTCTTCCTCCACAAATCAGACAATCCGAACGATCTCCCACATATTACCGGAAACTGTGGTTCGGTGAAGAAATCTCCACCATCGTGGCGAGATGGCATGCATGCATGCGACAAGGGGGCATCTAACTGATGTTAAACTTCCTGCCGTAAATCTTCCCTGGTGAACGAACGCCCCGTCGATGTACGGGTGCAGTTAGTGAAGCCGCATGCCGGTGAATCTTCAAGCTTTCTCTCATCGGCCGTCCATCACGAAAGCAAACACAACAGTGGCTGGCCTGTTTGTCTCCTTCGCTCACGTTCTAATAATCAGCACGGGCATGTCCCCGCGCATTTTAGGACTTAATTAATTGATCCGCGAAAGAGGTGAGGAGGGCGGATGCAAATGAGCCGATTTTTTTTTCCATCTTTTCGAGGGCCCGACCTTCTAAGTACACTGTCAATGGATCTGTTTGTTGACACTAACTTTTACTCGCAGACTCAACGAGCGCACGTGGGGAAGGTTACATTTCGTATGACAAAAGGCCTATCCCGGGCAAACAAACGACAGTCGGCAAAGCCTGGTGTAATAAAGAGTTTTTCCTGCACAGGTCCTAATTACATTAATGCATGCACACGTGCTGAAAAACATAAATGACACACCCAAGAATTTATAGCGATGAGCCAACAAAAACTTTTTTTTTTCTTCGGAGTTGAATTCCAAGTTAGTCCCAGGCTGATATAAAATCTTGCGCTGACAGTAGATTTATACTTAAAGCTTTTACATCCCCGAGTGCCTGTCTCACCCTGCGTGGCTTTATTTCTTCAGGGTCCTTTCGTTACAGCGATGTGATGGCAATTAAAACAGTTAATTCGTTATCCCATTTGCTGGAACTCGATTTAATATTAAGATTACTTATAAACCAGCAACACGGATTAATACATTTCAAACATAAATAATAAACGTTCAGTTTATATTTGGGGACGGCTACGTAAGATTCAAGGAGTTATCCTGGAAGAGCTGAAATAATTTTGAAGTGCAATCACTAACTTACCCTGCTAACCACCAGAGGGATCATGTTGAGCAAGGTCTAGGAATAGGGAGAAATCTCTGAATGCCTTGCAGGAAATGTAACTTCGCTAAGACATTTTTACCCAATGACTTAAACATGATAGAACTGGGGAACTCTATTTCCGAAGGCTGGTAAAATTCTAAGTAATGTTTCCAGGGCCTGCTTTCTATGATTGGTTACAAGAAATATATATTAATTAAATATCTAACACAATGTTTCTAACCATTTCGAATAGCGCATAATATATTTTCTTAATTTTTGTTGTGAGGCACTAGTGTCAGAATTAGCTATTGTACACAGGGCCGGCCACTGGGATGTAATGCCAAAGTCTTAAGGGTGGATTGTTGATTATCTATTTATGTTTATATACAAAAGTTAAGTGTTTGTGCTTGATGGAATCCTAATATTTTGTGGATAAGCATATTGACTTTTAAAAGAAATGTTCATTCTATTTTCATTGATCATCGCTACCCAAAATCTAGGGGCGGGCCTTGCTTGAGAGATTGGAGAACAGATTGGCACACAACCTTATCTTGTTTATCTATTTGTTTCCCGCATTCCCGTATGTTTTCGATCAGATCCGAACTAAATTTACAGTACGTGCGCGGGTAAGAACAACCAGGGCATGCAGTACGATCCTGTAAAGGTCGCGTCCTAGCAGAACAGGGATGTTCAGCAGTGAGACCAGTGGTCAGGCGTTTTATGAAACAACAAAAATTAGCAGTGAAATCAAAACAGGAATAACTTCTTTTTATTATTAGTAATAATTTACTTCATCTTCAAAAGTCACGGGAATTTAATGAGCTGCCAAGAGACCACAAACTTGCAAAATAACACATTCCTAGAAATTAAGACTCTTTATCTGTACTGATTTCAGTTAGTCGGTCTTAGACGAGGGTAGCATGGTTTTTCCTCAGGGAAACTAGGGTTTTTCATCTAGCAAACAGCAAATCAACCAAGGAAAATACGTAATTTTCAGACATATTGTATACGGCTCAATATGGCCTAAGTTTCTAAAACCCAACAACACTGTACTGATTTCAGTCTTCTGGACTACATACGAACCATACAGAATAAAGAAGAGTTTGCATTTCTCCGAAGCTTAATTTACCACAAAATTTCCTCTGCTCTGACGGAAGAACTTTTTTCGCATTGTGTATTAGGATAGCTAACACGAACAAATTACGAAATATGTATAACGAATTTGAGGGAGTGCACTGGATCCTAATCGATAGCTCCTAGTTACTTGAGTCACTCCGTTAATTACCCATCCATTCTCTTTTTTTAAATCTGAAATAAAATCACCGAAAAGCATATTTTTTTTTATTGTTTTCAATCCAATATTTAAATAATAAAAATCTGAAAGTTACCAGTCACTTTTTAATGAACTAACGTTAAATGTCTTTAAATTTTTGAGGTTGTCAACGTTTTGAAGCAAATTCAATTTGTACGATTTCTGTTCATCGACCAAGGAAGTGGCTACTGAGGAAATCATGAACTGTCTTGCTCTAGGCCGAAAACCTATCCGATTGGACGTTCACTTCTACTTGTGGGATTTAACGATCGCTTCACCAAACATAGGCACAACATCAGAGAATAATTATTGTCCATATATGCAGTTTCCCCCCAAAGTCCTTGTGGGTAGCACAGTTGGTAATAAATAAATAAATAAATAAATAAATTTTCAATTTATACTCCAGGACGACCAAACGGTCAGAGGAGTTCACAAGATAGACAGAATACAAGAAACAGCACCGTATTCAGCAGTCACGGGCTTGAACCCCGGTCACTCAAGGCACGTGTACTTATGCACCCGCGCGCTGGACCACTAGGCTACGGCGGCCTTTAGGATCGCTGCCTTCCCCACACCGGGTTTAAAAAACCTGAGTTCGAGTCCTGTCGATGACGGGAGCTATTTTTGAAGGCCTTTTTCACAACGTGGCTGAGTTAGTCGGAATCAGGCGACGGTAGCATGGTTTTCGTCCAGCAAACAGAAAATCGACCACAGAACACATGCAATATGGCTTTAGTTACCGATGCTCCTAAAACCCAGTTACAACAACTTCTTCCCCCATCTGCCTTTGAGTTGTTACTTTCGCCTGCTCAGACATTCAGAATGCCTTAAATTTAACCAAGCGTAAGTTAAACATTCTTAAAATGTGTAAAATAGCCTTTGAGAAGAGAACATGCAGCTGGCAGTCTCGGTCACAGCCATAGTATTTATTTTTGTTACCAGGAATATCCCCTGACTCCAGTATTCACAACTGCCTTCGAATGAATGTTTTTTTTTTGTCCATTACTGTGAATATAATATCGGTGTCAATACACCATAGTCTACCTATATCGTTTAGATTTTATCTCATATTGTGGCTACTTTCACAACGAGATACCCGGTATTGCACTACTTCGAATAAATAACGCTTCTCTAGGAGAGGGGACTACTGTTATTTATTCTCAGTGGGTACCACCATCCAGACGCGTTTCGGAGCTTGTTGGCTCACTCATCAGTGGGCCGGCAGGTACTCTAATAATGCAGACATGCCATCACGGTTGCGAAGTTAGACTTCAAAATATAACTAGAGTATATACTCTTCGGATTTGCTCAATGTATATTTTGTTTTTAAATTGCATATTCCCTTTAAAGTCGGTGTTACTCTAGTTAAATTTTATCAAGATAAACTCATTTTGCTAACCTAACATTCAGCTCTTAGTGACAACCGATTATTATGAAATAAAATAGGTCTATTTTCAGATGGCCGCGTCTAATTGCGTTGCTCATATATTTTTGTTCGTGGATAAATTAACTGCATTGGAACCATCTCGATATTTAAGGGCATTTTTTATTTTTCTTACAAGATAAAATATTATCTTGATAATCACGAAATATCTGTTGAGAGGCCACCTGGATCCTTAGGCTCTACGTGTTCTGGACTCCCTGGTGTTTGTCTTCCCCCAATTTTGCTCACCCTCTCTCCGCTGCTGAAAGGGGTTTTCATCACTATATAGACAGCCCCGGGTCAGTGGTCCAGTCACGTCTTTCTGTGCCTAAGCAGATGACATAGCATTGAGAAAGCCTATCAACAACTACGCCATCCATTTCCACCAAAGCAATCGCTTGTCTACAAGGATCCCCTTGGCTACAGTCTACTTACACATATTTTGATGCGGTAAGACAAAATCTTTTTTCCTGTTATCTTTTTTCCATTTGAGAAATATCTTGGTGAAACCTTTCACCGTGTTCATCGGAGATCGCTCCCAAGTTTTCAGGAAAAAAGTGTAAATGGGAATGTAGAAATGAAGCTTTAACGACATGTTGCATCTCAATTCTCTGTACACTAAAATTAACGCATCCACAATTTCACTGTAATTTTGTGATTTCTCATTGCCTAAAAAAATTCCGGCAAACATTTCGAATGTCTTCCAGGCTCTTATTTCTGTAGCATTTAATATTTTATTTATTTATTATTTTTTTTTTGATTTGGTAGTTGTTGGCGCATCGGCTTCTGTGGCCATAATGCACCTCCCAAGGTTTTTGCAGTACTTTGATCCAAGCCCGAGGCGGCAATCGAACCCGCGGCCTTTGGGTTGCCGGGCAGGTACTTTACCCACTCGGCTAGCCCGGTCGGCAAATATTTTATTGAATTTCTCATCTTGGAACAGCAGTTCGATTTGAGGACACACAAAAATTCCCTCTTTTATTTTGACATTACTGATTCGAAGGAACTTTTGCCTTCAACAGAAAAAATCATTCTTTTTTTTGTCCATCGCGTTCACAAATATTTTTATCAAAACTAGCTTGATGTGCAATGGAAATTTTTGACCTTTTTTCGCTCTCTGCAAAACTTCAGGGTGATTCTTGTAGATTTGCGTTACCGAATTCAAATATGGCAACCATCCACCAAAGGAGGATGTACTACATTTTTCTGGACTGGTATAATTTCTGAACGCTCTGGCTATTTTTTTACCCCGTAGTCGCAATCCTTCTTTCGGCTGTCCCACTCGCATAACAAGCAGTAGTATTTAGTGTATCCAACTTGCAACCCAGTCAGCAAAGAGTTTTTTTATATCTGTGTCGAACTAAAAGTTACCACTTTTATGTCGGCACACATCCATTTATATCCTTGATAGCATATTTTTTGCAAAAGAAGTTCTTGTACGTTTCCTTCATGTGAACTGCATGGGCCAATATTATAGATGGATACTTATTTCCATTAAGCAGTAAAGCTTCTTTCAACCTGACCTTGTATGAATCAACGAAAAGCCTCCACTGCGGGGACCTATTCCAGATGTAAAAAACAACTTCCACTAATTCCTGGAAATTGTTACAACAAACCAAAGCACCTCCACGGAGCAATAGGTCGTTATTTTAGATTGCCTCTTCCTATAAAAAGACACCTTGACACCCTTTCAGGAAGATTCCACTGGTGAAGCTATGATCCTAGTAATTGAGCCTTCGTTTTGGAGAAGTCTAAATCGTCAATTCTGCCAGAGTGAATAGATGCAGCTTTGCAGTATCAAGAGTTAAAATGTCTGTACTGGATCTGTACTCGTTCTGGGTTCTGAATCTTCTGGAGACTCCTTTTCCAATCCTAAATCAGAGTCAAATCCATAAGTTGACATGGTGGGCTTGGCACTGGTATTGTATCATTGTGAGGAACCGGCCGTAGAGCATAGGATATGTTGGGACACTACTTTATGCTTGGATTTTCCAGAAAAACCAGAAATATTAATCATGCAGTAACAATCGTTTATGTGGTCTAATCCACCATATCACCGGAACAGCAAAAGGCATCGATTTATGACTACCTCTTAGCCAGCCTGTTAATGCCCTTGAACATGAGCAATAGAAATTTATCTCTGACCTTGCATCCAAAATAGAGTTCATAGGTTTTTCTCACAAGTTGTGACATTGTCTTCCGCTGCGATTTTAATACCACCTCTCCGAAAACGTAGCAGAAGCTAGCAGGCTTATTTCGGCAACAACGCGACATATTTCATGTACAGTTGAGATACATGAGAACACAAACTAAGAAATTGTAGATTTTTATTTCTAATTTAAACATAGTTCACGATTTACACCACCAATGCACCAACACTTGTTTACAACCACTAATTCACTTGTTCACAACTCGCTCTCTGAAACACATTGAAATACGAAAATGCTTGTTTAGTGAAGAACCCACTAGTATATACACCGGGAGAGAATTTTCTAGAATGCTCACAATGTTTCTAGACAACTCAATCGAAAGTCCTAGAACCCTTCAGAAACACCTCGACTGCAACGTAAAAAACGTTAATCGTTTGTGTGTTACTGTCCTACCTCCCATGTGTCAGCGATTTTTTTAAAATTTAAATAATATTAATTGATTTATAAACTTAATTATATCTTTTTAAAAATATATATTACCAATAAAATTAATTATTTTTCATTTCTGTGCACTGAGCGCAAAAAGATCGTTTTAAAACGTTGATTGTAGAATCTGATTGTTTATCAAGAATTTTCGCTGCTAATAAACATTTAAATGATTGTTAAAATTGTGCAATAACAAACATTATTATAATTGTTAAAATTTACTGTCTTTGCACCCTTTGTTTCCCCTATTAACAATGAATTTTAAGTAAACAATTAGATTTACACGCGAAGAGTTATTTAAAAATCCATTTAGACTTCGCTCTTTGATCATAAATTTTCATTGCTGAACCAAGCAACAATATATTAGGAGCAAAAAGGAAAGACCAGAGCTTAGCTGCTGTTGAAATCACTCACTTAATCTACTGGACAACTGGATATAATCGATATTTCTACTGTTGACTTTCGATGAAATTTTCCAAACTTTAACACATTTATAAAGATATAAGCGCGGAAATGAACTCCAGAACTCGTCAGAATTCTTTGGCGATGCTTTTATCCTGTGAGGCACGTTCATTAATTACGTCTAAGAAATTATACTTCACGTTCACTTTACTGTCAGAGATTAAAGTGCGGTGCTAATGCGATTGTTGCTCTTTTGCGGATTAAGATAATAGATGATCTTCTATTTCCTCGAGATTTTTCTACCAAGGTCCTTATCGGTATTTCGCATCTAAGATGAAACATATGGCGATTATTATTATCGTCCTTTTCATTATAGAATTAAGACTAATTGTGGCAAATAGTGTTTGTTCTTTAAATTCCAGTAGGTACGCGCATTCGTGATGTCTGCACGGATTGGCTTGGATACGAGCGCCGAACAAAACAGTAGATCAAAAGTAATCCATCTGTAGAATTACTCAAAACGCATACGAACACAAATAGGGGAAAAATAAAGCAACTTGATAAAGTAAGAAAGAGAATGTTTAAGGTAAAAAATGTTGGCAGTCCTCCCTCTCCACGAACTGTAAAAATAATAGGAATGTTGCTCTTAATCGATTTAATAACAATTATTATTGAAATAGATTTCAATAGTTATTTCCTAGCTTCATTCATTCCGAAAAGGGGCTAGAAATGTGGGATGCAGTTATCCAACACTGTCCTGTCCACTCCCCTAAATTGTCCACCGTGGAAGTGGATTGTGGAAGTGTCACTTGTTACCCTTTGGAGAGTCTACTTTTGCAATGTCAGGTCAAGAAAATCAAAGCAGGCTCTTTTTATTAAACAAGGTATTCTAGATGGATGTTCTGGCAGTTATTTTAGTGATATGAGAAGTATAAGAACTGATCAAAGCTTTAGATTATATCCATCTGTTTGTTATTATCAAGTGTCTTCCTAACATCATGCTGCATTTTACGGATTTTAAGAATGCCGACATCTGGGAGGAGCTTTTAAATTTAATCAGATTTCTCACACCGATTTGAACTTTGTATTCGTGCATCTTTCGCTGAGTTAAAGCTCCAACTTTTAATTATTTTACACGGGTTTTGCCATCAATTAGGATTTTACTAGAGCATCATTAACCAGTTGTATCGAATAGCGATTACAAAGAATCACAACGCATGCGCTAATGAACAAAAAAACAACTTTCTTTTTTTTCCTTTCGATCCAGAAAGGTTTTCTTTTAAAATTAGAATCTGTAATGGCGATAAAAAGAAGGTTCTGTAGCGCAAGACCGCGTGCGTATAAGATTTTTTATTTGTTTTAGGAGGACGAGAGTTATCCCAAATGATCAATGCAGATACACGAAAGTTAAACTTGATCGCTTAATAGTTCATCGACTAATCGCCAAGGAAAACGTGTCATTAATCTGCTCTCTTTAAATACCGAAAGCCCTCATCCATTTCGTTACAGCATCTGAGCAGCTCTCCCTTCCACCCTCCCCCTCTCCGCATTTGCCTCTTTCCCATTGACGGCAGGTCAAATACATCAGCATTTGACCCCGTTAGTTTCGTCTAGATTATCATTCCTCCGCTCCCCCCGTTGTCAACGCTCGCGCTTTTTTGAAATGGAAATTACCCTAAGAGGTACTTAGCCCAAAGTGTCTTCTTAAGACCCCGCAGCTGTTGCAGCAGTAATGGCTTCAATAGCGGAAATTAGAGCGTGCTGAAATTTTCATCACACGCCGAGCGGAGGTGTGGTGATGGGGGTGTGATTGTCGTGACCGTCTTCCGCTTGTTTCTTCAGTCAGCCAAGCAAGGTAGTGACACGAAGCAACAAGACCCTGTCTGATGAGAGAGACGCTCGCCTTTCGCGAATAACCATCAAACCGAGAGCTTCCTCTTTTCGCAGGGCGATTAGCATTCTCTGTACGCATGCACTGTACGCATTTTTGTTTATTTTTTTCCACGCTTCCACTCGTATTTTCGATTCACGAAATTCTTTAAGAGCCGCATTGTTCTGTGGGTGTTCTTTCCGCTATTAGTGACTTCATGAAACAGAATCCAGTTGTACCCATTCCTTCCCCCATTTAAAATTCTTCTTCTGAGTGGCAATTCGGGGCTCTGATACTGTTTGCTTCTGTGATCGTCCGTTTATTATTATTTCTACTTAATTTGTTATTTTGTTTCATGTTTGTTGTTGGTTGAGTCCACCTTACTGAAGTCACTGGTGGACACAAATCCCAACTCTGACCGCTATTTTCAGAAAATTCCAAATTATAGGTTGTGTAAAGCGATAGGTTAGCAGAGCATGAAGACGACACAAAAAAATAACATTTAAATGCCAAATTTAAATTTACATATATAGGAACTATGATGCAAGACAATTCACTATCTCACGCACGTCATCAATTATTGCAAATATTCCTCATATGTATACGTAATTTAGGTTGATTAGCACAACCCTTCCTTTCCTTCTTCCTTATTGGTAATCTCTCTCACAGTTTATAAATTCCATCTAATGTTTGGAAGACGTGCTTCTCTTGTCTTTACAGGTTTACACATATCACTTTAGATCAGTTGTCTCTTACTTACTACAAATCACAATGTCTATCAAATCACCTATCTATAAAACACATCAAATCAATTACTATTTGCATCGCTTACTTCAGTAGTACTGAAGTAAGTGATGAAATTCTCCTTTTAAAGATTATCGAACAATATCTCAGAGTCCTGCATATAAGTTCGGGGTTCAATAAACTAGAACACACTTATGTTCCGAAATGGGCCGCTACTTTCAATTCCTTTGCACTCTGGTTTACCTCCGTCGCAGACAGGGTTCTCACATACGTTTCAGATCTTTCTGGCAGTCTGTCTCTCCTTCTGGGGCTCGTGGACGGTACACTCCTCAAGCAGATTCTCGACTCACATATCTGCACACCTGGCTCTTTCTCAACGGGCAGGACCCTAGACGCACTTGTAGATTCCTACGCATTTACTTCAGAAATATATCATGCGATTACGTTGCTAGGCATGCCGATCACCCGACTGATGGCCAACTCTACCTTTACTTTATACTTCAGAATACGTTTCCCACTCGTCGGAATTTCCAAAAGAAAAAAAAAAAACTCTCCACAACTCTCTCGTTTCTTTTTTCCCCCTTTCTCTTATATCGCACTATTTTCAAACTCCAAACTTTAAAACTCACGATTTCCACACCTCCTCCCTCCTCCTCACTACCCCTTTTTTCTTCTTCTCTCTCTATCATGACTTGTGAACTCCGAACACCAAATTCAAAACTCTTACACTAACTCGGACCCGCAACCCACGACTCCCAAACTCTCATCCGAACCCTTTTTGACTCAGCAGTTTGAACCTTCTCCCGCAAGACTTACAACCAATCCAAATACAGTATTATACTTAAACTTTCACTGCTTCCTATTTGCTAAAAAAATATACCACAACTCTCTCGTGCAACAGACCAGACCCCTCTCTTGTAATTACAGTACCTTGTTATTCTGTTTATTTCACACCCTAGCAACATAACCCTTTTATGTTTTCCGACCGCCTCTAAAAGTAGCTATTTTCGTGTTTTCTGTGTTTGCTGAAATGTCGCCAACTTACCTAAAAATCTGCTACACTGGCGCTGTTTTTCCGACACAAAAGCCAGACTGTCTTGGCTTATGTCAAGATGCCGCTTAGATAAAAGGCGCTTCTTAATTGGGTCCTATTGTTTACGCTTCTAGTAACTCTTTTCTTGCCTGTTCGCAAATTTACACTCCTTCCCTAGTAGAGGCTACTGTTTTGTTTACTGTCGATCCACCCTTTTTCCACACATCTGCATCTACAGTACAGCCATTTAATTGCTATTTTAATTCACACATTTGCAACCTCCCTATTTCTAAATCAAATATTTTCCATATTAAAAAACTTTAAAATTATTCTCACATGAATTTATTTCGGATAAATAAATATTTCCATGTGAGAATGTACTCTTACACTTGCTTGTGTTCAATGCTGGGACGTATCATTTGAATTATAGAGAAGGATGCGTGGCGTTTAATATGGAAAGGCATGATATAAGCAACGATTTAAATTTATTTGAAGAGGAAATCAACTAAAGACTGAACTGCAATAATAGAGTTCATTGGCCCTGTTCAAAGGGCATCTTCGCGTGCCCCCGTACACGCAGAGGCGTATTACCCAATAGGTACTGTGCCTACAAAAAATTGACCGTTTTTTTTTTCTCTTATATATTTCTATGATAACAATTGTGGCAAGATATACTCATTGGCCAAAAAATTAGAAACATTTATTCAATGTCTAATGAGGGCATCTTTTATCCGTATTCCAGTCCGTACTCGTTGTGGCATGGATTCCACCAGGTAGTCTGAAGAATGGTCAAATCTTTTTACCATTCTTCCCTCAGGATATTTGTCAACTGCTGTATTGTGATCATAGAGAACTGCCCTTTCCAACATTTTCTAATGGATTAAGATCTGGAGAATTGGGCGGCTCTGGTAAATGTTGAAAATCTTAGAAAAACTCCTCGAACCATTCAGATTCAGTTTTTCCAGTGGATGGTTGATAGTTCCGTTATTGTCTTCATTTTTACCCGGATTGCAATAGATTCTTAAAAGAATCCATTGCAATTTGGGTACAAATGATGCATTTCAGGATGATACGATAGAAAGATATTCATTAGGGGTAATACGACCTTCTAACGGTAGAACGGATCAAGTCCGTACTCAACAACAGAACGTACCCTATACCATGGCTTTAAGTTATGAAAATTTTACTTTTGCCCTCAGAATATTTCCTAGAGTTCGGGCACTCAGGTGCAAGAATTAACGTTGGGAATGCTTGCGCCATTTTTAGTCAGCAGGCTCGGGTGCTTTATAATTGCTGCACTCCTGAGGATCGATTCTGTTTGTCACAATTTTTTATGTACTAAATATAGGATTGATACATCAAAAGACACTGGACAATCAGGAACCTTTAAAAATGGGTTGCTTTGGCACAAAAAGTAGATCTCTTTCTCCACATTTACTTTATTGAAGTTGCTTACAAATAAATAGGTCTGCATCTTAAGTACGGACATGTGGAATTTCGAACTCAAAACTATGTTAAAATCAATCCCAACAGCCAGTAATACTCCTGTGCGCGCGCCTTCCTGAGAGAAGTAGAATAGCACAGACGGATGAGATACGACAGTTCCTTTTTCGGCCCTGTACAGGTGCAGCTGACAGCAGAATTAATTTTTGATGGCTAGTAATACTCATCCTGAACGTTCCCATATGATTCATGAATAACTTCACTGTGAGGACTTCTGTGGAAATAAATGACCGCCCAGATCGGTCCATCTCTGTCCACCTACTCCCGATTTAGATGTATTTGAAGGAATTATGTACTTCTTACGGGTTCGTTCTAAAGCAGCCCATTGAAGAATGGTGCGCGGTCTATCCTCTATAAGATGCTAACAAGCAGTCTTTTTAATGAAGTCTATAAAACAGTAAAACGCAAGAAAATGTAGCTCCAAACTTCTCAAAGAACGTACGCATAACATTTAAAAATATCTCTATTTCTTACAACACTACCGTCATGAATATAAATCACTTTAATGCGATTTCTTACTCTTATTATTTGTCTTTTTAACTTCTTTGCACATTACCTGCTTTGGGTGAGCGCCGTTCACTTCCCGCCATAATTTCTTTTAAAATATATTCCCTCCTTTTTATAGGTCTTTTGGTTTGATGTGTTTCTTATCAAAATAATTCCGCACAAAGCTAAGTAATCGCCCATATTTTACATCAAATGTGTAATCGGGACATCCGAGGTATGCGTGTAGGGTCGGGGTTTCTCATGTTGAACGCTACTTGCGGGACTGAAGCCGTAAACTTTTAATGTGGGGAGGAAAGAACTATCTGCTGAAATATCTCCAACAATCAACTATTGGAAACAGACAGCTGGGAGTTAGTTTACATGGAACTTGCGTCCGTGGTGGGAAGATATTCATCTGTAGTTCCGCTTTCCATGTTTACAAAGAGATAATTGAGTGTTGAATCATAGTTTCCCATTTACGGCAGGAACGTAGCGTATGCCAAGAATACGTCGAGGACATAATTCACCTACTTCATTGGACTATATGACAACGAGTTCATTAGACATTCACTTCACCCATTCGTCTTACCGCTGAGGATTTCGTCTCATTCTTTCGTTTTATGCCACGAATTTTAATGAATACACATCTTACTACCATCGTGTTGAAAATACCAAAGAAAAACACTATCTTGGAACAGAACCTGTTCGGAAATCAAATCAAGGCTTCGATGAATATTTGGCTATTTCACGATGGTAAAGAGGTCGGCATTAGATACAAATTAAGAGACAGCTTTTGGCCTCTGATAGCGTCGCTTTATGATTTCAAGCTTGTGGTCTGAGGGAAGGATATAATTATTATTAGCCATATGGTGCAAGGAAGCCTGAGGCTTATGCTGCCCCAGGCAAAAAAGAAAAAAAAATTCTGAATTACCCAAAGAGAGAGAGAGAGAGAGAGAGAGAGGTAGAAGGGAATTACCAAGAAAGAGAAGAATGATGATATCCAGCTCAGGACCCTGGGTGTGCCAAGCCCATACTCACGGGTCCTGAGCTGGATATCATCATTCTTCTCTTTCTTGGTGATTCCCTTCTACCTCTCTCTCTCTCTCTCTCTCTCTTTGGGTAATTCAGAATTTTTTTTTTTTTTTTTTTTTTGCCTGGTGCAGCATAAGCCTCAGGCTTCCTTGCACCATATGGCTAATAATAATAATAATAATAATAATTATATCCTTCCCTCAGACCACAAGCTTGAAATCATAAAGCGACTTAGCCATTAGTTA
This sequence comes from Mastigoproctus giganteus, assembly GCF_048544385.1. Classification (NCBI taxonomy): domain Eukaryota; kingdom Metazoa; phylum Arthropoda; class Arachnida; order Uropygi; family Thelyphonidae; genus Mastigoproctus; species Mastigoproctus giganteus. The sequence goes on from NC_143576.1 coordinate 35,087,289, forward strand.
AGTACGAGTATTGTGGTATGTAGGTATTTATTATTCTTATACCCTTATTATTTTTAAATAGAGACAAATATACTGACGCAGTGACCCATAACCACACGGAAGCACAGATGGAATTTAATGAAACCGAGAATTTATTTCTGTGGAGCATGTTTTGCTTTGCCAGCCATCTCAAAGCAATCGCTTTTATCTTGGAGAAGGATATCTAGTTCAGGCTGGAAACGAACCTCAATCTTGTTGTTGCTTGTTGGATTTATTGGTGCAAGGGCTACTAAGGCCATAATACATCACTAAATCTTGAATAAGCGCATATTCCTAAGTAACTTCTTGAATCGAGGTGTCTGGGACTTGGATATTTTGAATGAAATCTGTGATAGATACCTGATCAACCTCATATGAGTCGAAACGTCTTATTGTTATTAAATCTGATGCTGCGGACGTAGTGTGTAGTGTTGATCAAGCGGCATCGATTGTTCCTCACAACTCCGCGTTTGTATACTCGGTTGTAGTACAAACTCTGTAAAGGCCACAGATAGTGTAGTGTTGGATCATGTTGGTCTGTTTTTCTTCCTGGCATTTAGCCGCAGGGCCCCTAGTGGTATCTCACATTGGCCATCCTCTGCCCCGGGGAGGCAGGAAGAACCCTGGACGACGCCTGAGCCTTCCAGGGAGGGGAGAAGCACACTCTGGAAAGTGGAGCAGGGAGACAGATGAGGATAAAAAAGGTGAATGATAGAACGACTTTCCACCTGGAAATAGAGGGCACCCTTGCGGAAGGAGCCCATCCTACACTGGGGGGGGACTGTTTAGAACAGGAAAAGATGTGAGAGTTGTGCTGGGTGGAAAATGAGACCACTTAACCCACAAAAAAAATGTGTGCTGTCCTATTCAGAGTACTGTAATGAGGGGGGCAGCACACTTTATTTTTGTAAGTGTAAAAATGAGGAATGACTGAGCAAGTTTTATAGTGTCAACGTTTGTACCCTCAATATGTATATATAATAAATGAGGCCACACATAATATAACACAATTAAATATAAAATACAATACAATAAAATATAAATGTATTTATTTATAATAACAAATGCATAATGTATTTATCATTATATTCAATTGTATATGATATAATAATAAATGCAGCCACATATACCTACATACCATTCACTCATACATACTAACAAACATATGCACATTAACACAGCAGACGCTCACATAATACACATTATAACGTCACATTTAGAAATAGTTATGAATAATATACATTCACACTCATGTGTCCATTTATATTTATAATCTGTAAACTTTGGATAATAATATCGGACTGATAACGTATATATTTAAGGTCAGATATATATAAAATAATTATCGATACATACAAATATATAAGTTGTCTGGAAACAACTCGCACGCGATTTAGAGCTGGATACACCAAAGTGCAAATGCCCAAAAGCAGGCGCTCTCCGTCATGCCCGATAGAGCAGACCTGACAGGGAACTGCAAACCAGAATAGACAGTCCACATTATCACTCAAATGCCCCCACATACCCCAAGAATCAAGTAGAGCTCTCCATCACGTCTAGCGACCCGGACCCGATAGAGAGCTCCAACAATTGTCATTTATACAAGAATTCAAGCATAGAGGAACACATAAAAACATTTTCTGAATTTGAACCATTCATTCCATGAAATATATGCAATTATACCAATTTATACAGACAAGGATGGACATTTCTTTTAAATATCGAAATCTAACTTATACATTCCCACTTGGTGATAAACATATTCAAACGGTCTCAATCAGCTAGGTATACTGGTTTAAGTGAGGGGCGGATGTTACAGTCTGGCCAGTCATAAAAAGAGCTGATATGTCTATACCACGTAAGTCAATTTAGGGTAGGGGTTTGCATTCGTGACTTCTCCATCCCCAAAGCATATGTTGGTGGCATTAATATTAAAACGTCATAATGATGCAAGAAAGCAAACTGTGAAAAAAATATATATATATTCCTATCGTAAAAAAAAGTGTCTATCTAATTCCTCCTTGAATTTTTAACTTTTTGAAATTAACAATCGAATTTCCACACGTCTTTCACAGAATACGTACAATCAGGTTTTGCTCTTTTTTAATCTGTTCCTATTTTTTTCTAATTTATGGGAGGAACTATTTATATGTATTTTAAATCCTTAAAATGAACCATATCCTTAAAAAATCAATTATTTAATATCGTTTATAAATGCGTTGATACTTTCCTTGTAAAACATAAGATAAACTACCCCTATAGGAGATCCATGGATAAAAAACAACTGGCAAAGTTATCGCGGACATTGTGACAATTCCCATGCATGAAACCGCCACTACGGGAGGCCCTGGACTGCCAAGGATCTCCCACCCTCTTTCAGAGGAGCATATCATTGTGAGTTGGGCCTTCGTTCAAGGTAATTTTCTCATTTTACCTTTAGTTTCTCCCTCTGAGATAAGCGTTGTGGTGCAGCATCACTGGATAATAGGGCACTCGACTTATCCCGAAATTGAGACAAACTAAAAGAACGCTGTGGACTGGTCAGTTGCCATTTTAACCAGTTATGGACTGTTCGGCATTCTGAAGTATAATTGTTTGATATTTAAGGCGTTTCAGACATTTTGACCTTCGATAGTTCGATCGCTTTTCTTTAAAAAATATTCGGATGGATACACTGGATTATAAAACCTTAATTTTAAGATCTAACTATGTTGTAAATCCCTCCTGCTGTGTCTTAAGAGCAATTAAGCCTATTGTATTTAGTTTTATAAATCTTCTTACCCATCCTTTTATATTAGATTGTCTTAAAATGATGTCAAGTAGTTCTCCTGAAATTTAATAAAGATGAGCTTACGATGGCTTCTGAAGATTATTAGACAAAACGCGAACTTCAATTTTCTCCAATATTTACAAAGCTACAAGAGTAAATGGTTGCTCACCTATTTAAAAGCCCTCATGTTTCAATAGACCAAACACCTTATTTAAATTGGTAATCAATTTAAATTAGGAAGACATTGACACTGCGTTATGGTGATGCTAATTATCTCAAAATAAGCTGTCACCTGGTGTAGTGTCGCTGGTCTAGATTCAGCTTAGGTCATTGGCCGGAGGGGTTTCTTAACTATAGGTTAAGTTAACTCGTCATACGTTTCGGACCAGCACCCATTCTAGGCTGAATTTATTTAAACCATTCCTGGTTCTAGATAAATTACTGAGATATTGTTACCCCTCTTTATTCAAGGTAAAATCAGTTTTATTTGAATCTCGTGTATGGAACTCTATTACCAACGTACACACCAATCTTAGAAATCAGCAATCCAGTTATTTTCGTTATAAACGCATGAATCAAATTAGGCTGGACTCTCCAGTGAGTATTACGTGTTAGTAAACCAATTAATTAGGTAATGTATTCATTAATTAATGGTTCAATGAAAACGTCGTTAAAAATAACACGAATCGCACTCTTCCTAAGGCGTTTTAGATGTTTCTTCTCCAAAAGAAACCATCAAATCTTAAGATCATGTAGTAAACTTAACCCAATACTTTTTCTTATTTTATATTCTTAATAAATGGCCCGTATGACACATCTGCTCCTTGTGAACAGGCTATTTTGCCCGATCGAGCCGCTTAACTCTGGGCATGGGCAGAATGTCCAACCCGCTTGTCCTTCCTCTGGAATCTGACGTCACAAAAACAGTTCTGTATTATACGCTTGGTGCATTATTTTTTCTTTTTTTTCCCATATTTTCTTCCTTTATTTTTTATCCTACTGCTACCGCGAGAAATTGATTGTACAGCGCTACCTAGTTTACTCGATGGCAGTTTAACCGCGTTTCTTCCCCTTCTGACGCCGCATCTGACGAAAAGAACGCTCACCCTGTAATGGTCATTAGTAAGTGGCAGTGCAGAGTTAACGATCGTCTTTTGAAAGCAGCCGCAGTTTGCATTTTGTATGTGCGTTTTGTGTGCACGCGCTCTGTCGTCTCTAAAACCGAGGTTGACTGGAGAAGGGGGAAAAAAAAAGGAAAGAAAAAAAAACATGGAAAACAGAAGTTTTAATAATACATGGAATATTCAGCACAGCGGGATGCAGTCGCTCAAATTCCTGAGGTCTATTTGAATTTCAGCGGCAGCTTCGTCGGCGACACGATCACCCCTTTAACATTCAGATTGATACGATCATCTCTTTGTAGCATCGCTTCTCTTAAAGAATACCGGGATTATCGCCTCCAAAGCTTCACCAAAAAAAGGTCCAAATTCTAAACCCAAAAATATTCTTTGGATTTAACCATTCCAAGGTCTAATTATATTTTGTGATTATACATTTGCATACTGACAAAGACCTGTGATGGTAACCACGTGTATCAACTCATTATCATTAAAAGATCTAATGCATCTCCATCCAACTATGATATTTGTCTTTTTCGCTGTTACTTTTAGATCGATTCTCCCACCTGTATGTCACTCTTGCATTAAAAAAAAGAGTGAGAATCTGATCGCTCGCAACGTTTGTCATCTTGGCTGTCGCTACGGATTTGCCACCCCCATTGGAGTATGGTTCGGGGAAAAACGTAAGCTCGTCGACTTTGCGGCCCGACAATCTGACAAGGGGGCTCTCGTGATGCTCCTGCCTAGGAACAGTGACAATCAATACAGTTTAGTGGATCAGTGTCAAGTGAAAACGACACAATAGCCACGGCGTCTAGGGACTGACAAACGCTAGTCTCCCGCTGAAGTCGGTTCGCAGTCGTGTTCCGAAGTGTAGGTTTAAAAGCTCTAATCATTATAGCCTACCCAGGGTGACGCAGGAAGGGCTTAGCGTTCTTCTATTCATGTTTAGGGAAGCCAGGGGTCCGCACACTTTGGTCTAATGCAATTTCTGGATAACTCCAGTCAGGATAAATTATAATGATTTCTTCGAAAACTCTCGCAAAAAGCATTTCGATAGTAACATTAAACGCTAACCCTACGTAAGAAAGAAATGGTTTGTAACATCCCAGATTTTCTTGTCAGGATTCGAAAATAAGTATTCGAAACAAGCCTACTTTTTTTAGGATAATTAGAGAATTTGTGCTATGTGGGATGAAAAACCCGGAATAACTCACTGGGAAACCCTACTCCCTCCGCCTGAGATCGGCTAAGTATGACATCGATTGAAGAAGCCGTTATGAATTCTTCCAGTCTACGTCGAGATTTGAACCCAGACCGAAGTCCACATAAAATTATAGCATCACCATGTCGTGTACAAAATAATGTCAAAAAAGGTGATTGTGGGCATTTTCAGGGATGAAAATCGTGGTTTTGCTTAGTGTAGGAGAACGAAGCGAGGGGACAGTAGCACAGATTTGAGTTCACTGTAGCTCTAGTCCATGAAACTGATTAATACGGTGCTGCTCCTATATTCTCTCTATGTGGCCGTACCAAAGTATGAACAGATTATCTGTTTTATTTTTATCTTTTTTTGTGGGACGATGGTGCGGTATTCTTTCTGGGAATCAATGTTTTAGTCATCTTAGCAGCTGCCTGCTGATCTTAGATGATAGATGAAGATAAACTACTCTGAGATGAGAACTTAGAATATTGCTCTGCAGAAACTGATAAGTGATTTCATAACGTCTTTTATTCGAACCCTTAGTATGTGCTCAACCAATCAAATCCTTTTGGAAAGACAATTTGTATCTGAATTAAATAGCAAAAGTTTCAGTGAGGGTGCTGATAGACGTGTTTCTTTTGGTCGGATTTAGATGATGGGATATTGAGTTGCATGTAATTCTGTACGTCACAATAAAGATTTGTTTATTTATGAATAAATAATATTTATTATTAGTAATGTATACAAAATCGGTAAAATGCCTAGAAATTAATTATTATTACTTAGGTAGTTAGAGTTAAAATAATATTACGCGCAATTTAATAAATAGATCACAGACAGCTGTTTTAAGAAGGCAAATCTTATAAAACAGCAGTTTCTTACCACTGAACTGTAAGTTCAATTGAGTTCATTGAAACACTATATCTACTCATTACCGACTGCATTGATCTACGTATAGATCTTGTCTTTTATTTTATTGCTGTGAAGACATCGCAGGGACAGGGTGGGTACCTTGAATCATCCTTCACAGTATTACTTGAAACGTTTTGATTTGTCACACAGTTCGTGGTATTAACATTTAGGGCATTTAGATGGAAGATCCGCTCTGTGAGGAGCTGCTTGGGTTTCCTATTCGCTCATCGTAGTGTGTACAATTGTTTCCAAACGCTGCAGAGACTTCGTTATCGGGAGTGCCTGAGCTGGTAAGAATCGATCGCAAAGCTAGAAGCGGTTCTGTTTCAATATGAGTGTGAGGCATGTTCTCAAGGAACTGTAATGTGCCACTTACAGATATTCCGTAGTCGCATTTGGCAAACTAGGCACCAATTCGGTATTTTTGTAAGCACTTCACTCTAAGGTCCAGTATTCGATCCAAATATTGGTCTCGGTAGTGAGGGAGAAGTCTAAGTCCAGATTTCTATAGCATACAGGGTTGTAGACATTTGCTAGTCGATGCTACTTGACTCTCCATTGCAAGTAACTGTACCGCTCGAGGTGATCATAAATCCGTGCTTTGAGACGATTGGTTAGTTGTTATAGGTTTTTAGGTGCATCAGCAACTTAGGCTACATTGAGCCTTATTTAATATGTCTGTAAATTGCGTGTGTACTGCAGTCAATTTGTTGTTTTATGCTCGAAAAATTCGAGTTTCCGAGAATAAATATCATGCTGCCCTCGATTGAGATCGAATAACTCAGCCACGTTGTGAAAGACCTATAAAAATGCCTCCCGTCATTGACAGAATTCGAATTTCCTGATGCTCCTAAAACCCTACTGCAACAACATCCAACCCGGTGTGGAGAGGACGATGATCCTACCAACTGTGCTACCCACAAGGCCATGTGAGACGAAATATACGCCGACATCATTGTGCTTGTTTAATAACGAAATCAGAGTACAGTATACTATAATGTTTGAGAGAAACTATCAAACGCAGAGAGGTTTCATTAATCATGGGATTTAGAGAAGATGAGGAGATTTTTTTCAGTAGTTTCATGAAATCTGGATAATCGAGGGCATATGAAAGGAATTAGAATAGGAGGTCAGAAATCCCTATATGACACACGAAATATATGCAAATAGCTTCTGCCTTTAAGTCCTGCTTTGGATGGTAAGATGAACACCCGTATTAATTAGTAAGAAAAATCGGCTATTAAGGGAACTTCGATGTCATCGTATACGCCTACAATCTCGTATTTCGTCTCAAAGGCATCTAATATGTCGGCTTGTTAGATACTGCAACCAGCATCTAACTGCTATTCCCCCTTCCCCCCACCACTACTCAAAACGAGTTATCGAACAGGTAGCTGGTTCAGAGTTGTGTGGAGGGGGGGGGGTGCTTGTATAAGGCAAACAGGAGCACGGTTCCCAGAATCTTGAGGTGGGTGTATGAGGTTACAATCGGTTTGAAGTGTCTTTCATGCGAGATGCTAATTGCAGAGGATCCCAATTTAATTGGCATTATAGTGCCAAGCGATTGCTAGTATTTCTCTAGGGCGAGTACTGGCTTTTTTTTCATAAAAGCTTCTCCATTTGCGATTACTGCTGACCGCTAGCAACGTCACTGCTACACTTGCTAGCAACGTTACCGCTTTCCTGATCACTGGTCCTGATCACTGTTCCTGTCTCCAAGTGGCGAGGCCGGTAACTTGGGAGAATGAAGTCCCTCTCCCAAGGCTAAAAGGAGCAAACATGGACTTAAATAAATTTCCGCCTTTAGAGGCTTTAGACTAGAAACTTTCGATGAAAATGGCTGTAACCAACATAAAAGGAAGCAAAGTGCAGTGACATGCCAAACTTTCTGGTGATACGTACAATTTCCCTCTCCACCCGGCCTGTGGGCAAGTTATCACCATTTCATATCCAAAGATATTTGGAATCTATCGTTGAATCACCAAAAATGGTAAAACAACTACAATCGGGAGACCTCCAAAAATTCAGAGTGGCTACTCAAAACAACGACATTTAATTCAGGAACTTAGCAATCAAAATGTAATGAGTGCGAAAAGAATAATGACTAAAAAGATGTAAATATCATTCCAAATCTATCCATCATTTTAATTATTAGCACTCCAGATTTTCCATCCTCAGCAAAAGCTGACTATGCAAATTGGTGAATTCGACTTTGCACCTGAATTCCATTCGTTGTTTTAAATGTCAGAAATATGGCCATTCCCAGCAGGCATATAGAGGTGACGTTTTGTCCTATTTGTGGTTCCAAGGAGCATACACAAGCAGATTGTTTGGCCACAACTCCCGTTTGCCGCAACTGTAAAGGAAGCCATCGAACCTTTTCTAAATCATGTGAAATGTGGAAAACCGAAAGGAAATTTGAAAATATAAAATAAAGTCACGTATCCTGAGGCACGCAGACAAGTTATATAACTTGGTTTTGGTGCATTGTAGCCTTAGTTGCTGATGCGCCAAAAAAAAAAAAAAAAAAAAACCAAACGCAGAAAAGTATGTTGACCATACACAGTTGTTCTTATGCGTCTCACACTCGAAACTATCATTCAACAGTAACCCAAAAGATGTATCAATACCCTCCCCAGCACCTTTCAAACTAATTGGGCTAAAACTACGCTATCAACTTCAGGGTGGATGCCCTCGAAGGAAATAAATTGAGGGGCCCATCAAGCTCTCAGCTGCCCACATCAACGCCAGAGCTTGCACTTGGTCATCTTGCAACACAGAGGCAGCCCCCAAGGCAGAATGCGCTGGTCCCACAGGAACTAGTAGTTGTTGGTGACTCTATTGTCAGGGAAACGGGGAACATGCTTTGTAAAAAGGATAGGTGGAACAGGACCAGGGTATGTCTGCCAGGGACAAGGGTTGATGACGTTGTAGAGCAGATATCATCTTTTAAGGGCACAAAAGGTGATATAGTTGTACACGTTGGCACTAATGACATTAAGAGTAGGAGACCAGCGGAATGACTTAACAAGTACAGGTCACTGTTGAAAAAAAGCCGTGAAGTAGGGTTAAATTTGAAAGTGTCTGCAATTCTGCCCAGACACGATAGGAGGGAGTATATGATGAGAGCCTTGTCGATCAATTCGGCCCTGGAAAGATTGTGCAGGGCTCAAGGGGTAGAATTTTTTTCAGCCTGGTCTGTACTTGTTAACAGGAGAGATTGCTTCTACAGGGATGGGATACACTTAAATAGAAAGGGTGCAGGAATATTTGCTGATGCTATCGAGGCAGTGTTAGGTGGGTCGGAAAACTGCTAGCTTGGGGGGGAGACAAAGACTAATGGATTAACAGTAGCCACTGGCAGAGGTGAAAGAGATTCTTGCACTGCTTCTACTGGAATGAGCAGAAGCCTGAAAAACAAGATGCAGGATATTTCAGAGACTGCTGGAAGTCATTGTGATACAAGTAAACACATGGGTTGTGTTAGGGTAGCTAAGAATAGAAACAAGTGCAGGTATACTTGCGTGTACACCAATGCTAGGAGTTTAGTAAATAAATTTGATGAATTTGAGGTATTGCTCAAAACATCAAAGGCAGATATTGTTGGGATATCAGAGACGTGGTGTCACACAGATATAAGGAATGCAGAACTGGAATTTGGGGAGTACAATGTGTATAGAAAAGGATAGACAGGACAGGAGGGGAGGAGGGGTTATGCTATTAGTTAAAAAACACATAAAATCCAAGGAAGTGAAGCCAGTCGACATTGCTGGACAGTGCAGTGTTGAGTCAGTTTGGTGTGACATAAGCATTGGGAGATCAAAATTGAGAGTAGGAGTGTGCTATAGGCCTAATGACTCTGATGAGTATAATAAGATACTGTACAGGGAAATAGAATGGGCCAGTAAATCAGAGAGTCTTATAATGGGGGATTTTAATTTCCCAGATATTGACTGGAATTTGTGGGTTGGTCACTCACACACTAGCAGGGCTTTTGTGGATTTATTGGATGATTGTTTTCTACACCAGCATGTTCGGGAGGCAACTAGAGGGAGTAATACTCTTGATCTGATTATCAGTAGTGATTCTTCGTACATTAGGAATCTGCAGATAAAGGAACCACTGGGTGGCAGTGATCACAGTGTGCTGAAGTGGGATTTACTCAAGGAGGTAACTACCATCAGAGGCAAAGGGAAGGGTTTTTGCTTTCGTAAAGGCGACTATGATGGTCTGAGACAGTATTTAAATTCTATACAGTGGGACCAACTGATGATGTTACCAATAGCAAATTCAAAATGGGAAGCATTCAAAGAACTAATCTTGGAAGCTACCAGGCTTTACATACCAACCAAGAAATATTGTTCAAGGTTCAGGCCTAAATGGGGTTGTCAGATGAACTAATGAGACATATGGCAGAGAAGAAAAATGCATGGGATACATACAAATTAATGGGTGACATGGAAGCCTATGATAGATATAAGTTGGTCTGTAACCAAGTCACAAAGGAGATTAGGCAGGCAAAGGCAGATTATGAGAAATCCTTGGCAAAGGACGCAAAGAAAAACAGAAAAGAGTTCTTTACCTATTTAAACTCAAGAAGGAAAGGGATGAATCAGATTGGTCCACTGGATGTTGATGGTTCAACAGTTGAGGATCCTGCTCAGGTGGCTAACAATCTAAATGAGTATTTTGCATCTACATTCACACATGAGGAGTTATTCAGGAAGGGGAATGTCGTAGGTGAAGTAAACATTGGCAGTGAGCTAGATTATTTTCTAATAACTGAGAGGAAAGTGGAGGAGAAATTGCTGAGGATAAACATAAAAAAGGCACCAGGGGTGGATGGGATCTATCCAGTTATATTAAAGGAGGCAGCAAAGGAAGTAAGCAAACCCTTAGCCATAATTATGAGAGCTTCTTTGGACTCAGGGGAGGTACCCATGGACTGGAGATGTGCAAATGTAACCCCAATTCACAAAGGAGGATCAAAGGCTGACACAAGTAATTATAGACCTGTTAGTTTAACTTCGGTTCCAGGAAAATTAATGGAGGCACTGGTTAAAGAAGCACTGCAGGATCATCTGGACAAGAATTCAGTTATAGCTCAGACACAGCATGGTTTTGTTAAGGGCAGGTCTTGTCTGACCAATTTGATTGGATACTATGATGTAGTCACAAAAGAACTGGATGCAGGGAATAACTTTGATATTATATATTTGGATCTTAGAAAGGCTTTTGATACTGTTGCGCATGGAAGACTGCTGCACAAATTGGAGAAGTGTGGCATTGGAGGCAGATTGCTGCTATGGATAAAGGGATGGTTGAGTGGCAGAAGACAGAGAGTGGTAATCAATGGACACTGCTCAACGTGGACTAATGTTATTAGTGGAGTTCCTCAGGGTTCAGTGTTGGGTCCATTGTTGTTTTCCGTATTTATAAATGATATTGATGATGGTGTATCAGGCTTAATGTCCAAGTTTGCAGACGATACCAAGGTTGGCAGGGTTGTTAAGGACACTGCTGATACTATGCTGCTGCAACAGGATCTGGAAAGGTTGAGCAGATGGGCTGAGAGGTGGCAAATGAAGTTTAACATTGACAAATGTAAAGTACTACATATGGGAAACAGTAACCCCAGATCAACGTATCAACTCTGTGGTACTACGCTGACAGTGGTAGAGAATGAAAAGGACCTGGGGGTAATTGTGCATGCAGATATGAAGTTCTCTGAGCAGTGCAGACGAGCTGCAAGAGTAGCTCATGGTGTCTTGTCAATGATATACAGGAATTTTTCTAGCAGGGATAAGGATGTGATTATTCCCTTGTATAAGGCATTGGTCAGGCCACACCTTGAGTACTGTATACAGGTCTGGAGGCCTCATTTCAAGAAGGATGTAGAGCTGCTCGAACGAGTACAGAGAAGGGCAACAAGATTAGTGAATGGAACAAAGGGTTGCTCTTACGAAGAAAGGCTTAAGTTTTGCAAATTACAGAGCCTGGAGACTAGGCATCGGCGAGGTGATCTGATAGAGGTGTATAAGACTTTGAATGGCTTGAGCATGCTCAATGCCGATGGGATTCTTCCTCTTGCTCAGAATAATCACCTGAGAGGGCATAAATTCAAATTGAGGAAGGACGGATGTCGGATAGATGTGCGGAAATTTGCCTTTAGCCAGCGGGCAGTTGGTTTGCGGAATAGACTCCCATCGCTTGTTGTTGAAGTTGATAGCCTAAATAAATTTAAGGCTCAGCTGGACAGGTATTTCGAACGAACGGAGGGGTGAAATGGGAGTAGTGGTTGTTTTTTTTTTTTTTTGGCTGATGCTGAATAAGCTTGCTTTCTTGCATCATATGCCTCTACTAATGCTAATGCTAAAACCAGCAAAGCAACCAACACTCCAATTAGTATCTCAATTGATATTCCAACCATCTCACGTGATACTAAAATATCGAACATTGCTAAAGACGGTAAGAAAACCATCACCCACCAACACTATGGAAGTATATATTTACTAAGATTATGAGGAAGCTATACTAGAACTTAATGCGAACGACACAATGGATACTGGACACCCCATCTTCCCAAAAAAAAAAAAGACAGGAAAAAATGCTTCTCATACAAAACACAGTCAGATGAATCATCCTCAGCTAAACCTAAATGATGCATAACATTTTACAATGCAACTGCAGTGGACTAAGCAGTCATTCTGACGATTTAAAGGATTTATTCGCCCAATTCAATCCCTTAGGTGTATGCCTACAGAAAACATTCTTGTCACCGAAAATCTCACAAATATTATATCATGTATGGAAAAGATAGGAATTTAGAATCTTCTGCACTGCAGGAGTAGTTATTCTTATTAATTCTAACATTCCGTTGAGGCTCACCCACTTAGGAACCACCCTAGAAGCTGTGGCAGCTCTTATGGCAGTTGGTGCTTCAGTTACCTTTGTTTCTATTTATATTCCACCAACTCTACCATTTCCCCATTCACAACTCGATAACCTCCTTAGACAATTCCCAGCTCCAGTTTGTTTTTTCGGTGACTTAAACGGCCACCGACTATAATGGACGCAAGAGGCAAATTGATTGAAGAATTTATGAATAATAATGATCTTAATTTAAACTCTGGATCTCCCACCTATATCCACCAACCTACAGGATCTATTTCTGTAATTGACTTGTTAATTTGTTGACCATCCATCTTTCCAATAATGACGTGGTCAGTATTAACAGTGATGACTTTCCAATTATTTACTTATTACAAACAGGGGTTACTCCAAAATCCTCACCAATGACCCACTTGGAAGTTTAAAAAGGCGAACGGGGACGGCTATTCTGCCCAAATACTTGTAGACAGACTTTATGTTCAAATAGAACCTATTGATGTAAATAACTACTTACATAACCAATCAGATTCTGACTACGGCTAATGTCACCATTCTAATCAAGACATATCGCACTCATCGAAATTACTGGTGGAATATAGATTGTTTTAATGCCGAACAGGAGAAAACCGCACTTGGAATAATTTACTCAAGTATCCTACCACTAGTAACCACATCGCTTAAAAAATATTTAAAGCTAAAGCAAGACAAATTAGAAGGAAAGCGAAATGCGATTCGTGGGTTGCTTTACCATCACAAAGACACCGATACACGGCTCATCTGAAGAAGGATACAGGCCCTAAATGGAAAATTTGTTCGGCTGTCTTCTCCAATACTTCGCTGGAAGTGTAAAGTTGCTAATGCACGAGCAGAATCTTTTGCTATTCGCAATGCCTTTGTCATGGTCAACCTAGATCTTGAAAAGGAATTTGACACTGCTTGGCGCCATGGTATTATTATGAATCTTCACCCTTAACTACAAATCGCTCATCTGCGAGACGAGTGGATTTTATTAACACTTTTTATTGACTAATTTTTGAGGTAAATCCCGTATTGGTACCTTCAAATGACATCGGGTTACATCATTTCCAGTTTCGAAAACGATTGGGAGAGGATGCAGATGATATGAGTTTATAAAGCAGTTTGTTAAGCAATCTATTTTTACATATGTTTTGGGCCTTTTTGTAATAATATAGCCGTTTTTTTTTTTTTACAACTGCAACAAAAGGGAGCCTATAAATTTAAAAAAATATAATCATTTCCACTACTAACAATTTTTGGTTGGTGTTTTGATTGTACTTGTAATAAGTTCTTGATGTAAGAAAACACTGGATCCAAATAGCACCGGGGATCAATGTATTTAGTAGTGCTCGCAGGACCATTGATTTTGTTCATTGGGTTAGGGTTGTTGGCATTCACAGTCGACATTGGTGTAATCGACGTTTCTCTTTTGGCTCACGAATCTAGTGCGGGGCCAGGTTCACCTCAGTATATTTAAAGTACTGAATGGGAAACTGGTGAAAATTCTTACACGTAGGGGGAACGAATAAATGCGAGGACAAAGAGAAATAATCTGCGCATGCCCAGTCACCGGATAACAGATCTCAGATTTTCTAAACAAGTGTGGTGCTACGTATGTTTTCAAAACGGATTTCGGATGGTTACTCATAAAATTCCAGATATAATGTTCCTTTTTTTAAAACATTTATTTGTGTGAATAATGGAATTTGTTCTATTGAGCCAATAGATCCTGCTTTCATACATTATATAAAAGTGATCATATCGTGTGGATTAAAATGTTCACTTCAAATAATCCCTGTATTTCAACTCCCTTAGGGGATTATTTGACTAAAAAACTATCACTGACGTTGTACACTTGCTTTCAAGAAGGAAGGAAGGAGATTGTTGGTTTCACTGGATGCGAAAATGAGTAAATTTGTCTTTCGAAATTAATATAACAAAAATCATGAAATTCTATCCAACGATTTAAGCACATCTAATGCTTGGGGTAGTTAGAAAATAAGGGATAGTTGAGAAGAAAGGAAATTAATTTCTCCCATCGTACTGGAGTGTGCGATAAAGGCGAATAATGCTTGCTCTGAAGAAAGTAGAAAAATAAATGGAAAGAAGCCAGCATTTCTTTTTGTTCTGCAATGAAGTGATTAACTTCATCGACAAATCCCTGGAGCACCGCTATAACCAGACGTGGACAATCCCCAGGACACTGCGCTTCCAAACGCTGGGTCATCACCTACAACAGCCAGCAGACGATGATGTCAATGAACATCGCAATGAGGGCTAATCATTCACCCCAGCTGTACTTCCCCGAGGGGAGGTGGTCAGAAGCAGCAGTCTGGACTGCCATGACCTCTGAAGTGGCCGAAAGCTACGGTATTCTCTCGCGGGACTCAATTTCCACTGAGGCATTCTTGGGTAAAACTGGCCATACCCTTCTCGAGAGACTTAGGGTCATGTGACCAACATACCCGGAGGCGAAAACACAGAAAGACGAAAACCAAACCTGCATTCGATGGGAACCATTCGCATACAGTCACGATGAATCAAACATGTCAAACAGCGCCATCTACCTCAAACTAAAAATATTTTTGTCACTCCATATTTAAATTCATTATGATAGATATTTTTCATCCCACGATATATTTTCCGGGCTCTATGACGTCAATGACATAAACCAGGGTTAAAGAACAGTTAATGTTATAACGAAAGGGGAAAAAATCCATTCCAGTTATATACTGGAAGGGTATCATTTGTCTTCTTTCAGCATTGGGAAAGATGCCCTGGATTCGCCATGCAATAATTTTTTAAAATAATCTTCCATTGAGAAAAATGAGAAGTCCCACTTAAAGTTATAACGTTGCATTTAATTAAAATTACATTTAAAAACGTACAAAATTATCAAGAATAGTCTAGACATTTTGACATTTGCGTATCTTGTCTAAAACCTAAGGAGAATAAATTTTACTTTCATATGTTCCTCGTGCCGGTGGGGAGGGGAGGATCTTGAAATATGTTTTGATACATGAAATGAAATCTTCCATAAACATTAGAGAGAGAAAATCTTTATTGCAACTAAATGAATACAATGCACATAGATGTAAGCGAAGTTGTACTTGTCCCATTACGGTTGAAGGCCAGGGGCTCACATCAGAATAGATAATTAGTTATGTGCACACTGTAACATTAAAAATGTAAACATCATTACACTTCCTCACATTACGCAGTATTCACTATATTTACAAGCTACATTATACAGTTATATTTACAATACAAATATCTAATATACATGAATGGCACTTCTCTGTCAAACGAATTTTGTCGTGGCACAGGAAAGCTTGACAGATGATGTGGAAGGCGAACGAACTTGTTCTTATTCGATTCTGGGATTGGAGCGAGCTGCTAACACTTCTTTCCTGTAGGTTTTATTGCTGCAAAACCTCTGCAAGTCAGCATCGATGTGCTGTACTTCTGCAGCATTTGGTTTGGTCTGAGATATGAAGCCTCCGATGCCTCGAGCAGAGCATCGGGGTTGACCGAAGTTCTGGCTTGGGTATTCGCTAGTAACACGAATCTCAAATGGACGGTGTTGAGATCTCACCCGTAATCATTTTAACTGTAGCTATCAGTCGTTGTATTTCGACGATATCAGGCAGTCGCTGCATCCCCAGTAGCTGAAGCTGTAGTTCTGTCCTGTGGTGGGAGACAAGCTTTCCGGTTAGACCATTTAAGTAGCCAGAATTCTGCAGCGAGGATTAGTTTCTTCGTTGTAGTAGCTGCTGATGCCCATACTTCAGCAGCATAGAGGAATGAGTGCAGAATAAATTACTGTTCTGATGAATTTTTAATCATATGAGGCTCCATAACATAAATTAGTTGTTGTTTAGCTGCCCATCAGAGAGAGAGGCTGCTCTGGAAGTGAGCTCTAAATGAGCGTCAAACTGAAGTTTTGGGTCAAATACTGTTCACAAATCTGCATCGGTGGGAGTGGCAGATATTACAATTCCATCGAGTGTTGGGGCTATTATTGTAGAGGTTGGTTTGAGAGAAAACATCATTAGTTTTGTTTTTTTGTGGGTTGATTGAGAGTCCATACTGTTTGAGGTAAGAGGCGACGTTGATGAGACTATTATTAATACATGCTGTAGCCTCAAGGTGATTGTTCGAAGCAATAGGCGTTAGAATATTTATATCACCTGCATAGGTGATGATTTTCTTATTGTTACAAACAAGAGGCGCAATAATGGCTGTAAATAATAAGCCAGATAGGACTCCTCCTTGGGGAACACCAGCAGAGATCGCCTTCTTGTGTGATTGTCCATAGGCATCGACTTGTAGTACCCTATCATAGAAGAACGATGCTATGAACCAGAGGATATTACCTTGGATTAGATCGTGGTCTTCCAGTAAGCGGAGGAGCGCCAACACGTTGATGGCGTCAAAGGCAGCTTCAATATCCAGGTACGTGATTGCCAGTTCCTCTTGCTGTTCAAAGGCGGACAATATATTGCATATGGTTGCAAAGAGGTTCGTCACTGTGGATCGGTTTTGGATGGCGTGGTGGATCTGTGGCGGCTTATCTCCAAGAATGTGATTCATTAAGGTGGGCAGCATCATTTTTTCCAGGATTTTTAGGAGCGTTGAGGGGCTAGATATCGGCCGAAAGTGCTAAGGTAGAGTGGGGTTTCGAGCTTTTGGATATGGTCTGACAAGGTAGTTATTCCAGGCTTTAGGAAAGATTCTTGTGGTTAGAATTCCGTTGAAGATGGACCTGAGCGGTTGGAGGATGAACGGACTGATGCATTTTATCATGAATTCTGGCACTTTCTCGGCCCCCGCGGTTGCTGTCGCTGGAAGGGAGTTTATCGCTGCTGTCAGCTGGTGTGTAGAGATGGTGATGAAATGCAGGGTGTCTTGTTGTAATTCATTGTCGGGACATAAAAGAGGGTTTAGTTGACCTGCGGGCATATTGAATCTGGTAATGATCTAGCCATTGAGCTGGGTTCAGCTGACTAAGAAAGCTATGGGATCTGAAGTGATATGGGATTTTCCATTTTTGAAGTTGAGCGACCAGATGTGCTGTTATTGTTCTTGATTTCTCCCTATTAAGTTGCGTTCGTGCTCTTGAATAAGATATCCGGTCGGAAATCTGGTGAGTACTTTTCCAGGTCTGGCGTAGCTGCTGCTGCTTTAATAGGAAGGCCATGTGTACATTTGGATTCCACCAGGCTTTGGAGTGATATGAGATCCTTATCTTCTTTGATGCGGAATATTGTGCAATGGCATTTACCCAGTTTGTTAATAGTGTTATAGCAAGCGAGACGGCACAAGTTTCAAGGACATGCCAAGGTATAAGGGTGGCAGCTTGCAGGCATTTTTGGATTTTAAGGAGCTTGGGGCTGACGATGATGGAGGTTTGAACGTTTTTTTTTTTTTTTTTTTTCAGGCAGGTGGTCCCCGAGTAGGAATAATTAATTTTGCGTAGATAGGTTGGTGATCCGATTTGTAGTGCGTCTCAGGTGGTTCTTCAATCATACATGCTAAGGAGGAAAATAGCAAGTATTTTATATATATATAACATGAAGCCGAACAGATTTCTGGCGTATTTGCTTGATGATAATAAATAAGCCTCTGCTGGAGTTTACATAATCCATTTAAAATCCAAAATATCAGCAGTTCACTATAAGGATTTTCAGATGCACTATATGGTTTATTTTCTCCATGCCAGCTTATTTCTATAAAAGACCTCTATTGTAGAGGCTCTCTATCGCCTCTGATGCAGCCATCCTAATCGGTTTTGGTATCGCGTTTGAACATGGCATGAGGCAACCATGTGTGGTGGCTTCGTTGCAAAATTTCAATTGATTCCAATAATGGCTGCCGTAGTCGAGTGGTCAAATGAGAGGGTATTATAAGCGGTATTATGAGCGTTTGAATTGACCGTGGTCCCAGCTCACTTGACTGCAAAATACATCGCCTTTGGAGACATAATGCAATTAGATCCAGGTCCAATAACTGAATAAAACTGGCAAAGTTTATATTGAAAAGGGCTTGGTACTGGATTTAGGAGGGTCTATCTGTGGATTGTAAGAAAATATCGCTGGTATTCATAGGAGAACATATTCTTTTTTTCGAGTAAGCCCGTAGTTGTAATAATAAACTTGTTATCGCGATTTTTGTTTATTTTTATGCAGTGAGTACTCAAAAATTATATTTTCTTGCTGATATCATCGAACCATTGAAATAATCGAGAAATTCAAAACCTAAGTAAACAAAAAGGAGGAATCCTTAGTTGCGTTATCAAGCAAGAATGCAGAGACCCTCTTAGCGAGGTCTTAATTCGAATTTGAGATCTTATTCAGTGAGATCGCAACTGAAAAAAAGAGTTTGCGTATTTGGTTGGTCGTTTTAATTTATAATTGAAAAATTAAAATTCTACGCCAGTTTTATATAAAAGGAAGTACCGGAGTAGCTTGCACAGGGGGATATAAATATTTGCTTTCCATTTTCTTCTTCTTCAGAGCAGTGTTTACTAAGTGGCCCGTAAGTGGCAGCACTAATGCCCGCATTAAAACCAGCCTGAGTTTTGCTGGAACTTGATTAAGAGGCTATTAGGAACGCAATTATTCATCTCAAACTCGTGACTGCAATTTTCTTCAGGCTGGCTGAACTGTGATAGAAATGCTCTCATTTGTCGGCGTATTTCGGCGGGGAGCGTGACTCGACCGTTTTCTTCGGGAAAACTTCTTACATGCGGAGCAAGCGGGAAAACAAGCAGAATAGCGTTTGAAGGGTAAAGTAGGCTTGACAGGTTTGACACAGCGGCAATCGTGCTCCAATTAGTACCGCGTACAGAGACGCTGGCTTATAAAAAAAAATAACCGAGCACAGCTCACCGGCCCCCTCATCTGTCATGGCTTTGGTTATGCTCGCTTAATTCTTACCCACCACATAAGTAATCAGAGTTGGGCGACATCATTGCCGTTGGAACGTTCCCGCGTGCTGGTGGCGAACCCGATTAGATCAGAAGTATCCGCAGAAGTCCTATCTCTGTCGTCGAACGTGCCAGTTCTGGCTTTTCAGCATCCCTTGGCCGTTCTGCCGAAGGCGGAGAGCAAGGGGGGGAAAGAGCAAAAAAGCCCCAGCTGACTAATTCCTTATTAAATACCGCACCGACGACGACAGGTTAATTAAAGTGTTCGGTGGTTTCCGTCGCCTTGCTGCTATCAGATGTATTAAAAGTAATCAGGCTTATTTACCTTTAATCGTTGGGCTCGTGTTTTTTCTACTCCCTCTCTTTCTCTCTGGCATGCATGCGCGAGGATAGAAAGTTGGCCCAAGCGAAAGTATGTTTACGGATATTTTAAAGAACTCAGCGTGTGTGTGTGTGTGTGTGTGTGTGTGTGTGTGTGTGTGTGTGTGTGTGTGTGTGTGTGTGTGTGTGTGTGTGTATAATTTCGTTTTCAGAGTCCCCGTTCTTTCATGTGCCGCCTCCACCAGGCAATGCCAATTAAGTGTCTTATTGATAACATCTGCGTTGCTGGTAAACACTTTCTCGCCGATATCATTTCGTTATTCTGCTCCGCTGTTTCGAGCCTCCACCCTTCATTCGCTTCCAGCTTATGATGGAAATTTCCTCAGTTGTCACTTTTTGGTGGATCGAGAAGCCGAAAAGATGCGATGGTGAATATCGATAAATCGAAAATGCATACAGTTGGGCTGTTAGTCACAGATGATGCTTTGGTCTACCGAGATGATGCTATGGTCTTCTATATCCTCGATCCAACATGTGCTTTGTGGCTGGTTTGTTTATTGTTGAAGATGGGAAAATCCTGAAAAAACAAATCCGTCCATCCTTTCCTCCAAAAAAGGACTTATTCCAATTTTAAATCGATAAAAAGTCCTGCGCTTTCATTCTGTATATCATATTAATTGTAAGCGTCTTTATCAGTTAAGCAATCCCAGAGTGTTCTGAGATTTTACAAATGAAAATGCGCAGCCTTGTATAATAATTTGGTAATCGATTTTTCCAGTTCCCAAATGTTCAATTTTTCACCCTATTCACGTAAATGTCATTGCCTGACACGGATATAACCGAATCGACGGGATTCTCTACTCTATTTGTTCGGTTTCCGCACTTTTAATTGACATATCCGCTTTCCAATGAAGAACAGACCGTGGAGGATGGAACATCTCAAGAAAATCCCCCAAACAGTGACTTTGATAGATTATTCACTCAAAGAAACTGTGACGAAAATTACATCCGCGTCTTGTTCTCTGTCTTGGGCAACAACAGCCTGTCCTTTCTGTCCCGAGGGATGATGTTACAAATGGCAGCTTACCCTCAAGTGTAACTGGCATAAAATACAGAACCATTTCCCCTTTGTACTTGGTGTAGGCGTAGCTGACAGTTACTGGGTAGCAAGGTCACGTATCGGTAATGGGTATCATCAGCACGAACTTGGCCAACAGATCCTCGTAATCTTTGGAAACAGGTTATTACTGGTAGTCCGCTCCCGACACAGTGTCGGAACTCGACACGACCTTCAGATTCCTTCCTCCCTATCAGAAGTCACCGGCTACCCACGAAAATGCCGTTAAAAATAGTACAGGTCGCACCAAATATTAGAGGTTTCCCCAAGGTCCAAGGAAAAGAACAGATAATAAGGAAATGCCATTCTGTAAGCACACTCGCTTAATTGGCAGGTTTGGGCAAATTGAGACCTCGCAAAGATTCGTTGCAAGAATTATTGGACGTTCCTTCACGTGATAAAAGTCTGAATAATATATTTTCACTCGAAGCTTTTCGTAATTGAAAATGCAACTTGTAAAACTCGTGATATTAATGAATACTAGAGGGATATTCTAGTATGTAATTGCTGCCCATTCAATAGTCATTCTAAATCAAAGCCTTTCCAATCATAAAGCATATTGTTGTAGACTGACCAAAGATCTGCAGGCTTTTCATCCATATGTTGTTTTAATCCATTGAAAAGAGTCACGTTCCTATAAAAAAGATATCCCGAGTGGTGGCCACTGCTTGCGTTTGTGTAGATAAATTATTTCGAAATGCGTATTCCTTCGAAGAAAGTCCTGGTCTATTTACCCTTAATTACTTCCGTTAAATATGTATTCATGCAAATACTTCCTGAATACTAATGCCGCAATTCTCTGAATTGAGAAACTATTAGAGTCTCTTAATTATCTGTAACCGGCAAATAGGGGGGAGAAATAATACGTGCTGATGTCCGATAAGTCCGTATTTATGGCCATTTCCTTCATTAGAGTAGGGACCGTGGTTAGATGTCGACACGCATGTCTTGATCGCTGCCTACAACAAGATGTCATGTGATTACTGCCGCGCATTTTGCACGTATGAGAGTATAGCAATTTCCTCGCAACATTAGTTGTAGCTTACCCTCAGGAATCCGTTCTTCGGGACAAGGTCTTTTAGCTGCTTACGCAATGCCACGCTAAAAGTTCAGGTCGCCGAACAGAGAACGATTGCATCGCCACCTACTCTCCCTTGGGTTCCAGTTCGTACTCCCCCTGTGCAGGAAATATTAGGTGTTGTTGATGAGCGGCAGTTGCCGCCAGAAAGCCACTCTTTGTCCGTGAGAACACACGGAGACGAAAATTACGACAACCTGTTGCCAAGCGTCTGGGTGGTGACCCCTCCTCCGAGCTCTGATCGAAACTTTGAACCCATTTTTCAAGGTGCGCAGCCGCCGAGCTGCCGGGCACGGGGCGATTGTTTCGCCGCACCGTCATTAGTGCTACTTACGGGTGACATGTTAGTAGGCGCGAACAACGGACACAAAAGTCGGAAGCACCCAGAAACAAGCTGGGGCAATTGATCAAGAGAGGCCCAATGACCCTCTGTCCGCATCGAGAGGCGAAATGGTTCGAAAATGGCGCGACAGCAGAAGTTATAAAGGTTCCAACTGTCTTAAAAACGTCATAAACCTCTTTGATATACAATCCAGGGCGGACAGGACCGGAAAATTGCAACCCTTTATTTTAGCAAAAGAAGAGAAACTCATTCCTGTTCAGTTGTTGTCATTACAGCGTTTAAAAAATTACTGTAAATAAAATTGTGTCTGATTGTTAAATCATCATAAATTTAAATGTAAACATCAGCTCTGTATGGTTAGGCAACGAATTTGTGAAAGTAATTGGACTTCTTGGCCTTCTCTTATGAGATGGTACATATAGACTTTTGTATGTTGTGCGCGTATGCAAATGAAGATTTTGCAGATATCTTTCGAAAGTTTAAATTAAAAATGGAACGTGCAATTTGGATATAAGTAAGCCACGATGCATGATTGGATTCCTCACAAACTCAATGATTTATTTTCTTATGAACTCCGCGTGTGTGTACGGATTCTTGAAATGAAGAGACAGCGAAAAAAAGGAGCGATGAAATCAGTAGTTCTTTAAGAAAAAGCAATCGAAGTGGAGACAGAAGTTCCTCGAAGTTTTACTGCCTCGCATCGTTGGTGTCAGCATCGTGTGAGTAGGCCCTCCTCCCTCGGGCATGGGCAGCAGGTGAGGGCTGTTTCTAACCTCGCGCTAATGTGATTGTGGTCCGAGAGAATTGGCTGCGCTCTCTGATGGATCCGTACAAAAGTCTGCCCATCTTGACCAATTAATTAGTTGCAGAACCGGCAACTTTGTGAGCCGGACACCGCCGCATGAGCTTCGGTTATAAGATAGACTGAATCCAGGCCTTTAGGGTGTAAAACCAGTCCTGCATCGTCTAAATGACTCCGATGGAAGCGCTCCTTCGCTTTTATTTATTAGCATTTGCATCTTTCATCGTCTGTGCGAAGCAAAGGTGTGCTTAGCGCGAAAGGCAACTTTAAAATTGCATTTTTAAAGGCGCACGTGTGAAGACTAAAACCTTCATCCTCCCTGGAAACTTAATAGCTAACCCGGCTGATTATTGTTGGTGGCATCTCTATAGTCCATTTATTAATGGTATTAGCGAAGAGTGGATATTTCCAGCGCAGTCATTACAGAAATAATTGTTTACCACTTTCCTTCCTTTTTGTACTATAAGGCGTACTACGATTTCGAAAGTAAAATTGAACAAAAGCCTAATTTAAATTCAAATGATTCACATCTATAAGTTTTATGGTTTCCTTCACAGAGAATAGAAAAAAATATAGTTCTGTTTTTTAATTCTTTTTCTTCAGAACAATTAGTAAATGGTGAAAGTGCAGTAGCCCACGTTTTTGAGTTTGGTATGTTTCGAGCCAACATCTGTTGATTACAGTTAATGACTGTATTATCAAAATTATTAGTTGTAAATTGCTCTCACCTTTGTAGCCTCACTTGAGTCGCAAAATAAGTGTAAATGGAAGCAAAATGAAAAATTTGATCATGTTTTCCAGCTTCTTTGATTGTCTATTGATCTATGAAGAATAAAAACCAGAGTTCCTTTAAGAGCGTTTCCAGATCTGTCTGCAGAATACATCGTGATAAGCGTTTGTAAGCAGGAAAATATTGAGTTTTATTTTCGATTAGGAGAATAAATACAACAAGGATAAGGAGGTGATTATCCCGTTGTATAAGGTCATGGTTAGGTTGCATCTTGAGTACTGTATACATGTCTGGAGGCCATACTTTAGGAAGGATGTAGATTTGCTGGAACGGGTGCAGAGAAGGGCAACCAGACTAGTGAAGGTAAAAAAGGGGTGCTCTTACCTAGAAAGGCTTCCGTTCTGCAAATTACAGCGTCTCGAGACTCTGTACCTGCCGTGAGATCTGACTGAGGTGTTTAAAGCCTTGAATGGGTTGAGTAATTGAATGTTAATGGTATTCTTCCACTTCCTCGGACTACAACAGATAAAAGGGCATAAATTCAAGTTGAGGAAGGATGGTTGCAGGATAGATGTATGGAAGTTTGCCTTCAGCCAGCGGGTGGTTCATTGTTGGAACAGGCTTCCATCTGTTGTTGTGGAAGTGGATGGGTTGAATAAATTCAAGGGAGAACTAGACAAATTCTTAGGGGTACGGATGGTCGAACTGTGTAGGTGTGTTTTTTTTTTTACTGATTCATTTTCCATTACTACTATCTGCTTAAAGAAACTCATTGTTTTATTGAAATTACACAATTTTAAAATAATTGAACCAAATAAATGCCAAACACTTCAACTATTTATGTCTATGTTTCGAGAACTCGCTGTTCCCCGTCTCCAGGCCTCTTAACCTGATCCGGGAGGGGGTCTCTTGGTCCGGTTGGGCAGGACTGGTTGGGTATTGTGATCCCCAAGTCTTTCTCATCGTGGAAATTCTTTAATTCTTCCCAGTTAATGAAATATTCCTGGTTTCTGTTGCATTAAGCTGCCATTTTTAGATCACATCTAAGTTCTATTCTAAGCTGGTGGCGAGCGTTCTCTTACGCTATCATTTTTTGCTTCTTAATTTTCCTTTCCGATTAAATTGGTATTTTATTAGAAAAATAACGCGCGGTTCAGTTCCTTTAAATTTACTGATTATTCTATCTGTAACATCAGCACCGTTTTCACTTTTTATTCTATCATTACGCAATATTTTTAAATTACAACCTTTAAACTCTAAAATTACACTCACTCGTGTGTGTGTGTTGGTATTTTTCTCGCCGCGGCGTATGATTCCATTTTCTTCGTTGCAAGCTCTTCACGCACTTTCGGAAATCCCGTTTCATCCGCCCCCTCTTGCAGGGCAAAACAGAAGGAGCGGCGCACAGTTGACTGTGCCGAGTGCTTTTTACGGTTCCGCTATTTATTAGAGGAGTAAAAAAGGGAAGCCGCAGATTAATGAAACCGCCGGTGCCTGGTGACAATATCTGACGTCGATAGCGCTTGTTCCTCTCGTCTAATCGGATTGTCGTGGCCGCACATTGCCACCTCCATCCAGTGGTACAAATTGTCCGCTGTGTAGAAAGACGGATATAAAGCTCCGCCACGCCCACCGATGGCGTTTCCAATTACTGCGGGCTTTACACCGAACCAACGAAAGCGAGAATTTCTGAATTGCGACCTCCGAAAAAATGACTGCTTAACTGGAAGTGGGAAAAAACTTGTGGGAAGTGAGGCAACTGGAGGTGGAAGAGCTGTGGGAGCAGAGCAGCAGGTGTCGTGTGTGCAGATTTTGCTGAAGTTCGTTTAAATACGGCCCGATGTTATGCGTGTGTGTGTTTCCTTGGATCTGGTAACATTGCAGTAGTTGTCGAGAAAAACACCATGCAATTACAAACTGAACAAATCCGTTTTTAACTGCTTAATTCCTTCCCGGTACTCCGAATTTTGGAGCAACCAATTTTAGTGTGAATGTTGAGCTGAGCCAATGGATTCGTAATAAGTGAAGCAAGTTCAGTTAGTACTCGATTTCGAGTACTATTTGTCCCTCTCCAAATAGGCGTTCTCTCCAAGAAGAATATTTTCCTGCTGTTGTCAGAATTGATAGTCTGAATAAAATTCAGATTAACGCTATGAAAAGTTCATAAAAGCAGTTCTGCTTCGTCATCACAAAAAAGATCAATGCAGTTGATATTTATAGTACGATGACGCTCCAAGGTTCATCCTTGATTGCATTTACTTGCAAAATATATTAGCCATCATATGAATTCATCAGAAATTTTCACTCACAATTGATAGGCAACTATTTGTTGTGTGTCAAACCCGAATTGGTCGATTATTTTAATGTTTTAGAGTACAGAGTGTCCGAGAAGTTTTAAACCAATGGGATTTACTCTCATATACAATATGTGTTCAACGTGTCCATCCTGACTCTCCACTCATTTTCCCAGCCGGTGTACCATATTTGTTTGAATTTTTCTCAGCAAATTGGGATCGATAGCAGAAGAAGCCTTGGTAATAAGATAACTCTACCAAACCTGCATCTAACATCACTGGAAATGGCCACTCAAAGACCTCTGAGGTGGCTCTCTCTACAGTATCGACCCTAAATAATACCAAACCTAAAATGTTAGAGCAGACAATCCATACTGGAAAGGGTCCATCAATACCCACATTTGCAGAAGTAGTCACCATCCAAAAAGATGCTAATAATATCCAAAAGATCCCACCAGCAAAGCTTACAAACTGCATCCACTCCCTGCTTAAGTCTCATCTCGCCAATCAACAGGTTCACGCAAAAGAAACCGGGAAGATATATTCAACCTATCGGAAAATGGAACGTGGAAGACAAACGGGAAAAACAGGTGGCACACAACACTCCACTCCACTAAGGGGATTCACTCATATCCATATAATATCACAGCGGTCCAGACTCGGGCAAATCTTTGTTTCTCGACTGGAACCAACTATCAAGGCCATGTTTGCAGAACTTCACGGAATAAATATTGATGTGAGATAGAGCAGAACCAGGTACCCGACATACGCATCTTTCATCCTTACCTGCAACCCAGAGATGATGAGCTTCGTGCTGGATCCAAGGCTATGCCCCCCCCCCGGAACTGTCGTCAAGCCCTTCCTAGATCAGACGCCAAGAACTGCGATAACCCACCACCAACATCATCATCAAATGCAAAGCAATTAAAGCTGTCAAGCCAAAGAAACGCAGAAGAATTCAAATAAATCTACTGAGAACAAACCTACTATTGGAAACAAAATGTCCACGTATCAATCAATCCAACTATCAGCCGTTTATGATGTCAATCCCCAAGGCTGCAAACCTGTCTCGAATATCTCTGTACACATCACAAGGCACAGTAGACCAATGCGGACCCAAAAAAGAGACTTGCCATCCGTACGAACTCCGATTACTATGGGTACCGCCATTCGAATTATCTTTCAAAATGCAAGAAGTATTTGTAACAAGCTAGACACTGCCGAACAGCTTCTGCTCTCGAAACCCTAGATATTCTCTGTATCGCTTAAACGTGGCTTGAGAATGGACGGGACTCCATTGCCTGTACTCCTCAGGCTGGTTACCAGATGCTCTGCTCCTCTAAAGTGGATCGTAGAGAAGGAGGAGGAGTCGCAATATTATGTACTCTTTTCATTGTAATTTCATTCCACGTAATGTACTCTTTTCATTGGTACATTACGTGGTAATCCAGTCCCATGCATTTGAAGCTGCCATGGTGTCTCTCAATCTCAACACCTACCTGATAGACATATCAACAGTATACATTCCACCAGGCCCAAATAGTAATATCATTGAAGGTGTAATCCATTGGCTAGTAAATCGCCTCTGCTAAACACATTGTTTGTGGAGATTTCAATCTTCCACCTACTCTCGCACATCTTAGTAGGACACTCGTTAGCCGTATGGATTCACTGGGTAGTGAATCCTTCTCAGACTTATCAGCCTTCTCAACTCCCACCCCACGAGAGGATCCAATCTCTATGATTTGGTATTCTCCTCATCACCATGCGACCTCGAAGACAGTCCTCACAATCTCTTTCAATCCGATCACGAACCCATTGCCTTCTCTTGTACTTAGCCGCATCTAATTTCAATATTCAATGCCCTAAAGAGAAAAAAGATAGCCCCAAATTCATCGATCCACCACGATGTCTCAAAGCTGCATCCTCCATCCTTTGGGAAGCTCTCAATAACTGTGAACTCCAGCTAGCTGTGAACCTCATGACCAGGTGGATCCGAACCGTTTCCAGTTGCGGTGCGACAAAGGCTGTCTGCTTCACTTCCCGTTCAAGAACTTGGTGGACACCAGCGTTGAACAAAACCTTTCAAGAAAAACAAAATCTGCATAAGAGATGGAAAGAGTCAGGCGATGTACAAGAATGGATTGCTTTCTTCAGAGCAAGGTCAGTGTTAAACCGCCAGAAATCATCTGCAATTAAAAAACATCTAAAAGCAACCGTACGAAAAGGTAAACCATTTTATGCCCCTCAGCACACTGGACCTTGAACTGGGGATGGATCACATTGCACGGTTCTCGAACAATGTGGCCCCGACGTATCCAGGCATTTTACTTGTCAGCAACGTCCCAACAGATATTCTCGCACCGTTCGCATCACCAGGAAGCAGCTTACTAACTGCTATAAATGGATTGCCACCCACCGCAACCGCAGGGCCTGACCTTGTGCCACAATTCATGACCAAGTGTCTCAACACGTTTATCATCGATCCACTACTCTCAATTTTTAACCGTGTCTTAAAGCAGCACTACTTTTCCCCCTCTCTGGAACAGATATGCTGTGAGGCTGCATCCTAAATGCCAATCTGCATCCCTCATTAAACAGTTCAGGCCAATCTCTCGGTCTTCCAGCCTCATGAAACTTATGCAGAAGACATTACTTTCAACCCTCACCAATCAAATCATGCCGCACAAACCACCACAAATTCACTATGCCCTTCCCGGAAGATCCACAGTCACCAATTTAACGTCCATAACCAGCACCATTTTCAGAGCACTAGAAGCCAAAGCAGAATTTGCCGGCACGTACGTCTACCTGGAAGCTGCCTTCGATTCAATCAGCATTCCCTCACTTGTTCCTAGAAAATTACTCCCATATAAAAGGTGACATGTTTTGGTTTATCACAACCCTGCTTCCTGGCAGCGGATCAAGATATAATCTCAAGAAAAATCATTGCGGGAGTTCCCCAAGGCGGAGTCCTCTCCGGAGTATTATTTACTGCAGTCATTATTCCGGGGCTTTTGACACCCTGTGGTGGCCAAGCGTCCTCGGCAGGCTCCGGAAGGCCAACATCCCGGCCAACCTATACCAATGCGTCAAAACATATTTTGACAACAGAATGGTCGTTGTAGAAACTCCATATCATTCTATTTCCAGACAGATCTTCAGAGGCTGCCCACAGGGCTCAATCTTGGGCCCGCTCTTCTGGAACATGGTTCTCGACGGTTTTCTAAATCTAGACCTAGGTCGTGTGGCAACTCAGGCATACGCGGACGACCTGACCCTGGTACTGCGAGAGGACAGCAGAGCCAGGCTAGAAACTTCTGCTACTCGCGCCATTGACATCCTACAGAAGTGGACCGACGAAAACAATCTCCGCATATCCTCAACCAAGACCAGCTCAATACTGTTAAAAGGTAACCTGGACATCAGGAGACCACCACAAATCCGCATCCAAGGAACTACAATTAAGCTG
The DNA here is from genome assembly GCF_048544385.1 of Mastigoproctus giganteus. Classification (NCBI taxonomy): domain Eukaryota; kingdom Metazoa; phylum Arthropoda; class Arachnida; order Uropygi; family Thelyphonidae; genus Mastigoproctus; species Mastigoproctus giganteus. Next base: position 35,117,305 of record NC_143576.1, read on the forward strand.
ACAAAGGAACTAAAACACCTCGGGGTTGTCCTAGATAATAACCTCTCATTCACCCCTCATCTGACCTACATTCAGAAAAAGATCAGAAGATACTCTGCTCTGTTCATGAGGGTCTCCCGCAAGGATTGGGGCCTGCGGAGGAGAACCCTCAAGCTATTCTATAAAGCCGTATTCCTGCCTGCCATAACGTATGCCGCTGGAGTGTGGTACCGGAAGGCTACCACGGCCGTCAACAGAAGAAAACTGGACACCACACAACGGTATATACTACTTATAATAACAAGAGCCTGCAATACTGTAAGCACACATGCCCTCCAGGCCCTGACAGGGACTCTTCCACTAGACCTTGAAATAGTCTTCCGCGGCCTAATATATCAACTCTCCAAGGGACGTGAGGCTAACCATCTGAACTTCACTTTGGACCCTGAAACTGACCACAAATTGGAACGCAAACGTCTCCTCACACATCTCAACCAGAGCTGGCAAACCCGCTGGCAGACATCAACCAAAGGTGAAATAACTAAAAAATTTATTCCTGATCTACAACTGGTGTACCCAAACTATCCACCTTGGCTTTCTCCTGGACTACTCGCCACCTACCTGTTGACCGGCCATGGCGCCATAAGAGAAAAACTCCATGGATTCGGATTGAGTGACACCCCCTATGCCACTGCGGACTACGCGAGACATGGGGGCACTTGATGTACGACTGCCCACTGTACGAGGATCTCCGCTGCCGATTTATAACCACCACCCAAATAATGCTAAGAGACCAGGAATATCTGATACTAACTGAAAAAGATACTTATAGTGCCTTCACTCAATATGCGCAAGACCTCTTCACAAGAAGGCGGACTTTCCCGCATCCACCACCACAACAACAACCATGAAATGATATGTGGACCACCTTCGGACAGGACACAGCCTCACGAGTGACTTTCTATCCAGCTGAATTCCAACCAGCCCAATGAGACCGCAGAGCTTTCTGCATATGCCAGCCATAATGGCAATCGGTGCCGGCGCTCTTGCTGGACCCATCTTTCTTTCCCCCTCCCTCGGCGGTAGGGGAGGAGACAGGATTTTTTTTTTTTTTTTTTTTCCCCTCCTGCCTTCTCCCCTACTCGCCAACCCATATTTCCTCCTGGTAGGGCATGGGCATGCCCCACTGACTTTTAATGGGGTCGCCTCCTCTATCGACCCCATTTCTTCTGTCTTTCTCCCCCCAGTCTTCAGTCTCCTCTCCCTCTCTACCTGCTCACCAGCGTATATCCCACAGGTCAAAACTTAATAGCTCCAAATTAAGTTCGCTCACATTTCGGTCTTTCAATCTAGCGATCAACCCACGCAAACGTTTTTTTTTTTTTTTTTTTTTTTTTTTTTTAGGTCCTTGCCACTGAAATCTCAGGAAACTAGGTGGCAGGGCCTGCCAGAGTAAATAACTGTAATACTAGTGTACCTGGTCTGCCTCCACGGGGCGAAGTGTGGGCAACGTCGGGCCTCAGCTGGGGTCCGGCGGCTAAATGGCCAGAAGAACAACGGTACACAACATCACACACCTCAAGATCCATATACTTTTAAATCTCTGGCCTTTACAGTGAACTGTATCACACCACAATGTAAACTACGCGGAGATGGGGGAAACCCCTGGTGCCGTTTGACCCTAAACACACTTTACACTTTACACACTTTACACTATTCCGTTTGTGCAACAAAGAGAAGACATAATCTGCTATGCTGACGATATTAAGATACACACTCAGATGAACCCCGGCGAACAAATCCCACACATCAATGAAAAGATCAATCGAAAGTTACACGACTTAGGATCTTATCTCCATCAATTTGGACTATTTATTTATCCTGCAAAATCAGCCAAAATTGTCTTTTCTGTGAAGCACCAACCCCCTGAAGTCCAGGGTTCTCTAGATAGCATTCTCCTTCCGGTGGTAAATATACATACAGTCTTGGGAGTCGTCTTCGATTGCAAACTTACCTTCAAGCCCCACATTGACAAGATCATAACAAAATTCAGCAAAATGCGCTGGACTACCAAACAGCAACTACTCCACGTTAAGGATATGGATGTGACTCGACGTTACGTATACATCTCTGTATACTCCGTCGTGTTATATGCCTCAGAAATATGGGCATCTGCAGCCCCCAACGAATATCAAGCATGTGTACTCCTCCGAATACTGGCTCCTTCGTTGGATCACACATAAACATCATTGTCCACCCCAGAAAAGAACAACTGTGATAGCAACCGCACTAAACTTTTCTCGACTGCCAAACCTTATAATGGAAAGACGCCTCACCCTAACTGCCAAAATAACCACTCGAATAATTTTGGAGCCAAACATCTGGGAACTGTGCAGCTGGAGAATCCCTCAACCCGGACTGAGGTCAGTTCCCAGACTTATAGTCAACCCTAATAGACTAGCCCTTAGCGACCGTTTTCCCCTCATGCAGATGCTCATCACAGTACTGCACAGTACTGTGATGAGTTAAACTGCACAGTAATGTGGCAGTATAATAAATTTAAAAAGTATGTCTGTATGATATTGTATATAATGTCAAAAATATTGTATACTATCTTTATGAATATTTTGTAAATAATTTAACTGAAACTTATTATATTGTTGGCCGTTGGGGATGAATGCCAATCTCGATGTGGGCTCCGTCCTCAAGGCCTTTGTCTACCAGCCAGTGTGAAGCACCTGGCATTCCTGCTGTGAAGGGTACATTGTATACATCTTTTTGTACACAATAAAGATTATATATATATAGGGTGATTCATTACCAGTGCGACAAACTTGCAGGAGGTGTAGGGGGCACAAAGACGAATCGGAATCACATAGCATTGCAGAGTCCGAAATGCCTTCGTCATGCGGTAGAGGACGTTGAACGGGAGGTCGCGTGAACAGCGATCCCGCTGGAAGTCAGTATTTGCTAACCATTTCTGTCGAAGAAACCAAGTAGCAAAAGTCCTCCGGAGTGGATAATCCGCAGGCTCCAATGATTGGACGCGTTGCAGATGGTATGAACTCATTTGGGTTGTTGACAGTATCCTCCATACAGTGGATTGGGAAATACCCAATCGTTGGCCTATCGCTCGAGTACTCATACTCGGATTGCCTTCTGCAAGACGTAGGACATTCTCCTCATTGTCTGGCGTCCTCGTCATTCGCTCTCGATTCATGGTACCTCTCGTGAAACAACCAGTCTCACGTAACCTTCTGTGCCCACGTGCGAAAATCGTATGATGAGGAGCACGCCTGTGCGGGAAACGTTCCTGGTACAAGTGCAGAGCGGCGCGCCCGTTACAGTCCGCAGCTCCATACGCGAGGTGCATGTCGGCCAGTTCAACGTTTGAATATTCGTCCATCCTACTGCCTCGGGAACCGGTTCGCAAATGCTGACTTCCAGCGGGATCGCTGTTCACGCGACCTCCCGTTCAACGTCCTCTACCGCATGACGAAGGCATTTCGGACCCTGCAATGCTAAGTGATTCCGATTCGTCTTTGTGCCCCCTACACCTCCTGCAAGTTTGTCGCACTGGTAGTGAATCACCCTGTATACATTAACAACGAATATGAATTATAATGATCAAAAATATATATTGCAGAACATCACATTTAGCTCTCGGATGTAGTTATTGGGTTGCAGGCAGGCTGTTGTTTGTATTACTCGTAATTTGTTTGGAAATGAGACTCCTGTAGGTTTCAGAGTTGAGCAACCTCTTACAATCAATGTTGTGATAATTTATGAGGTGAAGGGATGCATTGGGGAACATCCTGTCCATTTGTTTTAGTCTGGAGAGTTTGGATTTGAATTGTTGTTGGTTTCTTGAGTTTTCTCTGTTGGTGGGAGCTATTATGTTGGCTAGGTTTAGTGAATTGGTTGCAGAAGTAATTAACTTTGCAAGAAGTATGACTCTACACTCGTTGATCATCTGTAGCAGAGGCTTTGTTTTTAAGTTTTTATAAAGCTGTTGCCTGGATATTGTACGGGGAAAACGAAATTTATTATTCAGCCATCTAAGAACCCAATACTCGAGGGCAAGGAATTTTTTTACGGTAACTTGAGGAGCGCCAGACCAGATTTCGGAGGCATAGGACAGAATGGGAAAAATGCATCTCTGAACATGGTTTATGACTGTTTTTCTATCTTGAATCGCTGCTGTTTCTTGCTTGAACAGCCATCTTGATTTCTGAATTTTTTTAGCAACATATACATAGTGAGAATTAAATGAAAGAAGTTGTAAAGCAGTAACGTGTTACTTAAAGAAATTCTAGGTGGTGGTATTCATGCACTTTGAATGAAAAAATCCTTCAGCGTTTTGCAGCGTTCCTTTTTTAACTCTCCATAAGTGTGCATAGCAATTCAAAACAAAAAAAAAAGAATATTAGATGTATGTACAGTAAAAAAACGTTAGTCCCCAGCGAATTTTATACAATGGACTTTGATTCTAAGAAACAACTAAGAAACAACAATTATACCCAAATCTTCCATTATTCTTAAAGATTTCTTTATCAGGTGCACAATGTTTGGCCTCTTGTTAGTTTCAGCTTTCCTAATTTTATACTTTAGGGATTAAAACGTTAGAGGATTAAGCACATACCTGAGATTAAATAAGATGAATGTAAGCAGCATTTGTTTATATGCTACGCTTACAATCAAAGGGATTTCTTTAAGGGATGATTATATAGCGAATCTGCTAAGGAGGAAGAATATAAGCCCTGTTGAAATCTACTTGTACTCAAATCTATAGGCCTAGATGATGTATGGCTTGCCTTTTTGTTTTTGGCAACACATTCAAGAGGAAGGTAATATAGTTGGCCCATATCCCACAAGTTTTCCTTTCATTTCATTAATAACCTAATATTTTTACACTTTTATAGATCAATCCTTGAAAAGTCTAGTGTAAACATTTAAATGTGTAATCCTGGAAGATGTTAAGTTATTCAAATAATCTTATTTCCTTGATGGTTTTAAATTCGAAAAGAGATTCCAACTACAAAATAATGGAGGGAATTCGTCTAGTTCCATGATCAGTACATTCTGATATTGAATGGACACAAAATAACGAATAAAAACTTCAAAATTTGTTTAATAAAGTCTTTCTTCGATTATTATTTGGGTTAAATAACGTTACTATACCATTACTTAAACTGAATCATCCTAAACATCCATCGAGGATAAATCTCAGCTCGTAAGGAGTTAGGTCTATAGCTTCGTGGTGGTCTTACATTATGTTTCTTAATCTGTTGAAAAATGAAGACATTTGAACTACAAACTGTACATAACGAACTTTTTTTAATTGTCCAGTTAATCCCCCCCACTTAACCCATCTGGAGATGCAAGCATGTACTAGATGCACACACGGAAACTTCCCTTTCAGAAAAAAAACTCACGCGCTTTCTATCTTTGCTGCGATCGCACTTCTGTGAAGAGCCCCTATTTTAATTATACCCCCTAGAAGCACGTAGACTGCAGATGGCGCTGCTAACGTATAAGAAAGCAAAGTTGATACTTCCGTATATCCATTCATATAAAGGCAAACCAGGTGTTTTGGTTCTTAAGAAATGTGCAAAGTTGTTTTTCCAGTGATCCAACCATAAAATCACCACGGAGAAGGGATGAAACAATAGGAGATGATTTACCTCTCGAGTCAAGATGCAGCTGCTGATAGTTCCTTTAAAGTACTTAACGTTTCTTTTAATTGCAACTGGCATCGAGGCTCACTTAATGGTTTTCAGTGTCTCAATCTGCTGAGGAAGTTATTTAACCACTGAAGGCGATAAATTCATTCTTTATCAATCCAAGTTATGATTAGCCATTTTCCAACTCTAAAGGTGTACGAAGAGCCACATTAATGTATTTAAATCCAGTCAGTGCAAATAACAGGCAGACACAAAGTGGATTTCGAAGACAGAAATGCGCTGATGGAGATGATGCTGTGATCATCGGTAGGATCTAATAAAGCGTCACATCAGACACTGGTTGTTGTCTGAGGTATATCGGGTTGTGTAATACAACCAGTGATTTCGGCTTCACTGCCCTACCGCGGAACAAAAGGAGCCGGCAAGGTTTGTTCTTCGTCAGGCCATCTTTGGACTATACTGGACCAGCTAAAAAGTCTTCGACACCTGTTCCATTGAATTACTTTGCAAGGATAAAGCGTACAAGAGTATCTTTGAAGAGGCCTTCTCTCAAATACAGAAATAAGTGGCACCATGCACTGGAGTTTTTGTTTCGCGAATAATTTTGTAAGATTTATAAACTCTCGTAATTTTTAATTTTAAAATTTTACGTTTATTAAATATATAACAGCCAACATAATACACTGAATTAGGTGAATAAGATGTTGTTCCAAAAGTATCTAACATATTTTGAAGATGCGTTGCAATACGACTAAGTACTTTAATTTGGCCATATCTGCAGGAAATTGTAAAACATTCTGGGGAATAAAAAGAGTGGGCCATTGCTTAGCAAAGAAAACAAGAGAACCATTCTTTGGTGGAGTTCCACGCTCAGTTACTGAATTAGGTGAATAAGATGTTGTTCCAAAAGTATCTAACATATTTTGAAGATGCGTTGCAATACGACTAAGTACTTTAATTTGGCCATATCTGCAGGAAATTGTAAAACATTCTGGGGAATAAAAAGAGTGGGCCATTGCTTAGCAAAGAAAACAAGAGAACCATTCTTTGGTGGAGTTCCACGCTCAGTTTGACAACTTTGTTTATAAATATGACGCTTATATTTTGACTTAGAATGTTTGAGATAAGTATCAGGTCAACTAAGGTTATGAGGCATCCTTAGTCTTTATACAGTCTGTAAACTGCCTGTATTCACTCTGTGTGATATGGGAATGAAACCTCATACCCCTCCACACAGGAAGAAGGCTGGAGTATCCATGCTCAGCCATTGAGACTGCATTTAAAATGGTAACCTTTATTCTTCAGACGCTTCATATCGATAACTGCATGTTGAAAGTTCACTGAATTTCCTTTTTCACAGTGTTCCAAGATGGCGGCGGAAAGCAGCAAACACCAAAAGAGATTCCATATGTAGAAGAAGACCATATGATGCCATCCGCTTAATTATCAAAGGTATTTGCAGAAAGAGTTCTTGTACCAACACCGGGAGATAAATGTTACTTGCGTGGATAATCATGAAAGGAATCAGTAGGAGGGGGGAAGGCTGAATTTCGGTATATTCAATAGCGAGCGACCAAGTACGGACTACTCTAGAATTATTATTATTATTATTATTATCCGTTTATTTCCATAAGGAAACCACCCCGGGACGGCAAAGTGCCAGGAGGGTGCTATGTACATATCAGGGTACGAGATACTACGTGCAGTGGGTTACATATACTGAATACGTAGTCTCGTCCCGAAATATTATATACACATTTTATGTTTAATATATATAGTATTTACACATTGATGATTCTGTACATACATTATACAACTGATATATTTACAATTCACTAATAATTCAATCTATAAATTACATATTAACATAACTGTTACAGAAGGTATATTTTTACAGTCAACAAATTATTATTGTTCTTAAAGCAGAAAGTTTCTCTTTTACTCTAAATTCTTTGGTACTTTGCAGCCGATTCATATTTTGGTAAGTCTATACGAATCCTGGAAGATCTCTTTCCGGTATGTTGCATCCTCACACAGTTTTTCGGCATCTATGTGTAGTGAGTTAAATATTTTCGCTGCATTTGATGGGAAGAATCTTTGCAGGCTACTAAGATTGTTCAGGACTGAACGCAGTGGATTATTTACTTCTCCGCAACGTCTAGCAGTGGCACGCGGTTTGACTAGAATATTATCCAGGACTGGAGCATCCACTCTGCCTGTGAGCATTTGTGCGAGAGTGTGTATGTTCCTGTTAATTGTCCGCTGCATCCAGGGTACGATGTTAAGGTTTGAGTAGAGAATGGCCCTTGAGATAGTAAAAGGGTGGCCAGCAACTCTGTTAAGCCATCGCAAGAACCAGTACTCGATCCCAAGGACGGACTTATAATGTGAATCTGGAGCTGAAGACCAGATTTGCGAGGCATTTTTATGGCGAAGCGGTGAGAAGAACTGCTTCCATCCAACTTTCCCACAGCATTCGACTCGAAGACAATGAAGCAGACCGAACAATAAAATGACTTCATCTTGTTCGCGGGGTAATTTTCGAGCATTATAGAGGAAGTTAAATATCCAGGGGTGGGGTCCACGACGATGGCCCGAAGGTCTCCACCCCTTCCTTGTTTCGTGACAGGGGATGACAGCCCGAACATCAGAATTCTGCAGATAAGCAGTGCCACAAGGGGTAGATCTGTCAGTCCGCGTCAGCTTTGCTGAACAAACACCTGTCCGGCAGGCGGGAGGTACGGTGATATGTAAAGTGGTCAGTGATATCATCTCGAGAGCCAGCTACGCCTTGAAAGGCCGACGAGCGGACGGCACAGTGGCCCGCAGCGAGCACGCTTCTCCTAAGGACTGAACTCCAATTCCCCCCCTCTCCACGATAAAAGCTGGTCCCTTAGTGCGTGTTGAGGAACTATCCTGTAGTCCTGTCCGGGAGGCCATGCCGACGTGTCATGTCGTTTGGCCACTTTCTACTATTTCTTTTTCAGGGGAGGACGCGTGGGTTGGACAACGGACTGCGTGCTAAGCCAGCATCCCTTTTGTATCCGTGATATTATCACACTTTAATTATACACTCCGAGCTGCGTCCTCGGTCGGGCCTGCCACGCTTCATTTATCAACACTCTTACCGACATCCGGGTCTTCCATTAGGACCTAGCTGTTCCATTTCAGGCATGAGGTGGGGACGGTGAATAAATATTTAACGTATGAGAGCAAATGCACTTAAAGCGCAGGAAGAAGAGAGGAGATCACTCCCTGATAAATGAGGAGTCTGTCTATCTATCTGTGTACAGTGGTGGACAAAATAATCCTAACGTCTAAAAAAATTGAAAATATGAATAAATTGCCAAATCCTTAAATTAATGCATAAAATTGTGGTATTTTTTATTATGAAAATATATTATAAATTACATTACACGTCCTTCAATACAAGACCAAAGTTCTGTAATTTCAGAGTAGTGAATTATTCTGCAGAGAAAGATGTCAGTGGCAGAAAAAGGAAGTTTCAATTCAGATTGAGATGATTATTTGTATAGACGTCTCGAAAAACTGTAGGGCAACTTCAGCTCGGCTCTGAACTGACGCTCTTGGCCATCTGTCAATTGATAGTTCTCTTCTTGATAATTGGGTATAGGAGAGAAAAAATCTGAACACAGTTAAGATGGCCTAGAGAACAGGGCATGTAGAGTATGGTAGTTTCAAGTTCTTGCGTACCACAAATGTTAACCAATATCACAATCCGCAATCAGCAGACTTGCCTTGCATGGTGCAACGGACCATAATTGGTCCTATAGCAGTGGAAATCGATTCTGTGGAGTGAAGAATTTCGCTAAACCCAATTCCCACCAGATGGGCGAATATAGGCATGAAGGACGTCTACTGCATAGAGTGTATTGTGCCAACAATGAAGTTAACAGGAGGTGGGGTGTTGTTTCTCATGGTATGGCCTGGGACTAAAAGTCTCAGGTTCACACCACAACCACTAAAGGTGATTGTGCGGGGAACCATGAACGTTGATGTCTCCCTTAACGTTTTGGACCATTCCATGATCCCTACGATGTGGCAGTTTTTTTTTAGTTCATTTGAAGCTACAAACTTTTTTTCCCGAACAGCAATTTATGCTAGAGGGATATACAATATAAAGCAGTAGGAAATACAAAATTTGAAATATATTAGAGCAGCGTTTCCCAAACTTGGGTCCCCGGACCCCTGGGGGTCAGTAGACAAGTTCCAGAGATTCGGCGAAACGGTGGTCGACCATATATTGTTATATACTGTTATATACGCATGTTATATATAGGGTCCGCAAACGTTTTTTGATTTTTGAAAGGGTCCGTAGATCTCAGTAGTTTGGGAACCACTGTATTAGAGGACTAATAAGGAGTTGACATATTATAATAATTAATTATGGATTACAATAACAAGTACAAAACAAGTGATGTTTTCTTTAAAAGATTTTTTTTTGTACAGAATTAACAAACAAACAAGTGGTTTGTTTTAACAGAAGAATGTCCCATGCTATATGATGCTGTTCGAGAATGGTTCATGGATATGAATGTATAAAACTTGGAATGTCGGGCGCAGAGTGCTGATTCAAACTCTGTGGGATGAACTGAGTGTGGGATGGAATTCAGTGTGAGGTCAGCACCTCAACTGACAAGGAGGAATGATGGACTGTACCTGCTTCAGTCCATCGTTCGTTGATGGAAAACCAACGCAGGAGGATGGCATGTCATAGAAGCCAAAGGGGCGAGTGACTCGCTATTGAAGTGAATGGCAGTGACGTTAATGCGAAACCAACGTGTGCTGAGCTAGTTTTTGGAGGGTAGTGTGTATAGGTTGAGGGGGAAAATAACGGCGAATGAAATCCTGAAGTTCATACGAATTTCAAAACAAACTCTGTAGACCCTCGGGAATGTAGTCAACTGGATTTCCAATTTTTTTTCCATCCTTGCTTTCTATAAATCGTATTTTATTTTATGAACCCTTTCTTCATAATAAGTGACATATTTTGTTAAAGAATTTTTATCAAAAAAAGGAGATTTTATTCCTTCCCCAAATAGCATTTTGGTCTATGATACGATTAACTAACTGATTTTGAATTAATTCTCCTCAAATATGAATTGATTCGCTTGTAATGCCAAAATTCAGTTCAGTTCAGACGTATAACGCGAAAAACCTCATTTAATAAAATAAACTCGGGATTGGTACACTGAGCAATTCAAACCAGGTAGCAGCAACTAGTGTTAGAACATTCGTTCTGTATGACGCAAATGTTCCATTTAAAGAAGAGTGAGCCGATTTTGATTAATGGGTGTCGTTGCACATGCAGGGGCATACGAACGGAAGACAAGAACAACTGGAAACTCATTCTACGGAATGATACACGTTTCCCATTTAGTCTTAAACTAGACAGAGAATGTTTCTTCACGTGTCTCTGAAGGAATTGGAGAGAGCTATCAGAAATCTCGGTGTCAATCACGAACACTGAATTTTCGTTTGGAGAACAGCTGCTGCAGAGAAAAAATCCCAAATGGAGGATTCTGCAGTTTCTTTTATATATAAAAAGCACATCACTGTTATGATAATTGTAGATGGTGAGATTGCCTGAAAAACGTTCATCGAATCTAGATTAGCTGAAAAGCTGATGATCGGGGCTAAAGTCACAATTTTAAAACTTGAAATACGCGATGTTCTTGTATAGTGTAAACTCATCTGACCTTATATTGCCGTCTGGGGTATAAACAGATAGTTTATATATATATATATGACAGGAAAAACTCCATTTTTTGTTAAATCGCTTCGCTATTTGTCAGTGATCAAACTAATACACGAATAGATTGCTTCAGGAATACCCGAAAGAACTAATTTTTGAAATTTTGATCACTTTCATCGCACTATGACAACTATTATTTATCATCTTGATGACACCTTTATCCTCGTAATACTTCTTTCTTCCCACGCAGCTTAACAATATATCCCACCTAATATTTGAAAACATCACGAATCCCCATTTCATTGGTAGTGTTTCTGGTTTATGCAAAACTCCAAAATAGTCTCAGCCAGCTTACAATAGCTTTAATTAGTTGTAGAAATCATTCAGTAATGTGAAAGGCTAATTAAATAGTTTTATATATCTCTGGAAACTGAACCCTACGAGTGGAGGTACTTCAGTCGAAAATTATTGTCAAATGAAATATTCCTCTGCTGCATACCTTTTCTATAGTTATATTCTTGGGCACTGTTCTTCTGTAATTCCCTTCTATCCCTTCCAAATTAGTCAAACATCCTTTTCCTGCCCAATTTCGTTCTGGGGTGGGTGGAACCACAGGTCATACTTTCCATTAGTGTCCTACTTATAAGATAAAATTTAAAAGATAAAATATGTTTTCTGGAGATTTGTAAGAAACTTCGAGTTATTGTAATCCTTTCAGAATCAATCTCAGAGCACCACCACCACACTTTTCAATTTCTAATGCAATTAAACTATCTCGATTTCCACCTGAAATGGCCTTTCAACTTCGTGTCTTTCCATTCTTCTTCTATTTGCTGTTTAAAGTTGAAGAAATTGTTTCCTTTCCCCAAGTATTTAAGCGCGATTTCACATGGGGTGAACACAGTCTCGTGGCTTTTGACGTGTTTTAGTTGAATATGTATGAGTGATAATTTGATAGAGACGTTAAAACAGATATTTTTCCCTATGAAAGTACGCTTTCAACTTCGGTGGGGTCACGTACTTTTCAGAGGGTGTGTGAGAGAGAGGAGATACTCAAGAGATGGATTATCCTTATCACCTCCATGATCGTGTACCATCAGTTCTCTTTTTACAGCGCGTGACTATTATTTGGCTCTTACTTGCTCCTCATCCGCCCACGTGCCGACATGCATACCATAGTTTATTCACGAAAGGAAAGTGTGCGCGCAAGTGTTAAAAGCTTGCCCCTGCAAATTTAGGTAGGGCAAGCAAAATGGATGGCCATAAGATAATTATAACAGATAACACTTGGAGTAAATTGGAGCCAATTCGGTGCTTAAAAGATTACCACATACACTGGAACTTCGGAAAGGTGTAGAAGAACTCGAGCAATCAGTTTCTCGTTTCTTGCAGGACATCCCATTCTCATTTCTACCTTTGTAAGGAAGTAATGAGAGTGTTAGTGTTCGTTCTTGAATCCTCGCAACCAGATGGGTGGTTACACTTTCTAATAATCACTTGAGATGAAAAAGAGAAGAGGATAATATACCGGGTATATCGTTCGGGTCATCAGAAATTTTCTGCGGTGGGGGAGGACATTTTAAAACTATCGTTTAATGGACCGTTGACCCGTTGCCACTAACAAAGAACTGTTCCTTAATATCTGACACTGAATAAAAATGCATGTTGGATAAAACATTTGATAAAAAAGCTTAAATTTGTTTTATAAGTGAGAATGTCTTAATTGGTTAAATCCGAAGCTTTTTTAAGTGACTTAATGTGTGTTTGCACACCGAAATAATTCTACTTGAATCTTCACAGCTTTTATTTCTCTAAGTGAAGGACTGTCCGTAACGATTCTCTTCTTCACAGTTCGCTGCCAGCTTTTAAATTCTAATTCCATCTAGCAGTCCGTGCTCTCCACTAACGCCAAATTTCGACGTAAATGCCAAGTTCTTAAGAACACCTAGACAAACGCAAAATAAATAATTACCGGGTCTAGACGCTGAGAGCACAGCACTTCAGCACGATTTTTCTCATGCTCTCCAGTGCCACCCTCCATTCGGATCACCTCTTTCCTCCGGGCACATCCGACATTCTAAGCACGAGTTCCACCTGCAGGACGGGGCATCTTTCCTCCCCCTTTTCTCCTTCCCTCTAGTTCGTGTCCCCTCCATCTCCAGCGTAGCCCTGTTATAACAAGCGAATTACGGCAATATGATCCTCTTCACAGAACGATTGAAAAACTGCGAAACGCTCATCGCGCGTCCTTAGTATTCAGGCAGCGTAAATCAAGAGGCGGACTGCGGAGAGGGGAAAACGAGGCAGAGAGCGATAGCGCATTACCTTGTTCTTCAGCACTTTGGCCCCGCAGCTATTAGTGTAGAGCGATGGGCAATGGTTACCAGAGCTATGAAAAATGGAACAGTTACGACACCTTTCCTCGGTCGGACTAGGTTTTCTGGGTTCAGAGAAAGGGAACCATCCTAACATCAATCATCGCTGTACGTTTTTTCGTCCGAAAGATTGTCAGATCCTCCTCAGAATATGTATGGTCTGGTAATAGACTCCAGGTGGCGCCACTGAGAAAACGATGGTGGTATTTCGCTGGGCAATCGAAGATGGATAAATAGACTTGGAAATTATTATCCAAAGTCATCGTCTTTCGATAAATTTGCATATCTGGATTTGGCTTGATAAGACAACAACACACGAGTAAAACGTAACATGCGAGTTGTCACCTAGTGTCATCCTGTAATTAACAAACGTAGTTCCTTATCATCACCATCAATTCCTGTATATCTTAAGATTTCTTCAGAAGGCCATATCATATGATGTTCCCGATGGAAGGAATTTTTCTCATTGAGGCTCTTTAGCTGAGTTGATGTCTTATATAATGGTTTTGATGATCGCATCTGTTCATTGGATATTGGGTTTAGGTTCTGTCCCGCATTGTGTAGAAAAAGCCAGGGTTCGAATTCCGTGTGAAAGGTAGGATTTTTTTTTGGCATTTTGTCAATCGATCTTGGCCGAAGGTTGCATTTTTTTTTTTGTTTTTTTTATCTTCTCGCGAAAACTCGGATTTTTCTTACAGGAAAAGAGACCACAAATTACAATTTTTCCATAAAATTTAAACCATTCATATCCACGAATTCACACATCCGATCACATCTATAATATTATTTTCTTTTATGTGCGACAATTATATTACTAAGCGGTGGAGCATTAATCAAGAAGCACTATTAACCAGGAACAGATGAATTTGCAATTATATTTGTTTAACTAGAGCTATGCATCGTAAAGAATTCGTTTCCCAGATTGGCTATAAAAACATTTTGCAAGTTAAGCAGACAAATGGATACTATGCAGAGGAGAATTTCTGAATTTTTTCCAAAAATTACTGCTAGTGGGGCGCATGTAGATGCAGAGTCGATCATTATTCTTCAGTATAAAGAATAGATGCTCCCGAATACCATGTATACGTGAAATTCATTTCACGATGGCAGCGTACTTACCAACTGTTGAAACTTTTATCAGAATAACGTCTATAAACCATCAAAGATTACGCACATTTCATCGGAAAAGGGGGGGATAGAAGTGAATGCATTCTAGTGTTCACAAAGGACCAGCGACATCCAGAGTTGATGTTTTTTGGCTTGCTTCGAGCTGCAGTCCAAAATTCTATTCTATTATTAGAGTGAACGCAAGTCGCTGAAAAACCCAGCCAAGCAACCAGAATTGCCTGACTCATATCGTCCCATAGCCCTGTTGTCAACACTGAGCAAACTGTACGAAAGACTTCTCCACAAGAGAATAACAAAACATTACTCAAAGGCAAACCTTGCCACGCCCAACCAGTTTGGGAGTAGCAACGTTTACCTCTGAGTTTTGGGTTTAAGTCCGGAATGCCAACAATTGATGCAATACAGAGACTTCTGACTGAGGCGCAGCAATACACTAAAAAATACTTCCTCATTATTTTGGTGGACTTTTTCGGAGCGTTCAACTAACTTTGGCTGAGCGTTCTCGGCAGACACCGAGCAGCGAGAATCCCACTCAACCTGTATCAGACCATGAGGACGTACCTCAAGGATTGAAAGACCGAAATTGTCGCACCCTACTAGAAAGTGACCAAAAGTATTCACAGAGGCTATCCGCAGGGGTCCGTCTTAGGGCCCCTCCTGTGGAATATATTCTTCGACGAATTTCTTTTAATGGGCCTGGGGGAAGTCGGATCTTAGGCCTTCGTTGACGATCTCGTACTGATCTTGGCGGCGGACTCAAGAGCACGGCTCGAGACCCTGGCCAGTCATGCGCTAACCATCTTTCAAGAATGGACAGAGACTCACTGTTTAAAGATCTCCTCTGCAAAAGCATGCTACATACTACTAAAGGGCATGCTCTAAATAGCTCGACTTCCTCAAATCAAACTACAGGATTCCATAATCAAGTGGAATACTTTGGAATCATCCTCCATAACAATCTCTCCTTTAAACCAAACCAGCTCTATCTGAAAGAAAAAAATCAGGAAATAAGCAGCCCCGATTGCCAGGGTCTCGTGACGAGACTGTGGGGCTCAATGGCGCACTCTTTGAGCCCCCATTATACCGTTAATAACTTATGAATCACCTATCTGGTTTAAGAAAGCAACTACAGTCGTGAACAGGAAAATCCTGGGTACCATACAACGTACTATCCTACTCACTATCAAGTACGATTTTATACTGTGAGCAGGCATGCCGTCTAGGTCCTGGCTGGGGTTCATTCGCTTGGAACTGGAGGTCATGCGTTGCGGAATGATGTTTCTTCTCTCTAAAGGGACACCGGCTACCTTCATTGGACATAATCTGGACCCAGCAAACACCCGCAAAACTGAAAAGAAGCGCCTTCTGACGCACCTACAACAAACATGGCAGGATCGATGGGCTGCCTCCTCTAAGGGAGATATCATGAAACAATTCATACCACACGTTGACAGGGTGTTTTCTAAATCCCCCGCATGGTTCTCTCCCGGACTTAACACAACCTTCTTGTTTACGGGCCATGGACAGATAAAGCCCAAGCTCACAGCATTAGGGATCCTAGATGATGAGACTTGCACCTGCAGAGAGTCTCAGTGTCATTTAATGTATGAATGCACACTATACGAGGATCTGAGGTGTAACCTCATTACAACCATCACATACGAGTATCTACCTAGAAATCGAGTATCTACCTAGAAAACCATCTACCTAGAAATCGAGAACAACACCTGCTTGAATCGGAAGAGGAATACAAGGTCTTTAGCAAAACTCCTCTGTCTACAAATTCTCTTTAACAAAGCTCCTCTGTGTACAAGAAGAAGACAGAGGAGAATGGCCAGCAAGACACATAACTAGAGCCCAGCTGAACGCAGCTTACCGAAGAAATAAGACAAGACAAAGAAACTGACCAATGAATTCTGGAAACCTTAGAAATTTAGAAACACCAGATCTGACCAAATACGGATATGATAGTAATGCCAAGCTACACAGATCAAAATCTGTGAGGAGTGAGAAGAAGATGATGTTAAGTTATTTGAGAAGAAACCCAAAACAGGGCCCTGCCTCAAGAGTGATTGGACTGGAAACACCAGGCTGGACACAAATCACCGACTCTGATTGAAATTGTAACCTGCTGGTTGTACGCCTTTTTGGTGTTTTAGTTTTTCGCCTGGCATGGGCATTCCACCAACTATGCCAACTTGGGGCTCTGCCGCCAGCGCCTTTTTTGCGATCTGTATCGTACTCCCTTGCGCGGTATCTTTACTTTCCCCCCCTGGCGGGGGGAAGGAGATAGGTTCCTGTCTCCTTCCCTCTCTGCCGCCCACCTCTTTCCCTACTGATATTTTTTGGGGTTGCATTCCCTATCGTCCCCTAACTTTCCTCTCTGTTCTTAGTTGTTAATTCATCCTACCGTTTTCTGCTCCTTTCTTAAGAGAATATCTCTCTTCTTTCTTTGTCCTACTTCTCCTTCCCATAACTTTCACGGGTTTACCACTGGTTGGAAACCCTCTTTGCGGTTACTAACCCCTGGAGCGCCTCCTCGTGGCAAGGTACGGGAGTCTGGACGCAGGTGGCTTCCCCCCCTGCCTTCAGGCTGCAAAGTCTCCAGGGCCGGCAAACAACACCCATCAGAACCTACACTAAAACATACACACATACATTTACACACACTTGCCGGCTATAAATAAACTACAGAAGATACAGTGGTATATAGGGGGAACCCTGGAGGCCGCAATCATTACACGAATACCTTGTACCTTGTATCGTCCCCATATTTCTACCCCCCCCCCCCCCCAATCTTCAGGCTTCCTCCCTACTCTAATTCACCAGACCACTTCGACTGCTTCAAATGTAATTTTAACTTAATCTAGCGTTTAAACTAACTTTAGCCTAATTAAACATCATCTCTCGGTCACATTCTAAATTCTCGCGTGCGATTTTTTTTTAGGCTCCAGCCAGTGAAACCTTCTGAAATTAGGTGGCAAGGCCTGCCAGAGTTCTTTGCGATTCCTCTATGCCTGACCTGCCTCCTCGTAGCAAAGTGTGGAAAACGAGGGGTCCCACTAGGGGCCCAACAGCTAAAAGGTCAGAGGAACAACTTAACACGGCATTACATTACACAACCACACACCTACACTTCTTATAAAATCTCTGGCTTTTACAGTTTCTTTGCTGCACAAACAGTGTATACAACGTGGAGATGGGGAACCTCTGGTGCCGTTAGATCCAAAACACTTTACTTTACACTCCGTCGGTACCTCCACAGAGTACTTTTCGTGAAGGATGGAGATCCTCAACATATCATGCCCCTGTCACGGGAATACTTCGGACACTTTTCGCCAGAAAGACAGTTATTAGCCACACGTATGTTTCTCTTCTTAAAGTTGTGATGTGTCTGTTAACTCCCAACTATATCCATCTTTTTTTGGAAGAAATTATTTAAAATATCACTCATAAGTTGTATCGGATAAGTAATCTCTTAATGAAACCGAGTTTCCTAACCAATCTTCTAGCGGACATTGTCCAAACTTCGATATTTACTTCAAACACAACCAGAAAGGGCAGAATAAGCAATCAGATGCCATTAGGTTAATGCTGAAACTTTATTAAACTCCTCTGTCTTTTATTTGGAGTTGAAAATGTATCTTAAAATTCCCAGAGGCGCCACACGTTCGTGCGAATGTGATCTCTTTATTTACGGTTTCCTTCGTTCTTTCCGATTTTGCACGTCCCACACCAACTTTCCCCCACCAGACGAGATTCTTGCGCGATGCAATTAGGAGTTACCTGTGTTTCCATCTGTACTTGTCAAATTTACGAACGTGTCGGTGTTCTGCACATGCCCGCTACTGGTGCACACCTTGGTCTGGACAAGATAAGTCAAGTCCGGCGAAAGCTTCTCTGACAACAAGTCGAGACGTATCACGACCAGTGATCACACATTTCCGGGATTCGGCAATGGCGTTACGGCTTCCTACGTCAGTGCGCGGTGACATTGTCCACACCCTGGCGGGGAGTTAGCGGATGATGGCTACAACGGCGCGAACCTCTGACTTAGTGTTGTGTTAAAGAGGCCAAATTTAATTACTGCCTTACTGAGCACAACTCGGAGTTGTCGGCTGTGGCCATCTGCTAATACTGATGCAACAGCGTAAGTCGCGGGTTCCGACTACAAATCACATTACTTGGTGACGTCCACATCCCTCACGGCTGTCAGCCCACCGGGGTGCAGACTAGCCGTGATTTGTGGTGCCTAACCACGTGACCATGAGTAGCGGGCGAGCTGCGAAAGACAAAGAGCGGATCGGCGGTCGTAATCTTCAGGAACTTTGAAATGCACCACTTCTTGGAAAGATCGCGTAAGATTCTGCCTCCACTTCGCGCTCTCTTCTGTTCCCCGGTTGCCTCATGATACCGATTGTATCGACAGCTGTTCTACGGTTGGGCTGACCTCGTGTTTCGGTTTTAATGAAGCGAATCCAGTTCTCTATTTCGTACTACAATTGTTTGCATTTTGTGGTGGATTCTTGTGTTATCACGTTTCATGGCATTTATTTCCAAGTAAAAATATAACCATCATACGCTGTCACTTTATATTTAAGTTTGTATATTCGTAATGTCCACCAATCAGAATCTGTGATTTCACAGTCAGTACCATAAACCAACATGAATCGTTGAGAAGGCTTCCATCCTGCAGTGGGTTGATAATGGCTGCAGTTTACCTTTTTTTTTTTTTAACCATAAACCAAGGTTCCTTCAGGCAATTTTCTGTATGCTTTCATCGGAATATTGTTAATGCCATAAACATGTTTCTGACAATTTTTGGAAGCACATTTAATTTATAAATTAGAAACTAATATTTATTAGTTTAGAAACTAAACTAATAAAGTTGTCCAAAACTCGAGGACAACTTTACGAGAACTCGTATTCATCTCAGGAAGCAGTGGGATTGCGCTCAAGGAAATTACTCTGCACACTTGTACAGACTTCCATTTTAAATCATATTGCGTGGGAAATTTAAAAAAAAGTTTGTTTTTAAACAAAAGGAAAAAATGTGCTACCATTCCACATTTTTCTTGTTTTTTCGCCCATCAATCAGCAAGCCGTCTGAAGGATAGACGCAGTTACAGACACACCTAACCTTACACTGTAGGAGACTTTATGGCATGCCTCTGATTTTTTCTCTCATTTGCCAAGTATTTATTACCTTCTTATTCAAGCACAAAGTCACAAATCGCATCACCACCCAGGTTTCATCCGAACAAGCAATAAGAAACCGGATTGCGCATTTTTACAGCGAAGAGACTCCTGTGTTGTTTTTCCACAGAAAATGTTCATCAACCTTCAAGGTGTTCTCTGGCTTTCTGTTTTTTCACCAACTACGGTTCATCATTTTCACTTCTGTGGGAGACCAAAAAGACGCTCAGAATTACTGGAGTAACCACATCAGTAACAAGAAGATTACTGTTCGCTCTATTAAAAGTACTTTTAAATTTTCTTAATGACTTCTAGAAGCCACCTTTCAAGGAGCAGGAGCAGTGATAACTGATTTGCCCCAGAGATACTGTGAAACTCTGCTGCCGTAATCAGGCGTTTAATGTCTTTCACAGCGCTGGTCATCTCACAACCCCCGTAACTTCCGCCTCTTCTCGACTCCCCATCCGTATCGAATTTTCTATTTATTTGCTTCACTTACCAAGCCCGTCTGGGATAGTTTTTGTGTGTACCTCATTATCCGAACTGGTTTGGTGTGAATGTGCGGGATAGACAGAGAGATGAAATCTTTGACTCTCCTAAGGTTAGAGAAACGACCACCTTGGATGACTCAAACACGTCTTCAGATCCACTCCTACTATTGGAAGGTTTATGACGCTGATGGTTGCTGCATAAAATAACTTACAAGGATTACGAGACTTTCTTAAGATATTGCATGCATTAATGTAATCCTTTCTAAGAATTTCTTCTTGATTAAGTAAAAGAAATTGATCGAAGTCGAAATAAGCATTGCTGCTATTTTTACCATTTTTGGAAGAAACCATCTTTTCAACTTGAATACCATTTTTTGTCGATATATACTGAATGTGCAATTTGTTAGAAACACCATTGCCCATCAATGAAATCGAAGGTACTGTCGTTGACAGGCATATATGACAATGATAAAATGAACAGGGAAGGTGCTAGATCACCACAACAGCGGCTATGATAGTGTCTACATACTGCAGTATCAAGTGTATCCCAAAAAAACTTCATATACGAACCGTTGGCACAAAAACAGAATGCTAAATGCTGGACTGGAGTGTTGCAGAGCTGTGATTTGGAAGTAGTATAAGGCAGATGACTCCAACTATAGGCCCACTTCAGCACACAGAATTATAGACCCCAAAATTTCTTCTGGCTGTACTTGGGGGCAGCAGATCAAATATCCACGAGAGAATTGAAGTAACAAGGAAGAAATCACCTGATTGTTTCTTTGTAGTGTGATTTACAGAGGTCAAGTTTCATGCCCTAGAAACCCCTCCCGTACTTTTGAGTGAAGATCCTGGATCAGTTCTTTGTAGGTGTGATTTTCGTCCATTACATCTCCCAAGAATTTGATTGAATTAGCGGAGACAAGAACATACAGTGAAATATAAGGTCACAGAGAGGATGCTCGATTGCGATCTGCTTGTGCTTTATAGGATGATATATTTCGACTTTTTTTCTGATTCAGATTGAGGTCAAAGAAGGCGAGATGCTTATGCTAACGGAGATTGTAGAATGCGACATGATATAGTAAACAAGCCTGGGAGGTAACATCAAATGCCGTTGGCGTAGGTCAAAAATGCAGATAACTGTCATTATCGGTAAAAATATTGCAGAAAACAGAGTACTTTCTTGGATGGTTAAGAATCTCTTGCCGAGCACTTTTCTGAAGGGCATGGAGATGATAGCTGCAAACCCGTAGTACTTCTCATGCGTCCCGTGGCCTGAAAGAATTTTTTAGAATTAATGCTTGAAGACGGGCGGTAGTGAGTTTTCACCCATCTACGGCTTGTAGATGAGTAGTCTTTCTGGTAGTGTTTGATGTTTAAGTTGAGATCATCGGACAACCACGAAGATGCATTTCTCTAAGAATTTGAAAAATGGAGAAGAAATGGA
Organism: Mastigoproctus giganteus; assembly: GCF_048544385.1. Classification (NCBI taxonomy): domain Eukaryota; kingdom Metazoa; phylum Arthropoda; class Arachnida; order Uropygi; family Thelyphonidae; genus Mastigoproctus; species Mastigoproctus giganteus. Next base: position 35,139,324 of record NC_143576.1, read on the forward strand.
AATGGGCCCGTGGTCCATTTCAATGGATGAGATGGAGTTTTGAAACTCTGCAACTGGGACAACTCTGTAATTCAGTCAAACTTCAGGAATTGTAAGATTTTATATATAACCTCGTAAATTCTTCACTGATTTTCAAACAGCTTTCCATCAATTCGTACACCTTTCTTTGACTATTGCACTTTTCTACCTATTGTGCTGACATCATTCTTTGAAGCTGAGCGGTTTGGCCTTTTCTGGCCACAACATATTGGTCACTATATGAATTTAAAAAAATTTCTACACATATTTATTGAGTATCTGCGAATGGCTTCGGAAACATTTAATTTCACGCTTCCAATGAGTGGCTCAATCATTCTATACAAAACCCATACAGAAAAGTGCATTTGGGGTGTGGGTCCTTGAATGAATCAATCAAGGACCCACACCCCAAACGAGAACAAAACCATTTTGTTCAACTGGGTTATCTGGTTTATTAGAGTAACGATGCATTTCTATATTCGGCGTTTATCTGATTATATGGGTCGTAATGCTTGCACTCATCTTATGAATCCTTGCTTTTTTGTCACAACAGCCGATGTTGATGAAATGTTCTGAGGATAGCGATGTTTCAAGCTTGGGATACAAACCGAAATAACTTCAAATGGTGCGTAAGGGTAATAAACTATGGAAAATTAATTAGTCTTAACTGTGTCACCAGTAATATCAGGAGCGTTGTCAATAAAATGGCTGAATTTGCACTCCTTGTTAGGAAAACTAATGCTGATATAAAAGGGCTAACAGAAACAGGGTGCCACGCGGAAATTGGTGGTTATGAGTTCCACTACGGTATGCAAAATCTATTTTTAGAAAAGATAGACGGAATGGGCCCGGGTCATGCTTTTTATCAAAAGCAGACTGAGAGCAAAAAGAGCTATTGCTGAGTCTGACGTCTGGCAGCATAAAATCTGTGGTGTGGGTTAGTTTGAAGCAAAGCAACAATGAGAGAGAGAGTAATCTATAAACCAGAAGATTGTGAAGAATATGACAAGAGTCTTTACATACAGATGGAAAAGGCAAGCAAGAGTAAATGCCTTATTATGGATGACTTCAATCTGCCCCAGACTGATTGGAATAAGTGGGAGGGAAATTTACCATGGGGAATTTTTTTTTTAATAAAGTAGGTGAGTATTATTTGTACCAGTATGTTAGAGAAAGTAATAGGAGTGAGAATATTCTTGACCTCATTATAACTACCGAATCGGGTGACATCACAGGGCTTAAAGTACAGGAATCATTGTCAGGAAGTGATCATGCAATCGTCAGCTGGAAGATGAAGAAAGATGTTGCAGTAGTTAAAGGTAAATGAACTGGTTTCAGCTTCAGAAGAGGGAACCTTGAGAGTTTAAGGCGCTAAGTGGCATCTATGAACTGAGCGGATAGCTGAGGGATGGCGAATATATTTGAATTATGGAATACTTTTAAAGCAAAAATCACAGAAGCTATGAACGCATTCATATCTTGAAGAAAATATTGCAGGAGGAGGATGCCGAAATGGATGACTCCGGAGCTGGATGGTCAAAGAGAGCAGACAAAGATGGCATGGTACAGTTACAGAGTGATGAAAAGTACTCAAGCCTACAACAGGTACAAGTTGATCTGATCTGGGCGCCTCCGTAGCCAAGGTGGGCAGGAGCAGCAGTGCGTAGCACACGCTTCGTGATTAGACCGGGGTTCGAACCCGTGACCACCAAATACGGAGAACGCGGAAAGGTCAGGGAATGATCACCGCATATCCCCGGAGAAATATGGCCTTAGTTGCTAATGCTCCTAAAGACCAAATAACAAACAACAAGTTGATCTGTAATAGTACCACAGATAAGATCAGGGAGGCCAAGACTGAGTATGAGAAAGCATCGACTAAGGGAGCAAAGAATGGGAACAAGGAATTTTTCAACTATATGAACACAACAAAGTAGAAAGATAATCAGATCAGACCCTTGTGCACTGGGTGTGGGAGAGTCTTATATAACACAGCGGATGATGCGTATGAATTGAATAGGTACTTTGTATCAGTCTACTGACGAAAGGTACTTCATGCTGAGAAGACGCTGTGTGACTGAGGCTGAGCCATATGAAGTTAGTGATGTCATAATTACTGGTGATTATTTATTAGAAAAACTTTTGAGCATAAAGGCAAGTAAGGCTCCCGGAGTTGATGGCATATTCCCTGTAGTTTTGAACCATTCAAGCTAATTATGAGGGTATCTTTGGACTCAGGGGAGTTTCCTTTGGATTGGATACATGCCAATGTATCGTCAATACATAAAAGCGGTTCTAAGAGTGAAGTTGGTAACTACAGACCAGTTAGTCTGACTTGAGAGATAGGAAAAATCTTAGAGGCAATGATTAAGAGTGCAATCAGGAACATTTAGATAGATATGGCATTCTGGAGGACACACAACACGGGTTTGTTAAGGGAAAATCATGCTTAACTAACTTATTAGAGCCCTCGTAGGTATCACAATTCGTAGGATCGCTTTCCTCCCGACACCGGTTGATAAAAGGCCTAAATTTGGGAAAATTCCGTCTATGACGAGAGGAATTCGCATGAGTCTTTTTCACAATGTGGCTGAGTTAGCAGTAGGTCTCAGGCGAAGGTAGCCTGGTTTATTCTTCCGGAAACACGAGTTTTTCGTCCAGCAAACAGAAAATCGATTTCAGAACACGCGCAATTTAATTTACAGACAATATATACAGGGAGCACTATGGCCTTAGTCGCTGATGCTCCTAAACAAAAAAAAAAAAAAATTAGTAGGATATTTTGACACAGTTACTCATGAGGTGGATTTAGGGAACAATTTCTACATAGTTTATTTGTATTTTAGCGAAACATTTGAATCGGTCCCCTCAAGACAGGTTACTGCATAAGCTTGAATAGGTTGGGATAACTGTTAAGATTCTAAGATAGACTGCTGGGGGACTGCAGGGCAGAAGGCGGAAGGTTGTGATTAATGAATATTTTTCAGATTGGTGTAACCTCAGGAGTGGGGTCCCTCAAGGATCGGTTCTTGGAATTCTGTTTCTCCTTTTCATAAATAACGTCGACGAAGGGATAGAACGCATGATGTCAAAATTTGCAGATGACTTAAAGATTGGAAGAATGATCAGTTACAAGCAGCGCTCCTTCATGATGACTTGAACAGACTTCAAAGATGATCAGAGAAGTGGCAACTATGTTTTAATGTTGCTAAATGCACTTGAGGAATAGCAACCCACAAATAAATTATAAACTTGGTGGGTCGAATTAAAAACAGTGAAGGAGGAAAGGGATCTGGGAGTTACAATACGGGCAGATATGAAGTTACCTGAACATTGTAAACAGGCAGTCAGGAAAGTCTATGGTTCCTATCGATGATATATCGGACATTATCCTGTAGAGATAGAGAGATTATAGTCCCACTGTATAAGGCAATTGTAAGACCATCTGTATGTGGGCTACAGAGCTTGACAACCAGACGCCTCAGAGGTAACCTGACTGAGGTTTACAAGGCTCTGAGAGGGATTAGTAAAATGAATGGAGGTTGAATTCTCACTGTTCTAAAGAATTCAGATCTAGGGGCCATAAATTCAAATTTCAGGGGAAGAGGTTTAGATTAGATTGTAGAAGGAAGTTTACTTTTAGCTAGCGAGTTGTTGTTTGCTGAAACAAGTTGCCCTCGCAGGTAGTTGAAGCTGACAGTTTGAAAAATATTCAAAGGTCAACTAGATAGTTATCTGTGTGAGGAGGGAAGCATGTAATTTTCTTTTCTAATTTTTGTTGCCAATGCAGCCAAAGCCTGTGGTTTCCTTGCACTACATGGCGAATACTATTAATGTATTCCCTCCAGTAGAATTCCATTTGTTTGAATCATGTCTACTGTAAGTATTGTTCAACCATTTATCGTTCAAATTTTTGGCAATGAGTTGATGAAGACCTCGTATACCTAATTGCAAAATTGAGTACTTTTCTCGTTGTGCTGTTTCTGTGTGTACGTAATTTTTTTTTATTTTTTAAATTCATTGCTTTGATCATTTTTATTAGAAAGTTGTTTTAAACTTTGATTAGAATTACTAAAACTTGGAGAGGGAAGCCGACATTTTTTTCTGCATTCCTGGGACTGTAACGTTTCCTCTGCAAAACCCAGTACGGTATACGCAATGTACAACACGATACTTTGCAAATGCTTTCCGGGGAAGCACATTTGGTAAATTCGCTGTCCTCCCACACCGTGTGGAAAAGACTTGAGTTCGAGTCCCGTAAATGACGTGAGGAATTTTTATGGGCTTTTTCACAACGTGGCTCAGGTAATCTGTTACAGGCGAGGGTAGCAAACAGAAAATCGATCACTAAACACACATAATTTACAGACAGTATACACGGAGTAATGTGGCCTTAGGCACGATGCTCCCGAAACCTTACACAACGTCGTCTGAGCATACCAGAAATAACCAAATCTGACAGTATTTTCAAATAGTTCCCTCGCTAAAATACAAATAATTTTTGGATCATGATCTCAATAAGATAACCACAAACAACGAACCTTTGCAACTTTTAAAATAACACATAATCTAACGTGTTATTTACCAGCGCGAAAGATGGCTACAGTATCCAACATAAAAAAGGTCAACCGGTGATTCTGTCACCAGCATATTGCGCGTGTGAGAGGCCAATTTGGCTGCCTGTAGGACGAAAAACCCTAAACCTGAAACTGCCTAAAACCCGAGTGAAAATACCGTTAGAAGACGGGGAAGGGGACAGCAGTGAACAGTTTGAATAGATTATTGAGTGATGTGTTATAAGCTCCTCATTCCAAATGAATAAAGAATTTAAAACTTTTTGTAACGCATTAGGGAGAGAGAGAGACTGGCGTATGTTATATAAGAGATGCCAATTCATGCTGCGCTTTACGAAAGACCACCTGACCTTTCGTAATGGCCACTTGAATGTATTCAGCCGATTATATCCGTGTGGCAGATCGGCACAGGAGATCCAAAAACTGCAAGTCACGATGATATCTGAATTTTTTATTATATTATACAACAATTTCCATAGAATATTCCCCTTTTTACTTTATAATAAAAATTCTAAAGGGCTCCCAGTGAAAAGGAAATATTTATTAGAAAATAAACTTCTCTGTGGCCAGAAGCAATTTCTAATTTCGTGTTTACACCTGAACTTCTCTTCGTGCAGAGACATTTGGACCGATGTGGCATTTGTTACTTACACAGGAGCTTGTCAAGTGGTAATTTGTGGATAACCAACTCAAGGGATGCACCACACATTCGTAGATTAATCTGATTACTGGTCTTATACTTTAAATTTTAAAAAAAATCTTAAATAATCGAAATGAATCATTTTCTCAATTAAAATTCGAAAATAAAAGGGGTGAAACGAACAGGGATGCGCAGAAAAACAGCCTTTTTAATTTCTTGAAACAGACGCTAAACAAGCAAGCAGCTGGGGGGGGGGGGGGGTGAGGATAAAGCTTTTCTTGTGGCCTTGAGAGTAGCGACAAGTAGAAAGATATTAGTCATGGCTGCTCGCACATAATTTAGGGTGGTGTGGTGCCGGTTCCTGATATTGGTGTCAGTTTAAGTGTCGTGTGAAAAATACTGAAGATGGAGCGAAAACATGGGTAATTATTATTCAATATTAGAGTACTATTAAGATTCTTCATTGCTATAAATGTTCATAAACATCAGTTTCTCAATATGCTAATCCAAATATCAAACTCTATTTCTGAATTTAACTTAAGGATAATGCAAAATATATAATTGTGGAATTCATAAACAGTTGGCTTACTTGAGTACTCAGACTATTTCTTGATGCACCTATTCTCGAGGTTAGTTGTGATGACAAGAAAGTGTGGTATCTAATTTTGTTAAAATTATTTATTTTAACATTAGAACAGATACAACCAGAAATAATATACATTTTTCAAAATGAAAACATTTTAAATACCGTATTCACCGGGGCACTTCGTGAGCCACGTCCTCTCAAAATTGATTATGTTCCTCCTAATTTCTTTTAAGAAAGGTGTCTAAATTATCATAAGAATTCTTCATTCCCCAACACGCTCCTGAAGTCTGGCTGTGAGTTATCAATACCCCTGAGCGCACCCAAAGTGTGGATAAGATACACTGAACGTGACGTTTTAAAAGGTGCCTTTCTGCTTAGTTCAACTGCCATACCGTTTTGAAAAATAACTTTTACTGAATTGGACGAATTTTTTTATCAGCATCATTGCCTTTCTAATCTCAAATCAATAGATACCAATTTAGAAAGGCTACTGCATTTCTCTCTGTTTATTTCCTTTTTTTTTACTTATACAAGTTCCCACTCTTTGTTGTGTTTCTTCATGATTCATCTTCGTATTAACAGCTAAAGCGGGAAGAAATAGGACAGGAACATTCTTGTTAAATGTATCTATAAAATCGTTAAATCTAGATCTCATTGGAAAATGGGATCTCTTGTTGTGGTTCATTATTTTTGGTAGATTGCCTGAACTAAATGAGGCGAGTTCCATGATGTTTGCAGAGCATCAAAGGGCAACACATCTGCGAAGATAAAAATAACGAGTATAAATAAGTGCCCTTCGCTCTAATCTCGCAGCCAACAGACATACAGAGCGTGAAACGAGGTGGACAGTGCCGTAATCACCTCTGCTCCAAGAAAGGGGTAGAGCACACCTTTGGTGGCCGTGCGACTCAACAAACTTGATCGTGGGCGGATGCTACGGAGAGAATTTCTCCGACCATGAATAATTTTTGAAGAATATGGCTCAGCAACGGAAGACACCAGTGGACGCCAGCTGGGTTCGCGTGGTGTGTTCTCTGACCTTCTGAAAAGTGAGATGGTCGTCTCCGTTTTTTTACGCCCGTAAGGCCGGCGTGTTTGAGGACCTATTACTAGACAGTAGCCTGCAATTACTTATCGTTTAATTATAGGTTTAAGATGATACACTCCAAGCCTCCTCCCTCGTCCAGACGTTCATCTTCCAGCCCTCTAGAATACGACCCCCTGTCAGACTCTCCTCCAGTACGGAGGGCACGCAAACATACCACCGAGGGTCTGCTGATTTTCTTGGTGGAAGGGGTGTACCACATGCACGTGGTGTACCGTCAGCAGGCAGGACAAACCTGATGTCTGATTTATGACGGTTCGCTGTCAGAGTGTGGGTGGGAGGCAATAAAACAGCGGCATTCCTTGTACGCTACGAATTCAGGCTGAAATCAAGATTTACAGCCATACTTGGGGTTAAGATTAATTTGCATCTTAGAGGTACTGCTTAGGGTGAAGTAGGTAAACTTGAGCAACACCTACAGATATTTTCAGTATCGTAATCGCCGGAAATCAGAGTTTTCAATCATAATCATTTTCGTGCACTTCAAGGACAGCCCGAAACGATGGCAATTTGCACACTTATTTGGAAAGTCGTGTAGTTGGATTATAGTGGTCAGAGGTGGGGTGAAGATGAACGCGTTAAACCATTTTAACAACCCAAAACGCCAGCTCTTTCACATTGTCTCTAGTTGACACCGTTTCAGAACATGTGTAAAGAAACTAGGAATTCATAGTATAAAAAGTACTGATGAGCAACAGTTAGCCCTAAAAAATATGACACTTGAAATTAGAGGCTTTATATGATCTAAAACTGCTTCATCAGACCTTCATTGGACATATTCTGGCACCAGACCTCCTTCGGCACCTTTTTTTCTCATTCCAGCGGTTAGTACAACAGAACTCTCCTTTCTTATGGCCAAATCTCAAATGGACATCCGTCAACACATTTTTCTGATTCGTTGAGTTTCTCCTGTGAATGAACTGAAGTTAGATGCGTTTGCAAACCTCAATGATTTCATTCAGACTGCTCACAGAATTCACCATTGTCGAAGTCGACTGTGAACCACATGGCTAATTTAACTGTTTCAATCGCTAAAGTTACTGCTCTTTTCGCTCTCTTTAAAATTTATATTCGAACTGTTTTTGTTTCTTATTAATAATGTAAATATTTCGATGAAATAGTTTAAAGATTTTCTTGAAGATACTTTATTTTATCGTTTGCTCTCACTGTCCATTCAGCTGTATTTCTGAATTTGTTTATATTCATTTATTACGCTTAACTGAATGAAGTCATTTTCTTTGCTATACAGAGTAAAATGAGGTTCCTGTTGTGCACACTCTTTGGAAATAAAATAAACCAAAGATGATGCCATTGGAAGGACCCAATGACATGGACAATCAAAGGAATGTCGATTTCAGTGTATCTTGCTTTCATTTCATATTTGTAGTTCATGTAAACAGGAGGCTATTTCGAAAGGTGGCGTGCATAAATTAAGCGACAGCTGGTCTTAGAAAGGTTCTAAAAGTGTTTTTTTTTTTTGTCTCCTGAATGTTAAATTTAACAATAGTTATCAAAGGTGATAAACAGATGATGATAACAATAGTTATCATCATCTGTTTATTGTTCAAGCCTGCTTGCATGGTAAATATGATTAACGATTATATTTGTGGTCTAAAATGATTAATTGTAAATTCTTCTGACTTAGGGATCATGACGGAGTATAAAGAGAACATTTCTTTATCTATTCAACTCATCTGCAGCCGGGCTTCTTTCCTTAATCAATAGTTTTGTTACACACTTTTATAATGTTCATACAAATTGGAAATGGTGTTTTTCAGTGGCAGTACATTGTTTTGTTTCTTTTGCTACGAATAGTTTTATTGTTTCAAGGATAAATCCCTGTATTTCCCATCCGACAGCATACAGTAATCTCTCCAGTTAATCGAGCCTAAGAAATACCTCAAAATATTATGACCACCTACTTAACAGTGTGTTGGACCGCATTTTGTCATGATAAATGCGTGTATCCACGAGACCGCGGAAGGTGTCCTCAAGCATCCTGGACCGAAAGACTACTCTCTCAATCCCATAGGTGTAGAGCTACAGGAACCATTCATGTCACCGCAAGTTTCGCCAAAATTCTCAAATTATATCACATACAGACAAGATAGGAGCTCAGAGTTTCCTGCCCGTGGAGGAACAGCTATTCTTTTTAATTCTAATACACCGTACAGGTCACCAATTACGAATGGCCCAAGAAGCTGTGGCAGTTCGTATTGCATTGGCTATTTCAGTCACCCTTGTTTTCATTTATATTCCACCATCTCCCCATTCAGAACTCGACAACCTCATTACACAACTTCCAACTCCAATTTGTATTTTCGGTGACTTTAATGGTCGTCATCTATTGTTGGTCCGCAAAAATTCATGAAAAATTTACGAATAATAATGATCTTAATTTACTTAACTTTGAATCTCCAACTTACATCAGCATCCACCTACCTACCGGATCTATTTATGTGATGTCGATTTGTTCACCATCCATCTTTCCTCGGGAAGGTATCTGGGTACAGTAGAAGAAAGACTCGGGCGAGTGTGTACACTGGACTATGCCTGAGCTTGCCAGGAAGAGCCCCAGTGCAAAAGGAAAAAAAAAAAAAAAAAAAAAACCTCTAGAAGGGAAAGGCGTGAAAGGGAATGACAGTGGAGGAAGGCTGTCCACCTAGAAGTAGCATTTTAAAGGAATAGAGGGGCACTCCCCTGTGGAAGAAGCCAGTCATCCACACGAAGGAGAGGTGACTGGGGACTGACAAGAAAAGATTTGTGGTGGTATGTTCCACCAGGCGAAAAATAGGGACGAGAGTTGGGGAATGGATACGAGTAAGTTGGGAATAAACCATACGGTCAACATGGGTACATGAATGGCCTATTCCTTACGCCTATCCGTAAGAGTGTCCGCTGGATGGTGTATAGTGTAGTTTAACATCCTACACCCTCGATAAGGGGTGTCAGCATCACACGCCCAGTCGGGCGTCAGCAGCATCCAGACACAGGGAAAAAAACTAACATCCTGGTTCTAGGAATGCAAGACAGAAGATCTCCAGGCCTAGGGGGATTCTGCAGCTTCTGCCTGCAGTACCTCAGTCGTCTTATATAGGATAACAAGGCAGGGACCACGCCAGTAAGACGCCCAGAACTACTAAAAAAGTCATTCTAAACGACTGGCATGAAGACCCTGGCGATCTAACCCCAGATGAACAGTGGTACTTCCTATTCTCAACAGCTAAGTGGGGGTTGTCGGCCTCCTGAAATAGTCATTATTTTCATTTATTTATGCAGGGTTTATCTATCTCTGAGTTTCCCTGTGATTCCATCAAACCAATGCTGCCAGGCAGACATCCCGCACCCAATGGTGTAGTTTAGTCAAAATGTTTCTTTGTTTAGACAGGGTAGCTCGTGGTGTTGAGGTGTTCTCGTGTATCCAACACCAAGCAATGTGACAACAAATGGTGCCATGATTGGTGCATCCAAGAGATCTACTCCGCCTGGTTGTAGTTTGCCATTAATTGAGCGATCGTGATCCGTCTGAAGTCCCGAACTTCACGTGCCAACCGCCGTTCAGCTCGAGTGCCAACCAGTGATGGTCTCCCCGTCCCGGCACACTGGTTGATGGTGTGTCCCTCTTCAGACCATTCCCGCCACTACGGTGGCCTTCGAACAATAGGCAGTACCTGCAGTTGCTGAGATGCTGGCCACCACAAATCGTTTCCCGTTTAAAGTCGTCACATAATGGCATGGGTAACACCTGTCATTTCCCTGTCACGTTTGTGACAGGGAAATGACAGGTGTTACCCATGCCATCACTATACATGCTGTGCCAGTGGGTGACTGCACGCCTAGGTTCTGTGGGATGCATTCAATCGTGGAGACAGGAGTGGTCATAATGTTTTGGCTCATGAGTGTAGTTCCATTTCTTGAAATTGAAGCTCTCTCCTTTTACCGTTGACTAGGCAGGCTTCTTTATATACCCATTTCACAGTATTATGATCACTATCTTCTCTTGGTACTCCCGCTATATTCATCTCAAAAAACAGATAATTTTCTGTTCACTATCTGAATAATAATAAGAAGAATTAGGCAGTTACTAGTTAGCTCTTCTAAAACTCTCACTGCCATCACACGTTGAGGTGGCGCTTCTGTATCAAGTGGATTTAACAAAATTGGAATATTGATCAGTGATCTAATTTTCAACAGAAAAGAGAAATATTCGTGATTTAGTTAATCAAAAAGTACTTATGATGGAATTCTCTCTTAATATTTTTCAGAAACTGTGGAATAAGAGGATTGAGGCGAACCCGCGAAATATCTGATTTATGAATGCAATAACTCCATGTATCTGACAAGATTAAATGAAAGTATCTGAGCTAGTTTCGTGGGTAAACATCCTGATTATTCTACATGAATAAAGTCAGTTCGCGGTGAATTCTAAAAATTTCGATATTGGCTGAGAAGTAAGCCTAGACTTGAAATATCCGAAGAATATTTAAAAAAGTCTGAAGAGTATACTATTTCTTGTAAAACGACAAAAGTGAATAAGAATCAGAATGTTGGAAACAAGTCCAGTGATCTGCTGGAAATATAATGGGACTTGTTTTCTTCAGTCCACCAAAAAAAAAAAGTTCTCAATTTTCTCCTCACAAAATAAACGGTTCTACGATAAGATCTTTGCGTAAAGCCACGAAACATAACAGGATGAGGAGAACTGAAGATCAGGGTTCTTTTCCACGTAAACGCCCGGTTCAACAAGTTGTGTACCCTATATTTCTGAACGAACCCCTAATGGTTTTTCCCTCCGGCGTCGGCCCCGAGCCAAGCGATTTTCTCTGCAAAATATAGAGTGCTCTTTCCAAGTAATAAAGTTTCCGTTCTTTTCTAGTGACATTTTCTCTTTCGTTCACTTCAAGTGGTTCTTTACCTAAATCATTAAAGTAGGAACTCAGAAAGGAAAGCTATCTTTCTTTATTTAGTACATATATATATATATATATACAGTATATATATATATTACTAACAAGCTCTAACTACTAAAACTGCATAGTCACTGGTGGCACCACTTCTGCCACCACATGGCGGGGCCGGTAGCCTGGGAGAAGGAAGTAACTCTCCCAGGGTTAAAAGGAGCAACGATGGATTTAAATAATTTTCCACCTTTAGAGCAATCAAGCTCAAGATTAGACATACCCAATAAAAATGACGTCAACAAACCCAAAAGGCTTCGAACTGAAGCACAGTGCCCTATCCGACCGAACTTTCTGGTGATACACTCTCTGTCATCTCAGCCTGTGGGCAAGTTATCACCATTTATGATCCACAAATATTTAGAATCTATTGCGAGATCACAAAAAATGGTGAATAGTTTACAATCCGGAGACCTCCTGGTTGAAACAGCCACCTCCAAACATTCTGAGTGGCTGTTAAATGCAAAGACATTTGGTGGGCTGCCAGTTCCTAATTCATTTCACAAATATACATGGTCTCAAATCTAATCTCAACGATGTCCATTTCCACTTGAAGTTTGCCAAACCCCATGTACTTTTCCTGACAGAATCTCAGTTATCGGTTGATTCAACTATTGCTTATCTCAGAGGCCAAATTATTCGCTGTATGATTCCTTTCGCTTCAAAGGTGGTACTTGTGCATACGTCCGTTCTGATATTCCCTGTGAGAGACTTGGTAATTTGGAAACTCCTCTCTTTGATCTTCTCTGGCTTAAAGTCTCTATTTCATTGTGTCAAATTCATCTGTTGTCTCTACCGTTCTCCCAACTCCACTAATCACTCGGAGCTATTTGATTTCCTCCCTTTGCAACTTGACTTTCTCCAGTCCAACTTTCATAACAGTAAGGTAATTTTCCTTGGTGATTTTAATGTTCACAACTCAAGCTGGCTTCCGTTTTCTAGTCACACCGATCCAGCTGGTCGAGATCCTGAGGCTTTTGCAATTACTAATGACCTTGCACAGATTGTTCATTTACCTACAATAATACCAAACAATCCTAATCATACAGCCAACACGCTTGATCTTTTTCTCACAAACAACCCTTCTAAGTACACGGTCGAAGTGACAGGTCCTTTAGGCACTTCAGTTCACAACTTGGTGATTGTCTCTTCTCTAATGGAGCCTTTATCTCATGGCTATTCCCAACCTCGTGTTGTTTAGCATTACAAGAATGCAAAAGGGGATGACCTGCGAGATTTATTTTCTTCTTTTCCTTGGTCGGATTACTGTTTCAAAACTTCTGATGTCAGCGTTTGCTCAGATAGTGTCAGTGAAATTATCTTGCAGGAATGGAATCCTTTATCCCACACTCTACTTTAAAATCTCGTCCTTTATCTAAACCTTGGTTTTCCAATGAATGTGCTAAGGCTATTGAAGAGAAGCACGTTGCATGTCGTAATTGGCTTGTTTCTAATTCTACAGTTTCATTTTCTGCCTACACCAAAGCTCGCAACAATTGTAAAACAGTTATCAATCAGTCCAAACTAGAGTTTGAACAGGCTAAGAGTAGAAAACTTGCTTCTTCCCCTAATGATAGCCGAGCATTCTGGGCTCTTACCAAAGCTATTGGCCGCAACTTTTGCACATCTCTGCTCCCACCTCTGTCCAAACAGATTGTTCTGTTGTCACTTCAGCCAAGGATAAAGCTGACCTGCAAGCATCCCATTTTTCTTCCAATTCATGTATTAATGATCTTCGTAAAACACCTCCCACCATTCCCAACACGTCCCATTCAATGCCCCCTGTGGTCTTCCATCAAAAGGATGTCAGAAGCATTTTGACGAACCTTGATGCTAAGAAAGCTCCAGGTCCCGATGGTATTTCTCCACTTGTTCTCAAAACCTGTGTTCCTGAACTTACTCCTATTCTTTACCGCCTTTTTTCACTTTCTTATTCCAAGGTGGCTTTCCTTCTGCTTGGAAATTTGCTCATATCCAGCCAGTTCCTAAAATGGGTGACAAATTTCTCCCATCCAATTATCGTCCGATTGCAATTACTTCTACTCTTTCTAAAGTAATGGAGAAATCAATTAGCCGCCAACTCTTAAACTACCTAGAAACCTTTCGTCTGATCAACGATCGCTATGATGGATTCCGTCAGTGTCGATCCACTTGTGATATTCTTGCTTATGTTACCCATTTATGGAATAATTCAATGGAAAGGTTCGGTGAAACACAAGTAGTTGTTCTTGAAATCTCAAAGGCTTTCGATCGTGTTTGGCATAAAGGTCTTCTAAACAAGCTTCCATCTTATGGTTTTCCAACTGTTTTTAGTAATTGGTTATCCAGTTTTCTCTCTGATCGCTCACTGAGGGTGATGGTAGATGACTCTCCGTCTTCTGATTTCTCTACTAATGCTGGTGTCCTCCAAGGTTCAGTTCTTTCCCCCACTCTTTTCCTCTTGTATATTAATGACCTTCTTCCATTGACTGGAAATCCTATCCATAGTTTTGCCGATGATAGCACATTGCATTCCACTTTCCATTTTGGAAACCTTGCCCTGCTCAATCAGCTTCAACTTCTGGAAAATCCGCTACCAATTCCTTAAATGCCGATCTTCAGGTAATTCTCCAGTGGAGCAAAGACAACTTAGTTGATTTTCAACCCTTCTAAAACTCAGTCTTGTCTTATATCTCGCAAAAAAGGATTCTTCTGCTGCTATGCTTATATTTGACGACACTCCGATTTATTGGAAAAATGATATATCTCTTTTGGGGATTACCCTGACTTCTAACCTCTCTTGGCACAAGAACATTACAAATATTGCTTCCTCTGCATCTAAAAAACTTGGTTTTCTCTTTCGCTCTCGGCGTTACTTTTCTTACAAACAACTGCTCACTCTGTATAAATCGCAAATCCGCCCTGCCATGGAATATTGTTCCCACATCTGGGGTGGGCCCCCCAAAACCTCTCTCAGGCTTCTTGATTCCATTCTGAATGGGGCAGTTAGGTTAATTAAAGATTCATCTCTAACAGAGTCTCTCCACTCGCTTTCTCATAGACGTACTGTTTCTGCTGCATGCCTCTTCTACAGATACTTCCATGGGCACTCTTTCTGAATTGGCTTCTATAATTCCCGCTCTCTCTTTCAAAACAGTCCGAACACGTGCCGCCACCAGCCAGCATCCATTTACTGTCCAACTTCAAACCCACAGAACTAACTTTTCATCTTCCTCATTTATTCATTCAACTGCCGTTTTCTGGAACAACCTTCCTTCATACGTATTTCCTGAAAATTACAGTCTACAGAAGTTCAAGTCTAATGTCAACAAATATCTTCTTTCGTCTTCTCAATCTCCAACCTAATCACAGTACTAAGTACTATAGGTTCTAATACCTCTCGTGTTTGGGGTTTACATAAAAAAAAAGAAAAAAAACATATCTGATACTCCCCACAATACCTTAAATTCATCGAGAGGCGCGATCACAGCGTGGGATCTACTTGCAGTGACTGAGGAAGAACTAGTTCAGGAATTTAGTAACCAAAAGGTAATAGGTGAGAAACGTATAATGATTAAAAAAGATGGAAATCTCGTTCCATCATTTTAACTTTCAGCACTCCTGACTTACCATCCACAGTAAAAGCCAGCTAGTTAAACTGCCGAATTCAGCCCTACATCTCGAATCCTCTTCGCTGTTTTATATGCCAGAAATATGGCCACTCTCGGCAGGCATGCAGAAGGGATTTCATCTGTCATATATGTGGTTATAAGGATCATACACAAAAGATTGCTCAGCCTCAACTCCCGTGTGTTCCAACTGCAAAGGGAACCACCCTTCTTTTTATAAATCATGTGAAAAACCGGTAAGAAAAGATACAAAAAAGAACACAGAAGCACGTAGAAAAATTACTGTATGTTGAGCATGCCTAGTGTATCCTATGCATCTCGCATCAGAAGCGATCTTTCAACTGCAGTTTAAACAGATGTGTTAATACCACCGAACGCCTCTCTGGAGAACTGGGTTAAAGCAACCTTATCAGCTTCCAGAAAACATGCGCCTAAAACTAAAACCAGCGAAGCAACTAACACCCCAATTAGTATCCCAATTGATGCTCTAACAGTCTTACCTGAGAGTAAAAAATTGGAAACTGACAAAGATAGCAAGAAAGCTGAATCATCAACCAATAGTATGGAAGTAGATGTACATTCAGATAACTAGAACTTCATGCGAATGACACTATGGATACTGGACGCCCCAATCTTCCAAAAAAAAAAAGAACGGAAAAAATATATTGCAAACAAAAATCAGTCAGATGAATTATCCTCTGCGAAGCCTAAATAATGCATAACATCATACAATGGAGCTGTAGAGGACTATGCTATCATTCTGATGAATTAAGGGATTTACTAGCTCAGTTCAATCCCATAGGTCTACAGGAAACATTCTTGTCTCCCTCAGTTTCGCCAAAATTCTCAAATTATATCTTGCACAAACGAGATAGGAACTCAGAATCTCCTTCACGTGGAGGAGTAGCCATACTTGTTAATTCTGTCGTGCCATCCAAGCCCAATCCAGTTAAGAACAAATCTAGAAGCTGTGGCTGCTCGTATTCCAGTTGGTATGTCAGCCACCCTTGTTTCCGTTTATATTCCACCAGCTCTACCTCTTCCCCATTCAGAATTCGGCAATTTATTTACCCAACTTCCAGCTCCAATTTGTCTTCTTGGTGATTTAAATGGACACCATCTTTTGTGGGACTCTAATACAATGGACAGAAGAGGCAAATTGATTGAAGAATTTATGAATAATAATGATCTTAATTTACCAAAATCTGGATCTCCAACATACATCCACCTACCTACAGGATCTACTTCTGCAGTTGACTTGTCAATTTGTTCTCCATCCATCCATCTTTCCAATCATGACATGGTCGGTATTATCCGATCCCTTTTATAGTGACCACTTTCCAATTATTTTCTCAATAGAAACATCGGTAACTCAAAATCCTGATCAACGGTCTAATTGGAAGTTTAGCAAGGCGAACTGGGATGGCTATTCTGCCCAAATGCTTTTAGATAGAATTTATGTTAAACAGAAACGTATTGATGATGTAACTACTTACATCACCAACCAGATTCTGACTGCGGCAAATGCTTTTATTCCAAAATCCAATTCATATCGCGCTCACCGAAATCACTGGTGGAATGCAGGGTGCTCTAATGGTAAACAAGAGAGAAAAACCGTGTATGGAATAATTTCCGGAAGTGACCTACTACCAATAATTTAATTGCTTATAAAAGGCTTAAAGCAGAAGGAAAGCGAAACGCGATTCGTGGATTGTTTTTGCATCATCCATCACAAAAGACACCAACACACGGATCATTTGGAGACGGGTGCAGGCGCTAAATGGCAAATATGTTCGGCTGCCCTCTCCGATACTTCACTGGAAAGGGAAAGACATGTCCACTCCTGAAGAAGTTGCCATTACCCTAGCAGAATCTTTTGCCACCATCTCTGCTTCTCGCTCACATGCTTCCTCCTTCCAGAGCATTAAAGTTGGAGCAGAACGGTATAAAATTTACTTCTCAACGCACCAACCCTTTACACTAATAGAATTGAAAGAATCATTAAATAGATCTCCTAAAAGTGCTTCAGGTCCAGATGGTGTTCATTACATTTATGGTGAAGCATTTATATGAAGAGTACTTGTGTAGCCTGTTGATTTTCTGCAATCGGATCTTCTCCGAAAATGCCTATCCTTCTTCCTGGCGCCATTCGTTCATTATCGTCATACAAAACCAGGCAAAGATCCTTCCCCGGTTCAAAAGTATAGGCCAATATCTCTCACGAGCTGCGCAGAAAAGATTTCGAAAGGATGGTTCATACAAGGCTCACTTACATCCTGGAGTCACAGAATCTCCTTCCAGAAGATGGTTATCTGTTCTTCCGAAATCCATCAGTATGGATTTCGGAAGAACAGATCAGCGCTAGACGTGCTTATAAAAGCTGAATCTCATGTTCACGATGCCTTCGTCATGAAACAGCATCTGGTCATGGTCAACTTAGATCTTGAAAAGGCATTCGACACTACTTGGAGTCATGATATTATAATGGATTTTTACTAAGGGGACAGTTGCCTGATATAATTCAAAATTTCTTGCGGCTTCGATATTTTGAGGTCCGATAAAAAAAACGTACTTTCTACATCTCACATTCAAGAGGAAGACGTTCCACATGGTTCGATACTTAGTCCGACACTATTTGCAATTCGAGTTAGCAATATGACGCGGGACAACCCGAAAAACAGTTGAAAATTACATGTATGCAGATGACCTTACCATTTCCTGTCAGTCTAAAAGTATTAACACCATCGAACGGCAGCTCAAACTAGCCATAAACAAAAATAGAATACTGGATTTCACGGAACGGTTATTGACTCTCATAAAATAAATGCACTGCCACTCACTTCTGCAAGCTACGTGCTCTACATCCTGATCCTGAACTAGAAATAAACAAAACTCCAATCCCACTTGTTAATACCTAAGATTTATAGGACTGATATTGGAAAGCAAGTTAAACTTCCAATCTTACATCACTCGTTTAAGAACTACTTGTCTAAAGCATTTGAATATACTTCGATCAGTCTCGTTTATGTCATGGGGAGCTGATTGGTATACCTTACTACATTTGTACAAATCTCTAATCCGTTCATGCCTGGATTATGGTCTCTGCTATGGTAAGCACATTAGAACGGCTGAACGTCATACATCACGGTGCCCTGAGGACAGCCCTAGGAGTTTCAGGACTTCTCCTGTTCAAAATCTTTGTATCAAAGAGCATCATTCTCCATTATATCTTCGTAGGAAAACACTGCTGCTAAAATCCAGCGTCTTCCATCGCACCCCAGTTGGGAATATCTTTATAATACTCGGTGGGATTTGTTCTATGAGAGCAAACCAAAGGAAAATAGACCTGCTTCACTCAGAATTGGAATATTGGTTTAAGTGATATTTTTTAGGACACAACTGCTCCTGTTCCTTACAGCGACTATAAACTTATCATTCGCAAAGCATGCTACGACAACTGGTCACAGATCTGGAAAAGTAACACCAACAATAAACTTTACCAGATAAAGCAAGAACCAAAGCTGTGGCTCTCTGGCTTGCGACGAAACACGAGAGGAAGTGGTATTGGCAAGACTTAGAATTGGACACACTCATCATACACATCTCTTCTTACTATTGGGAGAAACCCACCTCAGTGTTCATCCTGTCTGACGCAACTTACGGTCCGTCATTTTCTGGTTGATTGTCCCTTACATTCAACCATCCGTTCTAACATTTTTCAATCTCTCTCCACATTGAACATCTCTCATGATTTATCTCACTTCATAGGAAATTAAGCAAACATAGAAGAACTTTTGATGTACCTAAAACATATTGACCTGTACAGGAGCATATAATTTAACATCTATAGCTATATGTTGCCTGTAAATAAACAGACACAATTTGACCTCAGTAGCCCTTGTGTCGTTAAGCCCGATACCAACAACCTCCGGTGTCAATATAGTAGCTACTTTGCTTGCAATTCCGTTTGAAAAGATCCGTGTAGGATTTCTTTATTGAAGGGAATCTTAAAAGAGCCTAAGTGGCTTAGCTATTCGCTCTTGCGTGTAGGATCTTTTGTCCTCAGTAACTTCGGTTTTTCATACCGCAGAATTGGCAGATGACTAGTGAATACACGCAATAGTGATGTCTCATAGCCTACCGAAACAGCCTAAGCTAATTCTAATTATTTTTGATCGTTGTATTTCGCGTGTTCGTTCTTTTTAACGTGGCGCTACGACTACATAGAACGAAGAATAAACTTTTCACGTATTTTTATTTGGCAGAATAATTGCAGTCCATTGAGAGATAAAAGGCATCGCAAATATTTTATACAATTGAATGTCGTTCACATTCGAAAGTGAGTTTCTATAGTCTCCAGTCCTTGGATTCAGGGAGGTCCCCGTGGACTGAAAGTGTGCCAATGTATCTACACAAGACTGCAGTTATAGTTCAGATACAACATCGGTTTGTTAAATCTTGTCTGACCAGTTTGATTGGATACTACTGTATGACGTGGACGTAAAAAAATAATTTTGATATCATATACGTAATTGGATTGCAGGAAAGCTTTTGTACGTAATTGGATTTCAGGAAAGCTTTTGCACATGGAAGACTACTGTATCAATTGGGGCAGTATAACATTAAAGTCAAGTTGCTGCTATGGATAAAGGGAAGATTGCGTGGGAGACGATGGAGTGGCAATCAATGGGCACTGCTCTTCGTGGAGTAATGTTATTAGTGGAGTCCCACAAGGTTCTGTGGGACTCCACTAATAACATGTAGTGTTGAAGGATGTAGTGTTGGGTCCATTCTTGTTTTCTATATTTATCAATGATATTGATGAAGGTATATCAGGCTTAATGTCGAAGTTTGCAGATGCAAAGGTTGGCAGGGTTGTTAATAACAGTAATGACAATACGCTACTGCAACATGATCTAGAAAAGTTTGGAAGGCTGGGCTTAGAAGTGGCAACTGAAGTTTAACATTGACAAATGCAAAGTACTGCATATGGGTAGCAGCAACCCTAGAGTAACGTAACAACTGTGTGGTACTACACTCAGGGTAGTGGGAAATGAAAAAGACCTAGGGGTGATTGTGTAGTCGGATATGAAGTTTTCTGAATAATATAGACAGGCTGCCAGATCAGGTCATGGGGATTTTGTCAATGATATGCAGAAATTTTGATAGCAGGGATAAGGAGGTAATTATCCCCTTGTATAAGGCAATGGTCAGGCCACACTTTGATTACCACAAACAGGTCTGGAGGCCTCATGTTAGGAAGGATGTAGCTGCTGGAACGAGTACAGGAAGACTAGTGAGTGGAGCAAAGGGGTATGCTTAACCAGAAAGGCTTAAGTTCTGTAGATTGCGGCGTCTGGAGACTAGGCGCCTTTAGCCTGTTTGCCTTTATTCAGAGAGTGGTTGATTGCTGGGAGAAACTTCCATTTGTTGTTGTGGAAGTTGATAGAGTTTAAATATAAATTCAAGGAAGAACTAGATAAACTACTGGAGGGAAGTATCGTTTTTTTTTTTTTTTGCTGATGTTTAAGTTTGCTTTCTTGCGTCATTTGCCACCACTAATGCTAATAAACAAGCGTTTATAGATTTGCAAAGTTTCTTTCTGTGACGATTCTGTCCATGTACAGCCCACGGACAGTCGCCCATTGATCTCTTATTAAAAAAAAAAAAACATAGGTCAAAGGAATTTACCAATCTCTGTACTAACTGTAATTACCTCCAACACACATCTAAACCAACCAGGCTCAGCGTGTTTATTGTGGCGTCCTGAGCCTTAACTCTTCTTAATACGCTACAATTCAGTCAACTACAATAAGATAAGTTATTTATATCAATAAAAGTGACTAAAGTTAGTTTGACCCAATAATTCCATTAGATGCCGTAATTGTAGTATTTTATTAATGCATTGAAATAGTTTCGTATTTCAGTAATAAAGACCAATGCATTAATCGTCGCTCTCCCACACCGAGTTCGAAACCCGACGAAAGGAATTTTTATGTGCTTTTTCACAGCGTCCTAAGTTAGTTGGTCTCAAGCGAGAGTCGCATGGTGCTTCTCCCCAGTCGGGTGAACTCACATTTTAAGACCATCAAAGCGACTGACAAATACACGCAATTGCTGACGCCTCACGGTTTTAGCTTCCTTGGTGCTTAACGGACAGTTTACAGGTCGCAGATCAACCTCGGCTCTTGTTTCTGGTATACACCCCAGCAGTTGCCAGCCTTCGCCACTTTTTGAAATGCCCGGTCCAATGTGTATATTAACAGTTCTAGCGTCACCGGAACAACACATCTTAAGAGCTTATGAATATCCACCCGACAGACTTCTTCCGCACTAAGAAATCCAATAACCCTTTCTCTTAATTGGTACTTCTACTCCTGTAGCATCCATTTTGAAAGGACAGTGTGACCGATGATAGCGTCCTTCACATTTAAACGGGCGAGAGATTGAGCTGCGTTCCTACATTGCTCTGGTTACGAAGTACTCAGTTATGACTTCCAAATAGGCGTCAATAAAATGTGATCATTTTTTTTTTTACTTTAATTCCACAACGCCCTTGGAAAATGTGGCAGCAATCGCTGTGCTTTCATTTCCGTCTTATTTAGGGAGGGGGAGAGGGTGGAACATTGATGTTTACACCCTGGCAAGGGTTGCATATCTCTCTCTTCCCACAGAAACCGGAGTTTTCATTAAACAAATTGACCATGGACTTTACAGACGCTATATAATGACAGCTGACTCCAAAAAACCGCACGAATACACATCTGTATTTTTATAAATACTAAATCATGCAGTAAGGTGTGAATTTAATGTTGTATAAGTAGAAGTTATGCTAAACCTAAGATTTTCGTTACCATCTTTAGATCGCTATGAATATGTCACGTATAAAATAAATGGATCTCTGTCATTGCATATGTGAACGAGTTAATTATAATACAGTTGTTTTCCATTCCAAAAACTTCAAAACTTAGGATGCACTGATGACTCATAGCCTGAGTTATCTGAGTCACAAATCTAAACAAACTAAGTCAGTCGGTACTGAACGTCTCACAGCTAATTTCACTTCAGACCCACGTCGCGTTCTTAAGAAAGGGTCTTTCGATGCTACGAATTTCATAATCTTTTTGGCACCTCGTAATAATGTTGAGCTGGTCAATTTATTGCGCAATGACTAGAGAGCAAAAAAGCAGTTCCAGGTCACTACCATTTTTCACGAAGATCATTATTTACAATTTCACTTCACACAGCATTTCATTGGTTACAGTGTCAGAAATTCGTCTCGCGACACACCCAAGAAAAACGACTCGTTCGTGGTTTGTACACCATCGACACGATGTGGGCGATACTAACTTTAAATGAATGATCCTTATTGCGCAGTGCACAGAAAGAGACGCGTATCATGAGTATAGAAATTCCTTTAACGCACTGGCTAGAGGCCATGTCTCGCCTCAAAGGGAACCAAAAAAAAAACTATGCATAAAGTAAAATTAATAGGTTGTTATAAGATAACGAATACATTCGGTTGTCATATTTAATCTGCAGAGTTTCTGCTTCTTCTAACATACAGAATTGGCAAAAGTTACGATGTTCCAGTAAAAGAGTGTTCATGGCAAGCATGACCTTTCACAGAATCAGCAGAGGCGTTCAATCGAAGTCTGCAATGAACCAAGCTGCAAGGCATTAGCTAGAATTACAGTACAAAAAGGTTCTCAAGAAAACAAAGTCGCAATTTTATTATTATCATTTGTTTATTGCTGTGCTCAGGAATTTAGTATCCTAAATTAAGAAAGACATTAATTCTTTCAAAAATCTGCTATACAAATAATATAAAGGATTTCTTTGGTTGAGGCAGTTCATCACAGGTTGTTGTCCGTGGTATCTGTTATTTAAATCTATCATCATATACTGTCAGGCATTCTTTAATGTAATAGACACCAAGGGAGCAGATCAGTAACGGCTTCATTTTATTTTGTATTAATCCTGTCGCGAGAAGCATTGGCATCATGTGGTGTTCTTGAAAGTCAAAACGATAAAATTGTGCATGTGTGCTTTATGCTGGCAGAATTTATCAAGATCGATGGCCAGATTGTTGATCAAATCTGGCCATCAAAGGCCTAGAAACATGCGTCTCCAGACAACGTCAAAGAAAACATGCGTCTCCAACAACCTCAAAGGCCTGGAAACATGCGTCTCAGGCCTTTGAGGTTGTTGAAACTGATTCTGAGCGGGAGCCTAGGGTCCACGCAGCTTCTTCCAGTAATTTGGGGAGTTTTAATCAGGTGGGTGATGTCAGAGGCTTCGTGTGATTAGTCCACACAATCTGTTGTTTCCATAGGATTACTTGGAGACTGATGTAGAGTTGTTCCCTAGGAATAGTATACTGGTTGCCAGTCCACCGTTTGATCCATTTTAGGAGCTAGTATTCCACGCCGAGGAACTTGTTGAAACGTGTTGAATGGACAGAAGACAAAATAGTTGCTGCATAAAGAGATTCGGAGGACATATTTCTTGACCAATTCAGCATCGTGAATCCCCATTAGTTCTTGGCGGATCGCCCATGTAACAGAATACATTTTTGTTTTTGTGTTCAGGAGATAAGCCTGGAATGTCAGCCCCCCATTCCATACCAACCCCAGATACTTGTGCATTTTAACTTTTCGAATGTGTGATCCATTCATGGTAACATTCATATCATTGCATGACTTCTTCCAGGTGAAATACATTTGCTCTGTTTTTGCTTGGTTAATCTGTAATCCGATTGAGACCAGATATTGTTCAAGTTGCTGGATCTTTTTATTTGCTGCCAGAGTAATGCTAAAACCTAATTTTGGCCAGGTGATGTGAAATTATGGGATGCCAGGAAGAGCTCTAGAGCTGCGGCAGATAGAGTGGAAGATAGGAACTCTTATGGAACACTCCTATTAGTAATTCGTGTTCTCCGAAAGCTGCGATGTGAGATGATAAGATGTCTAGGCTCAAGAAATGATTTAATTATACTGAGAGTATTGCATGTAATGTTGAAGTAATGATGGAGAATGGAGAGTAGAGCTGTTGTGTCTATTTTATCATAGGCTGCTTTTATTTGGAAAGCGTATGCTGGCGGAGTGGGAGCAAATCTGCAGCGTTTGCGAAACCCCGCAGTTCAACACCATGACGCATGCTTCATATGTCGTAGTCTGGATGTGATGTGATCTTCGTGGTCTTTTTTTTTTTTTTTTTTTCTTTTTCAAAGTGGTGTTGTTTTGCAGCTCATTCTTTCTGGTAAAGGTTTGTGCTCAGTTCCTCGAGATGATAATGGGAAGAAACTTTTGCGGTAGGGAATCGCTACAAGGCTCTTTGCTTCTCTACGGGAACTCCAAGCATGGGTCATTGTGAAATACCAAAATGGGGAATTGAATTTTTTGAGGTACAATTCGATTTCCGTCAATGGGGCGCTTTTTCTTGATGATTTGCAGCTGAAAGACGTATGAAATCATTCTAGGTCTTTTGTTCACTAATGGCTTCATGATGGATGTGAGCATTAATCTTGGGTATAGGTTGGATTTCCGATGGTTCCGTTGCCATGCAGGGACATTAATTTTTTTGGAAATTTGCGGTTTTTAAACAGTGAAGGGGTTATTAAAGAGGATCTAAAATAAATGGAAGAATACATGCACTTTGTTGGACAAACTATTCTAAATTGCATTGTGAACACGGTTTAGAAACAACAGATTAATCTTTTCGATTCGTAGTGCGTTTCGTTTAGGGTTGTTAATTTTCTAGTTTTCTTTCAACGAATATTGAATAATTGAATGATTTGCTTGTAAAACTCAAAGATTTCATTATTGATGGCAATTAAACTGAAAGTTAATTATGTCTATTTTCTAACACGACTTAATATCGGACGGCGATTTTGTCCCTTATATCGTTATCAGTTTGATATCCCCCCCAACCGCTAAGTCCAGAATAGGATTCTATTGTGCTTTATTAAGTTAATACTTATTTGTGCAGATGAAAGATATATAATGAGGTATTCTCTCTTTTACAGCACCAATCAATCATCTCTGAAAGATGGATTGAAATAACAATCGAAACCATGGAACCTGGAAATTCTTTCCTTCGTTTTCCACAGTAAAAGCAACATAAAACACAGCGAATAGTACACCAATACTCAATACAAATTGTTCTTAATGAAACAATTGTGCGCTGATGCATCGCTAAAGCCTATAAAACTTGCAATGCGTTCTCTCCTCTCCAAAGCAAAAACAACAGAATTCGGAAGGTTTTTAAACATTGATTTAAAAATGGTTTCAAAAACATTTAGCAGTTAGTCTTAATTTTATCCCACCCATCCAAAAGTCCCTTTAAATTGGTTAAGAAGAGGCCTGACTAAGAAGTGCATACGCTTCGAAACGAGTCTATCATGGTACAGAGAGGAATTTGTTGCTGCTCTCAGTCTTCCCACTACGGTGCTAACTGAATGTGTACTAAGAAATTTGTATAGCAAGATCTCCAGCTGACCTTGTACACGAGAGAACCGTAAAGGTACTTTCCACAGGTACAACATTCTACTGCATTTTGTTTTGTGTGTTACTTTACTGCCAACCCCACACAAGTCGGATTGTTTTGGATGCGGTGAAACAAGAGGGAATTTGGACTCTGGAATGGACTGCGCAGTCGTTAAATCCCATCGAGCACGTCTGGAACGTCATGTGGCGACGTCTCGTGAGCCAGTTACCGTTATACATTCGTAATGGTGATTTGTTTGCGACCTCCAAAAGATCTAGTCTGCTAGTTGAGGAATGTTTCTACCATACAAGACAGTATCCAGATATTGACTTAGTATATTAACAGATTTTATCAAAAAGTTTAACATTACCTTAAATAAATAACTTTCAATCTCACAATTAATTTCGTTTAGAACAAATATTATATACATCGCGTCTTTTATAAGAATATAAACTGCACTCCACCAAGAATTGTAAATATCACTGCCAATCTTTGACTGTCTTTCAATATATCTTCCCAATGGCCACCACCAATTTCGACTTAAACAGAATTTTAATAATAATCTAGTCATTTATTTTAGTGAAGAAAGTGGATTGATTGACTGTTAACTTACCGAGGCTGTTATATCCGATAGTCGAACACCATAGTTAGTGATGTACATAGCGTTTTTGGACTCATCGAATCTTTTACTTTTATCATAGTAATTAGTTGCCATACTCTACCATCTGCACTGGTTCGTTGCAGATTCATTGGAGCCTTCCATTAAATACCTCTTTTTTGACTGTGTGAAAGGCCTTGCCTTCTGTGAACTCTCTCTCTCTCGCTCTCTTTTCTACTCGAACATGGAACTTCTGCCAATTCTATATGTCAGTATCACTGGCTACAACTCTTACTGCTCATGACACCACTAAATTTCCATGAAAATAAAGCATTTATGGATAATTTCTGCAATCTGCGACTGGAATCCAATCTCAGATCAATCTAATGCTTATCCACTGCGTTGCCGGAGATGAGCGCTATGAGTTTATATCATGGATGTTTATGGGCTTTTCAAATAATGATATTTTCCAACACAACCAAAATACCGGAAGTTATTACTGAACACATTTTGAACTATGCAAGTAGGGTCACTCTCTAGCAGTTGAATAATTGCTTACTAGACCAAATATTATTTAAGTATAGATTAATCTGAAAGTGCCACAACAAGGGGAATACTTTTTTGAAACAATAACCCAACTTAAATATTGCAAAACAAAAAATGCACGGTTGGTGTGGTCAGCTGGAAAGTGTTCTAAAATCTCAGCCATTACTACCAACAAAAAGGTCGATAAGTAGGGACAGGAAAAGAATTTCGTATGATGCTGAAGCAATGAACTTGGTATGAAAAATCTCTTCGAAAATTTAAATCATGACTTGATCACATTCGCAAGTTTGCCATCATGATGGAATAAGAGATTTCAACTTACTAACAACCGCGAAGGTAGCGAGAGGAGGCTGGTTATTCGCCTTCTCTTTCGTGAACTATTAGTCATCCGTTGTCATGGTGTTCATCATAACAGCAACTATTTTTCCGCTGCCTTAATTAAATAGCAGATTCTCTATACGTAATGAGAAATGTGAATTGTTTAAATTGAAATATGATTTACAGGTGGGAAGCGCAGATCGACTAGAGAAAAAAACGTCTAGTTTCCTAGTCAGCTAATAAAAACTGCTGAAGCACAATCTTTTCTCAGAATTGATCCACTTATTGGTGAAAGTCAATCCCAAAATACATCCGCGGCACTTCTGCTGTTATTTTGCTACGAAGTTAAACAGTTCAGTCCTCCATTTTATTTCCTTTTTTGCCTCCAAATAGTACGTCCATTCAGTCGGAGCGTGTTATTATCATCGATTTACTCCAGACAAGTCGTGTCTGAAGATATTATTCCATAATACTTTCGGCCATCTTCGGGCAAACCGGTTTACATCAATTAGATATTGTTAACAAGGGTGATTAGACGAACAGATTCCTACTGCACTACTCGTCCGCTGATCATTTTCTAGTTTCAGTCCAATGATCGATCTGCCGAGGCCAAACCCCTACTGCACGGATCTGAACAGAGTGGTTTGTTTTGCTAATAAATAGTATTTCATTCCTCACGTTGTGTCCGCAGATCCATCTTCATTTAATTCCACAGAATCCAAATGGGAATCGTCTCTCGCCGAACAAACATCGCTTGGCAGTGCTAGCGTCGCTAGGTGTTCTTTAATAACCCACCTGTACCATCCACCGATAGCCCTATTACGTCATTTCACACCGATAAGCGTTCTGCCGACGCCAATAAGCAAAATGCAAAAGTCGTGTCTTTTGTGGCAAATGAGTGTGGGGGAGAGAAAATCACCTTTCTCGTCCGAGTCAAGCCTTTACGTAATAATCGGTCGCACGGTGAGGCGGGGGGGGGGGAAGAAGACGTAAACCACTTGCTTTGGGATCTGTGGCAACGACGAAATTAGATTTTTTCGGTGATAACCACTAGACGTCGC
The DNA here is from genome assembly GCF_048544385.1 of Mastigoproctus giganteus. Taxonomy (NCBI): domain Eukaryota; kingdom Metazoa; phylum Arthropoda; class Arachnida; order Uropygi; family Thelyphonidae; genus Mastigoproctus; species Mastigoproctus giganteus. The sequence continues at coordinate 35,167,824 of NC_143576.1, forward strand.
TGTCAGTAAAGACCGTTGCCTCCTTTGTCTGATCGTTATCACTAGTCGCAGCTTGTTCACTCTCCATTACTTGGCCTTGTTAACATGCACGCTGGCGCACGAGCGTGGACTACGGTCACGTGGACCCGGTGAAGTATCTTGGGACAAGCAGAGCCCGCACAGTTCGTGTCGGCCAACATAAATCATCGCATTCGGAAAAATTCGCTCTGTCCTGCGAAGCGCCCCGAGAGGAGGGGGTGTTGCGTGATTTGAGACCGGCAATTAGCCTATGAGAACCAGCAGTTTCGGATGGGTGGGGCAGATACCGAGGCTGCCCCGGAGGATGTGTTATCCTGCACAGCATCAGGCCGTCGATGTTACCTACAGTTTCTGATGATGACACGATCGCATATCCTGGCTCGGTGCACTTGAGCCGCCGTTGTTAAGGGGGGAGGGGGTTTGGCGAGGGAACAATCGAAGCGTGGGTGAACGAAAGCTGCTGCCGCTTGTTTTTGTCGAGCGGTCGATCTGTGGCCGAACTGCATCACGTTCTGGTAGCCGTAATTCACCTTTCCGGAAATACCCTCGCTCGGAAGGAAGAAAAAATAAATAAAAACAAACAAAAAAAAACTTTTCTGTAAATGGAATGAAAAAAAAAAGATAGAATGCACGAAAGGGAGAAGAGAAAGTAAGAAAGAACAGACACACACCTCACAGATCTACCTGAAGAGTGATTTCGTCAATTTTTCCTTTACCTCTTGAGGTATGATGACGAACGAAAGGTGCAGCACGTGTTGAACTCCTGCCGACAACGCCAGCCAGTCGCGGCCCAGGTGTGTGACGGGCGCTCACTCTTGCAACGAAGAAGCACAAGAGAAGCAGCGTGTTCGCAGTTTCTCCTGTCGTGTGCAGAACCAAGAGATGTTAGCCCACCCGTGGTTCCAGCTCTTAAATGGATCTCCGTTTCCTTTCATGTTACCCAACGGTAAGTGATGGAAAGAGAAATTTCCCTTCCCCATTAAGACGTCGTGCTAATTAAGTGAACGTTCAGTTGTCAACTGGGAAGTCCATCGGACACGAGTTCACTTAACTGGCACTTCGTTTTGTTTTAGTATTTAGCGAGATAAATTGTACAATTTTATTTATCTGCAGTTATCGGTACGCTTACACGCGTGTCACGTGGTACGGTGGACACGTGACACTTAAGCGCATCCTGCGACGCGTAAAAAATGTCGGATGCGCGCTCTTCGGATGAAACACTTTTAAATTTAACTTAAACACGCGCAAGTATCATTCTGAATACGCAATCGGGTCAATTGAACTCAGGAAATACACCGCCAACCATTTTGATCCATCCTGCTTTGCTTTATTTAATAATATCGATTCCCACAGTGTCTTTATTATTGACAGCATCTTTCCTATTTGTTCTTCTCAGTCTATTATGCCATTCGGATGTTGCTCGTTTTAATCGAAACTGCTTCGAACAGTACGCACAGCTAACCCTAATCTAATTATTTTCACGTACATCTGCTGTTTTGTCTCACTCGTTATTTTCTGATCTCATCTTTCTCTCGATTACTACTTCCAGATTCGAGTTTTTAAGTTTTATAATCTAATATTTAGGAGACTGAGGATAACTTAGTATCATTTTCCCCCTCTTCTTTGTACTCATTCGTAGATTTTAACAGGTTGCGATATTTCTAATAATCTACATAAATACGCAATGTTGATAAGCATTTCAAAATGAATTTTCTGTTTATACTTCGGGACGACCAATAGTGTCGCGTATATTACAATTTAAACCGTAATTATTGCTGGATCTCTTTAAGTGAAGCAGCCATTAAATGGATCTCCAGTTAATCCTAAAAGACCAAACATGCTATCGTGCGCGATTACCTTACTTGAATGAGTATTGTACACCAACTGCTGCTTTTGGGACCCACCTTATCGTGTGATAGATGACTTCAACAGAACCGTATGAGTTTAAAGAATGGTAAAAGGAGACAAAAGCTACCGGAAGAGGGAGGTGGAGTGCTGGAGAGATGTACAACTGATAAGCCACGATAAACACAGTACTCCCGTGTTTATCGTGCTTTATGAAAGGAATAGGAACTACTGTGTTGGAACCATTTCATATTTTATCTTTGCCAGATAGCCAAACATCCAATTTCACAGGCTGGTTTTTGAGATAATGGCAGTAATGCAGATGATTACAACTTTCAAAGAAAGCGGAAGATAAAAAGCAGTCGGTAGTCTGTTTTCTGTCACCCGCTCGCTCCTTTTTATTTTTTTTTTCTATTTTGAATTTTGCCTAATTTTGGCTTCAGAATAATCCCACTGAGGTTCTCTTTTGCTGTGCATAATTTGTACTTGCTTATGATAAGACGCCTCACTTATAGCACTATTATTATTGAAAAATCAAGCATCGTAAGGAGGCATAATTCTTTCTTTCTTTCTATTTCGGTTAACAAGAAGGAGAGCAGTTATAAGACGGGATTTTAAAAGTGGAAATTATTATTTCATGAGTAGTGAGGTGAATGATTTATTTACAAAGAACAGCGCAAAACAGGATACACGCTAAAGAATTCCGAAGGTAACTTTTATGAAGGGATTAAAAGGAGATAAAAGAGCTGCCCGGGTCATACATAGGTCAATCGATTTTTATTAAAGGGTAAACGCAGTGCCATTAGAAGGCAAACCATTTTCAAGATATTTACATAAAAGGTTTCTTCAGGTTAATCACTAATCATGAGCTGAGAAATCCTAAGTATATGTGGATGTCAAGTGATTAAGTTCGATAGAGATGGAAAAGTTAGCAAAATACGAATGAATAGTAATGAAGGAATATGCTTCTGATGTTTAATGGAATAATAATTGTGTTTTATTAAGTTTACTTTAACAAATTATATTATTAATAACGCCAATACATTTTTCTCAACGATGTTCCAAGGCATTAATCTTCCCAATAAAAATTTTTGTGGTTGACTATCCAACCAGGTGTTAACGGCAGAATCATCTGCAAATTTCTTACCCCGATGGTATTCCTTCAGACTTGGAATAGATGAAAGTCACTGAGGGCAAATTTGGTGGATGAGGAATTAACTCATACAACGAATCCATTTCTTTTTCACAAATAACAGCTCTAACCTCAGTTTTCTCCAACTCTTATAGAGGTAGTATTGCTTCAGTCAGTTGCTCACCTGCAACGAAAAAAAGTATTATTTTAAGTGACCTCTAACTTCGTGAATGTGCATCACAGACATATTTCAAAAGAAAAGGGCTTGGTTAGCCCTTATATACATATTTTTGTGCTCTTAAGCATAGGGTGAACTACCAACACATTACAACTTTTTCCTCAAATAGCAAAATTCCAAAAATTCAATATTATACCCAAGAATTAATGTTTACCATTGGTCGTATTATGTCCTGTCTTCTCTGTCAACAGTTTAAACCTTTCCCTGTTATTTTACTGTACGCCATCATCCTTCTTCCAATAAAAGCTACACTTTGACATTTGATTGCTCAAAATGTCTCGGAGTGACATTTATTGCAAACTAAAGTCAAGTGGGGGAAACCCCAAACGTGGAAGTTAATAACTGAGAAATCCCCACGCTTAATGATTCTTCAATGCCCTTAAATGAAATAAACAAAATGATCTATAATTACAGTAGTGTCCGCATTGATAAACAAATTTTGAAACGATAATTTTATCTTTTACGGGCACTTTCGGAATAATTGAGAAATACTAGGTTCAGTTATCGAAGCCCCGAAGTTTCAGTTAAGGGAAACTACTCCCCCTTTCACGAGATAATAATGATTGGCAAAACGGCTCCCATAGAGCGAGTAGTCCTAAGTCCATCATACAATTCTAGAACAGGTGTTGGTGAGCTCAGAATGTACAAAATTTCCACTTTTCTTCCCGGTATGAAAATATGACATTGATTTGGGAGAGTCAACTAGCCACATAACAGTAATTTATTCACATCTGAGGGTTGATAAATTTTATTTTTCTTCACGTGTTAATAGGCGAAGTGAGGTAAACGATTGTACCATTATCTGGTCACTGGATTAACGATACTGTTGTTAAGTTGGGTTGGAGGGATATCGTTCTAGACTAATCGATTTTAACTGAATCATCAAATTCATTATTTCATGTAGAAAAGTTGAGCTACCGTAAATGAATTCGCTATTTCTTAATTCGTTTATGGGATCTCTACACTACTCCTAAATACAAAATGAAATTTTTGGAATTGGCATCTATAATTAATTACTCGGGTTTTTTATTATTATTGGATGATGTCACAGTTGTAATCCTTGCAATGATGGTGATATTCTTGACATTAGTTCACCCATGAAATTAATTAATTACTCAGAATTCCTTCTATATAAAAAAAACAATTCAGTGAATTAATTGAAACGTTATGTTGTCATCTTAAGTAGTTAAGATGACAACATAACATTTCGAATGTTTCGAAAGAGTTTCGAATTAATGTTTTATGCCAATCATTGCATTTAAGAAGCGAGTTGAATATTTAATCGATTTAATAACAAAAACAAACTTTTAGTGCAGATGACAACTTGATTTAATCAAGTTGTCATTTGAAGGATAAAACTTCTACTTTGCTGTTCCCCTTTTCATAATCGTGTTTTTTCTTTCATCCCAATTTCACGTGAATCCTTTTAGGTGTTAACAGTTACAGAAGTGCGGCACTCTTCTTGAGTTCTTTCGATATTTTCAAGACAGGGATCACACAGTTTTCCGAATTTTATAATAGCAGTTTCACCACGCACATAAAAAATATGGGAAAAAAAATTCCATGACGTTTTAAACAGCATTTTCTTGAATGCCATTTCATAGCTGCCCGTACTTGAACAAATGTACATACAAAAAAATTTCATAACCACTCTTTTCATCAACTGTAATTTGGTACCGGTGATTGAACAACTTGTGACATTATGCAACGGGCGTTTTTCCATTAGCACAAGCAGCTCAGCTCTAGTAGCTATTTTCGAAATAACACTATTGCTGGTAACTTTTCTGAGTGCGCTTGGGAAAGGTTGTATGTTTATCATCAGTTTCTAAAGATTGTTTTGATCTTCCTGGCATTAAATACTGCCAGAATTCACAATCATCAGCTGGTTTTTCCTTGTGCAATAAGAAAAGATTTAAACTCACGTGTGTAATCTCTTAAATGTACCAAATATGCTAAACATGTCGGAACTTGTTCGCTTATGATGTGCACCCAATATTTTCAAGGTCAAAGTGATATTTGTATGCCCTTCGCATGTGGGATTTTTCGACTTACATCAACCAGCTGTCCATTTCATCTGTGTCTGTGAAATATTCTCTAGAACAATGTTTATGGCTGCTGGAGTTCTAATTAATTCCAATGTCAACACTTGCATTTAATGGAATATAATTGAGTGATAAGGAAATATATTAGATACCAATATTCGAAAATAAAGTAATCTTTCATTAAAACTGCTTAGGCTATGAGAGACATTATACAGATCCCTTCAACTGGTAATTGATTGTAATGTTTTCATTGGAAGCACACAAATGCAAAGATATACCATACATTCAAGACGTGGCTGATCAAAAATCATTGATTTTGAATGCAGAGTAGTTCCATTATTTTGTGCGTTCAATATTACGTGTCAAAAAACTACTTCTTATTTGAAGTGGAAGCTGATATACTGTGTTTCTGTAGCCTTTTAATTCGCAATATATTTTAATCGCTTAAGAAACATTAAACAGAAATCAAAGAAGACAATTGGGCAACCAGAATTCAGAGATACAATCCAGTTATTTCGGAGTCGAGCATTAATCTCCATCAACTAGTTCTTGCAACGGAAACGAAAGGCTATAAATGTGCCCAGAAAAGCAGATGCTACTGATTAGGAAACGAGATAGCGTGATAGATAGTAAGATTTCTAGATAACCAGTCAAACAAAGGCCATCTGGAAAACTGAAAACAGGCTGACCACAAAACTTATGCCGAATATTGTGCTGCACACAGAAATTCGATAAGACAAAGCTGGAAAAATAACATTGCGAATGTTCAGCTATGTTTATTGGAGAAACTTTCAGCGGAATTGTAAGATGAGGGAGATTATAGATCGAACCAGAAAGCGATGAATTCCATATTTGCGCTTTAATTAAAAATAGGTGTATCGTTTTAAATTATCACAATTTTTAATTACAGACTAATCTCTGTGAAAGAATCACGTGATAATCGAGCAGTACATATTTATTTCAAATTACATTTCTTCAGCTAGACACTGTGTGGCCACTTTATACGTACATCTGCCTAATATCAACTAGGTCCAACTTTAGCCATCAGGACATCCCGAATTCATCGTGTCACATGTGTGACACCTTATTGGCCACAGGCCAACATGGATGTTGGCCCGTATTGACTCTACTGCAAATTGGATGGTTGCAGTTTCCGAGGTACTCATATCGTTTCTGACTACCATGTCACATTCAAAGTCATTTAAATTTTCCTTTTCTCGCACAGTATTCCTGTGTATCTGCCCACTTGCTTTATATCTAATGGTACGGACAAGTGATGATGTTACTGAAGGAGAGCTTTATATCGTGAACATGATAGGCGTACCAAATAAAGTGTCCACTCAGTGTATATATGTATAGGCCCACTTATAGGAAGAATCGGCTAATTTTCATTGTACGAAACATTCTGAGGTAGCTCCTTCCCACGAAATATAATATAAAATGGTCATTTTACTCAAACTTACAAATTACTTCGAAAGCTGAGTTGTGTTCAATGTACAGAAAAGTGCTATAGGTCGATTTCCATCGGAACTCGTGGGTTTTAAACATACTGTAACCATATTACTCGGTCGCGGCCTATGATTGTTCTGATTTGTTATCCCCTAAACAGACACAATGGATTGATGCCTCAGAGCCTTAGTAGCAGCTTTCAGCTATTGCTATTTTGAGATTTGGATATTTCCAAATCTCAAAATATTTGAAATGTAGAAATCGGTGCAAGCAGTTCGGTAGTCTCATCGCGGATTTATCGATTATTAATGCTAGTACGTGAAAGTGCTAGCTGAGACACAAGAGTTTGAAATTCCTCTGTCCTTAATTCGAAACCATCAGCCAGACAAAGGACAGCCAATCACAGATGTCTCGATTCCTATTAAAGGATGGGTTACTTCCACCGAACAACGGTAAAGAAAAAAAAAAAAAAAGGTAAGCAGCAGCAGCCATTATTTATCAATCCACTGTGCAGGATGGAAGCCTTCTCAACCATTCATTTTGAGGGAAATGGGCAATAATCTGCCACGCTGGTTCAGTGCAGGTTGACAGATCGACCGTATTTAGCAGTCAGGGGTTTGAACCCCGGTCTATTCAGAGAGCGTGTGCTAATGCACACCCGCTATTGACCACTCGGCTAAGGGGGCTTGTATTGAGCAGTAAACAAAACTGCCGTTATTACCGATTCAAACTAGGAATGTGGTCAACTGTATTTCTGTATGTAACCACGAAGTCGCTCTTCTTGCGTAGAATTTAGAGCAGGGATAGGATATAAAACATTCATTCAGAAACGCAAACAGACGTCGCATCTCAATTAGGTTTCAATGCAAATGTGGGCGATATTATTTGAGCAGAGATTAACCTGCGTGAATCGGAAAGATTAACTACTGTAGGCCATTGTTTGTTTAAATATAAAAGCATAAATTAAAAGAAATGTATTTCTTTGCTTTCCGTAACACCAATTTCATTGTCTAATCAAAACCAATACAACGAGCGCATAATGGCTTGCCGAGATAGATAAAAAGATCATGCTTACTTTTACACCAACTGTGGATGGAACCCCGTATTTTACTATACCTGCCAGCTTGCTCATGCCCAAATTAGCGCAAATGTACATTTGAAGAATTATTTCAAATATTGTAAATCGAAAAAAAAAATTGTTACTCCAGAGAAGAAATTTCCAATAATTCCCCACTATTTCCAAACACGAAATTAAAGGAATTTTTAGTTTGGATGTCTAAAGTATGTCAGTTACATATACGAACCCGTTTAATTTTTGACTAATTTCACTTTCCACTTTTTTATACTCGTATGCATCTGGAATTCTACTTAAAAGCACTTTTTTTGTAACCTGGAGCTACATTTTCTAAAATTATGAAAAATGAGAAATCTCACGCCGGCATTCGTTTAACTGATTGCCTGAAAAACCAAACGAAAGGGCTGACCACATATGCAAAGGTTAAAGTTTAATATTCCGTTACCTTCGTGTACTCTGCCTTTCTATTTGTTAAGGCATATTCCAGAGCGAAGAAGACGTTCTTCTATCCTCTCCCCCTACGATTTTCTTTGCCTTTACCTGGCGCATCCATCTCAAACCGTAATATAACGATCACAGGTTAGATACAGCCTTGTAAAGCTGGATCTAGCATGTCACATCTCCCGAGGCCCACACTAACATGTGCACTCAGCGATAACTGAATTATGACTAACCCGTCCGTAATGGATTACGCTGCATAACTCGCAGTATAAAAAGTTGAACAGCTTCGTACGCTGGAACAGTGGTAATTTGCATCTGGTAGCGCAAATCAAAGTGATAAAGTAGCAGCTATAGAAAGATATCACAGACTTCCAAAAGTGCATGATTGTGGGGCTCGTGTGTCAGGTGTTTCCATGTTTGAAACGGCACGTCTTGTCAGTTGCTCACTGCCCACTATGGTTAAGGTGTACAAAGAGCGGGGTGTCGAACGGGTCAAACCTCCGACAGAACTGTAAAGGATTACGAAAGGTGGACGTCGTTGGCGAGCGAAGGGTGAAGCGTATTGTACAGGCTCAACAGCAGATCACTGTGCGACAGTTGACATCGGAACACGATATGGGGCATGCAAGAAAAATATCCCAATTGACGATGGGCCTCACACTCAGACGTATGGGGTTTGCAAAGCAGACAACCCAATATACACCCTCCCCTTACCGACGATCATCGTCAACGGTGAATGCTATAGTGTCAACGATATGCTGGTTGGACACTGGATTATTGAAAACGAGTGTGCTGGTTAGATGAGTCCAAAGACTTGGTGCCACACGCCGATGGGCGTCTTCGTGTGTAGCCAAGCAACACAAGTCCATGGTGCTCACTATCCAGGCAGGCAGGTGAGGGGGTTGCTTAATATAGGGCATGGCCTTCTAGCAAGAACTAGGGCTCCTGGTGCATATGAACCAACGTTTCACTGATTAGGTAGACCGGCGACTCTTAAGAGACCATGTGCACCCGGCTACCTTGCATTTTTACCGGACAGAAACAGGATCTTCCAAGAAAGAGTGAAGATATCGTCCATCTTGATTGGCCTCCAAATTCGCCTGACACCTGTCGGGTGTTTTGTAACGGGAGGTGCGGCGTATGGACAGGAATTCGTCATCTATTCTGTCATTGTACAAAGCCTTTCAGGCAGCATGGCTACAGATCCCTATGGACGTCTTCAGACATTTAGTGGAGTCAATACTTAGGCAAATAGCGACCCAACACGGTATTAGGTAGTTGGTCATAATTCAGAGATCACTGAGTGAATAAGCATTACGAAAGCAGATTGTTTTTGTGATATGTTTTTTTTTTTTATTTTGATCAATAAACATTTTCATTCACTAAACAGACACGATGGACTGATGCCGAAATCAGTCCATTTAACACTTTCAGCATCCAAATTAACCAAAAAAGACGTTTGCATCTACTGTTATTTTCTGTTCTCTGAACTCACTTTAATCCCCCACCCCTCATCTCTCTTTAAAACATATGGGCTCAATAGTAATTTACTGTCCAGTGCAAAACTATGAGGAAATGATAGCGCATGAGTGAACGACTTCGATCAGCATTAACAACATCATAAAAAAAAACTTCAGCAGCAACTTTAAAGAATCCAAAAAATTTTACCGCTCGCATGTGAAATTATCGGCGAGTGAAGTTTGAATTACTTTAAATTCTACGTGCCAAAAATTTCGAAGCGAGTACTTGTATTTTTGTACCGCATCATTTGCGAAGTGTAAACAATCATGAAGGAAGTGGAGTGACTACATCTGTCATCTCTTTCTTAACGTTGGCTCGCAGAATCGTGTTCGTGCACCTCTGCTTTAAAGGATCTGACTGATATTAGATCGGACATGAGTCTCTAAATTTATTTTCTAATGAAAAAATTATAACTTTTAGAGGAGCTCTGGTAAAATTCCAATTGGTTGTGAATTGTACGAACACATACTGTAGTAGTACGACGTTACCAAAAGTATTGGTACTCTAGGAGGAAGGATAACAGTACAGTTCCATTGATGGATAATACAACATGTAGTTTTGGCGAAATACGTGCCGAAGGAAATATTTTCCATTCTTTCAACACAAGTCTTTAATTATAACTAAATTTTCTGTTCATACTTAGGGAAGGCCACCTAATATAGGAGTTTTCAGAATACACAGACTATAAGAACATTGCTGTATTTGCGGTAACGAACCACAGTCAATTCAAACGCGTGTACCCCTGTACTTCGGCGCTACGTTAGACCTGCCAGTGATGTAGTTGTCATGGCCTAGCCTTCACACGTTCCTTCTATATAAGTCTTGCGCCATAAAATTTAATCAGTTATGGAAGGATGGTGTTATCGAAAATGTCAAACTATGGTTGCTGCTAGGTATCATCCACAAAATCCATCAGACTTCTGTCATCGTGATTCACAACTGGAATGGCATAGTCCTTTACAAAAATTGCCTAGGTTGGCAGACTGGAATTGTGGCAAAATCCAGTTCATCAGACCATGGTCCAATTGCGCCATCGCTACGTATTGCTTGCATAATGAAAGGTTATCGATGACCGTTCGACTGCGGAACTCCTGCTGACGCGACATTTTGCGTAGAGTATGACACTGACAATTGTTGAGATTCATATTCAAACCTCTAGGATGATACTGTATAAGCTAGACATTATTTTTCTAAACAACAAGATATCTTGCATAAAAATACGTGATCTCGATGGTCAACTCCCTTCCACTTGTGATATTCAGACAGAGGTTTCTGGAACGTTGAAAATTGCTTGAATATTCGTCGGCTACCCTTAAGTTCTATTGTATGGCATCCTACTGTTGGGTCCAAAAATTCGCTTCGTTTACGCGGAATGTATTGACTGCAAATGACATCTCCACATTCTACAACTCGTTTCATACCTGTATACTACTCAATGACCTTTACAATATTTCCATAAATTTCATCAATGTCCCAACCCCCTTTGGTAACTGTGTATAAAAAAAGAGATATTTAGGAGAATGAGCCGCTTTTGGCTGGTGCAAGTTTCTCTTTATTTCAGCTTTTTTTGGTTTCTTTATGAAAGCCACAAGGAAAATTAAAACCCATCGAAAAATTTCTTAACTGAATATGAACTCTTGGTCTCATTCGAACCTATGTTGTCGGAACAGGAAAGTGTTGGACGTCGTGGCCCTTTATTGAATAGCAAGGATTCAAAACGATTTCTGCTTTCTTCATTGGAGCACCTCTTTACGATGAATAAAAAAAAATGTCTCTCGAGAGTAGATAGGCAATAAGAACTGAAAATATGATACTGTTTTTTACCCTTGGGATGCTTATCGATTATTAGCAGCAGCTCCTTCAACAGTAATTGAAGAAGCTGCTGCGAATCATTTCAATTCTGAGAAAGAAATTCTTAAGGAAACTCCTAACCAGTAGATGTTTTACAACTTTCGATAGATATTTATTTGGATTTCAGGACTACCAGCATGCATAGAATCTCCAAGTTTTCCATATTTAACCTTATTAAGATGTTCAAGATTTTTGTTCCCTTTGGGTTAACTGAATGTGCAATTAGAACTGAAGTATAAATTCGCATTATGAAGGAGAATACTTTCCAGGCTAGTTTTGAAGGAATCGATGAAAAGTTTTTGATCCTTTGGTTCATACAGTGGCGCACCCAAGGCAACTGTTAATCTGGAAGTGTGTTAATCGCCAAAGAAACTAAGCCCAAGAGGCATCATTATATTGTCTGTAATTGCGTGCGTTTTGCACATGATTTCTCAATTTGCGAGAGGCAAAAAAAAGGCAACCCGATGCACACCATTCATAATCTGATATTGAAAGGGAGGGTATTGAGAGCTTCTAGTGGAGAAGGTGTAGACCATTAAGGTTCATATACGATGGATGTTAGATTTAGAAAAGAAATGACCTTTTTAGTGTTGTGGCTTTGCACTTTGCATTAGCAAAGTAACAACCATCTCTGTGGCTTCCCAGATCACGTTCAACTTTTTTCTTACCATGATTTCATTTCCTTAAGTGTTCAACAGAAGTCCATGGTTTATGTTCTATCTTTCATCCAGAAATACTCCTTTTTAACAAATTCTATGATGTTTATCCTTTGCTTTCTGCAAAAAAGATACCGTACTTGTAGCAAAATGTGTGAGGTTTACTTATGTGGCATTTTTATTGCCTTTATGGATAAAACAGGGCAAAGAATAACACTCTCCAGTTGTCTACGTCCGCTTATATATTAACTCCACGTATTCCTTCCTGTTTGCAATACTGTTATTGCGTTCTTTATACAGAAACAGAAAACAGCGTAAGTTTTGTGGAGAATCTGTAATTTGAAAAATGGCGTACCCATAATTAGCAAATCCCAAAGCCACTGCAAACTTGGGTATATTTTCTATCCGACGTTGTTATGCGCCTTCTGTTTAAATCATTCCACATAACGAAATAAAGACTCGTGCTCATGATGGCATAATAGGACAATTATTTTTTTACGATAAAGTGCATTCGCGATCGCAGATAGCTTCTCTGCACACATCTGGATTATTAGGGAGAAAACACTGTTAGGTGACAACGAGACGAGAGTCGTACATATGCGTACACGTGAAACGCCCCCACCCCCGGCACTCAGACACTTAGGTTTTGCACTTAGAGTTCATTGTAATCTGATTTTCGATTGCATACATGGATTACTCTACTGCACTGAAGAGAGCTTTCTAGGAAGGAGAGAAATGTCACGAACAGCTCAATAGGTGAACATTGATTCTCAAACATTCTACTGCTATTTCGGGGCTTCCTCTTAATTAGCAGACTCAAAATATTATTTTTAACCTGGTAAGAGAAGAGGTGACACTACAGCATAAACTGATTGTGGAGGAAACTCTTGAACCCATGTTAGATCTTACTCAAGGTCTCTTGCGTATATCATTGAATGCTGTGGAACTCTTTCATCATTGGCATTATTTGTATGTCTCCTATACAGTTAACCATGATTAATAGCAAAACAAAAATACCTAAAATTACAGAAGACTAGCACACAAAGCCCTTTAAGATAATGACCACGATACTCCATAGCCTCAAAGTTTGGACCATGTCCGCAGCTTTGCAGAACACTGCAATATAAGCTAAAAACATTCCATAAAAGTATTCACGCAATAGCATTTTACCCTTCCGGAATAGATTCAAAGTGCTTTACTTAAAATAACGATATTTGCCAAAAAGAAACTAATTTTATCATCCAAGATAGGGCTCAGAAAAAGTGAGTGCAATAAACTTAACTGTACGCTGCAGAAATTAGGCTAGTCAGGAGCGTTGCAGCTCCCGAGAATGATAAAACATTTCTTTAGATCTTATCTGGTTGATATTGGAACAGCTTTGGGTGCTAGATTTTCAAGCACCAAAGATTCAACTCAAATAAAAATCATCCAAACGAACGAAGTTCCGCCTTTTCAACACGAAATTCTTTACTAATTAATCAAGCGGTGAAAACAGAAAAAAAAATAATCATCATAAGAAATGAAGGAGAGGAAAAAACTTCCTGAACAACAAAAAGGAATCTTACAGGCAATGAGAATCTCTAATTTCACTACCTGCTACGAACAATCGTCACTTTATTTTTTTCTGTGAAAAGCAGTCGGTAGATACGAGCTTTTTCCCCCTTTGAAGGAATAAAATATTGTTACATTTGTGCAAAGAACGAGCTCAGAAGTGTGTCCCAGTACCGTGTATGTGAACACCCCCGCTAGCTTGCCGCTCTCTTACGTGAACGATGCAACAAAACAGAAAGTGCCAGCGCCCATACATAAAACGTACCAGTGTGTTCCATTACGCGCAGAGACATAGTGGCCGCTGCATGTACCTTCTCCCAGCTGAGAGGCAATATATCTTAAGCTGTGTACAAAATTCAGGTTTCGTTATGTAAGTGTAACCACAAGAACGAACATTACTGTCACAAATTCAATAAAACCCATAAAGGAACTGATCTCTCGCAAGGTGCTCGTGCACTCTACATCACACACAATCCGACCGATGTTCAATTGACTGGTATATATATGCCCTTCCTATAAATACTGCCGGTCATACCAAAGCAGAATATTGAGCTAAAATGGATCAGCACACTGGTCACAGATAATCCCGAACTAGGCTCTGTGCGCACTAAAGTCAGTCAAACTTCTTTAATATTTTCTTAGGATCTCACTGGAAAGAGAAATAAGTAACTATTTCTTGATATTTTACACCAACTTCCTCTTCTTCTTCTCCATCCAGGCTTCACGCTTCAGTTCAGAAGTACGTCAAATGACATTGTGGAATTTCAAGTCTCTTTTTGTGCTCTTGTCCTTAAAAGCAGTTTTATGCTCGAAGCTGAGTGTGCCCATAGAAGGCAGTCAGGTGTACGCGAGCCTCTACCACAAGCCAAATTTATCCAACTCACTCATGAGCAGTCTCACTGTAGAAACTTTACTTGTTAAATACATTCAAGTTAAAAAAACTGCTAAATTGAATATTTAGTTTGCCATTTCGATACCATACAAAACATCCTATAAAAAGTGTTCTCACTCTTCGGACACCTTTTAGCTCTCTGATTGGCCTTTTAATTATCCCAGTTTATCTTGGGTGGGCGAATAAATAAATATCTTTTTCCTATACCGAGAATCTCAAGGGCCCGTGACCAAAATGGATAATCGCTCCACAGGAATGATGTACGATTCTTTCTGAAAATCAGGACTCTGTGGCGTGACCATCTGTGACACCCGAAATCAGTTAATCAATGTTGGGTAGAGGGAAATCAATTTAATAGGTCAACTTTTGCAAAACGAAGTACATAATATCTTTTTCATTTATAGCAGGGGTGAGGAAATAAACAACGCTTTCAATCTAAAACGGGCTTATTTAAATAAGTGGCGTTCATTCCAAATGTACAGATCTGATAACAAACCAGAAACACTAATTAAACGCTGAACATTGAGGACTGACCATGTGCGTGTGTCTACGATTGGACTGGTGCTGTCTACATCTACTTGGGGGCGTGTTGTTGATGTATTCATTAATTTTGCGTACAATCCACGATAACAACTTTGCCTACTGGTCTTTTGCCAGTAGTAATTATGCATTAGCCACTACTATTATCGTAATAGGTAGACTGAGTGGGATAAACGAAAATTAACAAAAAAACCTATAAAAGCGAAAAGGGACGGTTCAAACAAAAAGAAGAAATTAAAAATATTATAAATCAAGAAACTTATATACATCTTCTTTAGCCAATAAAGGAAAAAGGATGTTTAAAGAGGCATATAACAGAGAGGAACTTGTGAAATTTAATCCTCTGTAAGTGGCACCATAAGGCCTCTTTGTAGGGCGTTTTACAATTTTCGTACCTACATAAAGAAACGGGTTAGTTAAATTGGTTCCCAACAAACCCACCAGAGAAGAAAAAAAGATAATTTCTTGTTTTCTGACACGAAATTCTGTCATCTCAATATACCAGAAGAAACTGATATTAGCACAGAAGACACATTTTTGACTCCATTAGTTAAGAAGGAAATCTGAGCACCACCTTTCTCAGGACTTCTTCCAAAATGGGTCAGACCTCTTCCAAATCCACACTGCCTGCCGAGATCTAAATTACTTTTATAGCAATTACATATTTCGCTTTCTCTATGCGAAACTTTCTCCAATTAGGGCGAAATTTAAAGACATTGAATTTTCTTCACTAAGTATTTTTCAAAGGAAATATCTTAACTGTATTTGCGTTCTTCTTACTTTGTTTTTATTCACTGGGAATGCCGCAGGATTAAATTTAAAATCGTCCTCTCTTAATTTTCTCTCACAAAACAGGAGATGGGAGGACAATGAAATCGTGGGCTTTTTAAACACCCCAGTTAAGATCTGTAAACGGATCATTTCTCTTTCGGAACTTCAGTGAATTAATAGCAGGGATGATGCAGCCCTATCAAAGGTTGATTTTTCAAGAAATATTTTCTTTGATTTTCTTTAGCCATTGTAATACTTATTTCCCATAAATAAATTCGGGGTTCTCTCAATTTCTTTGTAGCGCAGGCTGTTTTATTCCAAAAATTTTCACCTACTTCGAGGAAGAGCGAATGTAGAATAGTTTGTTGATCAGCATTCCCGCTATAAGAATCAACAAAAATTTCATCACTATTGGTGCACGCAAAGTAGAGGCGACGCTGTATTAGTTGATTGATACCAGTTAAGTCTAATTACAGATTAACCTACACAGAAACAAACAAAAAAATTTAGCTTCACGTAAGAAGAAGACAGAAGCACTGACTTCTGTTCTTACATTAGCCAAACCAGGTTAAGGTCGAAGCTTAATTAAAGTACCTTTCGGTGCCGCCTCCGACACGAAAACTGACTGTCTTAATTAATGTTCAGGGGTTAGAACGTGCGGAGAAACCCCATCAAACAAGGAAAAATATTGTATTGATAGAAAATAGTCATGACGTAGACGCATGCATACAAATGGGGAATGTGAGGTGGCTGCTACTGCTGTAACCGGACCCTAGCCTGCCAGTGGCTTGCCGTGACCCGATCCGGCTATTGTATGGGCCATTTGGCTTCGCAAACATCACACCTCGTTTTAAGATGTCAATATACTTTATCGAAGTTTTATCCCTTTTTGTTTTAGTTCGATGCCAAAGTTTTTGCACATCGCTGATGGGTGAATGGTCGCTGCAATTATTTCTTTCACTGTAAACGCCAACACGGGGTCACACGTGGGAAGGAATTTAAGGCACTCGAGTTCTCTTGAATTGAGGCTGTCCGTGTACTCAGTGCTTTAGCGTGCTTGTTATTATTCTTTGGAGATGCGAAGTTGACAAGGAATAACAAATGCTATTGAAGAAAACTTTGCAATGTAAATAGCAGAAATACCTTATAATGGCAGGGAGATCGGGCTTTTCAAACCACTTGAGGTCTCTTTCATATTTTACGAATTATTATATAAAATAATTAAGAAATGTCTGTGAAAATGATCCCGAAGAATCGGTTTCTTACGAATATATTAAATTTCCTACGTGGTCGGGTGAGTACCATGAATCGTACCTTCTCTGGAGAGGAAGAAGGGATTGGAATCCTCTCTGTGATGGCAGGGCCTTTTAGTTGGGAATGAGTTACTTGCTGTCGAGGTGATCTTGACGAAGCTTAATAAGATCTTAAAAAAACAGAAAGTCTTTTGATATAAATTTTGTTGGTCTTCAAAAATTTTAGAACAAACAGCGTTGGGTTAATCAGCTTTTCTGTTTTAGAAATGATTGGATTCCATGTAACTAAATTATGTACACTGTTTTCAATTTCTTTTCATGCATGTGTAATGAAGGTAAAATCTGCAGTTATGAATAGATTAATATAACGACCTATATTTAACTCCACTAAAACCAGATATTCGTTCTTACTTGGCTGCTGAGTTTGTACCATTGTGAACCAGGGACATCAGGTTTGACCTCGGTAGCTTAGTCGCTAACGATTTTCTCTTTGTGGTGTGGAGTTCAGATATTTTTGTTTATTTTGCTTGGGGGGAAAGAAACTGTGGTTTCTTATTTCTGTAAAAGTAGACACACATCAGAACCATCATGATTTCAATTGGCATTGCGCTAATATGGGTTGTTCAAACCCAGAGCGAGTTTGAATCAGCTGAGATGCTGGCGCCACCTCTCTTGCAGTAAATGGTTTAATCATAATGATCTTGGATACCTTGTGTAACGCTTCAAATAAAATACGGGAGATCATCTCTATCTGTTCAGTCACCCTTCCTTACCCAAAACGATGACACAGGATTTTGGAGAATAGGTTAGCAAGATGGAAGAAGGGCGTGACGTGGTTTGCCAACTCAAAGATTAAAATCATAACACTCTTTTACCATCGCCAGCCTAATTTACGTCTATCGATTGTGGAAAGTTTACAGGTACAAGAGAATATCGCTTCTCGGCCTTATGGCTTAGATCGTATTGTAGGTGCAGGAGAATCCGCTGAAATCTGGGCCTAAACGAGACGTAGTATTATTATCTTGAAATATCTAGTCATTAGGAAAATGTATCGAGGTTTCCTCATTAAAAATTCTTACTCCTATGTTTCACGTAGTGAAAATTGGTGTTTATTTTAATCTTTGAGGCATAAGTTGAAAGTTCAGCTTCGGCATAAGAGACAGCCGATTTCTCTCCTTCAGTTATTGTTCTGGTAAAGAACATATTATGAAGGCATCGGACTATTTATAACAAAAATATGTCGTTTCTTTAAGTTAAAAGTTGAATATCCCATTTTTAATTTTAAATTAATATTAAAAGCAGCCGGAAATGTATTTAGAAAATGCAACGATGAGGTTTATAGCTTTGGAGTTATAAACAGTCGGTAAGTTGTTTATAACCTCAACCAGTTGGTTGGAAAAATATTTCTAAATGAACAACCAACAAAGGAAAGGGTTTCCATTTCTACCACAGCTCTTCAGTTTATATCTCATTAAAAAAATTACTAATTTCGGGATTCTGAGAGCCTTGCATAATCTATTTGACAGAGCAGTACCCTGCTAGAAGTGCGTAATTCCAAACAGTTCACTTTGATGCACATTTCGATTACGGCGCAGATCAAAACATCCGACTATCATCTGTGGAAAATGCGGCCACGCAAATTTGGTACTTCAGAATAGAACGTGAGGAGCGGGAAGGGGAGCTCTCGCTGTATACAGCAAAATACTCCTAACTTGATAAACAACAATTACGGGGATCTCTGCAACAGCTTATCCAGAAAGCGATATTCGAAAACATCAGTCTATCCGGCAGTGATCCCATCTTCCTTTTGCCTAATCAAAAAGAACTGCAAGAAATAAAACATTTGTTTTGTTTATCTTAGCATGTGCGTGGCGTGTTGTAGCAGGAGGAGGAGGAGGAGTTATGGCGGTGCTTACAACAACAGACCGGGCTGCAAATTGTCTTAGATCGCGTGTCCCTTCTTCTTTATCGATGCAGAGTCAAATAGACGTGTCACTGATGATCCTTTAATCTGGTCAGGTCAAGCGCAAACATCAGAAAATCTCGCAGATCCAAGGGCAGAACTCTCCACATCACCGCCCGAGTCCAAATATGCGCTGCCCTAATCCGGTCTCTTTCTGTTGCTTCTCGCCAGTCAGCTAATATGCATGATTTCGAGACCCCGATAGTCCTCAGCGTACGAAAGAAGGCACGCGCGGAAAACACGGAGCAGGATGCTCCCGCTCTCCGTCTGGTGAATACTGTAAAGGGTACGCAGTTCCGTCTGGGAAATTACGGAGCCGCAAGGCCGCACAGCATGGTAGGCAAATCTAGCAGAAGTGAGGAAATAGACATAAATGTTTGAGTGATTTCCCCGCGGACAGATACCCTTTATACAGCTCGGCGAGAGAAGCCTCGCTAGGGTCTAAAGTGGGTGATAGACTCGTGCTGCAGAGTGACGCCTCAGTCTGGATTGCACATGAGACCTCCGCGAGTATTCTTTTTTCAAGAGTCAATTGTACAGCGGAATGTAACCTTGTCTGAGGCACCGAAAAAAGAAAAAACTACTTTCATATGCAAATCCGCTGCCTTGCCGGTGTCCATGTCAGGAGGGGCTTTGCCGATTAGAGGCTCGCTGTTTAGAGAAACATGATAAGGATTCCTTATAGGATTATAAAAAAGAATTAGGTCAAGCAGGGAGTTTTGTAAATTTGTTCTGCGCGCATCGTGTAACTGTGACCTTTGATGGTAACTTGTTGAAATTCGCAGCGGCGGATGAAGCGAGATATGAATTTTGTAATAAAGCAACGAAGGTGGAAGAGGCGAGTGCTGTGAGATATGGGCAAATCTGATTAAACCAGAAAAACTAGATTCCAGGTTCGGCACCGTTAACTACCGAACCTCGCTGACAGAACGGAATGAACTTGGCGAACAGCCTCCTCCAATCGGGACAAGTTGATATCGGAAAGTTCTCGAGCGTCAAGGCATCCCTGGCGACGAAACTATTACGGATTTAGTACACGAGTCACGTGGATTGTCGTTTTTATTTAATCGCCGATTAAAACGTTGAATTAACCAGCTGAACTGCGTGACACGTGTTAATAATTTTATCAACACGTTTTATGCAAATCAGAAATGAATGCCCGGCTTGGATTACGTTTCCTGGAATAAAATTCATTACGCTTAAAAACTAAAAATGGTAAATAATCAACTCAAAGATTTAACCTTGTGATATGAAATGGCGCGAAGATTATGAGAACTGCGATGCATCATTTATAATTATTATTGTTTTGATTCCTGGATGCAGGTCACGATGACGTCTTGTCTAATGGAATGGCGCGTGTGATCCGGAATGGAAAAGTGAGCAGCCCGACGTAATATGATTTCTGATTGTGATTTGAGAGAAGTTTTGATAGGTGGACTCCCCATCAGTAATTGAGTGTGGCACAGCGGTGATGAAAGTAAAACTTCGTTTTACCCAAAAAAAATATTTTTTTTTGATGTGAAAACGTACATAGCAGAACCTAACAATGGAATGTAACGAAAATGCGAGACGAAAAAAAACTGAAATTATTGACAAATATTTGTATTGTTGCAATCATACTATTCAACAAATGGTTAATTAGGCTATTGGCTTGGATTCGCTAATATTTTCATGTAAAATAAAACATCTTTCGTGCGTACAAGGTACACACGAGTTTTTTCCCTAAAAGTTTCCTTTTAAAACGTGGGTGCGTCTCAACATCCGGAGATTACAGTAATCCTCGATTTCCTTAACGTTTTCTTTGTACAGTCAATAACAATAATAGTTCTTTGAACTTTACCAATCAACGCTTCATTATACGGTGGTGCCTGCATAACTAAATTATTTCTGATGAACACTGAAAATACAACAAATTTTGCAGTGTTTATATTTAATCAGTGTTAATTTGTCCACCGCGCTCTCTGGAAGTGCCTGTCTTAAGTCAAAAATATTGGTATTAGGATTACGTCTATAGAAGTGTGCGTGATGTCGTGCTGTGAATTTGTCTCTCCAATCGTGTGGATTGAATTGACGCTGTTAAGCCCAACGATTCTGATGTGAAATACGTATCCAGGAACTTAGAGAACCAAAAACTCCTTATCCCATCTTTATGATGTTCTCAAAGTAGGATTTCCTCTCACAGAAGAAAATCCGAATTAGGTCCTCAATTGAACCGTGTTCCAGTCATGCAGACTCACCTACGGATCTATAAAATACTGAAAAGAATATAAACCGGTCTTGTCTAGACCCGGTGACCCTTTTATATCATCCGGTCCATTTTTACCTAAATCAGAAATTCATGTTTTTTTATAGTTTTCGTGGAAAGTGTCTTTTAATTCGCTTTATGATTTAAAATGATTATAAAGCATTCACGAAAGCGAGCTGCGTTACTTTCTTTTAATAACAGGCTGCCCTGCGTTATGCAGCAAACAGTTTCACTTGTAGTAGCTCCCGCTTTTCTCACACGCCTACTTCCGAGTTTCTCCCTACTTCTCTGTAATGGGTTGTTCGTCTCTTCCCTTTCTCCATTCTTTTATCTCACTTGTTGAGAAAACTGCTCGCCTTTTACTTGCAAAGAACCGACGCAGACAGATAACTCAGTACAAAGCGATTCAGCTTGCCATCAGTCTGAACCCGAGAGGAGGTCCAACGCTTCGAAAGCACCCGTATACTGGGCTCTAAGTGTCCCTGAATAATGTTTATGTGCGTGGCGTAAAAAGGAGCCCCTTAAAATCGTAAACTGTTCTCTTTAGGTCGCTTTGCGCAGTTACTTGGATATTTCCAAAAGTCGGTGTTCCTCGCTCGACTTGGAACGCATTAGTCACGTGAGACTAAGAATCAGCCAGGTATCCGTTTTCAAAAGTGGAGGTTCCAGTCAATCACCATTAATACACAGCGTCGTGGATAATGAGTAATTGAGAAAGGGCATGCGCACATGGGGACTAGAGTGGTATAGGTACGCCCTTTAACCGGTCAAACTCAGCTTCCGAATAATTCGGTGGTTTTGATTGGTTAGCGACTTTAAAGGTATAAATCGTACGCTATTTTTAAATGTCTCAAACACGAAGGGTTACAAACGACATGACTGTGATGAGGAATGGGTTGTGTGCACGAGACATTCTTCTATTTGGGGTTTAATCCAGTTCCTCATTTGTCTCTTGATCGTGCCACTCCAAACCTTTAAAGACATTTTTTATTAAATGCGTAGACAGGCAGAAGAGAATTAAAGGCAAAGTGTAATTGGAATAATTAAATAGGAACAGAAGCAAAAATCTTATTAATCTTCGTCATCTTCAGTTTTAAGTCTAACAACCAGACTAAAGAAACTATCTTAAGTCCAAGTAGTATTCCTCTCCTCTCCTTCCCCATCCATTTTGAAAAATAAAGTTTTTGTTAAAGAGCGAAGACCTTGCTGATGTCAGTTGAAAACAGGAATGTTCCGTTAACTTCCGGCTCTCAAGGGCATTTCTAATAAAACTAATGCGAGATTATTGAAAAAAACAAAAGAAAGTGCTCTTTATTTCTTTGACCTTTAGCAGATATCGTATACCAGTGTCTATCAAACGGTGAGGTATGCGCGCGCCCCTAACGAAACGTGACGAGATATTAATCCATTTAGTTTTCATTCTATGGGTTTGAGGGGGGAGGGGCGTGGGTGAACTCATTCCTTTACATGGAAGCACGAACAGAAAAGTTGGAGAATCCTTGCCTTGTTGAGAAAGGAAGAATTTCCGTTTAAAGTACTAAAAGCCGGATCGGCGTAAATATTTGACGACCATGTGCAAGTAGCTGGTGGGACTCCTTACCATTCATTACTTGAGAAACTGAACTTTAAGGATAAAAGAAAACGAACTGATGGATTCATGAAATTATTTCATATACCTAGTATTAGTATGCTGGATACATTAACCAGGAGTATTAAATACGGCCAAATATCGCGGATTCATTCGTACATTTGAGGGAAATTGAATTAACCGAGCGTATATTCAGCTACATCTATCACTCCAGCCATACTTAAAGGATGGAGATTAATTTGAGACTTTGTTCTCAGACTCCTTTGGCGTTAAAGGCATAATCATGAGCTGAATACACGCTCAGAGTATTGTTATTCATTGTAAGTTAAAACATTTTAATGGAGTTTTAACCACATCAGCCAGTAATCCTGTTAGGAAGGATCTACATGAACCCTCCATTGCAATAAATATTTTTATTCGCATATCTGCGAGGATAGGTTTTAAAAAGGCAATTCTTAATAATAACAGGTAGACAAATTATTATGCAGTTGAATCCTTCGCATCGGCAACCGTACTAAGATTTTTTAGGCGCCCTTTCTTTCATAACACTCCACAAGAATAGCCTAATGGGAATAAATTAGGAATATTAGAGGAGAGGGGAGAAAATTTCGGTCTGTGATTGATGAGCCAGTTAGAAAATCTTTCCTCGACCGAATAAAGCACTTATTGAGATGTGTGCGATGCAGCTCCATCTTGCTAGAACTACGCTTCTTTCTTGTTCCAGAATTAAGTCTTAATAACAGCAGGTATTGCTGCTTCAATATCAACGTGAAGATGTTGCAAATATAAATGCCGACAAATAAGTATTGCAAGCATTGGTGATTGTGGTGTTTTTTATGATTATCGCTTATCATGCCAAGGTAGAATCTCTTACTGGAAGCCTTTTTTGTTGACTTGTTAAGTTGGATAACTTGAAAAATCAAGTTATCCAACGTCAAGTAGTAAGTTTGTACCTTTTCCAGTGTCAATAGACCCATACTATGGTTTTCTTTCACCTCCAGGAAAATTTTACAAGTTATGTAAACTTCCGTGCATATTTGATCAATTTTGGTGCTGCCTTGCTTCACTCACTCATACTTCGCAAACTTTCAGCACCAAAGAATATGTAAATAGTTGGTAACCTTCTTCATTCCTTTTCAGCCTTCTATATTAGCCAATATGGGTATGTTTTGTGTCCAATTTTATTTTCTTATTTATGTTACGATGCAGCGAATGTCCAGTATTTAATCAATCTATTTTATACGGTCACACGGATTCTCACTTGGAAAAAAAATCAGAGCAATTAATTGGCGTTTCTTTATATTGGGAGATTTGCCATCTACCGCAGACTCTCTGCTCCTTTGAAGGCCATATTTAAATTGTATTTCAGTCATGTATAGCAATGTCTTTGTGCCCCAATACTTTTTATAACACAGTATAAATACAGCCCGGATAGAAGGCTCTGAATTGTCTCAACATCTGTTGTTTAAAATGACCTAAATAGTAAAGCTGAATTCTGAAAACACAGTTGTGTTGCCTAAATTGAAACTTGTTTTTAGGACAGCGATATAACATTTTTCTAATTTTGAAATACTCTTCTTTGCATACTTAAATATTTGTTAGATTTTGCAGAACTGAAATCGATAAACTATAATGATTAAGATGTCTTTTCAAAGGGGGTACTAGTAAATAAATTAAGTGTAGCGCTTGCAAGATAAGCATTGATAAGAATACTTTCCATCTTATATGTACAGGAACATGCAAGAAACATATCTGTGTTAAATGCAGTAACGTGTCTGTAAGCAGCATCAGGAAATTATCGAAAAGGATAAAAGAGAAATGGAAATGTTATTGATGCTCGAAATCAAAGAGACTTCATTCAAAGAACTCACGCTTCACTTGCGATCTGGTTTCTGATACACTCTATGATGGTCGAATGTCAAAACCTGAGATACCTTGCGAACCAGTAATGAATGTGGTAGCTAACCTCTATGACTCTAAAACTAGTAGCATCATTTGATGATTTAGCTGCCGATTTTAAAATACACATAGAGAAGAATAAAAGATGCTTTTCACTTATTAATAACAAACTGGTGACTAATACATACAGTCTGTAATTCAAGCCCTAACATACAAGCCATACCAAGCTCTAATAAATGAACATTCATGAAATTAGCGTGGTTGACAAGCCCGTCTGCTTGATTTAACCATATCATTCTCCTCTACAGTTCCAGTAATTAATGCATCCGCCCAAACAGTATTTAATTAACCGTAATGTAACAGTGGTGAACAATGTCCCAGTCAACTTTGGTGTTACTAGTTGTGAATCCCTCTCCCCAGGACACCCAGAAATGTCCACGCAATACCAACTTACCGTCATCAACCATCGTCCAGCCCATAGGATCGTACCACTACTTCTGGACGTTGTGTAATACATAAGAAGATGCCATCAACCCATCCAGAGATGATTAATGATACCAGGCAGGCTTCCATGCTGAAGTCTGTAGCTCGAAACGGAACAGAATGAAAAGTTTGTTTGTTAAGCGAGTTTCCAGCATCGTGGCAAACATTCTAGAATTAAGTATCGCAACTGAGAAAAAGGTATGATACGTAAGTCCTCTTTTGATTTAGTGGCATCACATGATCTAGCCAGAAGGCATGCTATTCACACCTTTTTTTGGGATTTCGTCTTCAACTGAAATTGAATATGATAGTGATATTGCGCAACCACGTGAAGAGCAACTAAGGAAAATCTGCGAAAAGAGAGTTGATTCTAATGGTTTGAAACTATTAGAGTGTAGTTAGGAACTTCAGTGCATTGTATTGACTAAATGTATGACCTAGTTGCTGTGATAGAGACCTGGCTAGTTGACACAATTTTTGCCTTGAATTGAGAAGCCATTCGTTTAGACAGGAATTTCAGAGGTGGTGGGGTAATGCTTGTTAAAAGTGTATGAAATTGATATTTATAACCATTAATATAAAAAGAAACGGAATTCATCTTCCACGCTCCTGTATTCATTGGCACATTACGGAATCTTAAGGATATCAGATATTTTGATGCCTGTACTTTTAAATCCGAACTGGACAGCTCAATACTTGTTGAGAGTAATGTCTCGCATAACCTAGAAGAGATGTGCACCTTCCCTACCAAGAATAATTATTTGCTTTTTTTTATGTAAACCCCAAACACGAGAAGTATTAGAACCTATATTACTTGGTACCGTGCTTGGATTGGAGGTTGAGAAGACGAAAGAAGATATTTGTTGACATTAGACTTGTAGACTGTAATTTTCAGGAAATACGTATGAAGAAAGGTTGTTCCAGAAAACGGCAGTTGAATGAATAAATGAGGAAGATGAAAAGTTGTTTCTATGAGTTTGGTGTTGGACAGTAAATGGATGTTGGCTGGTGGCGGCACGTGTTCGGACTGTTTGGAAAGAGAGAACGGGAATTATAGAAGCCAATTCAGAAGAACAGTGCCCATGGAAGTATCTGTAGACGAGGCATGCAGCAGAAACAGTACGTCTATGAGAAAGCGAGTGGGGAGAGACTGTTAGAGATGAGTCATTAATTAACCAAACTGCCCTCTTCTGAATGGAATCAAGAAGTCTGGGAGAGGTTTAGGGGGCAGTATTCCTTGGTAGGGCGGATTTGCCGATTTGTACAGAGTGAGCAGCTGTTTGGAAGAAAAGTAACGCCGAGAGCGAAAGAGAAAACCAAGTTTTTTTTTTTTTTTTTTAAGATGCAGAGGAAGCAATATTTGTAATGTGCTTGTGCCAAGAGAGATTAGAAGTCAGGGTAATCCCCAAAAGAGATATATCATTTTGCCTAGAAATCGGAGTGTCACCAAAGATAAGCATAGGAGAGGAAGAATCCGCTTTGTGAGATATAAGACAGGATTGAGTTTCAGAATGATTGAAATCAACTAAGTTGGCTTTGCCCCACTGGAGAATTACCTGGAGATCGGCATTTAAGGAATTGGTAGCAGATTTTCGAGAAGTTGAAGCTGATTGAGCAGGGCAGGTTTCTCAAAATGAAAAGTAAAATGCAATGTGCTATCATCGGCAAAACTATGGATAGGATTTCCAGTCAATGGAAGAAGACCATTAATATACAAGAGGAAGAGAGTGGGGGAAAGAACTGAACCTTGGAGGACACCAGCATTAGTGGAGAAGTCAGAAGACGGAGAGACATCTACCATCACCCTCAGTGAGCGATCAGAGAGAAAACTGGATAACCAATTACTAAAAACAGTTGGCAAACCATAAGATGGAAGCTTGTTTAGAAGACCTTTATGCCAAACACGATCGAAAGCCTTTGAGATGTCAAGAGCAACTACTTGTGTTTCATCGAATTAGTCCATAAATGGGTAACATAAGCCAGCATATCACCAGTGGATCGACTGGCTTATGTTCTGGCTTCTACTCTTACTCCATTACTTTAGAAAGAGTAGAAGTAATTGCAATGGGACGATAATTGGATGGGAGGGATTTGTCACCCTTTTTAGGAACTGGCTGTATATAAGAAAATTTCCAAGCAGAAGGAAAAACAACTTTGGAATAAGAAAGTGAAAAAAGGCGACAAAAACAGGAGTAAGTTCAGGAGCACAGGTTTTGAGAACAAGTGGAGAAATATCATCGGGACCTGGAGCTTTCGCAGCATCAAGATTCGTCAAAATCCTTCTGACGGAAGACTACAGGAGGCATTGAATGCAGCGTGTTGGAAATGGTGGGAGGTGTTTTTCCAAGATCATTAATACATGAGTTGGAAGAGAAATGGGATCCTTGGCTGAAGTGAAAACAGAACCATCTGGTTTGGACAGAGGTGGGGCAAAGGTTGGGGCCAATAGCTTTGGCAAGAGACCGGAATGCCCGGCTACCATTAGGGCAAGAAGCAAGTTTTCTACTCTTAGCCTGTTCAAACTCTAGTTTGGACTGATTAATAACTGCTTTACAATTGTTGCGAGCTTTGGTGTAGGCAGAAAATGAAACTGAAGAAATCGAAACAAGTCAATTGCGATATGCAACGTTCTTCTCTTGAACAGCCTTAGCAAATTTATTGGAAAACCAAGGTTTAGATAAAGGACGAGATTTTAAAGTGGAGTGTGGGATAAAGGATTCCATTCCTGCAAGAATAATTTCACTGACCCGATCTGAGCAAACGTTGTTTGCTCAGATCGGGTCAGAAGTTTTGAAACAGTAATCCGACCTAGGAAAAGAAAACTCGCAGGTAATCTAATTTTGCATTCTTGTAATGTCAAACAATACGAGGTTGGGAATAGACATGGGATAAAGGCTCCATTGGAGAAGAAACAATCACCAACTTGTGATCTGAGGTGCCTAAAGACCTCTCTCTCTCTCCCTTCGACCATGTACTTAGAAGGGTTGTTTGTGAGAAAAAGATTAAAAGGCTGTATGATTAGGATTGTCTGGTATTCTTGTAGGTAAATGAACAATCTGGGCAAGGTCATTAGTAATTGCAAAAGCCTCAGCATCTCGACCAGCTGGGTTGGTGTGACTAGAAAACGGAAGCCAGCTGGAGTTGTGAACATTAAAATCACCAAGGAAAATTATCTCACTGTTAGGAAAGTTGGACTGTAGAAAGTTAAGTTGCTAAGAGAGGAAGTCAAAGACCTCCAAGTGATTAATGGAGTTGGGAGAACGGTAGAGACAACAGATGAATTTGAGGAAGAAAGATTTTAAGCCAGAGAAGATCAAAGAGAGGAGATTCCAAATTGCCAAATCTCTGACAGGGAATATCAGAACGGACATATGCACAAGTACCACCTTTGAGGCGAAAGGAATCACACAGCGAATAATTTGGGCATCTGAGATGAGCAGTAGTTGAATCAACCGATAACTGAGATTCTGTCAGAAAAAGTACATGGGGTGTGACAGACCGCAAGTGGAAATGGACATCGTTAAGATTAAAATTGAGACCACGTGTATTTGTGAAATGAATTAGGAAGTGTTTGGGAGGTTTAGATCTTTTCGCAGGTAAGCTTACTCTATTAGTTTATCAATTCATGGTGTATTCAATAGTAAGAAAAATGGGGGGGGGGGGACATGCTGTATGAAGTTGTTGTTGTTGTGCTTGGATTTTTCTGGTGCAAAGGCTACTTAGGCCATATTGCACCTATCATAGTAGTTTGTACTAATTTTATTGGCTTCTATGGAAGCAGTTAGAAACGGTTATATAAACCGATTCGTTTCAGAAAGAAAAAGAATTCTGTAAGGTTTGAATTTTCGCTTATGATATGGCTAAGTGACAATTCCTGTAAGTTTGAGAGAGAAGTGAATGAAATTAGACGGGAGTTGTTATACAAGATGCATTCCAGGAGTATGTGTTTTACTGTGAGTGGCTTGTGGCAATGTGAACACTGTGGAGGGTCATTACCTGATAACAGGAATAGATGGGTCAAATGGGTGTGGCCTATTCGGGCTCTGGCCAGGACAACCTCTTCTTGTCTGTTTGTGCGAAAGTTGGAGGCCCATAATTGCGGTACAGGTTTAATTTCAAGGAGTTTGTTGTGAATGTGCGTTTGCCACTGTAGTTTCCATCGTTCCTTACATATATTTCGTATATGTACTTTGTAATCCCTGAACGGGACGCTGTATGAAGTTATGAAATTTTTGGATATGGCGTACACATGGTAAGAATATACCCAGATCCTTGAAATAACGTGGCCTCGACAATGCTCCCTGCTTACACACTACTCGGACTCCCTCCAGTCACTATCTGGCAGAGTAGAGGTAGCAAGATTATACACTAGCTGATCCGGAAGCCTCCTAGAGAGAGACCATTTTGTGTTTATCGATTAACAAGTACAAATAAATCAAACTTTACCGATTGTGGATTTCGACCATACTGCAATATCTTGGAGTGTCCCAGTTATAGGTGCTCATCACATCTAAAAGATATACAAATATTTTTATTTATCGCTGTTCATTCTACTGCTCAATACCTTGAAGATATCTGTCTCTGCTGTTGCCTTTACGTCGTCCTAGACTGGCTATTTCCGATCTTGTTCAGTAGACAAGCTATTACATTAGTGAAAAGGAAACATGACCTATACAAAATTTTTTGTCCAACTGATTATGACGCTTTCTCATGGTCTACAGGGACTGCAAACTTCTAATCCAATCACTTCATACAGCTTATGTGAACTCTGTTCAATCCAATCTGCTGCAAGGTGACATCCTTAAACCTTTCTGAAATGTTAATAACGTGAAAGCTACACCCCCATACCTACTGTTCTATCAAGCGGTTCTTCAATAGCACACTGCAAAGAGCCAACTTGACTTAAACGCAGACCTCTTTAAAACTAGTTCTGTCCCTTCGGACTCAGTGAATATGTTAACTCCACGCTGAAATGTTTATCTCAGAGACTGACAAAAAAACTGCATATAAAAATTATGAAAGCTCACTCTTTTCCTATGGTATTACTCCTTTATTTATTTATCAAGGATGCCATGATGTGCGCATGATACCGCTTCAGTTGCTTTACAACAAATCGTTAGAATTTGGAAAATTCCCATCCTTTCAAATAAAAGATGATTCCAATGACAAGTGCAAAGTGTGTTAGTTGTCTGACGGTACCACGGGTTTCCCCCTCTCCACGTTGTGTACTCTGTTTGTCTACCACAGAACTCTGTGAAGGCCAGAGATTTAGAAGTGTGTGGGGGAGTGGACGGATATGTAGTGTTGTGCACCGTTGTTCTTCTGACCATTTACCAGTTGGGTCCCTTTTGGGATTGGCGGGGGGAGATTAACGCTAGAATATAAAAGGCCGAGAGAGGTTTATGTAGTCAGGTTTAAATTTGAACGTAATCAATTGATAAGTTGTGTTGGGTGAACACTGCGAGTTAGACAGAGTGGGAGGGGGGAGGCTGAAGGCTGGGAGAAAGACAGAGATATGGAGACGATAGAGAAGGCGACCCCAGAAAGTCAGCAAGGCAGGCCCATGCCTCACCAAGCAGAAGAAGGGGGGCGGCAGGAGTTATGAACAGGAACCTGTCTCTTCTCCCGGCCGGGGAGGAGAGTAAAAGAAAACCAGGCTAGCGTGCTCGTTTTGATTGCCAATGTGGCTTGTGGCAGAGAAGCTGCTGGTGTCTCCAATGTCTGGGTTTGGAGTCTTGCGTGAGATCAGGTTCTGGTTGATCCTGCCTGCAGATATCAGCCCGATGGAACTTGGATGAAGGAAGTGAATTTCAGTTCAATTGAGCTTCGACGAGGTTGGCGGTTGATGCTACTGGAGAGGGGTGCCCAGAATCTGTCTCAAGTTATTGGTCTTAGTGGTTTAAAAGGATCCTTAATATTCTTCTCGTCTGTTGAAGACATCCTCTGCAAAAGTGGTGATGTATTTATAATTTTCATGGGTATGAAGTAGTATATGTTCTTGGTCCTTAGGCAAATTAGTAATCTTTGCGATCAGAATAGATCTCAAGTCTTCATAATCAGAACAGTCATACATTATAGGGTGGCAAGATTCGCCAGTGCCACAGTGGCAGCTTGGATCATCTGTGATGCCCAGAGACATTAATTTTTCTTCTATCGACCCATGGTCTGTGAGGAGGTACGTTATGCGCAGGCCAGGGGAAAACCAGCTTGGGGCTTTTGAGAACGCGAAAGTTACTTCGGGGCTGAATTTCTTTGTAATTTCTCCCTCAGTGGATGTATGGACGGCAGATGGACGATCTGTACTGCCAGGCCTGCTGCAGGTGAGCGAGAAGGCGCCTTTTCTCTGTCTTACGAATGATTGTTGGGTTGGTGGTAGTGGGGATTCCTTTGGACATATGATGCAACATGCCGCATCTAATTATATCAAGGTCCAGAGGGAGAACTCCAGCGAGGACTTGGAGGGCGGGAGTGCTCACCGTGCAGCAGGCTCTGGTGATGGTAAGTAGTGTTGCTCTTTGAATGGT
The DNA here is from genome assembly GCF_048544385.1 of Mastigoproctus giganteus. Lineage (NCBI taxonomy): Eukaryota > Metazoa > Arthropoda > Arachnida > Uropygi > Thelyphonidae > Mastigoproctus > Mastigoproctus giganteus. Next base: position 35,199,801 of record NC_143576.1, read on the forward strand.
GGCTAATTTCCTGAGATTGCAATGACACTCAACTACAGGCCGATTTCTGTTTTAAGTATCCATGCTAAAATATTTGAAAAAAAAAAAAAAAAAAAAACAGTCATTTGCACTGAGTAGCAGAGGTTCAATTAGTTGGCGCTCTGCTACGACTAACATCATGGTTATTTGGGAACCTATTTCGGCAGGGCTTGAAAAATCAATGGAAACTGATGTCACTTATATCGACTTTTACAAAGCCTTTAAATCTGTGAATCAGGGTCATGTGGTGTTGGAGGACCACTGATATCTTGGATTGAAACTTATCTTCAGGACAGGCCACAAAATGTGGCTTTTTTTCTTTCTTTTTTTTGTTTTTTTTTTTGTTTTAGTTAGTTGTTGGCGCATCGGCTTCTGTGGCCATAATTCACCTCCCAAGGTTTTTGCAGTACCCATTGCCTGTGAGGCGGGATTCGAAACCGCGACCTTTGGGTTGCCATGCAGGCACTTTACCCACCCGGCTAACCCAGACGGCACAAAATGTGGCAGTTAAAAATCGACTCTCACGTTCATACATGTTACATTCGGGAGTCCCTCGAGGATCTAATCTGGGTCCTTATCTCAGTTTATGTGAATGACATCCCATCAGTATATATTAATGAGAAGATTAAATGTCTGTTTTGTGCTGATGATATGAAACTCTTTTCAACAGTAACTGATAATGAAGATTGTGACCATAAATAAATGGTGTAACCAGTGGTTGCTTAACTTAAATACTCAAAAACGCTGTGCAGTTTCCTATGCGGACAGGTAAAAGGCAGGTATAATTATGACTACAACTCTTTGAGTTACCTTATAATATGAGTCATTCAGCATGGATCCTAATTTACATCAGACAAGGCATTAGTTGTTCTCCACTCGTCATTGGTATCAGCTGTGTTCAATCTATATCTCTCCACTCTTGTGGAAAATGTCGAAAAGCCTCAAAGGAGATCCATCACATCTCTCTGTTACCTGGACGATGATTATGCAGACTTGTGCCAGGTTTTTAAACTCAATTCCTGCTTCAACAGGAGAAAATATAACAGCTTACATTTTCCTTTTGAACTTATTAACTTCAAGGTGGATTGTTCGGCGTTTCTTGAGGCTATCATTTCTAATGCTTCTCACTGGTACCAGAGATTCCTCAACGCTTTGTCCAAGTGTACAGATAACTAATTATGGACAATACAGTCCGTTAACTCGTATAATGTGGGAAGCGAACTCTGCACTGCTTTTACTCCACCTTCAGACCTACCCTTCGGCGTATTTCAAGCGAAATATATGCCTAAACATATCATATTGGTAATATTTTAATTATCGTTGTATTAAAACTAATCTTATTCCAAATTCCAAATGTTTCTCTTGTAGACTTCAATTTATAGGCTTCAATTTCTGCATACTGTATTTGGAAAATTCTGTTCCCCACTCATCGTTAAAAACACATTGCACGTTTATCTATATAACACAGCTGCTTAATATCCCTGTTTCTATGCTTAGACTGTAAATACTGGTGGCTGATTAGTAGACGTCACCTCATAAATAAATGACAATTAATACAGTTAGTAGCCTTCAGAAGTGACATTTTGTTCCACATTGTCGTGCTACATCGATATTCAGTCCAAGTTGAAACCTTATATTTCTACAATAAAGGCCTCTGTGGCCGAGTGCTCAGGCGCGGGAGTACAGTAGCACACGCTCTTTGAGTAGCCCGGGGTTCAAGCACCTGGCTGCTAAATATGGTCGATTTGCCAAACCGCACTGGACCAGCGTGGTAGATTATGGTCCATTTCCCTCAACATGAATTGTTGAGAAGGCTTCCATCCTAGATAGTGGATTGAATAATGGTTGCTTGCTTACAATGAATATCTGAATTATTATTAAACCGTCACATTTTTAATAGCAGTTGTAAGAAATGTAATTTTTACTTCATACTTTTGCCTCATAATGAAATCGGTTAAATTTTTTTACACGAAGTGATAATTAATTATAATTTAATAACTGAAGCTTATTTCGGGCAGATTATCGTAATCGGAAATTAAGAAAGGAACGATCTGGATTGCGTGCTACCTTATCACACAACGTGACTTGCAAACAACATTAAATGCGAATACCGTAATGCAGAACTCAGCTTGGTGGTGATGGGGACTTCGTCCTACGTAATGTATTTTCATATATATTGTTCAGTGATGCTGATGAAAGTATTATTTTGTGTATTTGGTGCCATTTTCAGCTAATTCAAATACACTTTGTAAAGTATTCTACGAGGGGGAGGGGGTTTGACTGCGTTGTATCTACGGAATGCATTGAGAGATTACTTCAAAGCCCTTTAGACTGGTGGATTAAGATGGTTTATAAACACTCCTCTGGAAGGAAAATGGTAAAATTAAAAAGTAATTCCTGGAAATGTCGTGAACTTCAACGTCTAGGAATATTTTCGTGGTCTTTGTCTTCCCATCACGGAAGAAAACAATCAAAAGCAGAATGCATCTTTCTCTTCTACGTTTACGCATTTTGACTGCAATTTCCGAGGTGGACAGAATTTTACTCACTGCGGAGATTTCTGCTACCCTCGTCCCCGAAATACTTTCAGACACCCACAGAAAGCGAGTGAGCGACTCGTGAAAATTTTATTTTAATACGTGAGAAGCCACACACACATCCCAATGGGATATCTGACAGCGTAATTTCACAAAGAAATATGACGACATCTCAAAAAGATCTCGTTGCCACCGCTCAGAGCGACTGTTCCGATCCGAAGTACAGTACATGTCAGAGGGTGCATATTGCCGCTGATAGGCTGGATTCCCTGGTGGGATGCATCGATCTGTATAACAGCTGTCAGCCGTGACGTCACTAGTCGAAATGCTGAGCAGCTGTACCGCGCATATTCATTCTAAACACCACACAATTAACAGATAATTCGGAAAGGAAAGAAATTTATTATCGGGGACTCGATATTTATCGTAATGCACGAACAAGTTGAACATTCCCGGTGGGACAGGGCAGGGTGATGCCAGCCAGCACCGAAACTCGATATTTATAGTTTTTTCTAGGCGTGCAGTTCTCAGAAAAACCCTGTAATAAGCAAACATCCTCGTTCTACTTCTTTCAGAAGGCAAAATTGAACGCAGAAACCCGTTGGATTCAAGGGAGACTTCGTATATGTTTTATCAAATGCTACTGTGGGAATCGAACCCTATTATTCGGCTACTCTCAAACTTTTTAATACTTTTATTATTTACTATAAAAACAACTATAATTTAATATTATCAAAGCAGATGATACACATGTCGTTTGATTTTCTTTTTTCCAAGGCCAAAGTTAATATATTTGCGTGATTCATTAGACCTGTTAAATATAACCGTTATTTTTAGGAGTTTACGAACAGTGCGCTACTTAGCTTAAAAAACAAAACTTCTTACTGTTCAACAGCAGCAGCTCCTCTCTGATATCCTTTAATGTGTGGACAACCAAAAGGAAACCCATTTACGAACCGTACATTGCTGATAGTTTGGAATTCAACTCCGACAAGAGGTTCAGAGAAGGATTTAATTAGTGGTGGCATCGATTATTTCGGAGAATGCAGAAGTTCTGCAAAGTTTAATGGCCAAAGATTGTTTTCTTTGCGTATCCGAAGTCAACAGTAATGGATGGAAGTTGTTCGCGTAATGGTTCCAGTTCTTGATTTAATCTGCAATTCCCCCACGTGCTCCAATGCACGAAGCGCACCGTTTCCAAATAGATTAAGTAATCCGGAAATTAATTACGGTTATCACATTGTCCACCTCAATGAATTGTTCATCCTCTGTTGCAGTGTCACTGCATTTTGGGTCTCCTCATTTTGGTCTACCCTCCCATCCGCCTGCCTTTCTCTCTCACGCGAATCGAGGCACAAGCGGGTTTCCTCCCCCACGCAAATCGAAACTGCACGTGTGTTGTTCGCTATGCGAATGATTTCACCTGTGCGCAACTGGACATCATAAATTCTGATCTCATTTCAAACACGATGGAAGATCGGCGGATTTCTCCTATATTTATTACAGCGACATTCACGGCGCAAATGTAGAATTTGATGCTTAGCTCGAATGCAGATGATTACGAAAACCATTTTTCCCCACTGCCGATTGCGATAAGCATTTGAATGCCATTTGTACAAGATGAGTTGCCATCTACCTTCAGATTAATTTAGCGGTTTCAACACCGCACCATTACCAGGAACTTTATCTCACTCTATTGCTAAATTTCCAATTAAAGAAAATGATAACTGTTTGGATTGCGTAAGGAGAGACTGGCTTGGAATTTATCAAGTCCATGGAGTAAAAGATAATAGATTTCTCGACAGAAAAGTATCCCCGTAATTTTTCTCTCTTATCATACTGCGAATAGCCCTCGGATTTCCCTTTTGTTCTCTCCGTCCCTTATGTCGAAACGATGGGACTATATTTTGTCTCCAACATCGAGAAACAAGAGTTAACGAACTAACTGTTGCTTTCATAACACCTGTCTATGACAATTATTCAGTGTCCAACATGTGGAGTCGATGCTGAGTAGCACATTTCTCCTTGTGTTCTTGCACGCCCTGAATACGTTAATGTCCACATGTTCCAGGACACCAAATAATGTGAAATATCGACTCCGACAGATGGCTTGTGGGTTTTACCTAATAGATGCAGCAGGTGGACACCCCGGGACATATTACAGAAAGCCGGATGTTTCGAACTAACTGATGAGTTAAAACATGGCTAAAGAACCCCCCCTCCCTTCTCCCCAAAGTGATTTCGTCTATTTGTTATTCGCAGTAGAAGGTGTCACATAACCTGAGTAAGTTTACAAAACGTGACAGAATGTTCTCAAGAATATTTTCGTTATTCGATAACCAAGAATTTCGGTGGAATAACTAAGAAAAGTTATCAGAAAGGTCCCTCCCCCCGACAACAACCATATTTTTCAATTTTTAATTTTATCGGACTTAAAAAATGCGAAGGTGATTAAGATACGAATGTTTATTATTATTAGCTGCTTATAAATAAATATGGAGATGCGAAGCGGCTAATGTAATTATTATCAGTTTATTTAACCAAGGTTCACTCCCTGAAGAGCTAGTGGGTAGGAGGGTGTTCAGATATTTTGAAATATAGATCGTATTTACTTCATGGCAACAATACTATGCAGGTCATTACCGCATGCTTCGTCAGGGTCAACGTCGTCGTTGTCTTGACACATCGTCTTACATATTTCGATCGTTTTGCAAATGTCCAAGTCCGATTCATACAATTTACGCTGTTCTAGGATGAGCTCTTCTTTGTCGTCGTAGATCTTGACATTTCATTTCTGACAGTACCTCTGTTTCCTCATTGCATAGAATGTGCAACGTTCCATCTAGCGCTTGTACTCGTTGAGATCCTGAGCCAAGTCATAGTTTCGTTGCATGGATACTGTCGTTTCTTGCAGATCTCGATAGCGCTACATCGTAATTTGCGACAAAGCATGACAGATCCAATGATAGTATGACTGTAGTAATACAAATACTTGTATTGTGGCAATCATACTATTCAACAAATGAGTAATTAGGCTATTGGCCTAACCTCTTCCAAACGTTGATTCGGTAGCGGGCGTGAGCATAAATTACATCGTTCATGATTTCGGTTCTAGCTGTTCGAAATATAGTAGGTGTCGTCAAAGACACCTACTATGACGTCCAACTCTGACGCCTCCCTTAGCAATTTGGACAATTCCATGCTCCCTACGATGGGGCAGTTCTTGGGCATATACTCATGTTTGTTTCAATAGGATTGTGTCCCGTGGTATACCACTGTGCTATTCAACAATGGTTCCCTAATAAATATACCAAAGTTAGGGGGGGCGGAGCAGTTTTAAATGGAACGTCGGGTGAGGGCCAGTTCTTTAGTATATGCTTGCGATTAAAAATGGTCACTGTTCTGCAGGAGGACTGTATTCGCGGCAGTCTTTCCTTTGTTGGTGAAAGCCTAACTAGGAGGAATATCGGAGTGTCAGGTGACTTCACCGTGAAATCAACCTATCAGACTATTTTGAAGGACAGTGCATGCATCTGCACTGAAAGCAAGCGTCAAAGTCGAATTACAGTACGTTTGAAGGTAAAGTGACATGACCTAATAAATTTTGAATGCGCAAGGCTAGTCTGTAAAAGCAACCGCGATGGCGAGTAGGCGCACATCAATTTAGTACCAGAAGCACGCCGCTAATGGCTCACGACTGTGCAAATACTCTATCGTGGACCAGCATTGGGCAGGAATGGTTTTCCAGGAACATGATGAAAATCTCGACCTGATTCCTGGGTTCTCACTTTTCAGAAGTGGAGAACTTTTGGGACAAGCATCTACTCACAATTATCATCCTGGAATTTATGCTATCTACAAGTTCAAAGGGGACATGAATCTATGCTACCAAAATTTGTCTAATAAATTGCCCACTGAAGTCTGTATCTTTGCATAACGGCATTAATTAAAAAAGACAATGAGTTGGTGTCCAGGCGATAACTTAATACTTAGAATTCTTTTAATCTTCTTGGCTTTATATGATAAAGGTAACAGGTGTGGCTTAACACGAGCGTTTGGAAGGTATCGGAGATCATGTAAATTTAATTCATTTTTCTAAAAAAAAAATCGTAGTGAATTGAAACACATTGACTTTCGTAAATGACCATCCAGTGTGATGCATCTGAAATCGGACACTTTATGGCGACAGTTTTTTCTGATTGTTTTCGTTTCTTTTAAAAAACTTGAATAATCTGTTTATACATTCCTACTACCAAGAAACTTTAAAACACAAGATGGATTACTTTTGAACCTTATTAAATTATGTGGATTACTTGCTCGTGTACTGAATCAGAAAAGATTCCGTTTGTGTAAAGTTTTGGAATAGGACTTTTGCAAATAACCTAGATGTAATAAAACGTCAGAGTAGGTTCGATTATGTTTAACTTCACCAGGCAAACGGTGAGGCAATGTACGATTATACAGCAGTTTCCTCCAATTGAGATATAACAAGCGTATGTAAGATACTTTGCGTACCAAGAAGACAAAAGATAAGACTGGATTGAGTAAAATGAACGAGGAGGGTCTGTTCTCCCTCGTGATTGGGACAAGAACCAGGGTACACAGATGTAAAATTTTTCTTCTTCTTCCCAATTATAAAATAGATTAAGGTTAGTAATCCATGGAACCCAAACAATATTATGGCTTATAATCCTTAGTGGTTTCATCTGGATTAAAGTCATTGAAGGAGTACCAAGTTGGTAGAATGATTATAGATTGCCAGAAACCCATCTTTCGAAATACTGCTGAAAAAATAAAAATTTATTTATTTATATTTACTGTGGAATTCCCATATTCTTCGAATTTAAGTCTGAAAGCGCTTCAGTTCAGTAAAACATTTCCGATTTGCTTTTTAATCGGTACAAAGTATCTTGAAATTCAATTGAAAGATAAGTTTTTAATTTGGATTATCGCATAGTAACGACTTATTTCCAACGTGTTTATTAAAATTGTTCAATTTTTCATACTGGTATCATATTCGAACAGCTTTTTTTTTTTAATTTTACCGAAGGAAAAAAGCCCTAAGTGAATTGCATAACTAGTGTTTTTAATCACTTGCGCACAATGATACACCGATTTTGAAGCTGTGTTAGCCCGTTCCCAATAGGGACATGTGCGAACCCTAGAGAGGAGCAGCAGTATTTACAATTCTCTCTCTCTCTCTCTCTGCGTACACCATAAGGGAGAGCTTCTTCCCCCTCCCCCTCCCCCGTTTAAGTAGCAGCTCAACGAGGAGATGCGGTGCCATCCCATCCCTAGCCAGACCCTGCGCTGATGCTCTCTTCGAAGACCCCCCCCCCCAAGTCTGGAAGTAGCGGGAAAAGGAAAGTCGATGTCGGGCGGGAGGGGAGCCGAGGGTTCACAGTGGGAATAGTTGGATCCACGTGACCACGAACCTCAACAAATAACCCTACGAAGATCGTGAGTCTAATTACCCGCTGCACAGCAGAATGACTGATTAGTGGCGAAACGGTCCCATGTAGACAGCAAGATTGGGGTAATTTCTCTTATCAGGTAAGCCGGCAAAAAATAAAAAAAAAAACCATGCCGCGTAAAGTGTATCGTCCTTGTGGGATCAGAATTCGACCCGGACAGCTGGGGGAGGGAAATAGAAACGGGTTAGGCAACGATGGCGAGGAGCATGGGGCAGCTCCCAGTGTCCACTCCACTTTGTTTTACTGCGGACAAGTGGAAACTCCGACAGCCAGCGGAATACAAATAGGACGATGATAAGCTGCAACCTTTCTTTAGGTCATCTGCGGGGTTTCGATGCTATCTGAAATAGCCTATTCGAGGAACGCTTGACTAATGGTATTATTCATTATTAACACCACCCCTCCCCTCAGTGATTTTATGTGGCTTTGTTCGTACTTTACGTGCGATTGTATATCGCATTTTAAACGGCGATAACTACGCCGTCTGTGTGAGGGAAGGTTAACAAACCTATTAAATTTTCTAATGTGGGTTACGATTTGAACCGAATGATCGAAATTTGGGTTAAGCTGTTATTCTTTTCAGCGAGATTGTCCCGCTTGGTCCTTTAAAAAATGAGATTCGGTAAGTATTTATTACCCTCTATCTTTGGGGGTTGCTAGACAAACACGGTAAAGACAGGGCAGACCCATCCTCTAGAGGTTGAGTAAATCGGAACAGATATTAAGTTGTACGTATATCATACAATGGTTGGTTAAAAATTCCAGCTTAATTTTCAGTTACTGTCAGTCATATGCCACTATTATATGACGGGAAAATTGCTCACCCCCTAGAAAAAAACACTACTGATCTACCAGTGGGTAGCAGAAAATGCGGAAATGAGTAATTTGTTACTTTCTTTCCTCAAAAAGGAAACCTCAGCATGTGTGGGCGCAATTCTATTCTTTGGAAGAATAAAGGAATCTTCCTCACCCAATTACCAGTTCCTCGTAGTATTCCACTTACAAGTTAGCCTGACAGAAAATACTTGTATAATGTACAAGTTTGTACGAAATTTTACATATATTATTATATATTTTTATTTTGTACACAAAACTGAAATTTCTAAAATTCGTCAAGTTTTTAATAATTGACTGACCGGCGAGAATAATCGTAAGTTTTCTTTTGCAAGAAAGAAAACTTCACACTTACATTTTGATAAGTTATTTACCTTATGGTTTGATACTCACATTTGTTCTTTGCATCGAGACGATTTTCTTTAGCCGATAAAGGACATTTTAGTACAACAAGGTCCTGGATAGGCTTTTCATCATTAAAGTACTATTTATCAAGATGAAAAGGCTACCCAGGACGATTTTTCTGAGGGTGGGCGAGTTGTAGTTGGACGCTCCAGTTTGTATGTTCTGAAAGTAAATTATCAGTGCAACGTAGTGGAGTGGTCAGCTCCATGCCACGTATTGGAATCATTCTGATACCACAAAATACGATTCTTGTAAATTCCGTTGACCCAGTGAGACTGTCCTGGAGTATAACAAGAAATTCTCTGCAATAGGCATAAGGAAGAGACCCCTTCCGTCACGTGATACGCAAGTGCCTGTTTTTTTATGAGCACACTTGTAAGAAGTCGTTGGTTATATTTCTGAAAGGTCAAGTCGAAGTCATTCCCATAAAGATCATTAAAAAAATCGCCTTATAATAATACGAGTAAACCTTCGGTTGAATCCAAATCACGATGGTCGTTGCTCTGTTCAAGAAGACATTTAAAAAACCCAGATCGGCAATTTTATTAGTGTACATCATGCTCAGCTCTGTCTATCTTTCTGCATATTTACTTTTCGTGGGCTGAAAATAAACCCCATTGCAAAGACCAAATTACAGTGGGTCTGTCCTCAAAGGCGATCGATGTGCGAACACACCGCGGCAGATAGACAGAAAAAAACAAGTTAATTTGATGTATGTCGATGACAGTTTTATTCCATTTGCTCGGGCGTACACTCAAAATTCTCATCGGCAACGACAACCGTGATCAGTGATCTCTTACTGATTTCTTGCTCAGCCACGAACTTGCAGGTAAAGTAGACACCACCCAGTGGTCGCTTATCGATTAACACTTTTAATAATTTATTACCATCTCTGAGTGGGAGGTAACAGCCGCTTCACTTTACAGCCTCCAGAATTTTCCACCACTCTCTTAGTTTTTTTTTCCCCACGAATCGTTAAGCTGTAAACCTGAAAAGATTAAAAAAAACAGAGGCCCAGTGACAAATTGTTACAATTTATATTTACGCTAAGGACAATAATCGCATTTTACAGAAATAACCGCGTGTTTTATGGGAGTACGTAGATCATTCAGATGAACTGACTTTCCGATTGCTTGTATAATGCGGCGCATATCATCATTAGAATGCATAACAATATTTATGATGGCCGCTTAACTGCGCCCACATTAAGTGATTCTAAAACTAATTTGAATATGGTAACTTAATTTATCAATTGGCATTGCCCTTTTTTCTCATCAATCAGGCTACATAAAAACCCGGGTGGTCATAAAAAAGATTAAAAAAAAAAAGGTCTTTATTCTGCTGTTTATTTATATAAGCAAAAGTCTAATTATTGACAGCGAGGTTGCCACCGTAATTTATCATTTCGTGTATTTTATAGCCACTGCATTATTCCACGATACATTGGACACGGAAGAAATGCTAATGGAGACCCCTGATGAACCCAGTTACTAAACCTCAAAGCAAAAGCGGTTTTATCACGAGAGTTTTCTTCGAAATCAGTTTCTGCGTTGAACCCTGGGAGTAGAAATGGCGTGTTTGCTCAGTAATCCAAGGTTCAGAATTCAAATATAATTTTTATCTGTCAACGTGATAATCGATATCTCTTGCAATAAGTATCTTCACGCGAACAAATTATTTTCGCGTTCAACCGCGATATTAATAGTTGATACTGGAACTGAAAATTACAATTAGACCCCAGAATGTAAGAGCTGACCATTGGGCAGTTTGCTCAGGCGAATTATCGGGTCCTTGGATGCATAAAAAGGACTCCTATAAGAATTTTAGCGAATGCTTCTCGATATAAATACCAAAGAAATATATTTTCTTCGAAGAAAACTGGATTTCCAAAACAACAAATGGAAAGTATTGATCGTAACCTATATTAAAAATATTCCTCCACTTAGGAAAAGAGAGAAATATTCCACTTCTTCGAAATTGCCAAAGACTTGGGATTTGAGTAGTGACGAAAACAGAACGCCTTCTTTGGGAAATATGTCAACACATAGCAAAGAGTTAAGCGGAATAACTTCTGTATACATCTGCATCCACTCTTGCGTCCTTCGAAAGCTCTACCATTCAATATATGTAAGAATACCCCCTACCCTCCGTCTAAGACACCTGTGTGTTCAAGTACTCGCACTTGTAGCCGAATCAACAAACAGCCGTCAAAACAGCAAGCCCGTTAGTCAGAGCGGACCGGTATCGCCAAAATGAGATGCTGACAACAGACTTCTCCGGATCCAGCAGAGCAAACAGTTGGTGGTAGTGCTGGCACCGTGTATATGTATATGTGTCAGTTTTATCCGGTGTAAAACAAATGCAAATTACCCGACAAGCGTCAAAGCAACAGCGGTCTCCACCAGTACCGCAGCTGTCAATGTTGACAAGGTGAGTTTTTCAAGCGCGGTGATTTCTCCCCCTGCTTTCCCCTTCATATCACAAGGTCTGGTCCACCTCATTTTGTCCCGCTTACTCGCATCGGTAGTCCGTACGGCGGCGTCTCTGGCGGTGTGGGTAGCGAGCCACAACCTTAATAACACGTTACCCGAAGACTCCCCTCTTTCTCCTTCGCCATGCAGGAGAAGCAATGCAACCAGCTATTACAGAGTGCAGTTTTTTCCCCGTACAACACTTTCCCTTGTAGCTGAAGGCATGAGGTGTAATGGCAGGCTCGTGTAGGGCGGTTCTGACCAATCTCTACGCGGACTCTCGATTGCTAAATTACCACTTTGGCCAAAGGAAAATGAAAAACAAACTAGAAATTTATTCCGAGCTGAACTCCATAAGGGCTTTCAGTTCGCAGTTTTCATTTCTTTTCGCCACCCTGGCCAACTGAGAAATAAAAAAAATATTAAGTTATAAATTTGCTTTGACCTTTTTTACTCCCTGCTCCCTTAAAAAAAAAAAACGCTGCCGAATCCCCAAACAATCCAGTCAATGCGTATATAGCAGCAGCAGCAGCATCATTATGGGTTATGCAGAGTCAGAATTACAATTTTGTTTTCAAAGTACCCTTGGCATTTATAAAACTAACTCCCGTGTATTTTTTATGTCGCTAATTAGGAAAAAAGGGTTCGAGTCAATTGGACTTTTACATTATTGGAGAACAAATGTATTAATATTTCGCATCCATTTTCAATATACAGAAGGATTTGGAACTTGGAGATCAGAAAGCAAAGCTTCATCAAAGTCGTGCACCAATGCACCTTGACAACTTTGTAGATCTAATGACCACCTGCCTGGTATTGGATTTGGGAGTATTTATTCAATTGTACTCGACACTTGCTGTTAAAATTAAAATTTATCTAATTGCTGATGACCATGGCAGGCAAATAGTCATCGTCAGTTGCAAACAGAATAACAGTGCAATTTAAAATTACAAAATCGTATATTACCAAGCCGTTTGCAAACTGTGGGAGTGGTTGCTCTGGATTCATTAATAATGGACAATGGCATTCTTTTCATGTTCCATTATAAACAGTCAAATAAAGCACGAAAAAAATTAAAAATACTGTTTATTAAGTTCCCTAAAATTGTTTCTTGTGAAAACGACTTGGAAATTGAAATTCGGAATTAATATTTGAAAAGCAGGACCAACCTCTATCGTATAATTAATGTATATTAATCAACTCATTATTTGATCCATTAAATTATCCCATTCTCCCTCCTCCCCCCTTTCGTTTCTACATCTTCCCAAACCGATTTCTAATCCCGATAGCATCTCTTAATCCCTAATTTATCCCCAATAGAATCGCCGAAGCCGCTTTATCTTTGAAATCTGTGACAAGCAAGATCGTGCGGTAATATTACCTGGAATGCCAGACACTTAGCCAATCACGAGACCACGTGAACGTGCGTGCAGTCGTCATGATGTCCGTGCTTACCTGAAGCCGTAATGAATGCGCGATACGCCTATGCAGCCAACCTCGATGGGAGTGGCCGGTCCCGATAACCCTATCATTCCCAAGCGTACGTGATGGGACAGGGTGACGGTCTCCCGCGGAGATAACGCTTGTCACATACGTGTGGTTCTGCTTCTGACTACCAGAGGGAGCCAGCAGTAGACACAGATGGATCTCCCGCTTTAAGCTTCGTGCCCATATTCTCGGGTGACTCAATGGATCAGTCGAAGCATGAACTGATGGTACACAATCTGCGCTTCTAAAATAAATACAAATATATTCGCAGTTCTCTGTTTTTTACTTTTGCTGTCGAAGTCTTCAGGTCTCTGATCCGTGATCGCCCTCGTTTTCATTAAATTAAATGGTTTTAAGATGGCAACAAAGAGTAGAAAACATTAAAACCAACGCAGAGGAAAAAAAAGAATAAATAACGCGCGCATCCTCCAAGGAAGGAAAAGAGAAAAAAGGGAGAACCAGGAGCAGAAGTAATTGAAAAGAATAAAAGAATATTGCGATAAAAAGAAGGGAGATGTAGTGTTAGAGTTGCTCACGAATTTCGCCACTGATAGGGGTCGCCTAGTCACGCTTATATTCATGCCATCCCTATCAGATAAACCCACTGTTTATCTTCATTCGCAGACACCTGTAATTGCTAATGTTGCCGAGATTTGCATCGAGACACATTTCTTCCTTAAAACCACGAAAACGAAACATAACTGCACGCCGGAACTATGTCAGTGTTATAATAATGGGCAGAGTAATAGGAGGCGCCCCCTTGTGTCAGTTGTTGCCACGCTACTTCAACCCACTTTGCCCGGCTGGCTAATTTAATTTGGAGTTTGAGACTTTAGAATAATTTAGCATACCGTTTACGGTATATTAACTTTGTAAGTTTAGATGAATTAAAAAAAAAAAAAGAACAAGAACCGAAGTAGGCAAGGAGAAGCGGCACAAGTCAGCAGCAAGTGTTCGCGTTCCCACCAGGAGGAATTAATTCGCCTCATCAGATAGAGGTCTAAGGAAGTATGTCCGGGTACTTAATTAAACAACCGGAGAACTAAGTCATAGGGAGGCTAAACTATTACGGCATTAATGACTCGGCCGATTGCATGCGATACATTTTTCATTAAGTATACCTGAAACCAGACTCATTTGAAAAAAGAAAACGGTGTAGGAGAAGGGAAAATACGCAAAGTGCTGGGGGGGGGGGGATGCGCGAAAGCTGATGTAGTCGGGTGATTCGGCACGCACGCTTTTATTTTCCACTCAATAGTGTAAATTACATATTCTCCATTTAAACTCTGATTTTAAGATAATTTTCTCGGCGCAGACGTTTGTCAAGCAGGCAATGCCGAAATTAAGGAAGACGAGAAGAAAACGATTAAAAATTGTTGATCACGAACGTTGTCATGGAGATAGTTAAAGATGCGATAGCGTGGAAATGAACTGTTGCGAACTGTATTGGCACGTTTCTTTTGGGGATGGAGGAGACCCGGAGACAAATTGCGCTGTAGGTCGTCTTTAAGACGATGTCTGGCCGTAATTATTTTACTAAAAGCCGAAGCTGACCTTTTGTGGCAGTCACGGATCATAAACAGAAAATATATTTGTCCAATTCCAAGGTAGGAAATACGATCCTCACTTGTCCAAGTCACATTAGGTAAATGGATTAGTCCGTTGGACTCTTCTTACCAGTTTTTTTTATTTAATGTTTTCATTGACCCGAAAATAAACCATTTGCGATGAAATCTGAGTCTTTTAAGTTGGAGTGGAGAATGCTGGACGGGTCTGAGTATCAAGATTTGCCAAGGGGTAATTCTACCACGCATCCCTTCATTAAGAGGAAGTAAAATATCTTTTTCTTCAATTGTGAGGGAAGGAGAACTTGTTTTCCCTTTTCGGAGATTCTACTCAAAGCAAAACAAGTTATCTGTTCCTGGTGGCTACAGAGAATCGGGAAAAAATAGGGACCGAATGAAAAAATGGCAGCAGGTGTGAATCTGCCCCATCTGCTTGCGTGTTTCCAGTGTGCATCCGTTGTCTCCAGTGATATATAATGAACCAAAACTATCATCTTCCAAGCACGTTCATTGCGACCTTTCTCACCGCCAATGAAAAGGTCGAATAGCTTCGTGCTGGCCTTAGGAAGTCGAGGAATTGACAGAGTAAAGCTGTCGATATCACGGACATCTTTGAGCAACAGAATGACAAAAAAAAAAGTCTTCTGGATGACAAATGTACTCGACAACCACCCCAAGTTGGAGGTCCCCCTATTGTTTAATGATTAATAGGTATGCAAAGCGGATGTTGTTCTTTTTGATTAATGGAAGAGTTTTGAGATAGCTTATAGATTGCTATCCGTTGTCAAAACACGGTCAGGGTGGTTACCCAGAGGGCGGGTCTGCTTGTCTGATGATCGCACATGATGAATCAGGTCCCTGCATCTGAGATCCCCATTTTTTTTTTTTTTTCCTTTAGATTGTGTCCCAACTCGAATAGGTGCTAATTAATGAAATACAGAGAGTCCCACTTACGCTTCTTGTGTACATTAAAATTGTTTCATTCGTATTATTTCCATCTTGTATTCTGCTAATATATAAACTGAAATCTCTAAACAAACGGAAAATTAACTTTTTTTTTAAACTGAAGACAGGGCCGGATTATTTACTGAGCACAGTACCCACGAAAATCTCAGACTCAAAAATGATAACGAAAACTGCTAAATAAGACTTAATATTACTACTGGCTGAAATAAAAAAAAAAAAAACTTAAATAGTTCGCTTTAATCGAATTTACAAAACTTTTCTTTTTATCATTATCATGTCCCATAAACGAAAGCAGCATTGCACAGAAATATCTATCATGTTAATGTACAATGACTGTAATCCAGCCATTGATGAGAGGAAGAGGGTGTATTCGTGAAATCTTAGTTCATATCTAAGATTTCACGAAGATTCATTGATCAGCTTTTCCATTCATGGGTACAGAGAAGGTTGCTAATCATCTTCTCCTTTATGATTATTATTATTCATAACCGGTATCGTTGTAATAGTACAACGAGACCAGTGAATAATAAACAAAAAAAATGTTTATTCTCTAGTACAACCATATAGGTGTTTTCAAACTAATCATTTTGGCAAGAATACAATAATTCTCATTAACAAGAACCATATTTATCGGGCACGTTGACTGGAACCGCGGTCAACTGCAGTGCGTGTGTTACTACACGAGTAAAAGCAAGTTTCAGTGCTTGTTTAAAGTTACCAGTGATTTGGTCGTTGTTGTACAACAATCTATTTTATGAAGCTCCAAATGGAATTATAACGGGTTCTTACGGTTTGGGCTCCGAGGTACAACCCATTACCAATCCAAAATTTCGGTGAACCTCACTAACGGTGAGCATGTGTGGGTCAACATCGTGTTGAAAACAAACATCTGTGCTGCAATGGTGAAAGAATATCCTTCTAGATATCAACTTTAAGCAAACACATATGGCCCACTCCACTGAGTTTCATTCAACTATACAGGGTGTCTCAAAAATACACGGCATAACTTCAGGAATGAATTCCTCATATGTAGACAATAAAAATAATTTATATCAACATAGTTCCGGAAGTGCTTGGTTCCCGAGTTATTAACCGGAATGTCTTTTCTCCCACAGGTGATTTCCTTCATCAAAAGGTACTGACAGAATCAGGTGGTTTTCCATTCCGACCATGTACTGAAATCAGCAGCAAGCGGATATGCACTTTATGTACGGTTTAGCGGACGAAAATGCTCTGGAGACTCGTCGTTTGTACCACGAAAGGATCCCAGAACGAAGATGTCCAGACAGGAAAACGTTTGAAGGTATCCATCGCCGCCTTTGTGAACATGGAACCTTTACACCTCGTGCTGCCGACAGAGGATGACCAAAATCTACGACTCCTGAAGTAGAGGAGGAGATTTTTTTGGATGTTGTGCATGCCACTCCTGGAATCAGCACACGCATGTTTGTTTTTCTGTCTGGACATCTTCGTTCTGGGAACCTTTAGTAGTACAAACGACGAGCCTCCAGAGCATTGCCGTCCGCCAAACCGTACATAAAGTGCATATCCGCTTGCTCCTGATTTGAGTACATGGTCGGAATGGAAAACCACCAGATTCTGTCAGTACCTTGTGATGAAGGAAATCACCTGCGGAAGATAAAACATTCCGGTTAATAACTCGGGAACCAAGCATTCCGGAACTATGTTGATATAAAATATTTTCATTGTCTGCATATGAGGAACTCATTCCTGACGTTATGCCGTGTATTTTTGAGACACCCTGTATACAGATGGATCCAAGACTGGTAGTATATTTGTTACAGCTGTAGTACTGCCAAATGCCATAATCTCCAAACTGCTCCCCTCAGGATGCAGTACTTAAACCTCAGAGCTATACGGTATTCTACTAGCCCTAGAGAATATAAAAGAAGCCTCGTAAACTCAATCCATCATTATAAGGACTGGGTAAGCGCTGTTAACGCTCTACAGTGTAAATCCACCCCCCTGCCTAGTCATCCTCTTCTACAGAAAATTTGGACACAGTTATTAGAACTTCATGGACAGCTTATAACATTTTGTTTAGCTGTTAAAATTGCCACAAGTGTGATGTCATCTAATTTCCGGACTCCTTATATTGACCATAAATTCTTTATCAAACAGACATATAAAGAACCGTGGAAAGCGTGTGGAAAGATCAAACAAATAATAACCTTGAAATCAAGAGAGAACCCAAACAGTGGCAATCCAGCCTGAGACGACACACAAAGGAAGAAACCACACTAGCCAAAATACGCATCGGTCATACGTTCCTCACTCAAGTAACCTAAAACAAACGATGACCCTCCACAATGCAGTAACTACTTATGCTCATTCTTAGTCTTAGAATGCCCGCTATATATCTGAAAGAAAGGAAAACTGCTTTCTCCTCTCATTTTCATAAATACGAGTTATCAGTACAGTGTATTCTTGGAGATCGAAAGGACATGGATGACAAACGAAGAAGATATCAGACAGTAATTAGTGCATTATGGTCTCAGTTGCTGATGCGCCAATAAATCTAATGTATCCGTACTGCATCAAAGAAATACGATCCAGCCAGACAATTGTTTATTATCCATCCTATATCACAAAGTAGGGGTACTTCTTGATCCTTGTACCAGAGCTTGTGGTCTTTATCATGTTCAGTTATAAGGGAACAAACTTAAGTTGACCTTCAACATGCTTTTGCATTTTGAACGAGGTACTCCAAACTCCGCTTCTGTGCCAACTTGACAACCGATTCCTCTACGAATTTTCAGTATTTGTTATTCATTCCTCTTTAAATATCTAATAAACTGGTTGCTTGCACTATCAAGTGAAATTACGTGCAGTGGTCTTATTAACGTACGATGTTAACGTTCCGCGTTCGAACCAGGACTTTCAGAGGACGGATGGAGGGTGGGGGAGGGGAGAAAACGAAAGCAGTGACGCTTTCTGACATCATCCAAAGCTGTTGTAAGCTTTTTCCGAGACCAACGTCCCATAATTCGTGGACGTAAAAGCGCGTATGGATATTAAAGTTCGGATGACATTTAAACTCTGACAACTTCCACGGAAATTGCGGCCGAAAATACATACCGTGGAACGTTCGCTCTATTTTTCGTTATTACTGCGGAGCACGAACGTTCAGAAGAACAGTAGCCACAAAATTAGCCGAAGTCGGAACACGGTCATAAATACGAAGGACGGTATAATTACGACTTTCCGAACGTTAATATTAATCAGTCCGAAGCGGAGCGGTAGATTTAACCAGTTCGCGTGACGTCACGGGATAAAATGTAGCGATTGTACAGCGACCGGATAATAGCGAGAAGAGTGCTTGGGCGATCGTTTCTTCCCGGTGCACACAACCCTCCCGTGTAACCTTGAGCGGAGCATTAGTTCGCCTTTCGATTTCGAGGAATTAGTGGACAGTTCTCGATTACGAGAACCTCCACCAGCTTCTGGAGGGATGCGTGGGCACCGTCATGGCGTTTACCAACAGATGGATGAGTTAGTGGTTGTAATGGTTACCTTTGGTTACTGCCCGGGAAGCTGCTCTCTTTGATATTTATAGCTGGCACGCGGGCGGGAAGTATGATGGTAAACATTCGTGCCACGGAGATACCGGATGGTGAACCCTCAAGCGGAAACATTTCTGTGTTGCGAAATTATCATACTGCAGACGCCACTTACAGGCCGTAAGGTCGGCTTTAGAAGATCCCTAACTCGATATTTGGAGCGTATGTAAGTCGGGCCATTATTTAAGTTTAAATTCTATTAGTAGAATTTGGTACTGCGTTCCTCTGCTTTATGGCCCCCAGCTTCCGAGTGGTGCGAAGAACATTCCCCATCCCGCACGCAAATTCCGGTGGTGAAGAATTAAGCGCATTCGTGGCAAAGGTCTTATCTCGATGGATTGATTCAGAATCTCCTAACAATTGTGTTCATTCTCCTGGTCTTGAGCCGTTCATTAAAACGAAGAATATTAATGTAATTAATTAAATTACTTATCTGTTTTGCCATAAACCTTTTCTTTACTCAAATTCAGAATTCATCCACTCGTACACAGAGAAACAGATGGTATTCAATGTTCTAATCCTGCTCTTTCAGACATACCTAAAATTAAAACAAAAGCGAATACGTTTTTTTGTTTTTCACGCGCTTTAAACACGCGAATATTCGGACAATATTTTTAGCATTTCTTAACAAGAGCTGTCGCACGATGGCGCTGCATCTCGCAGGCGCCTTCTGTTCCGGCTGCTCTCAGTCTAACAAAGCCGCTTCTCTGCAGTTTGGATCCGTTGCTGATTGCGCGCGGAGATCGCATTAGGAAGTGGCGTACGAGTACGTGAGGGCAGATCGCGGGCTAAAATGTAGACAACGCGCTTCCTGCTGGTGTCACGTGCTAAAGTAATGAACTTAAACAAAGTCTCGAGATCGCCACAATCCAATCGTACAGACTAAGAAGGGAAAGGATTTAGTTCAGTCGCTGTTTGAATTAAGGGTTCGGATGGAATTTTTGCGCCGCATCGCCAGAATGTGCACGAGGTTGTTTCAGCTCGTGTACGAACTGCGCTTTACCCGAGGAGTGTGATCTTCGGCGACAAAATAAAGTGCTGCCAGCAAAACTCGGTTTATTCCAACAACATACGCAATGATGTAATCCCACTTGGAAGCAACAATTAATGTCTTCCCACGGGACAACGTGCATTTTATCCGATTACGTACACTAATTGAAAGTCAAAGACTTGTTTGGCTGCACCATAAAACGCGTACGTGCTCATAATAAGAGGATTCGGAACTCTTATTGTTCCACACCTTCCAGTCTGTGTAATATGCAATCAAATTTTGTCTAATAATAGCGTGAAGCCCTCTCTATCAGAAGGACATCTTGTAACAAATCAAGTCGAATTGAAAGATAAAGCTATTGATTTTTTTAAGCGCAAAGCTAACTCTATAATAAAAAGTTTTACCCAAACTTCGAATTCTAAAGATGCTTTAGAAACATCTTAAGAATTGGCTTTATTAGTTGCAAAAAATAAAAATGTGTACACAGCGGTTGAAACACTCATCGTTCCTGGTGCTTTAATTAACGCTGACAAAATGCTAGACAAAAAGCATACCAACTTCTGCAAACTGTTGAAAAGACCAAACTGGATAAAAGATTCTCAATGCAAATCGACGAGTCTACAGACATTTCAAACAATGTCCAGCTTATTGGGTTTGTCCATTATTTTGATGTTGAAATTGGTGCTATTAAGGACGACATACTGGGTTGTAAACGGATTTTGTGAGACTTGAATTAGGACTCCAATACGAATTGTGCATCAGTAAATCTACAGATGGATTGGTCTCATTTCAAGTATACGTGAAATCAATCCTGACATGGGCTGGCAGCGTTGTATTATTCATAGACAAAGTTTGGTCGCAAAAAATATGACTCCGCAGTTACTATTAAGGTAGTCAATTTGATCAAGTCTCGAGCACTAAATTCACGGCTTTTTAACTCAATGTGCGAAGAGATGGGTTCAACACACACTCACCTATTGTTGCATACCGAGGTGAGGTGGCTCTGCCGAGGACGTGTTTTAACTCGCCTGTCAGATATTTTCAGCAAGATAAACGCACTTAATCTCCACCTTCAAGGATTCAACAGTAATATTTTCAAGACGCATAGTAAAATGCACTGTGCGAGACGTGCTGGACAAAGCATCTCTCAAACGGCAGTTCTCCTGAACTTTTCACGCACTACAGTTTCAAGGGCGTATCGAGAATGGTGCAACGAACAGAAAACATCCTCTCAACGGCACTCCTGTGGAAGAAAATTGCTTGTTGATGAGAGAGGTCAGAGAAGGATGGCTAGAATTGTGCAAGCAAACAGACGGGCCACAATGTCGCACATCGCGTCAGAATACAACCTTGGTGCGCAGAAAAAAAAAACATCGCAACGGACCACTAGTCGCACTTTGTCGCGAATGGGCTACAACAGCCGACAGCCACATCGCGTACCTTTGTTATCAATGAAGAACAAAAGAGCACGCCTTCTGTGGGCACAGCGACACCAGCACTGGACTATCGAGGATTGGAAAACAGTTGCTTGGTCTGACGAGTCGAAGTTCCTGGTGCATCATGTTGATGGAAGGCTCAGAATTTGGCGAACAACATGAATCCATGGACCCGTCATGTCTGACAACTACTGTGCAAGGTAGTGGGGGCAGTGTTATGTTGTGGGGAATGTTTTCTTCGCACACGTTGGGTCCATTGATACCCATAGATTCACGTCTGAATGCCACATCATTGCTGACCAAGTTCATGTTGATGGTTACTTCCAGCAGGATAACGCACCGGTGTCATAAAGCCCGAATCACTATGGAATGGTTCCAGGACAATGACTTTTCTTTGCTGCAGTAGCCCGCTCAGTCCGCGAATCCTATTGAGCACCTTTGGGATAAGCTAAAAAGGGTTGTTCGTTGCAGTCCTACACCTCCGTCGAATCTCAAAGAACTGCGTGACACGCTTATGTCTGCCTGGTACGCCATTCCTGCACAACGTTTTCAGCATCTTGTCCGATCCATGCTGTTTTGAAGGCTGAACACGCTACTAGGTAGGTGTACCTAATAAAGTGGCAGCACAGTGTAAAAGATTTCTGTAAAAAATTATTGTTGTGAGCAAAATGTATCAAGGATGGAAATATCGCAGCTTTTCCGAATCTTAACGAATTCACTGTTCAGAATGGAGTTCCCGTAAGTGTCAGTGTGACTAAAATAATTAAATACCACTTGATGCGTCTCAGTGAAGCCTTCACACAATATTTTCCGCACATCAAGAACGAAGAAAAAATAAACGATTGGGTATTAAATCCTTTTGTCACAGCCAATGCCATAACTGCTGACATGCCAGTCAATTTAAAAGAGAGTTTATTAGAAATTTCAGCGGATAACTTATTGAAAACAATTTTTCAAAGCCTGACAATATGCGATTTTTGGTCCAAAACTCAAAAACAGTTCAAAGCTTCTCGTATTTCCTCAAATTATTTGTGTGAACAAGGCTTCTCTGCCTCGTGCAACGTCGATAAAAGTTAATGGCAGAAACAGTTTGATCATTTTTGTCCTAACTTCTATTCGGCCACGAATTGAACTTCTGGCCTTCTGGCTTCAACAAAACAAGCTCAACAATCTCGCTGAGTTTTTAATATCTGTTATTTATAATGAAAATAAATGTCTGTATTTCGACAATTTGTCGCGCAACACAAAACATGTGCATAAAAGGGGGCTTACCATCTGTTTTACTATATAAGTACAAAAAAAGTTAGCTCACTGTAAGCACATAGAATTCTAAGTGTAGCGGTTTACTTTTAGTAAAATATAGTAGACATACATATATGGGGGTACGCGAGCAAAAAAGGTTGAGAAACACTGGTCTAGAGGACCCGTCATATTATATGATAATTTATTAAATGAAAAGAGCGATTCTCGGAAATTTAATAAAAAACGTCCACAAAACCACACGGGAGGCTGTACTGTGACTGGAACAGCTATTTTAACCAGACCTTGATGACAAATCAATATTTGAAAAAAGTATCAAAATAATCGTGGGATGATTTTGAAAAATTGAACCAATTTTCAAAGAACTAATTTTTTGTATATACTGTATATAACCTGTAGAGTATTTCTGTTTAAAGACTAGCCAGACGTATCACAGGGTCCAACCAGCTGTACGCCACTTTCGGATTGTGGAGGCTTCAGCTTTACATACTTTTCCTGTGCAGGTTGATCAGCAGTGCCATAAACAGTCCTGGACTCCTGCTATTGCATTCCAAGTCTCTTAAAGAACCACAGAACGAGTGACATTTCAAGTTGGGCTTTTTCCAACCGACTGCCGAAAAGAACTCTTCTGTGAACAAGCCTGGCCTCGATCGGCTGCTCACACTGAACCCTAAGCGGTGTGGTTATTAAATAGCGAGACTGTTACAATAAAATATTTCGTACCTTCAAGTTATCCCCTTCGAAATAATTGGTCTGCGCTTGCACACACTGTTTCATACGTTTCTTGCAAGCACAGAAATATTTCTGGAGGTCATCTCTTACCCCTTTTAACATTCTGGTCTTTTTTATGAATATCCTAAATGGATTCTCTTAAGAAAGAAGAAATAAAAGTCATAAGGAGCTGAGTCTGGAGAGTAGGGTGCATGTTTCACACACACGGGGATTTATTTTTTGGCCACAAACCGGCGAAGAGAGAGAGAGAGAGCGTTTTGTGCTGAAGCATCCATCTATCCTTCCACAACTCAGGTCTTTTCCTTTGGATTTTTTCACGAGACCTTGTCAGAATTTCATTGTAATATGTTTAACTGACAGTCTGATTTGGCGGATGTATTCAGCCATAATAATTCCTTCAATATCGAAGAAAACAAGAAGAATGGCTTCCATTGCATTGGCTGTCTTTTAGTTTTTGGAACAGCCAAATTTCGATACAAGTAATTACAGCACTCAGAAAGGATCTTAAACGTTTTCAAAACATATTCACAAATTTGGAGTCTTATCTAAATTTAAAGTTTTTGGCACACTAAATTTTCAGTTCTAAGGCACTTCTAATCGATGTCCTTAATCGGCCCACATTTTCAAGGATATCGGTAGGCCTGGGCGTTCATCGTCTTCCGAATTCTGCCTTCTAAAAAAATTTGATGCCTTTAAAACACGCGAGGTCTTGACATAGTATCTTCCCCATAACATCTTTCAATTCTTAACTTAGATATCCAAGTTACGAACTCAATCTAACATTTAACTTATTTCATAAATAAAAATCCCAAGGTGGGCAGAGCACTTCACTCACTCATTGTAACTGCTTTTTGGCAATCAACTGGTGATGTACCTAGTCGATGACTCGGACTTTTAATTTATTTATTATCAAGCAAGCCTCACTACAGATCAGTGTGTGTCAGCGAGAATATTTCATGTCTTGTGTGGTAAGGAAACACTACCACCCCATTCTAAGAAATTTCCCAAATGAATGAATGAAATGCGAAAATAATCGTACGGTGGATAAAAATCTTTTTAACTCCACGACATTTTAAAACGCAACGTTTAAATTTTCAATCGTGTACTATTTTTTTAAAGAATAAAGTAGTTTTAAACTATATTAATTACAATGCCATTTAATGGTAAGAAAAGAAAGCGTAGACACCACTTCTGATAGCAATCCAGGAATCCAATTCGAACATGTTAATTAAAGGGACATCTTTCGTCACTTTTGAGAACTGGAGCCATGGAGTTTGTCATTTATCCTATTTATTACTCCATCCTCGGGCCCTTCTTATTGACTTCAGGCTCGTGTCGGTTATCAGCAAACACTTGCTGCGTTTAAAAGAACAATGTCACCCTCGGAGCAGGCGCGTGTATTCACCCCTTTGCAAAACACCGTACATCCAAACAAGCATTGGTTCTGATTACATCTGCACCTAACCACGAACACTGTTCTCCCTCGCAGAGACAGCCCTTTTTTGTCGGGTCGGTAATTGAATCCTTTGTGAGGCACACTTACTATTGAAATTCAATGGTTGCATTGGTGTCGCATCTTTGTAGCGTCTGCCGAGGTTTTGACCGATCGAAGTAGTCCTCTTACACTCGAGGTATCAAGAGTAATGTCACAACGGTTTCACTCCCCCCAGCTCCCTGCCTCAAGTACCTGCAACCGGGGAGGAGGAGGAAGCAGCAAAAGGGTGAGTGAATACATGCCGTTGTCCTACACTCCCAAGGTCTCTGAATGAAGATAATGGAAGAATTATTTTTTAAGCTTTTCTCTGGCTGCGGTTTGAAGCGAGGCAACTCCGTATTCATTCCGACATCCTCTGAGGTAATTTATTTCGTAAACGACTGCACGGGAGTTGGGAGGATAATATAAACTTAATTACTGATTTACCAACGACGCACGCTAAATGCTTTTTTCTTTTATTCAACCTTAGCCATTAAAATTTTTAGAACAATCACGTGTTATACTTTAAAATCTAATTTTTTTTAGTTACTGTAAAATCAGATATAAAGATTTTGTTTGACGGTTTCTTTTAAACATAAAATGAACCTTTGTACCACCAACTTGGCCTCGGTGTGTGTATTGAAGTATATTTGAATTGGCATATAATGTGTCCAGCGGGATTCGATCCCAGGCGATTTTTATGCACAGTCATGATTCAAATATTTTCTTCATGTCACGGGTAAGCTTGTAATTTATTTTTATACTACTGAAAGATAATATTTCAGCCAATGACTGCATTATTCTTGAGGAGCGTAACACCCCATCTCTCTCTTAAAATTAAAATCCCTTTTCATTGAAAAAAGCAAGGATTAATACTAGCCGTATGTTACAAGGAAGCCCTGGACTTTGGCAGCACCAGCAAAAAAAACATTCAAAAAATCACCTATTCACGTGGTATCTATCCTTCTCAGAGCTTTGAATTTTCCCAAGCTGTCAGCCCCAACCAACTATGGAGAAACTTATTCTAGGTAATGAACAAACTCGTTGGCTAAAACACAACTTCCTGCAATTCAGTCTAAACCTCTCTCCCCTGTAATTTGAATTTTATGGTTCCTATTTCTGGAATGATAACAGTGAAACTTTCACCTCTCAGAGCCTTATACACCTTAGTCAAACCTTCTATACAGTGTAGTTCCCAAGCAATGCAGCCGACATATTAGAAGTCTTTCCTAATATGGACGCATTTTTGCCAATCTCACCGGGCCGGGCGCGTTGCCCATTCTATGAACCCTTTCAATAAGTCCAATGTCAAGGATAAGAAACATTCTACCAGTGTTGGAGAGCACTAATGGTTCAACCACCTCAGAATCCATTATTCGACAACCATAGATTCGTTCAGGTTAACGGCAGGCCCAGACTGTGGATGCGCATTGAACCACACAGAGTGTTATTGAATATTGAGGAAATATTTCATTTGACTCATGAAAAAGAGTTTAGTTCAATTTTGTACATACTTCCTGTCCCCTATCCCATTAGACTACCCCCACTTGACATAATATAAACTCTTTTAACCACCAAGTAAAAGTAACTCAGGACAAGGCACTTCTAACCTACACCCTTGAAGAGGAACTCTCTATTCGCTGCTATCAGTATTCAAATCTTATTTTGTAAGTACACAAATTAAGATTTTTATCCCTTCCAATGATAATCGAAGCGACTGGAAGAACTATCAGCATATCTCAACAAAGTGGATCAAATAGCCTTTTATGAGAAGAGAGACTGAAAATTAACATTGACCTTGCCACAAAGGGGCGTTTTCATTGAAGGAATTCGGCAAAGACAGCGCGTAGTGAAGGACGATCAATTGACTCCAGGCCATCACCTCATCGATACAGAAAATAAAACCTCTAGACTACTGTGGTGTGCCAGGATCGCAGTTCTCAGACCTAATAACACTCTGTGTGGTTCAATGCGCATCCACAATCTGGGCCTGCCGTTAACCTGAATCTATGGTTGTCGAATAATGGATTCTGAGGTGGTTGAACCATTAGTGCTCTCCAACACTGGTAGAATGTTTCTTATCCTTGACATTGATCGAAACAGAAAAGGTTTACTTCTGACACAGTGAGTCAAGCTTATACGCTCCTATCTATTTCCCGATATTGCGCATAAGAAATTCTCCAGAAATTGACCCAATGTAATTTTTCCTTTTGTATTCAGGTTTCATATAACTTTATCCTGGAATTTTAGGCGGTTTTTGAATTGAGATATTTTCAACTAAACTCCAACCGAATTAAATTAAAAATTTTATAATTTTGACGTCATCTATGGAGTTCCTGTTTTTTATATGAAAACCCCAAAGAGGAATGATATTAGAACCTACAGTGCTGTGGTTGAAGGTTAAGAAGATGAAAAAAGACGCTTGTTAACATTAAACTTAATTTTCAAGAAATACGTGTGAAGAGAAATCGTTCCAGAAAACGGAAATTGAAGGGATAAATAAAGAACAGTTAAAGGATTTTGATCGGTTTGGAAGAGAGAGAGGGAGAATTATAGAAGCCAATTCAGAAGAACAGTGTCCATGGAAGTATCTATAGAAAATATACGCAGCAGAAACAGAACATCTTATTTGTTAGAGAGAGAGAAAATCTTTATTGAAGCCTAAAATTAAGACCATTGATTTAACTGTTCTCTTTTGAATGAAGTCTACATCGAAAAGGCAGAATTCATGGGGATCCTGGACAACTAGCGCTGTCACCCCTCTGCCTAGTGGAGGAACCCACCACATGGCAGGTATATTCATGTAGACGGTAATTCGATATCAGTATTGATAAATGTCGTGAGTTAACGGACTTTGAGAGAGGAATGGTAATGGGTGCCCGAGGCATGGGTCACTGTATCGCGGAGGTGTTACAGAAACTGCAGTATCCCCGTTCGACAGTTTCAAGGGTGTATCGGGAATACGCCATTTCCGTCATAAGATCTCACCATGAACAGCTTATGGGGGAAGAAATATGGTGGATTAACGTGGCCGTCGACGGCTGTCTCGCATTGTTTCAGCCAACTGGAGAGCGTCAGTGGCATAAATCACCGCCGACTTCAACGAGGGAGGTGCCATAAAAGTCTCCAACAAGACCATCAGGCGATCATTAGGCGCTATAGGTTATGGGAGCCGCCGACCCACCAGAGTCCAATTGCTAACACTACGACACAGGACTCTACGCCTCAACTGAACGAAAGAACATCGGCACTGGATCTTCGATGGCTGGACACGGGTCTCCTGGTCCGATGAGTCCTGTTTCCCGTTATTTCGAGAGGATAGGAGGGTACGTATCTAGCGGAAACAGCACGAAGCTATGCACTAGTCATGTCGACGGTTGGTAATGGTCTGGGGGTAGGATCTCTGGTACGTCTAGACGCATCTGTGAACGGGCCAGGTTACGTGTCCATCTGCATCACTTCATGGTCACCGTGCACCCACAGGGCAATGCGCTTCCCTACAGAGCCGTGGTAGAACATGGTTCGAAGAGCATTCCGCAGATTTCACCATCATGGAATTGCCTCCCCGTTCATCGGACATGAACCCTGTGGAGCATCTTTGGGACATTGTGGAAAGGTCCGTTCGAGCTTTGGATCCTCCACCCAGGAATGCGACTGAATTATGGACTGCGGTGCAGCAAGCATGGATGGAAATACCTGTGGAAAGTTTTAGTGAAGTCAGTGCCTCACCGTGTGACTGCCTTTATCCGCGCGAAAGTTGGGCCTACTCTTTACTAGGTAGATGTCCCATGATTTCTATCCAAGTATAGAAGTAAAATGACATGAGAGTGAAAGAGAAAACCTAGTTGCAGAGGAAGCAATATTTGTGACGTGCCAAGAGAGAATAGAAGTCGGGGTAATATCTAAGGGAGATGGGTAACATAAGCCAGCATATTCAGCAGTGGCTCGACTCTGACGGAATCCGTATTAGCTATCATTGATCAGATGGAAGGTTTCAAAGTAGTTTAGGAGTTGGCGGTTAATTGATTTCTCCATTACTTTAAAAAGAGTAAAAACAGGACTGTAATTTGGTGGAGAGATTTGTCACCCGATTTTAGGGTATCAGCAAATTTTCAAGCAGAAGGAAAATTACCAGTGGAATAAAAAGGTGACACAGAAATAGAAGTAAGCTTACGAGAATAAGTGGAGAGATACGATCAGGACCTGGAACTTTCTTTCTTGGCATCAAAATTGTTTAAAATTCTTCTGAGATTCTTTTAACGAAGACCACAGGAGGCATTGAACGGAGTGTTACTTGTAATAGTAGGAGGTGGAGTTTTAGATACCAAGATCATCAATACAGGACTTAAAAGAAAAGTTGGATTCAAGCAATTCGCTTTATCTTTAGCTGAGATGGCGAAAGAACTATCAAGTTTTATCAGAGGTACAGATGGGCAAAATTTGCGCCCAAGAGGTTTGTTAAGAGACCGGAATGCTCGACTACAGTTTGGAAGTCGAGCATTCTGGAGCATGTGTGTTGTACTCTTGGACTGATTAATAACTGCTTTACAATTGTTTCGGAGAGCAAATAAACCTGGATATTTAGATGAAAAAGTAATATGCAACATTCTTATCTCAAACAGCGTTAGCGCATTTATTGGAAAACCAAGGTTTGGATAAAAGATGAGATTTTAAGGTCGAATAACCGGATTTCATCCCTAAAAGAATAATTTGACTGACACGATCTAGGCAAACATTGACATCAGAAGATTTGAAAACAGTAATCCATCCAAGATAAATAACAACAGAAATCTCACAAATCACCCCCTTATGCAATCTTGTAATGCCAAATAACACGAGGCTGAGAATGGTCACGAGAGAAGAGACCATTACCAAGTAGTGATCTGAGTTGCCTAGAGGACCAGTCACTTCGATCGTATACTTGGAAAGTTTGTTTGTGAGAAAAAGATTAAGTCTTGGCTGGGCGTGTGGTTAGTATTGCCTGGCACATCAAATACGTAAATGAACAATCTGTACGAACTCATTAGTAATAGTATTCACCATATAGTGCAAGGAAACCACAAGTTTTTGTTGCACTGGCAAAAACTTGTGGTTTCCTTGTGGAAAACAAAAAAGTAGATAAGAAAACACAAATTATATGCTCCCACAGGCAACTATCCAGTTGACCTTCAAATTTATTCAAACTCTCGGCTTCAACTATCTGCTAAGGCAACTTGTTCCAGCAATCAACGATGATTGCTGGCTAAAAGAAAACTTCCTATAATTTATTCTAAAACTAAACCCCTATTATATGAATTTATGGCCCCTAGTTCTGGAATTCTTTATATCAGTGAGAATTCTACCTTCATTCATTTTTTTAATCCTTCTCAGAGCCTTGTAAACTGCAATCAGGTCACCTCTGAGGTGCTTGGTTGTAAAGCTCTGTAGCCTACATAATCGGAGTCTTGCCTGATACGGTCGTCTTTCTGCCGATCTGACCATTTGAGTTGCCCATCTTTGGACCCTTTCAAGAAATTCAATGTCCTTTTTTTCAGATGAGGTCTTACATAGTGGGATTATGACTTCCCTATCTCTAGAGGATAACGTTCGATAAATCATCGACAAGACATCATGGGCTTTCCAGGTGCCTGTTTATAACGTTCAGAAAACTTCCTTGTAACTCCCAGATTCTGTTTTTACTTCAACCCCATCAAGTGAATAATCTAAGTCTTTGACAGGGGACATCAGAGAAGACCTATGAAGAAATACCATCTTTGAAGCCAACTGAGATGAGCAATGGTTGATGAATCAACCGATAATTGGGATTCTGTTCCACTTAAAGAAAAAGTAAGTGGGAATGGACATCATCGAAATTGGAACTGAGAACTCAGTGTTGAACATTTTTATTTATTTATTATATGTTCGTATATTTGTGAAATGAACGAGGAATGGTATGGGAGGCAAAATTCTTGAGCCAAATTGTGCATGCTTATCTCTTTGTGACTACTTCTTCAGTATTATGCTGATTAGAGATTGTCACGTAAAGTGAAACAGTTCATCAAAGAATGGATGATAGGATTAACGGTTTCTGAAAAGTTGATTAGAGAGGTAAAGTTAGATTTCCGCGGATATTTAACTGTAAGAATGAACACTGAGGAGGGTTTTCTCTCATAAGGATGAGTTGCTCATTACTGTGAGATGAAATATCGTGAAAAGATGCTGTGCCAGTCACATGATATTATCACATTTTCCTCACAGTAATGAGCGTTAGACAACTTCCAACCAACAGCACAACCTCACTGTTGATCCAATTTATCTCCCCCCCCTCCCGCCTTTTATATTATACACAAAGTCGCACTAAGCTGCAGTGACTTTCGCAAGTGTCGGTGACAAGGTCCCCTTTCCCCTAGACCAACCGTCAACCTACTGCAAGTCGACAGCTGGGGGAGTTTACCAAACGTGTTTGCCACCAACTGACGTGTCACCAGTTCCGACAGCACATCTGGAGTCTCACATTTCGGCGACATTCCCGCACTTGTGCTCTATCCTCTATTGATTTATCGGAGGGCCGAGACGTGGGACCGACGCCCTGCATTACGGTAGTCATTAGAGGGCACATTTATTTTGGCGCAGCTGAAATAATGGCACTTGACTCATTTCTCGTGATGTTCGCCTCGCGCCATGGTGCCACCCCTCGCACTACTACCAGCCACCAGTTGGAGCCAGAATTTGACGAAATATCCCAGATTATTAGGAGTTGGTGGAGTTGCATGCTGTTGGACTTTAACGTGAAAGGGGTGGCAAATAATAAAGAGTCCACCGTATAAAGAAAGAAGAGTCATTTTATTTAAAGAATAAATAAAATAAAAATTACTGCAGCGCGCCATCTCTAAGGATAGGACCACTGATATTCAATGTGAAAATATGTCGATAACTACTATTTTCTCTTAACTCAGAGAAAATGAAGAAAAGGATTGTATACAACTTTTCAAAGCGTGATATCTCTTTATGTCTTCGTTTTTTTTTTTTCATAAATAAATCACTTCACTGTTCCAACATACCTTTTTTTTTTTCATTTATTATACTCACAATTTTATATACAGTCTCATGAATTTTTTACATTCTCATATATCTATATAAGAGAAACTGTATGTATGTACCTAAAACATGTTTTGGGTGGCACCTAGACGCAAGTCAAACTCCACCTTGTAAGTGTGTGTCAGAAACAGTAAAACTGTCTAAGGGACTGAGAATGTTGTGTTTCTGTAAACACACACAAGCACAGCCAACAACTGGTCAGTCGCTTCCTTGCACCCGTCTCTAGGCACGATTCTGCTGTCTAGTGCTTATATACACGAAGTTTGCATTCATTGGAGGTAGTGCAATACCAATGGACGCACTCTATTCCACAGGTTGTCCAACCTGTAGGAGAAAAAAAAACTAGTGTGAAATATACAAGGTACTAACCGAGCTAAGGATAGACATGATTTGTGTCAAAAATAAGACAACGCATTTTTGTCACAGAGATAGATAAGCATGTCACCTATCTTCAAGTAAAATAACATTATTAACAATTCTAAACTCAATTAGGTTTAAGTTATGTACACATTAATTCCTTCCAAACAGTAAGCCAATAAG
Organism: Mastigoproctus giganteus; assembly: GCF_048544385.1. Taxonomy (NCBI): domain Eukaryota; kingdom Metazoa; phylum Arthropoda; class Arachnida; order Uropygi; family Thelyphonidae; genus Mastigoproctus; species Mastigoproctus giganteus. The sequence goes on from NC_143576.1 coordinate 35,232,650, forward strand.
CTGTGCATCATAAGTTTGCGTTTAACATCCAAGCTTAGGCATCACCGACAATATTTAAGCTATACTTAAGTCAATACCGTATTGACTTAAATATATAGTACATTAGTAAAAGCAATGTTAAATAAAAACTTCTCAACTTGGCACAAGCCAGCATTAAACAAAACAGAAGATAATTTTCAATACCAAATGACGGTCCAGTACCCGGTTTTCTATCGGCAAGTCCACAAGTCCTTGCCATCAAAGCAAGTCTCTTCTTAAAAACCAATGCTGAAAATCTTTGCAAAGTCACAAAGTTCTTGACGTCCTATACAAGAATCTTGATATTATCATAGGTTACGTTATGAACAACACTAAGTAATTCAGCAATCTCCTCCTCGTACGCTGGACACGAAAGCAGAACATGGCTCCAGTTCTCACTGTCCCCACAGAAGCACAAAGGATTTGGTTCCAACTCCAGTTTAAACAACTTATCCCTTACCAACATACCAGTCCAGAAGAAGATCGCTTGTACACAGGGCAGCGACTGCCTCAGGGGCAATAATTATAAAAAAAAAGTCGTCATATTCATTTTAAGCTCGGCCCTGTTGGTACAATTCACACCTGAACTGAAACCAATCAATAATGCACCGAAGTAATCAAGAGGGATCAAAGTCCCTCTTTTTTTTTTTTTTTTTTCAAAATTAATTGTACGGCCACTCTATCAAGATTATATGCGAAATGGATGCTGTCAGGATGTTGCAATATAAGATGGGACAAAATAATGGAAACACCTCTGATAAGAGTTACAAGTATGCCCTGTGGTGTTGGGCCACCCTTTGCTTTTAAAATAGCTTGTATTCTACGTGAAATACATTCAAATAAATCTTGAACTGTATTAAGAGGAATATTGAACCATTCTTCACGGAAGAACGTTTCAAGCTACTTGAGTGATGAAGGTGGAGGAAATGTGCTTCTCACTCTCCTCTCCAAATATGCCCAAAGTGGCTTAATAACATTTAAGTCTGGTGATTTTGCAGGACATAGGAGATGCTTAGCCGTAGTTTCATGGTCCTCAGACCAAGATGAGACGCGTCTGGCTGTGTGTATTGGAGCATTATCATCTTGAAACATGGCATCGTTTGCACTATGGGTCACTTAGAATCACCACTGCATGTTCATAAATACGTTATATAGCTATAACAAAAACTGCTAAAATCATATCAGATATTTCCACCCTCTGTATTTCGCGAGAGACAACTTTTTTTGTATATATATGGTTCTCTACTCGCAGATTTATATAAATTATAGCAAATGGACATGCATTTTCTTAATGAAAGCGTTAATCAAGGATAGTGGACTCTGACTTACCATTCAAGAAAAATTTCAAGGAATTATTCCCCAGGCAGGTACCATAAAATAGTAGTAATTTACAATATAATATTGGTAGCTAAAAAGGTAAACATTACTTATGGAACCAAGAACACAGTAACAAACAATTCTGCTCCCTCTTAATACAAGTATGTTACGCAGAAGTTTAATCGAGATACGCTAAGTGTGCCACCCGAGCCTTTTGTTTAGTTGTGTATGTATTGATAATTCATATTTATATTATCTGGATTTGTACCACCGTAGCCGAATTACCAGCGTGATGGTACAGAAATATACTCGTTTGAGTTACCATACTTCAAGTCCAAGTGATTACTAAATACACTGTACGATGATGTGCTTGCGAGTCCTCTGAACTTGTGTCACCCCTGGGTATAAACAGAAGATAATTAAATAAAACAACTAAATATGCGAGTTATATCTGATCTATATAAAGAACATTGCAATTATATTCTCGTGGACCCTAGTTTGAAAAGAAAATTGGTTCGAGGTGGATGAATATATCAAGACCTTCTGATATAACTTAATATAAAATGATCTCAAAGTGTGGTAAATAAATTCCAGAAATCTGGTTTTACAACTCAACACTTGTTAGAAGTGAGCAGTATAAGGACTGAATTCATGCTTCATTCCAATAAGAATGAAACGATAAATAACATTAAAGGAAAGTTTCAAAGTCGCAGTCTTCGGCCTGAGAGTTAGCCGAAATAAATAACCGCCCTCCTCTCCTCTTCCACACAGACGTACAGGATAGTTGTCAGAATATCGCTCACGTCTATTTTTGAACCTGCTTGTGCCAATCCTTCATCGCGCTCTTAAATTGTCTACTGATCTCGATTAAAGCATTTAGGAGGTCAAGTCGACAAACTTAATTAGGCATTCGTCCACATGCGCTGGAATTCCTTCTGAGGAAAACACCGGAAACGATGACCAAATGGGTGCATTCCCGTATATTCTAAGGTCGTTGGTATGTGTCGTCTGGACACGTCACCTCTGTAGAAGGGCACCCAACAAGACAGGTCATTGGGTCGGAAGGGTGTAATCAGCCACCGTATTGACACGTGAAGCGTGTTACTGATTGTACTGTCTCCTGCCTCTTCCTAACCCGCTGGATGCTCGACACGCGGTTTTCCTTGTCTTCGTAGTCTCGTGCCAGACAGCTCTAGTAGGAGAACCCGATACCCCCCTTTCAGCGCACGACTTTCGTGTGTTATTAACTATGTTGGCAACGAATTCTGGGAAGAAATAAACTTCATTTTGAACTTGATCAACGAGGATCTTTTCAGGTTTGGCCCAATTATTTTCGCTAATTTATAATTTAAAACTTTATATATACATCTTTCTCTGTGCATGCAAAGTAATATATTATTTAAAATAAATATGGATTCAAAATCCTCTCAAAAGTGAGAACAGTCATAAAAGTTTTAACTAGGTAATCCTATATTCGGTTACTGGTTGTCTCTCAAGTCCCTTTTGTATTATTATTATTCCAATCTTTAAAAATCCCATAAGTGGACACCCACCCCTGTAAAGATAGTTTCTCTGCAAGAAAAATCGCTGTTAAAATAGTTCGTGCTGTGAAACGATTTTTACAGGGGGGAAAGTGCACTTTACACTTAATAATAATATTCTAACGTAAATTAACAACTGTATTTTCATTTGATGGACTACATCACAATGTAGAGAAAATTTCTAAACGTAAAGGGTGAAGTAACCCAGCAGGTTTCCAAGGGTTGTTAAAAAAATGTTTTATATGGAATATTGTTTACTAACAAACGTTGAGAGAAACATTTAAACTTAAAAATTATTTTATTTCAGTATTAATAAATATACGTGCCTGATAGTTTTAAAAATTCGGTTCAATTTCGAAGGAAACCGGTTGTTAATAAATTTGGGCGAGAGCCTATTCGTAAAAACCACAGCATCCGATTTCAAATATGGCATGAATATAAGTTCATGGAAACCGAATGAGTGGTTAGTACATAGTTCACGATGTAATATTGTTAATGTGCTTGATTTATCTCTTCCTATTCCCACTGTAAATAACTCCGATTGTATAAAATATCGTAAACATATTATGCATCGCAGTGGTCATAACATTGTCCTTTAAGGAGAACCCTCACATGCTTAAGGGAAAAGCAGCCTCATACGCTTCAGACCACCGGTGGAAAGGCTTTAGCGTCATGATGAATACTGCGTGGCTTGAAGCAGTCCACGATTTCTTAAGGCTCGAGGATAATGTTTATTTTCTTCTGGGAACAGCATGAGTACGTACGTATATATACGTTTCAAGGTAATTTTATGAACGAATTGTCCAGAAGTCTTCAAATACGTGTTCTAGCGTAGATAGAATTTATAATATATGGCATTAAGGGAAAACTCGTAACTATTAGGGCCAGTAATATATAAATCTCGGAAATTCTGATAGAAACTGAAACGTAAACAGATATTACTACATTGAATAATTTAGTAATATCATATTACCCAAATACCGATCATCACAAAGACAAAAGGATTTTTTTTTTTTTTTTTTTTTTGAAAAGCTGCACTAATTACATTATTTGAGTTCATGGAGGAAGATGGTTAGTAATCATACCACAAATCTGCCCCCTCCCTTTGTCAAGTACTGATAAACTTTACAGTTGTGCAGAAATGTATGATTAACTGTTGCTCCGAGTGTATATTCTAATCAATAAAGTCGCTGTGGAAGTTTGGAGCATCTGCTTTTTGCTAATAAACTGCTTTATGGAATGAGATTGATCCATACTCTAAAACCCGGAAATATGACTTGAAATGCCCCACCGCTGTGGAAATAGATCGATAGCCGAGAGCTTCCCACAACGCACTATTCTGTGGATAAGTGTTGTCATTGTGATAGTCCTCATTAGCATTGAACGTTCTTTAATACTCCGATCGCCAATCTATAGAGAGGGTATTTGGTTAATTCCTGGAGACTGTAGTCTCTAGTGATTTAGAAATAGCTGGTTGAAAAGAAATTTTAGCAATGAGGAAGGTAAAGAACTTAATTCTCCTAAACATCCTCCACTTTCTCGATTAGCTGAACGCTGATAACCTCAAAACTCTATCAAGATGGCCAGGTTAGCATTTCGATTCCTTCTGGATTGCATTTAAGTTGACAGATGGGATTATCGGTTAATCTCTCTGCTAATTACTGTGTCGATGGCAATAAATTAGTGTTTATAATCGGTGGTGGATCTTTATCGATTTGTTGTTAACGCGGCTGGAAAAATCATTGTGTAGGTGAATTTTAAACACATCGCCGAGAATGGTCTCCTTAATTTTGAAGTTAAACGTGTGTTTCTTTATGCTGTGTTTCCACTGGTGCCCTACAATGAAGGAGAAATCATACGTGCTTCTGATGTATGTCTTTTTATATGAAAAGGGAGAGCGTCTTCTGTAAAACATTTAATTAAATATCATACGTTTATTAATAAAAATATACATGTATTTAGACATGATAGACTACGCACGCCCTCATGAAGTAGAAACGACGTACGTTATAGTATACACGCTGGCCAAAAAAATACGAACCTTTATTCAATGTCGACTCGGGCCGCCTTTGTTAACATTAGCATTACTTGAGGCATATGATGCAAGAAAGCAAAGTTATGCAACATCGGTCAAAAAAAAAAAAAATAACCCACTTCACCTCTTCGTTCGTCCGAAATATCTGTCCAGCTGAACCTTAAATTTATTTAAGCTATCAACTTCCACGACAAGGGATGGAAGTCTGTTCCACCAACCAACTACCTGCTGGCAAAAGGCAAATTTCCGCACATCTGTCTTTGCTCAATTTGAATTTATGCCCTCTCAGGTGATTATTCTGAACAAGAGGAATCCCATCAGCATTGAGCATGCTCAAACCATTTAAGGCTTTATACACCTCTATCAGATCACCTCGCTGGTGCCTAGTCTCCAGACACTGTAATTCGCAAAACTTAAGCCTTTCTTCGTACGAGTACCCCTTTGTTCCATTCACTAATCTTGTTGCCCTTTTCTGTACTCGTTCCAGCAGCTCTACATCCTTCTTGAAATGATGCCTCCAGACCTGTATACAGTACTCAAGGTGTGGCCTGACCATTGCCTTATACAAGGGAATAATCACCTCCTTATTCCTGTATATCATTGATAAGACACCATGAGCTACTCTTGCAGCCCGTCTGCACTGCTCAGAGAACTTCATATCTGCCTGCACAATTACCCCAGGTCCTTTTCATTCTCTACCACTGTCAGTGTAGTACCACAGAGTTGATACGTTGCTGTTTCCCATATGTAGTACTTTACATTTGTCAATGTTAAACTTCATTTGCCACCTCTCAGCCCATCTGCTCAACCTTTCCAGATCCTGTTGCAGCAGCATAGTGTCCTTGAAAACCCTGCCAACCTTTGTATCTTCTGCAAGCTTGGACATTAAGCTTGATATACCATCATCAATATCATTTATAAATATAGAAAACAATAATGGACCAAACACTGAACCCTGAGGGACTCCACTAATAACATGAGTCCACGATGAGCAGTGTCCATTGATTACCCCTCTCTTTGTCTTCTCCCCCTCAGCCACCCCTTTATCTATAGCAGCAATTTGCCTCCAATTTGTGCAACGGTATCAAAAGCCTTTCTAAGGTCCAAGTATATAATATCACAGTTATTCCCTGCATCCAGTTCTTTTGTGACTGCATCATAGTATCCAATCAAATTGGTCAGGCGAGACTTCCCCTTAACAAAACCATGCTGTGTCCGAGCTATAACTGAAATCTTGTTTAGATGATCCTGCAGTGCTTCTTTAATTTTCCTGGAACAGAAGTTAAACTCACTGGTCTATAATTACTCGTGTCGGCCTTTGATCCTCCTTTGTGAATTGGGGTCACATTTGCACATCTCCAGTCTGTGGGTCCTGAGTCCAAGGAAGCTCTCATAATTATGGGTAAGGGTTTGCTTACTTCCTTTGCTGCCTCCTTTAATATAACTGGATAGATCCCATCCACCCCAGGTGCCTTTCTTTTGTTTATCTTCAACAATTTCTCCTCCACTTTACTCTCAGTTATTACAAGATTCTCTAGCTTACTGCCAGAGTTGAATACACCTCTGGCATTTCCCTCGCTGAATAACTCCTCATGTGTGAATGTCGATGCAAAATATTGATTTAGTTTGTTAGCTACTTGAGCAGGATCATCAACAGTTGACCCATCGATATCAAGTGGACCAATCTGATTCATCCCCTTCCTTCTAGAGTTTACATAAGTAAAGAACTCTTTGCTGTTTTTCTTTGCATCCCTTGCCAAAAATTTCTCGTAATCTGCCTGCCCCTTTGTAACTTGGTTAGAGATCAACTTATATCTATCATAGACTTCTGTGTCACATGTTAATTTGTATGTATCCCATGCATTTTTCTTCTCTGTCATATGTCTCATTAGTTCATCTGACATCCATTTAGGAGTAAACCTGGAACAATATTTCTTAGTTGGTATGTAAAGCCTAGTAGCTTCCATGATAAGTTCTTTGAATGTTTCCCATTTCGAATTTGCTATTGGTAACATCATCAGTTGGTCCCACTGTATAGAATTTAAATACTGTCTCAGACCATCGTAGTCGCCTTTACGAAAGCAATAACCCTTTCCTTTACCCCTGACGCAGTTATCTCTTTGAGTAAATCCCACTTGAGCACACTGCGATCACTGCCACCTAGTGGTTCCTCTATCTGCAGATTCTTAATGAATGAAGAATCCCTACTGATAATCAAATCAAGAGTATTCCTCCGGCGCCTCTGTAGCCAGGTGGGCAGGAGCAGCAGTGTGTAGCACATGCTTCTTGATTAGACCGGGGTTCGAGCCCGTGACCACCAAATATGGAGGATGCGGAAAGGTCAGGGAATGACAACTGCATATCCCGGAGCAATATGGCCTTAGTTGCTAATGCTCCTAAAAACCAAATAACAACAACAGTATTACTCCCTCTAGTTGCCTCCCGAACATGCTGATGTAGAAAACAATCATCCAATAAATCCACAAAAGCCTAGCTAGTGTTTGAGTGACCAGCTCCCAAATTCCAGTCAATATCTGGGAAATTAAATCCCCCATTATAAGACTCTCTGATTTACTGGCCCACTCTATTTCCCTGTACAGTTCCTTATTATACTCATCAGAGTCATTAGGCCTATAGCACACTCCTACTCTTAATTTTGATCTCCCAATGCTTATGTCACACCAAACTGACTCGACACTGCACTGTCCAGCGATGTCGACTGGCTTCACTTCCTTGGATTTTATGTGTTTCTTAACTAATAGTATAACCCCTCCCTTCCTATCCTTTCTGCAGACGTTGTATTCCCCAAATTCCAGTTCTGCATTCCTTATATCTGTGTGACACCACGTCTCTGATATCCCAACAATATCCGCCTTTGATGCTTTGAGCAATACCTCAAATTTATTTACCAAACTCCTAGCATTGGTGTACACGCAAATATACATGCACCTGTTTCTATTCTTGGCTACCCTAACACAACCCACGTGTTTACTTGTACCGCAATGACTCCCAGCAGTCTCTGAAATATCCTGCATCTTGTTTTTCAGGCTTCTGCTCATTCCAATAGAAGCAGTGCAACAATCACTTTCACCTCTACCAGTGGCTACTGTTAATCTATTAGTCTTTGCATCCCCCCAAGCTAGCAGTTTTCCGACCCACCTAACACTGCCTCGATAGCATCAGCAAATATTCTTGCACCCTTTCTATTTAAGTGTATCCCGTCCCTGTAGAAGCAATCTCTCCTGTTAACAAGTACAGTCCAGGCTGAAAAAAATTCTACCCCTTAAGCCTTGCACAATCTTTCCAGGGCCGAATTGATCGACAAGGCTCTCATCATATACTATACTCCCTCTTATCCTGTCTGCGCAGAATTGCAGACACTTTCAAATTCAACCCTAATTCACGGCTTTTTTTCAACAGTGACCTGTACTTGTTAAGTAATTCTGCCGGTCTCCTACTCTTGTTTCGAATAACAACGAGTGTGAGGCGTGGATTCCATACGGTGTTTTGGTTTAATTGCAACCGTTCTTCCAGAAAAATATGGCGCAGTTGCAACAAAGTTAAAGGAAGAGAAATTCGTTGCCGAATAGCTCTCTCCAACATATTACACACCTCAGTAGGACCAAGATCATGAATATGAAGGGGGGGGACAGGAAAGATGGTGTAAATCCGTCTCATATTCTCCGAACTATTCTTGCATTGTCACCCATAAAGTAGCCATCACCTTCGGGATAAAAGTGTAACATTACAGGGTGCAATAGAAAACCCAGGTACTCCCTGGATGATATTTGATCCTCCATTGCCTGAGTGCCAAGCGATTTCTGTTCTTGTAATTCCAAAACTATCTCCTCGTCGGTGACATTCAATAGATCCCACTCACTTATCACTCCTTTGAGGAGTTCAGTGTGTTATGTGGTGTCACTTTGATTGCGACTCCACTGATAGAGGACATTTTTAATAATTCATAATGCTTTCCTTGTGTGGTCTCAATTAATAGGTCTCCTGACTGAGTCATTTTACCATTTTTGGTATACCTGCTGGTCCTGAGTGCCAAGCGATTTATAGTGCGATTTTCTAGTGTTTCTCTAGGGCCAGTACTAGCCTTTTTCATAAACCCTCCTCCGCTAGCAACGTACTGCTTTCTTATTTTTCTGATCGCTTGGTCACTAGTTGGCACCTCTCCTGCCTCCACGTGGCGGGGTCGGTAACCTGGGAGAAGGAAGTCCCTCTCCCAGGTCTAAAAGGAGCAACAATGGATTGTGATGATTATTCACCACTAGACTCTTATCACACTGACACCCGTAAAAGGGAACACGATATAGATCTTTCAAAAAAGAATGAGAACGGATTCTAACAAATCAGAACCACCAGCGTTTCTCATAGCGCATTCGTTATCAACTCAGCCCGTAAGCAAACTCTCACTCACCCTTTATCATCCAAAAATGTCTCCAAAATACAGCAGGTACACCAAAAATGGTAAAACGACTTCAGTCAGGAGACCTATTAATTGAGACTACACACGAAAAGCATTCTGAATTATTAAAATTGTCCTCTATAAGTGGAATCGCAATCAAATTGACGCCACATAACACACTGAACTCCTCAAAGGAGTGATAAGTGAGGATCTATTGAATGTCACCGAGGAGGAGATAGTTTTTGAATTACAAGAGCAGAAAGTGACACAAGCAAGGTGAATTATGATAAACTTGTTCCAACAAGAAATATTATTTTGACATTTAGTGCACCTAACTTGGCAACTCCAGTTCAGGCAGGGTATCTGCGCTGCCGAGTCCGTTCATATATTCCGAATCCCTTAAGAGTTTTCAAATGCCAAAAATTTGGTCATTCTCAAACAACATGCAGAGGTGAAATTACATGTCCTAATTATGGGTAAAAAAAAAATCATGCTCAAGCAGAGTGTACAGCAAAGTCTGCTGAATGTTCGAAGTAATGTGACCTTTGGGAAAAAAGATACAAAAGTATAGGATCGAAAAGAGAGTATCATACCAAGAAGCAAGATGGCTATGCTTCTGCAACCCAAACAGAAGTGTCAATCCCGCCTAATACATTCATTGCAGAACGGGCACGATCTGTACTGTTAGCAAATCAGCCTATTAACAAACCTGTTTTTGTTGATGAAACAAACAATACCCCAATCTCAATTCCATCAAGTGATAAAGCATAAAAGAAACCGCAAAGGCAGCGTACCACTGAATCGTCACAATCAAATTCAAAGAACATGACATGGAGACCGGATGTTCACCTATTGGAACCAATGACGTAGAAGAGAGTACAGATTACGGGCGCCCTTTCTTTCCTAGAAAGGAAATGACTAAATATGATCGTCAAAAGCAAACTACCCGCTCTCACAAGAAACAGACAGATTCATCTTCCCTCTATAAAACCAAATAATGCAGCAGATTGTACAATGGAATTGCAGAGGTTTACAGAGTAATACTGATGATGTCACTTATACAGCCTACAGAAAAGATAGAAATTCTTCAAGGCGTTCACACGGAGGCGTAGCAATTCTAGTGATTGCAAAACACCAGCTAGAAACATTCCACTTCAGACCCAATTAGAAGCTGTAGCAGTGGGACAAACAATAACTCAGTCTCATTCTACCTTCCACCTAACAATATCTACAGATTGAAAGAATTAGAAGATCTTATAAAACAAATACCATCTCCTTTTTGTCTTCTTGGTGACTCGAATGCACATCGTCCACTATGGGGATCTGCTCACATGGATAATAGAGGTTGTAGACCAACTGAACCTAACATTGCTGAACGCTGGTCATAACACCTACACTCATCTCTCCACGGGATCTATGTCAGCAATTGACTTATCTATTTGTTCCCCTCAATTGCTTCCTATTATAGATTGGACGGTTTTAAATGATCTGCACTGTTGTACAGATCATTTCCCAATTATATGCAAAATTCAAACAATGCAGATACCTTACCCTGGTCATCGGGTATTGTGGAAATTCTCCAAAGCAGATTGGGAAAAGTATTCTGTGTCCATCTCCTTTGATAGCCAATCGATACGAGTAGGGATCCATTGATGATGTCACTGAGCACATTACTAAACAAATACTAGCAGCAGCTTCCGAAGCAATACCACAGTCTTCTGCTTTCAGACACAGACACCTTAAACGCTGTACCATAGCAAAAAAGGAAAAAAAAATAAAGCCCGGAATCTGTTCCATAAGTTTCCAACCACCGAGAACCTAATTCAGTTTAAAAGGCTTAAGACAAAAGCACGACAAGTCAAAAAAGAATCATGGAAACAGTTCGCCTCCTCTATCACAAAGGACAGTAGCAGTAAAATTATTTGGAAAAACAATTCGACAACTAAATGGCAAATATTTACCGGTTTCTGCTTCAATTTTATCCAAGAACGGACAAGAAATAGAATAGCATGCTTCTATACTGTAGACAGAAATCATTGGATATCTACCTAGCAAAGGGTGGGCCCAACTTTCGCCCGGATAAGGGCTGTCACACGGCGAGGCATTGAGTCCACTAGTTCACTAAAGCGTTCCACAGGTATTTCCATCCATGCTTGCTGCACCGCTGTCCATTATTCCGTCGCATTCCTGGGTGGAGGATCCAAAGCTAAAACGGACCTTTCCACAGAGTTCATGTTCGGTGAACGGGGAGGCAATTCCATGATGCTTCCTTTCTACAAATCAAAGCCATAGATATAAGATAAATTTCCAAACTACCCAGTCTCTAGCCTACAATCAACCTTTTCGTCTTTTTGAACTTCAAACAGCATTAAACAGATCACCTAATAGCGCTGCTGGAGCTTTGAATTTGCTAATAACATTTTTTAACCGGATCTTTCTTGAAGGTAAATATCCCTCACTCCGTTATTTTAGCCTTTTCCAAACCAGGAAAGGATCAATCACTCCCACAAAATTACCGACCAATCTCCTCCACCATTTGTTTATGTAAAACTCTAGAAAGGATGATACACAGACGACTCACCTGGTTTTTTGAAATTCAAAAGCTGTTAAACAACAATCAGTTTGGATTCAGACAAAATTCAACTTTGGATCTGATGGTGAAAGCAGAGACTAATATCCGTAATTCTTATGTGAAAAATGAACATCTTGTAATGGTAAGTTTTGATATTGAAAAGGCTTTTGACACAACCTGGGGATATGGCATATTGCGAGGATATTTACCGAAATTTATTTAAAACAGAACTTTTCAGGACGGTTATCAAACAGTACTTTCTCGCGCTAAGTATTGACCTACAAGGGTCAATACTTAGCGCTACTCTTTTTCTCATTTAGGCTGAACGCTATAACCCGCAACATTCCCAATACTGTGGAATTATATATGTACGCCAATGATTATCTTGCAATTCAAAAAATATTCGTATTATTGAAAGACAGATATAGCTCTACATAAATAAGCTAGAAATATGGACACGGCAGAATGGATATCGTATGTCAGAACAAAAAACAGTTGCAATTCACTACTGAAGAAAAAAAAGCTGCATCCAGAACCGGAACTTTGGCTAAAGAACCACCTGATACCTCTAACCAGTAATCTTCATTTCCTAGGTTTAATGTTGGACACCAAACTTAACTTACCTCCGAACTGTTTGTTTAAAGAAACTAAATATTCTTCGGTCTATTTCTGCTATGGCATGGGGTGCTGATAGTTGTGCTCTTATTAGGTCTCGCTTATATTACGGAGCTGTTATCCATGACTCGGCTAGGAAAAAATGCACTAACCAGACTGAATACACACTGCTTTAGGAGCCTTTAGAACATCTCCTATCCAGAGTCTGTATGTAGAGGCGTATGAAACTTCACTTCACCTTAGAAGGAAAATGCTGTTCCTTAATTATGTAGCCAAAATTCAAAGCCTTCCAGCCCATTCTGTTCGACCATTGCTTCTCAACCCTGAAAGGACCACGTTCTACAATAGCAAAGCAACTGAAAATAGATTTCAGTCGATTAAAAGAATTGATACACGCCTGGGACATAAATTTTGACAATATGCTTCAAGAGACCGATGCTCCTGATCCACCCTGGTCTGTAAATCTCCCTCACTGTGATACCCACTTTCATCAACGTGGAAAGAAATCCCTGGCAGGTGAAAGTATTAAACAATTACATGGACCATGCCCTCAACGCTGTATAATACGAGGTTCGAAAACAGACTCTGCCGTTGGTGCGGCGGCTGTCTTTTCTTCTTTTACATTTTCTATATCACTACCAGTTGAATTCAGCTTGAGACTGCATGCAGAATTATACGCAATAAAATTAGCCCTATAGAATATAAACACTTTCCACAATACTAGCAGTATAATATACACAGATTCCATGATTGCGGTGTCTGCATTAGGCAATTAACAAAGTTTTCCCTGCTTAAACCACCTACGAAGTAAGCATCATGCAGTGACATTTTTCTGGTATCACAGGTAATGATAGAGCAGACCAGGGAGCCAAACATTCAAACGGTACAATACCATATATAGATTATTTGAAGCGCATTAAAAGTGGTCTGAAATCTGGAGGTCGCAAATGAACACCAAATTGCTCGAAATTAAAGAGGAACTAGCACTATGGAAATCTTGCTTCAGGAAAAGGTTGTTCTAGCAAGATTACGCATATACATTCAACCCAAGGAGGGTGATCCACCTCGATGCACGCATTGTACATTACCACTTACTTCAAGTATATACTCTTAGATTGTGAGCACTGTTCCCATTTCAGAATACTTTCCGTTCACTGTCGCGACTGAAAGAGCCTCTATCACTCGCCCATGTTATTGGAAACAATGCGAATTTAAATGAACTATTTACCTTTCTTAAGCAGATACGAATATATGATTTTCTATGATGACAAATTGGACCGAATTTTTATAGCATTGGGCACATTTTGGCTCCAGTTGCCCTTGTGCCCAAAAACCAGTGGAGGTTGATACCTCCAGTGGTATCAACGTACCAGTCCATACCATGATAACACCTCCTTAGGTTGTCTTAGCAATACAAGCAGGTTCCATCGTTCGTTAGGTTCTCGCACTCTCTGCCTACCACCAATTGTGATGTTCTCGACACCGCTGCAAGCGACTGCCAATATCCAATTTTTTTCAATTCCCTGCGCATGTTACGGATTGAAATAAGGCAGTTCTGGGCTTGGCTGAATTCAGATGTTATTTGCTGCATCCTGGATGTCCTCCCTTGACTGTAACGGCTTCGCTCTAGAAGTTTTTTTAAAATTTAAATCCGATTTAGGCGTTCAACCTACAAGCCAGCCAGGGGGTTTCTTTCTAATTCACATATTGTTTTTCTGCCTCATTTAGGAATTTGAGATGTGGAAGAACCACTTGCTTTCCAGTCATTAATAACCTTTGAGAAACTAATTATGTCAGTCGTGGCTCCGGCTAAACGTGCACCCACGATAAGACCTTTCTCAAAGTCTTGATAGATCACGCGTTTTCCCCATTATGGTTTCAGATTACTGCACAATTTTCTTTGCATTTATTCTGTCTGTGACTATCTTAATACAAAGGTTCGTATACTTATTTAGAGTCGTTTATTAGCTAGGATAAATGGCAATGTGGAACTTGTGCAGTAAGTTTCCAAAAGCTCTTTCTCACATTAAAAGAGTCTTCCATCTGTAGCCGCGTTTTCGTGTTTATTTTTTTCCGTTAGCAAACCCCAGCTAAACACCCTTCGCCAATGAGACAGTCAAGGGTTACGGTAGTGGCTGGCACAGCTTGGATTGGAATGCCAGCGCGTGACACCCTGTCGTGCTGGCATGCGGAGCGTCGTCCGTTGCGGAGAGATCGCGGGTCAGTTGGAACGAATGCCTGGACAAACAACGCTCTAATTACACTATCGTTCTGGTTGCCCAGACAGACAATCCTCCCCTTTCGCCCACACCAGTTCTGCCTTCAGTGCCGCTCCCCTCCCCCCAGAATATGTGTATCTAGACAGCGATCCCCCTCTGTATCCTTCTCTTCCAGCTCGTGCCAGGAGTGAACGCTGCCGGGTTAAGACGCTCAGTAGCGTTTATTTAATGCTCTCCTCGCTCGTTGAGAATGGGATCGATAAGATCCCATTTGCGTAGCGTGCTGTAAAGCCACCCCCGTGCCCCGTTGACAATGGACAAGAATTAGCCTGAAAGACATGGCAAGTCACTGTTCACATCGTCGAACTGCTGCTCTCTGCCCTTCCCGCGACGCTGCGACCTATGCTTCAATTTATCAATAGACTGTCAGCTCCGGTGCCAGGCGAAAAGCCCCCTTTTGTCTCCATCCCTTAGTTGTCGTGGCATTCTCCTCCCCTGAGATACCTGGCTCGTCCCGGTTACGCTATTAAATCGCACAACGTCTAATAAACCCGGCAAAATTCCTCTATTGCGAGATATATTTAAAAATGGCATTGACGCCAGCATCTTCGCTATCCTTCTCGCTAAAGCGCGCGGTTGAAAAGAAAGTAGCGACAGAAGTGCGGTCGAGATTAATGGGATGACTCCTTTGGCTCAATAGCACCGAGGCATACCTTTAATAAGTGGAGCAACAAAATCTCCGAGCACAAGGAAAGAGTTAGTTTTTCCCCCTTCGATGGGGAGAATTTTGCATACGATATTAGAGTGTAGTGGCTGGAGATTACGTTGACATTTTCACAAGGCGCACTTGACAGCATCCTTAGAAAGAGAACAGACGCTTCTTAAAAAGTGAAGGGAAGGTGTTTTCTTATCAGGTACTTTTTAACTCGTCACTTTAAACTGCGCTTTATTCTGTCGGATCAGAGCAGAACTCAATTTTCTCTCTGTTCCTACCTGCGATATTTGTATTAAATATGATTTCCTCACACAGGACTCTGTAACAAGCTTTGGACGAGCAGATGGCAGTCGCTTCTTTCTCTGCGTACACTGGTAACCCCATACGTGTAAGGGGAATTGCAAAGGATTCATTTTATATTGCTATTTTCTTTTCGCTGAGCTCCTCTTTTTAAGCGTGCTCCAAAAATGCTTTCTGAATCGCTCTTAATTAAGTCTAGAGATCCCCCCCCCGTCCAAAAGTTTCGATATGTTATTAACTAGTTCAATACTAACCTTTGTATTCATAAAATGGATACTTTTCGTTTTGAGAAATGGTTTGGATTACACTTTTAAAATATCTTAGGACCAATGAGCATCCGTAGAAAAAGCATACCAAGGTTGAGGAATGAAAGGTCGCCCTTTCCCTGTTTCATTTTAAAATCCGGAAACGTCCCATCTAATTTAAATAATCACTATGCGAAATAATTTCCGAAAGTCTCAAATTTGGAGAAGGATCACTACTCACAAACGTGATGGATAAGCTGTTTCGCATGCAGTGATCATTCAGCGCATTATTGAAAACTCCTGAAAAGGATGAAATAATCGTTTCAAGGTTATTTAAAAAATGCTGAGACCAGCATATCTTAACTTACAACATAAACAGACTCAATAGTCTTTACAGAAAGTGTCCGAGGGGTGGCCTATGTTTTTTGTTTATTCGTTCAATCTGAGATCTTTGTCTCAACTTTGGATGCTAGTGGAGCTATGTTTCAAAAGATAATAGTATAGAGCAATAATAATAATAAAGACGTTTAGTTTGAAGTTCATATTAAGTAGGCCATATCTACTGGCTAATAATTCTAATTTTCCAACTCCCGAAACCATCGGGAGTCTACAGTGGATGTTGAATACAACCTGAATGAAATCCAGATATATACTGCTAACATTAAACTGATTCAGGGAAACCTATTGATGAGCGCACCTCAAACCTCTACCTGGGCTTAGTGTGGAATGAAACACTTTGCTTCTGACCTCAGGGAACAGTTAATGGAGGAAAATTCCAACAGTACATCAAGAAGTGCTTTGTCTTCATTTCTGCATATGCATTATAAATCTGGTCATCATCACCGGTATCGAACGTACAGAATTCTTTAGCCTGGAATATTGGGTTTTCCATTAGCTAAATAGATTCACTGGAAACCCTTTGACCATTTTGAAATCCATCTTATGGACCTTAGAGACAACTATTCAGTCTCAGATCGTAGTTATCCGTAATAACCATACGATCTGCAAAACGTTGGTCGTGGGTCTTGGAAAGTGAAGCTGAAACTCCCTATACGTCTTGCTAGTGAAATTTTCTCAAGACCGTATACTTCCAGGATGGTTGTCTGGTAATGGCACTGCAATAACAGTGTGAAATCGCAAGTAGAAAAGACTCAAGTAAGGCTGTCTAAGGAGCTGCAAAAAAAAAAAATATATCAAACATGATAATACTGCTATGATTTTCTGATTTCTGTCATTCTAACAAAATAAGTTGCCTCAAACTAATGCTAATATTTTTCGGCAATCATCACTAGGCCATCCATTATGAAATCTCACCTGTGGATTTCTAAGCAAAATATTTTTATTTATTTACATATTTCTTGCTGAAAGGGCACACAAACCGAGAACATTGGTGAGAAAGCCAAACGTTAACAGAGATTCAATACAAAGCAGTTGTTGGTATTAAAATATATATAAAATTAGGATTAAAAACAGAGTAAGACTAATATATAATAGTAATGATCTAATAGTGTCATTAAAATTCTTTTTGAAGAGAAACTCGCAATTCAAAAGTTATTAAATGAACTGTATCTTTCCTGATTTAAGCCTTCCTCTATTAAGAGTGATTGCTAGTTTAAGTGCATAGATATTAAACACATCAGTATGCTCTTAAAACGAGCGTACACTTAACAAGGATACTGCTGGCAGTTTTATGAGCATTTAAATAGCATCTTTAATTGTCACTCTAAGACATGATGTAGCTTCCAATATTTCAATTGAACTTGACTCATATAATAATTTGAAAAATTGCAACATTTGGGTCGACTTATTCTTCTCCTATAATTTTTGAAGGAAAAGGGGGTTTTCTAAAACTTTCCAGAGTGATTATTACTAATTGTACGCTGTACAACTCCTGTGATACATGCAGTGTCACCGATTGAATTTTGCTTTTCCTGTATTTAAATCAGAGATAAAATATGTGCTACTGATTTTATTAAGAATACAATCATATACACCTTGGTATTCTATACGTTACCCGTTCAATCAGTGTTGAAATTAATGCAGGGAACCACCCATTTGGTAAATAAATTTAAAAGAAGAAACATTGGATTTTTACTTTTCACCGATTTAATTCAGATTTTTTTTTATGAAAACCCCAAACACGAGAGGTATTAGAAACTATAGTGCTTGGGTTGGAGGTTGAGAAGAAAAAAGAAGATATTTGTTGATATTAGACTGTAATTTTCAGGAAAGACATACGAAGGAAGGTTGTTCCAGAAAACGGCGGTTGAATGAATAAATGAGGAAGATGAAAAGTTGGTTCTGTGAGTTTGGAGTTGGACAGTAAATGGATGTTGGCTGGTGGCGGCACGTGTTCGGACTGTTTTGAAAGAGAGAGCTGGAAGTAGTGAAGTCAATTCAGTGCCCATGGAAGTATCTGTAGAAGAGGCATGCAGCAGAAACAGTACGTCTATGATACTCTGTTAGAGAGGTTTTGGAGGCACCTCCCCAGATGTGGGAACAATATTCCATGATAGGGTGGATTTGCGATTTGTACAGAGTGAACAGTTGTTTGGAAGAAAAGTAACGCCGAGAGCGAAAGAAAAAACCAAGTCTTTTAGATGCAGAGGAAGCAATATTTGTAATGTGCTTGTGCCAAGAGAGATTAGAAGTCATGGTAATGCCCAAAAGAGATATATCATTTTGCCTAGAAATCGGAGTGTCACCAAAGACAAGCGTAGGAGCAGAAGAATCCTTTCTGCGAGATATAAGACAAGACTAGGTTTTAGAAGGATTGAAATCAACTAAGTTGTCTTTGTCCCACTGGAGAATTGCCTGGAGATCGGCATTTAAGGAATTGGTAGCGAATAGAGCAGGGCAAGGTTTCTCAAAATGGAAAGTGGAATGCAATGTGCTATCATCGGCAAAACTATGGATAGTATTTCCAGTCAATGGAAGAAGATCAGACTATGTATATTTTAGTGGACTGGAAGAAGTTCATTAATAAAGAGGGGGGGGGGAAGAACTGAACTTTGGGTACCAGACAAGACAGAGAGAAAACTGGATAACCAATTACAAAAAGCAGTTGGCAAACCATAAGATGGAAGCTTGTTTAGAAGACCTTTATATGCCAAACACAATCGAAAGCCTTTGAGATGTCAAGAGCAACTGCTTGTGTTTCACCGAACTTTTCCATTGAATTAGCTGATAAATGGGTAACATAAGCAAAAATATCACCAGTGGATCGAAACTGACGATCGTTGATCAGACGGAAGATTTCTCCATTACTTTAGAAAGAGTAGAAGTAATTACAATGGGACGATAATTGGATGGGAGGGATTTGTCACCCTTTTTAGGAATTGGCTGGATATGAGCAAATTTCCAAGCAGAAGGAAAAACATCTTTGGAATAAGAAAGTGAAAAAAGGCAGCAAAGAATAGGGGTAAGTTCAGGAGCACAGGTTTTGAGAACAAGTGGAGAAATACCATCAGGACCTGGAGCTTTCTCAGCATCAATATCCTTTTGGCGGAAGACCACAGGAGGCATTGAATGGGGGGAGGTGTTTTACCAAGATCATTAATACATGAGATGGGATGCTAGCAGGTCAGCTTTATCCTTGGCTGAGATGATAACACAACCATCTGGTTTTGACAGCCCCTCGACGTGGGCACCTGTACGTGGTGAGGGCGCCTCCCAGTGACGCTGCTGGACTCCCAGACTAGCATCACTGGGATCCAACGCCCACAGCCCAGGTTCCAGGCTTACATCAATGGAATCCGGCGTGTTTGCCGTGCGCTGCGACCCGTGGAAATTCGGAAAGGGGGATCCTGGTGGTTGAGGGGCCCAGCTTCAATACACCACTTTGGCCCCTGCTTCGACAAGACGGGTGGTCCTGGAAGGCCCGGCTAGGATCAATCGGCTAGTAGGCTCGCCTGCGAGGGTCAACCGTGTCAATGCCACGCCCCTACCCTCATGGTCCGAGGGACAGGATTCAGGCTGGCGGCGGTGCGGGTATAGTGTCTGGGTAGCCCTGGCGTCCCACTCCCGAGCGCATTTATTGCATGCCGGGTAGTGGGCGTCCCTTTGGGCTCCGTGGTGGGTGGGGAGCCCGGGCACTGAACAATTTAAATAACTTCATGAATCCTGATAAACGTATTCCTTCAGGGGCCCCAACCCGGTCCCTATCTGAAAATAATGACGGAGAGGCAGATAGCATTATTGCTACAAAGAGGCAGCGAACCGAACTACCATCAGGGCCTGTCCCAAGGTTCTTAATAATGCATTCCACCAATGAAACACCGATTGGTAAAATGTCGCCCTTTTTTATACAAAAAGGGTTGGATGGGTTAGCAGGTACACCCAAGTCAGTTAAGAGGCTCCGTTCTGGGGACCTCTTGATTGAAACAAAAAATGACGGGCAGTCTGAACATCTACTCCGAGTAACATCAATCGGAGGTATACCCATAACAGTGACACCACACAGAACACTAAATTCATCGAGAGGTGTCATTTCGGAGTGGGACCTTCTCGACGTCACCGAGGAGGAAATCTGCTCCGAATTAAAACCACAGGGAGTTACTGCCGTCAAGAGAATCACTGCGCGAAGGGATGGGAAAACTGTTAAAACCAGGAGTGTTATCCTGACTTTTAACTCTCCCAAACCTCCTGATGAGATTAAAGCTGGATACATCAACTGTCCAGTACGTCCATACATTCCGAACCCATTACGGTGTTTTAAATGTCAGAAGTATGGACATTCTCAAATGGCCTGCCGTGGAGTCCTTGCATGCGCCCGGTGCGGTGCAAAGGACCACGAAACAACAGCATGTTCAGCCACTAAACCCACCTGCATTAACTGTGAGGGAGAACATCCAGCCTATTCAAGAGCATGCCAGAGGTGGAAAGAAGAAAAAGAGATTCAACGGCTGAAGGCAGAGCTAAACATATCGTACCAGGAGGCAAGAAAAGCAGTGAAACCTCTTAACATCAAAAAACCTACCTACGCCCAGAAGGTAGCAGGGAGATGTTCGATTGGGACTCAGACGGACATGTCTGTCCCTCCAAAAGAATCATTTACTCCCATTGCACGTTATCTTTTAAGCTCCCAAAAACCTGCACAGAAGGACCAATCAGCTGCCACTCCTATATCGATACCTCCTAATGCTCCACAAGTAACAAAAGCAAAAGAAAAGAATAAGAAAGGGGAAGTAACACCTAGTACCCAGGAAAACATGGATGTCGAGCAGAAAGAGGTACATGATGAGTCAGTTTTGGAACTCTTCGCTGAGGAAGAAATGGACACAGGACAGCGTCCATACTTCCCCAAGAAAGAGAAATCCAAGACTGACAAACTTAAGCCCTCAGCACCTCGGAAGCCGCCTGATGGACCCACCAAGTCCAAATAATGGCTAAATTCCTACAGTGGAATTGTCGTGGATTCCGGCAAAATACTGACGACATCAAGGCACTCCTGCAAAAGCACAAACCAGTTTGCTTTTGCATACAGGAGACTTATTTAAAGGCAAATGATGACCCCACCATGCATAACATTACCATCATTCGTAAGGATAGAATTGTGGATGGTCCTGCCCACGGAGGAGTCGCAATCCTCATCGGCAACCAGATCCCATTTCAGCCTTTGCAGCTTACAACTAGCATTGAAGCTGTAGCAATTCGCCTTACAGTGGGGTTCTTATTAACTGTCTGCTCTGTTTATTTGCCACCTGGGACTGACATCCCCCAGAAAGACCTTGATGATCTTATCTTGCAATTGCCTTCCCCTTGTTTAATTCTTGGGGATTTCAATGGACATAACACTCTGTGGGGTAGTGCTGACATCAATGGAAGGGGACGAGTCATAGAGCATATGCTCACTGACAATGATCTCTCCCTCCTAAATGTGGGAACAAACACCTTCTTCCACATGCCTACCCGAACTTTCTCTGCCATTGATCTTTCTATCTGCACCCCTTCTCTCCTTCCTTCACTTGTTTGGGAGGTAGAGGAGAACCCATATGGAAGCGATCACTTCCCCGTGATAATCACCCTAACTAGTGGTAGACCGTGTCTTCCATTTAGTTTACCGCGGTGGAAGATTGATCAGGCTGACTGGAATGCCTTCCAACATCTGGCAAATCTTGACATCGCTACAGTCAGTCAGGTGCCAATCAATGATGCAGTCGTGTACGTCACAGAAACAATTGTCCAAGCAGCTGCAATTGCAATCCCAAAATCATCTAGCCGGTTCCCACTCTATCCGAAACCTTGGTGGAATTCCGAATGCACAGCAGCAAAAAAAGCACAAAACAAAGCCTGGGGGATATTCCGCCGATATCCCACAACTGAAAATTTAATAACATTTAAACGTGCACGTGCGAAAGCGCGTTATGTACGACGTCAGAGCCAAAGGAAATCTTGGATTCGTTTTACATCTTCCATAACTCAGGCTGCTAGCTCAAAAGTAGTCTGGGATAAGATCCGGAAAATGAAGGGAAAATATCCACCATGCCCTTCTGTGATCCTCGAGTATAATGGATGTCCAATTGCAGATCGAACTGCAGTAGCAAATACTCTAGGGGAAACATTTGCAAAAATATCTGCAATAACATCTTTTCCCGCAGAGTTTTTGGCCCTGAAAGAGAAAAATGAGAAAAACCCCCTGAACTTCTATTCAAAAGGGCTTGAATCCTATAACAAGCCCTTTTCACAGGAGGAGTTAAATGCTGCACTCTTTCTCACGCACGCAAGTGCTGTGGGGCCCGATGACATCCACTACGAAATGGTGAAACACCTCACACCACAATGTAAGGATCACCTTTTAATTCTGTTTAACAGAATTTTTCTTAATAAACAATTCCCGGACTCCTGGCGGAAAGCAATCGTTCTTGCCTTCCCAAAACCAGGAAAGGATCCTAGCAATCCAAGTAATTATCGTCCTATCGCTCTGACAAGCTGTTTGTGCAAAGTCCTGGAAAGAATGGTTAATGCACGCCTCGTATGGTATTTAGAAACAAATGGTCTGCTTTCCAGGACACAGTGCGGCTTCCGAAGAAATAGATCCACTCTGGATCATTTAATCCGATTGGAAACGTCCATTCGTGATGCTTTTATTAAATCCGAGCATTTGGTAGCAGTTTTCTTTGATATTGAAAAAGCGTACGACACAGCCTGGCGATTTGGAATTTTAAAAGACCTCTATAACTTTGGTCTTAGAGGTAACCTTCCTGTTTTTATTAAAAACTTTCTTTCGAATCGCCAGTTTCAAGTCCGTTTAGGATCCACCCTCTCTCGAGTTTTCTCTCAGGAAGAGGGAGTCCCACAAGGATCCGTTCTAAGTGTTACGCTTTTCGCAATTAAAATAAACTCTATCACAGAACAACTTCCACCCACTGTAAACAATGCCCTCTATGTAGACGACTTTGCCATATTTTGCAATTCATGCAATATGAGGGTCATTGAAAGGCAACTGCAGAAAACCATTGACCATCTTACAGCTTGGTCTTTGGCTAATGGGTTCAGATTTTCATCACAGAAGACTGTTTGTGTGCATTTCTGTCGCAAACGTAATCTTCATCCTGACCCAGAATTAACGCTTGGGCAAAATAACATTCCAGTTGTGGCAGAATTCAAATTCCTGGGACTTATTTTCGACAAGAAGCTGACATTTTTAAAACACATTCGCCAGCTTAGGACAAGGTGTGTAAAAGGGCTTAACATCCTTCGTGCCCTTTCGTCAACCTCATGGGGCGCAGATCGTACTACCCTTCTTCGTCTCTACCGGGCACTTGTCCGTTCCAAACTCGACTATGGGTCTCAGGTTTACGGTTCTGCTAGAGATAGTGCACTTCGGTGGTTAGATCCAATCCACCATCAAGCCATCCGGACAGCCACTGGAGCATTTCGCACATCTCCTGTCCAAAGCCTTTACGTTGAAGCAAATGAACCATCTCTGTCTCTTCGACGTAAGCAGTTGTCCTTACAGTACGCTTTCAAATTGAAGTCCCTGCCCGATCATCCCACGTGGCCATCCGTTTTTGAGCCGCGCTGGGAAAACCTCTACAACTCCCGTCGGACTGCCAACAAACCTTTTGGTATTCGCATTCAAGGGCTGCTGAATGAGCTGAACTTGACGGTAGACAATGTTGCCCAATCACCAAGGCAATTCTTTCCACCCTGGCATGCTTATTCTCCACCTTGTGACTTCTCCCTTAAGATCTGGGAGAAGGCTGCTACACCGCCATCTGTCTACCAGCAACTCTTTGCATCACATAGACAGCAGTATTCTGACTTTCTGCCAGTCTATACAGACGGCTCAAAGTTAGAAAGCTATGTGGGATATGCTGTCGTGTTCCCTAACAAAACTTTATCCAATCAGATCCCACAAGAAACTAGCATTTATACTGCAGAGTTGCGTGGAATAGAAACAGCCCTATATCACATTAAAAATAGCGACTACCAAAGGTATATGATTTATTGTGATTCCTTGAGCGTGTTACAGGCTCTAGTGTCGGTGAGGTTTAATCCTCATCCGATCCTGTCCAGGATCCGGCAGATTCTTCTTCCTCTCTTGGAATTAGAATTTGATATTCGCTTTTGCTGGATCCCAAGCCACGTTGGGATCCGGGGAAATGAATTAGCTGATACGGCTGCAAAATCGGCTGTTTCCCTGGATAACCATTGCCTGTCAGTCCCCTATACAGACTACAGGCAAATAATACGTTCTAAATTACTCTCCCAATGGCAAGATTCTTGGCACGGACAGGCCACAAATAAATTACATCGTATTAAGCCTGTAATTGCGCAATGGCAGTCCAGTCTACGCAGGGACCGAAGAGAGGAAGTTGTTCTTGCTCGGCTCCGCATAGGTCATAGTCATCTAACGCATTCCTACTTGCTGAGGGCGGATGACCCACCTATGTGCGAGATCTGTAATGTTATTTTAACCGTTCGTCATATTTTAATAGAATGTCCTGTTTTTATAGAAGCCCGACGCTTGTATTTTACCACTTTTAATAATTTGACTGAGCCATTTACACTCAGTCAGATTATAGGTGACAGACAGAATATGTGTGATGTTTTTAACTTTTTACAATTTTTTAATGTTTATACAAAGATCTAAGTTTTTTATGCTTTTACTTTTATACCTTTTTAAACATAATAATTAATTGTTTGACGTGGTAGCCTTTGCTACCAAAATGTTTAACAAGATTTTAAATTTGTCTTGGCGCATTATGGCCTTAGCTGCCAATGCGCCATTAAAAATCAAATCAAATCAAAAATGGTTTTGACAGAGGTGGCAAAAGTTGCGGCCAATAGCTTTGGTAAGAGAATGCTCGGCTACCATTAGGGCAAGAAGCAAGTTTTCTACTCTTGGACTGATTAATACCTGCTTTACAGTTGTTGCAGGCAGAAAATGAAACTGAAGAATTGGAAACAAGCCAATTGCGTTATGCATCATTCTTCTCTTGAACAGCCTTAGAACACCAATTTTTAGATAAAGGACGAGATTTTAAAGTGGAGTGTGGAATAAAGGATTCCATTCCTAAGAGAATAATTTCACTAACACGATCTGAGCAAACGTTGACACATTAATCTGACCAAGGAAAAGAAATCTCGCAGGTAATCCTATTTTGCATTCTTGTAATGCCAAACAACACGAGGTTGGGAAAAAGAGTCAATCACCAAGTTGTCATCTGAGGTACCTAAAGGACCAGTCACTTCGAAGGGTTGTTTGTGAGAAAAAGATCAAGCGTGTTGGTTGTATGGTATTCTTGTAGGTAAATCAACAACAATTTGTGCAAGGTCATTAGTAATTGCAAAAGCCTCAGCATCTCGACCAGCTGGATCTGTGTGACTAGAAAACGGAACCCAACTGCAATTTTGAACATTAAAATCACCACGGAAAGGTGGACTGGATGAAGTCAAAAGCTCCAAGTGATTAGTGGAGTTGGGAGAACGGTAGAGATAACAGATGAATTTGACAAAATGAGGTAGAGAGATTTTAAGCCAGAGGAGATTCCAAATTACCAAATCTCTCACAGGGAATACTGGCCGGAACGGACATATGCAAAAGTATCATCTTTTCGCAGATAAGCTTACTCTATTAGTTTAACAATTCATGGTGTATTGAATAGTAAGAAAAAAAAAAAGGGGGGGGGAGACATGCTGTATGAAGTAATGAAATTTTTGGATATTGCGTACACATGGTAAGAATATGCCTAGATCCTTGACATAACGTGGCCTCGTCAATGTTCCCCCCCCCCCCGCATACACATTACTCGGACTTCCTCCTGGCAGAGTAAAGGTAGCAAAATTATACACTAGCTGATCCGGAAGCCTCTTAAGAGTTACCAATAGGTTCGGTCTAGTGTACTAACTGGCGGCAGGCCTGTGAACACCGTTTTAGAGCTCTACTCTCGAAATGTAAAGAAGATTGGATCTTAACCTCAAAAGTTATCAGTCCTACTGCATGATGGAAGGGTTGACCGGAACGTAGCTTTAGAGAATAAACATGGGTTCCACCACTTCAAGCCAAAGTGGTGGCATTTCTCCGTGTGTTGTGGTCACCCAGTGTGCTTATGCATGGGGGGTTATACCCAGGATTACTAACAGTGCCACCATCGCGAAAGTGCAAACAGAGGATTTGGCTGTCACAGACCGTCCGGACTTCGTCGAAAAATTGGGTCCACTTGACTTGAGTGTCATCCGACTATTAGTTCCATCAGCGTTTTAGACTCCCAGGTAGCAAGTACAGCTTGTCCCATATCTGAAAGAATGTCTCTCAAATATGCGCTACTGATTTTATTAAGAATACAACCACTGAAAGGAACGTTATTCGTTCAATCAGTATGAAAATGAATGCAGGAAACCACCCATTTAGGTAAACAAATTTAATAGAAGAAACATCTGATTTTTACTTTTCACAGATTTCCAAGAGTCATTGAAAAATCAGGTTGCGTGTTTGAAGAAAGAGAAACATTTTCAACGTGCGATCTTTCCCCCATACGGAATTTCCTTCCAGCTGGTGATGTTCTCCACAGAAGCTGTGCTTTCAGTTCATCAACCCAATTGAATTATTCCTGTCCGTATTGTCTTTAAGAAATAATGACACGCATCTAGCGGTTAGGACTGTTCAAATGTTCGCTAAGGAAATCAAGAATCCCATTTACCGTATGCTGTGTGTGTTGCCCTCTCTTAGAAAACAAATTAACATTTGTTTTACAATAACCACGTGGCAAGTTACTAACAATCTCCCGATAAGCTAAGTCCGTGATAAGTAGCATATTATCTGAACACAAAAGATTGACAAGTTTCAGTTCGTAAAAGATTACTCGTTGGCTGACAGAGAGGACATGATTCCTGGTCACTCTTATTCAAGTACCTGTTTGCTGTTATTGATCTGACGTAGAACAAAAAAACAAATTATGATATTAAGATCCCCCGTAAATGATTACATCTACCCATATATTTATTTGGTGGAGGTGTTCTCTGGTCAATTTGCCTGTTTGCTGAACGAAAATCTGACGTAGAACAGTTGTGTGTGTAACGATGAAACCGTCAGTCGGTTACTCGTTTTTTTTTTATTGACCACTTCATGCAAATTGTTTTAGTAATAGTATTCGCCATATAGTGCAAAGAAGCCACAGGCTTTTGCTGCACTGGTCACACAAAAAAAAGTAGATAAGGAAATGCAGATTGTGTGTTTCCCTCCTCATGTTGGTATCCACTTGACCTTTGAATTTCTTTAAACTGTCAGAATCAACGACACGCTGGCTAAAAGAAACCTTCCTACAATATATTCTACACCTCATGACTTATAATTTGAATTTAAGACTCTAATTCGGGAATTAATTTTACTAACCCCTCTGAGGTGCCTGGTTGCCAAGTTCTGTAGCCTATCTATACGGAGTCTTTCCTCGTATGGTCACCCGTCTTTGGATCCATTCAAGAAGCTCAGTCTTCATACGGTAATACAATGGGATTATGACCTCCCTATCTTTACCGGATAATGTTCGATAAATCATCGACAGGACACCGTGGGCTTTTTGGCTGCTTGTTTATACTCAGAAAACTTCGTATCTCGTGAGCGTTTCATGAACATTTAAAATAGAGTGGCTTGTGGATAACGGTCGAAATTGGTTGTGTCTCCATTAAAGATTGGCCAAGAGAAACAGGCAGGATGAAAAGTATCTCCATGACTACATGAGCGTTCACTGCGACCCGGATATGCATAATCTGAAGTAGGTGGGACGTGTGCTTGATGCACCAAAAATTTGAATTATACATCTTTTTTAACAGAGTGCCATCTACATTTTGTAGGGAAACATTTCTATGTCCTGTCGAACACGTCCGCGCGCGTAGCACAGTGGTTACAATCATTGGTTCCCCACACCGTGTTCGAATCCTGTCAATGACCAGGCTTTTTACACCCCGTGACTGAGATGGACTGTCTCAAGCATGGATAGCAAGATTGCACCAAAACCCAAGAACAAACGCAATTTATGGACATATTACCCCTGGGAAGAAAGCCACCACTTCAATTCTATATGGTTTATTCTTCCAGAATCTGCTTCAACGATCCTTGTTGCTAAATCTTGTTCAATGTGTTAAGTCGTTCGTTCAAAACTTTGCACTAGAGGGCGCCCACGAATTAAGTAATAAACTTCCTATGTTTTACAGAACCTTATTAGAGAGTGATGAAAATGTTTAAACCTAACCTAAAATATTTCTGATCACATTAAGGTTGTGTCAGTAAGATTCATTCGAATTTGTCTGGTCTCTCCTTCGTATCAAGGATGCACCAAGCATTCACACAGTTTGTCTAATTCCAGGTTTATTCACAGTCCTCTAATTTGTTTTTATGCTATGATAAACAATATTGAATCTAGCGTATACTGGAGAAGATGCGTCCGCTTTTGCCAATTGGAAAGTCGTGTAGATTTGGGAGCGGTATACACATGAATATGGTGTTGCAGAAATAAACAAGTGACGTGACTAGGCCAACTTCATAGAGATCTGTTAATCCAGTGCAGCGTTAGTTTGCTAAGGATCCAAAAAGTTCTTGGAACAGACTGCAATCTAATTTTAAGATAGGGCCTGATTCAGAAGAAGAATAAATGAAACTGTAGGCCGAGTATCGTAATTTTTTACTTCAAATAAATGTTATTTTTATACTCTGACGAGACCACTAGGTCAGTAGAGCTAACAATGAATACAATTGAGGATTTGAACCACGGAACATCATTAAACGCTGCTCCCAAATGTACACATGACTTTCACAGGTTTTTATTGCCACATTGTCTGCAGTGAAATATGTTCTCTAAGATTTAATGCAAAGAACTAACTATTAGACTGCGCGAGTCGATTTAATGTTGCCTCCTTATGTACTCTAAAACATTAAAGCGGCAAGGAAAATAATACATCGTAAAAATCAGGGAGAAAGGGGACTGGTGTAGTTTTGGCGCTCCTAATTCACAGCCTGTGTTCCTGCAATTCTGAAAGCACATGTAGGATATACTGGATGTTCCAGTACACAGTTATGTCACACTTGAAGTGCATCCTCTGATCGTAAGGTTTCAAGGTCAAGGCTGTGTCTGCCCGTAATGGAAGTTCTCAGTAAGCGTGTCTTTCACCTTTTCTCCAGTTATCTCGGACTTTTATGCGTTTGATTGGTAGGTAAACAGAGCGACAGCTAAGATCATGGATGCAGTAACACCATATCCTAATCACGCAACTAATGGCTGTGTTCAGCTGGTCCTGTAAAGCGTTTCGGCGAAGCCAGCAAAAGGTCTGAGAGACCTTCGGCACGAGCTGTGTACTAGTCCGATAAACAGGCAAGGTCACGTGACACTACAAGCGCCATGACGTACCGAGATGATACCATTAGACACAAAAGATTTTCCAATAGTAGCGAATGTGGGAATCTAACTTATAGAGAGACTGCTATATATCAGAAGCAATTTTAAACTAAGACGATTCGCTTTTCTTTAATAGTCTTTTAAGTTTTTTTCTTAGCTCACGTTGTGCCCCGTCGTTATAAATCAACTATGACACTGAAGCAATCGATTAATTCCACCAACGAGAACTACGCATTATGTTTCAGATATTGGGAAATGAGAGAAGTTTAGCTTCTTGAGCGAATGTACCCCCCCCCCCTTTCTCGCCTTCTACCTCACCCCTACCCTTCTGCATTCTAGGTATCAGTGATGGGCGACTCGGGGAGCGAAAAAGTAGCGCGTCTCTTACTCGACTTAGTGGTTTTCTGGCGCGAGAGATAAAAGCCTGCAATTCGCGCAGATTGTCGCAGAGTGTTATAGGCTTAACGTTTGATTAAAATGCTGGCGATAAATTCACTTTGGCGAAGTAATAAAAAACGCGTACCTCGTGCAATCACTTGTTCAGAGTTTGATTTCTTTGCAAATGACACTTTTTTTTCTCTTTGATCACTTGTAACCGAAAGTAGCTACAGAAAAAGAAAGGGGGGAAAAAGGCTACTTAGAAATCGAACCACAAATGCAGCACCTTTCCTTTTGGGAAGGGATGAGAGATCATGCAGTACATCCCACCGAGAACCTAATTATTTCTTTTTACACGCTGTTGCAACAGCAAGAAGGATATCGCATTATAGAGCCCGTTCGCTTCCCGAATAACTTATATATAGAGAGCGCTGAGTAGAACGATTGCACTACTCTGCATTTTGAAAAAAGAATTCGCTGATGTTTTCTCAGAAAAGGGTGTTTCTGAATCATTTTCGAACGAATTTGTAACAAAATGCTGCTATTGAATGAGCATTGTGGTGAAAAGTCCACTCATTTTAAAAACTGATCTACGATGGGTTGATTTTCTGTGGGTCCCTATTCATCATCTAGCAATAGTCAGCCATGATGCTAATGTCCCGGTGCAAACTAACGCTTGCTAAATTTTCTGGGAAGTAGTCGATATGGGAGTGTAAAAAATGCACGTTACACTCATATTGCAGGCAGGATTCTGTTCCCTAAGAAATTCTCACTAACATGCCTGTTTTTTTTTTTTTTTCATAATTCCCTCATCAGTTTGCGAATCCGAGGTCCAAAAAAATATCTTGTTTTAACTACTCTTGGGTGATCGATGGGAATGTAGTATAAAGGTTGAAGCATGGACCTTCTTGATATTCAAAGTTCGAAGGAGGACAGTTTTGGAGTCTACCAGTGGTTTCTGAACTATGTTCTTCGGTCCAAGTAACATACCCACCAACCATGTTCTCGTATGTTTCTCTCAAATGCACAGAGTGGAATTGACTCATCTTTAATGAATCAATAAGAGGGTTGTAAATAGTTCGTTAAATCATTTATATTACTGAAAAAAACACCCATAGAATCGTTCTCTGTCCCATGTGCTAGAATATTTTTGGCTTAAGTTTAGAACCGAGGAGTTCTGCAAAATCCCTTACCAGATCATTGAGCCCCGGACTGAATGGTTGCTAAGATGTTCAGTTTCATCTTCAAAAGCTTTACTTTTAGCACTCTCTAATGGAATTGGCAGGTTATACAATGTTCATACCTAAGCGAAGTAACAGCTTTCTTTTTACAAATTCTGTAATAACTTGTCTTTGCTTGGGAATTCCTAAGTTCGAACCTTTCAGCACAGGTTTGACTGAAGCCAGTGTGCCAGGAACCATATGTAGAAGAGTACATGCGTGCTCGACCCGAGATATTTACATAATTGAACGCTTCAAATAAAACAAAGTTTATAGCAATAGACAACAGAATAGTAGGTAATCGTCGGTAACAGTTCTTGAGGCATTCCTTCACAGAACTTATCGGGGTTTATCGTAAATTTGGAGGCAGTTGGCCGGAAATCAATGTTTGTAACTGGAGAGGGTAGCAGGAGTCGCGGCGTTCACCTCTTGTCTTCTTTGGGCCAGAGATTAATGGGGATACAGATGGAGCATCTATTCGGCCTGTGATAAGCCGTGCATTTCTTGTCGCAATGAGAAGTCTCCAGGGAGTGATCTGGAGACCCACCACCCTGAGGTACTTTTTTAGGTGGGAGACAGGAGCAGATGACCAAATTTAAGAGGGATAGGGGTAATGCACTGCACAAAGTGCCGCGTACATCTTCTGTCTCATCCTGACAAGGTGGGAAGTTACCCTTTCCCCGCCAACGAAGATTTGGAAGGGTTTAGATAGCTTTCCAGTTTCATTATCTGTGTAGAGGCCTGTTGGTTTAATATCCAGGATCTGATCAGGATGATTTGAACTCACGTAGAACTTCAGATCATCGGCATAAGAGACAAAGTTAGAAAAGGTTCCAAAACTGCTGAACGCACACTCCCTTGTAACATGGACTTCAATTTGTAGGAAGATGATGTCAAACTCTTGTACAGAACGGTGTGAAGGTACTCCGTCCTGTGGACAATCGCTTTTTCAAAGAGCAACTGATGGAAATTGGTCGCAGATCTAGGTTTCCTAATCTTTGAAATGGTAATATCCATCTAAAAATGTTGAGTAGAAGTTCAACAATGTACGTGCTGCTTTTACTATGAATAATGGGAAATCGTCTGGTCCTACAGTAGCTTTGTTGATGACATCAATCAGGGTCTCCCTAGGTAACCAGTCCTCTTGTGAGGGAAGGGGGGGGGATCTGGAAAATTTGCCTGTACCCATTCCTGCATAAGCTTTTGATCAATGATATGATAGAATCCTAACTTTTTTGGTAAGGGCGCATTAATAACATCGGCTCGAATCCCTTCACTGTCTTCATTCAAAAAGAAGGGCACGCTCCATAAGGGTCCATTAGTGAAAGGCCGTAGACTATTTTGACCCAGTTGCAACAAGCACCTTTAGAATTCGATCCTCTCCGAGAGAGCTAATGTTAAATAATACAGAGTTCGTGGTGGAAATTGACGACTTTTATTTTCCCCCCTCTAGGCCATTTTAAGAGACATATGCCAGTTGCTGATGGGCTGCATAGCATTTAAAGCACATAAATTCACTACACTCCTGGAAGATGGATTTTTTTTCCCGAAGGGTGTAATCAACTCGCAATGGAAAATATTCTTACTAAAGTTAAACGCAATTGCCTTCCCCATATGGAAGGTGAAAAGAAAAAAAAAAACTTCAGCGGGATTTGAACTGGGGTCTGCTTACACGAATATCAAATGCGCAGCTCCCTCGGCCTATGAGACACTCACTGAGTAGAAGTGTGTATTGGAATATAACAATTCTTAAGCTTGTTTAAAAATCATCTGTTATATTTTAATACATACTTCGTCACACTAGATGTCTCAACGGCTGAGTGAGCCGAGCAGTTGCCTTTCCTGTAAGCAGCCCCACGTTCAAATCCCACTGAAGTGGAAGTAGTCTTTTATTCACTGTCTAAGAATATATTACAATTCTTTAAAAATTATCTTGCTTCTCCCATGGGATTTGAACTTTGGTCTACCTACAGGAAAGGTTTGTTGAGACATTTAGTGTGTGGAAGTATGTATTAAAATATAACCGATGATTGTTATAGTCCAATACACACTTCTACTCAGTAAATGTCTCATAGGCTGAGGGAGCTACGCAGCTGATATTTCTGTAAGCAGACCCAAGTTCAAATCCCGCTGCTCTAATTTTTTTTTGTGACGAAACATCTTTCATAATTACGGTCTATGGCCAGATGCTTTGCCTTATTAAACAAGACAAGGGCGCGTAAAAATTTACTGCATAGCCTTCATTTATGAAACGTTACTTATTCGAGGTAGTGAATACATGCATGACAGAAGCTTATTAAGCTCAAAGTGGAAGAGAAACATAAAAATGGCACCATCTCTATCCCCAAACGATTACATGAGTAGTCACTGGCAGCGTGGATGCAAAACAAAATCACGACTAATTTTTTTTCAACCCGGAGAGTACAACTTAATATTTCCGTGTATCACTGCTGCACAACAGGAACTTAGTCGATACAATCGTCACAGTATAATGCTTATTTCTAAGGATTAACATATGGTTTGTTTACTACTTTTAAATTGGGACGAATTACCCCCCCCCCCTCCCCCTTAAGAGCAAGTTTGAGCTTCTGCACACTGCTCAGGACGAAGAATATTACAAAGCCCAAGAAACACTTGTTGTGATTAACCGAAGGAGAAAATTGAGTATACTGAGTTATGCAAAGCCATTAGAAAGAGACTTAGAGAAGACACAACAAAGGATTTAAATCAGCAGAATAGCGATGGTGTACTTATAAACAGCAAAAGACTACTATAGGGAATGATGGATTGCAAATTAGCAAGACATACCCGATATTTTTCCTGATGAAGTTACTGTAGAGTTTTTAAAATTGGGAGGAAGTTTTGCTGCATAAGAAAGGAGATAAATTGGAAATTATAGACCAATTAGCTTGTTATCCTACATCTACAAGGGTCATTACTAACAGATTAGAATCAACCTGGCTTTAGGAGAGGATTCTCAACTATGGAGAAAGAAAATGAATATAAAACACCATTATGCCTGGAATTTGACTCCATACGGCATAGATACCCTACACATTATAATTTTGAAGAAAATATATGAGAGTGCTACCTCCTTTATTAGACTAGACAAAGAGACACAATATCTCCGAAGCTGTTTACTGCTGCCCTTGAGGAAGATTAGACTGAACGTATAGTACCTAAACCATTTACGATTTGCAGATGACATTGTGGTCATAAGCCACGATCCCAAAGAATTAGTGGAAAATCTTAATCAGTTATGGATTTTGAAGTATGCCACAGAAAGGGAAAGTCATAAGCTGTAATAATGATAAATGGATGGATAGCATTCAGGAAATATAGTCACATACTGAATAGCAATATCGCAGTTTGTCTGAAACGTAAAATAATGAACCAATGTATACTCCCCACCATGACTTATGGAAGTGAAGCGAAGAATGGAACGAATTAGACTGTTAGATAAGAAGAGAAACACACAGGCAGCAAACTGAAGTAAAGAACTAAAATGGTCTTGGGCAGGACACATAGCTCGAAGACATGATAACAGAATGGTACCCAAGAGGAGATGGGTAGTAAATATCTGGATCATTAGATCTGTCACTTTCCTCATGTTTAATAGGGGAAAAGGTTTTAATTATCCTTTACCCATATAAAAGCGCCTCGGTGGGCAGGAGCAGCACACGCTTCTTGATTAGACCGGGGTTCGAACCCATGACCACCGCATATGGCCTTAGTTGCTAATACTCCTAAAAAAAAGCCAAATAACAACAACCACAACCCTGTATCAATGATGCAAATGCATTAACTAATGTTATGATTTGGAAATTTTATACTCCAGGATCCCAGTAATAGTTTGAAATTTATTGCCCCTTAAAGGTTAATTCTTCTGGTGTACAGCTAAGTGACCTGAAGTGACGTATATATACACTAGATAAATCTTATTCAGGGATCTTACCATACGAGAGGGTAATTTCTTGAAAATTCAACACCCACCCAAAAAAAAAAATACGCTGGATGGACCGAAATCCATGCTAAGACCAACTAACAGGATTCCAAACCACGGTCCTTATATTTCGACAATTCGCTTAACTTCTTTCTTGAGTTGAGTATTTATTTCTAATTATCACGTAGCGATTCAACCTATTTGAAAATGGTGGACAAAGACACAGACGTTATCGAAGCACCGTTCACTGGGCAAGCTCTTGTACTCCTCCTAATAAATTCGAAATACAGTAAACTGCAAACGAGCCATATTAACTGGACACATTGATGAATTTCGCCTATTCGGAGCTCAAAGTAAGCATCTTTGGTTCTCTTCGTCGGACAAACGAAGGTGCAACACAGTTGGATATGTACAGTAACGTATTTCCATCTTCTTATGAATAAATAGTGCTGTCCTAGACTACATAAAATGAGGATTAGGGTTAGGTTCCTGTCGCAAAAGTCTTTATAATGGAGATGTAATATTGGCTTCGTTTTCTTTTACAAATACCAATACATCGGCTGAACAGGACACCCAGTATACTAGGCGCTCCTAAAAAACAGCCGTAGAACTTTATTCTGGAATTCATTATGCCTCCAACCACTCTTATAGATATTTACAAATTCACTGATGACTTTCCATAGCATGGAGAAGGATTGTTCCCTAAAATTAATTTGTTAGCTAACAAAGGTGGAAATCTTATTATAAGCTATAACAAACGTTCGAAGAATTACTCATAGAAAGACGCTACTTTGGCTAAAGGGAAGGTCATTAACGCCTTAACCATATACTGTGATCTATCCACGTGAAAATTTTCATCTGGAGAGACTTGCCAAAATCACAAACAGAAGGAGCATCGGCAGAATTAACTGATCCTGACAACTGCGTGTGTGCACGTTAAACGTGGCAACCCTTATTCCATTTTGCGCTGTTCCTTGCACCCTGACATCTGGGTTGTACATTCTTGTCTGATGGCATCTAATTATAGGGTACCGACTACAATGACACGGGGGAGGAAGAAGAAAACCGGATAACACGCGGGCTTTTGCACTACAGCCAAACTGCACTTTTAGTCCCAGCGAATTTCAGAATATATTACTTTCGCCGAAATAAGGTTACCGACACACACAAAGAGACGGAACGGCACTGCGCATGTGCTTAAATTTGAAAGAATGAGAACATCTGTGGATGGGTCTTTCGTGTTTGGAATAAACACTCCGATTTCAATTGTTCAAAGCAGTCGTATCCAATCGTTTTATTGTCTTGAACCAAAATAAATATATTTATTCGTATTAAAATTCGGTGAGGAAGGAACATGCTGCTATTATAAAAGGTTACTAATACTGAGTAGCACGCACACACGCAAAATAACTTCTCAGAAAGGTCGATAGGAGTTCAGCACACTTGTTTATCGAATGCTCATACTTCAGTTAAGTGTTCCATAAAAACATTAAACGGTTTACCATTCTTCTAATATTCAGGAAAGTAATTCGAAGATACACATTTCGATATCAGCGCATTCTAGTTTAATATAAACTGCTCCTCAATCTCACCCCCGTCATTGAAAGGGCACAGAATGCATTTCGTCCTTCTAAAATACCTCGCTTGGCCTGTTTCTGACCAAACTTTTCAAAAGAAGTAAAAATCTCGTTACTTGGGTTAAGAAGGAAAAAAAAAAAAAACAGCCTATCACTTCACGTGACGTGCTTGTAATAAAGCAAAAATGAGCTTCCACGGCCATTTCCTTGGAGACCATCGCACCTTCTCACTTCTTACAAATAGTGTTTTGCTTCGTGTCTTCCTTAACACTCGGAGCATATTGCCGACCGTGGTCATCGCCACCTGTGGACCCTACATACTGTTTTGCCCTCCCGTTTCCCCCACCCAATTTCTCCCCAAACCATCCTAATGACCACCGGCAGGCTGTCTCCATTAGCTCCCGAACGTGATGGAAGAACAGCACTTATCGGAAAACACTCGGAACTCTAAAGAGCTCAAGAGGAAAACAATGCTGGACATATGGATCTTCGAATGACAATGGGAACCCCCTCTAAAAAAAACACGCTTTTCTTGTTCTCGATGAACATTCGTCAGAAACTAGCCGGGCAGATTTAATGAACAACTGAATTCTCTTCGAGTTCCATAAACGCTTTGGGGGTCCCGATTATTTTCTAAGTAACTGCTATATATACTCATTGCTTGATCTTAGACAATAATATTTCAAAGCTTATGGCCCACAGAAAAAGGGGAGGTGAGTATTTTCAGGGAAAACAGATAACTTCATTCTCAAAACCGTGAAAATGTAGCGCAACCGCTTGTTATAAAAACGAAATGTTATTTCTTGTAGAAAGATACGTATACGCCTTAAAATAACTGTACAAGACAGTGAGTTCCGGTACTTATTCTTCCTTTGTTGTTCAATATGCTGCACAGATCGCGCCCAAACTTCTTTGTGAAAAATGTACTGCAACTGGACAATTAAAGATCCTTGAGGAATTCAGATTACTTTGGAGTTCCTTGGCGAGACATAGAAAAGATCTTTGTTGATGGAGTTCTCGATTCAATTAATGTACTGCTCACATAGAAATAAACATCGCTGGATACTGTATCCATTGTTTACAGCTTGTGGATTGGGGTTTGTAGTACGGCCTTGGGTCCATACTTGTAATATGGTACACTTTTTTTTTGATCAACTGGTATTTCCTCGCTAGCTTCTGATATATTATCCTGGTCACCTCGTATCCTGCGGTGATGTGCTCGATCGTTCCTAGTGTTGATTATCTGGCCGAATCTTCGAGGAAGAGAATTCCACTCGTGTTTCTTGGATGTCCTTGATTAATAGTATCTACGTCAGTTTTATTACAAGATGGCGAATCGAAATCAAATTGCGCTAATTAAGATATCCATTGGACTGAAAACAAAGGAATTTCAGTTTCCTTCTAGTGCTACTACGGTTTTAAGGATGTCCAAGCGTTAGTACCACAATTGATTCTGAAATTACAAAAATTCGATTTAAAATAAAAGAATATGACTTTCATTTTTTGGATTTAGTCAGATCATTCATCTCAAGGTTCCGTTCTTCAAACTTCCAAAATGGTCATTGCCCATTCGTAATTAATTAAGCCGTCACAACCAACGGAAAATATTGTCCTTACACGGGTTGGGTAAAAATGTATTTAACTTCGATTTTCTTTTAAATATCAACGCAGCTCGACACTATTTATAACCACAATGAACTTCGATGTATTTAGTTGTTTGGTTGTAAAAGCACTGCTTACCGAACATCTAAACTATTGCCAGAGTTCAACGATTTGCAAGGTTGGAGACGTTGTTTAACTGGCCACGGCCATGCATGAGAAAAGAGCTCACCAGCTTAATTTCGTGTCAAAATACTCTTAAACCATTTTAAATTGGAGAAATCCTACTGCGAAGCTATTTAAGATATTCTCATAAGTAGAATACACAAATGCGGTAACCATTCTGAAAACAACGTTGCGCATAAATGCTTCCAGGCTTCTCAAGATGGGGGTGAGAGAAGAAATGAAAATGGCATCTTCGTTTGTATATTCCGAAAAGGGGGAACAATCTGGGACACTTGCCACATATCTTGCAGAGAAGGAAATCACCCCCGCGATATAATTATCAATCTTTTATCCTTTCTGGCTCCTGCAACTTTGACTTTGCAAAAAAAAAAGAAAACGCCAAAGGCTTTCAACCGGAGCCGGTCTTTATCTAATTGCGTGTGACAGCCTGAGAGTGGGAGGTCCTGGCTAATAGCATTAACCACGTCTACGGATATCAGCCTCTTTTTCTTTCTTTAATTTTTATTGGACAGCGTGACAAATGGAAAGACTTAATTGACAAATCGCAAATGACAAAATATTAATTTGGTTAATAATAAGAGGAAGCCTAGGCTCTTGTTTTCATAACTTGTTTTTGTTTGGACGTGCCATCGATTTTCTCACTCTTTCTTCCTCCGTATCATTTGTCACGTGGGTTTCGTTGGTTCAGAAAACGTATGGAATGTGTTTTGTGTTCAATAAAAGCTATTGCACACGCACGTCTCTGGCGCTCAGACATCCTGCCTTTTTATTATCTAGGAGTATAATCCTTACCGCAATAGATTTCTTATCTGAATGTTTCTGTATTAAGCAATTGACAGCCATCACTGCATTCTTTGCCCATAAAAACTTTTCAAATAGGCTAACAATATCAATCCGCTATTTTTAATTGATTATAAAATACCCCGGGACCTTTTCCTCAATACAAGCAGATGTGGGGCAGAAAAATATATCTAGATTATATTCCCAGTGTGGAGAGATGAATTACTTAGCAAACTGTGATAATTTTCCACCTATAATTAAACTGGAAGACGAGAACTTAAATCGACTTCTACAATGTGATCCAACTGAATTCGTTTTTTTTCTTATATGGTATGTGGTTCACTCCATATTTTCTTTAAAGGTAGGTTTAAGAACAATTCTAAATATGAACCCCTCTCTTTCTGCATGCAGCTTGTATCCGACACGAAGCTAGGTACAAAAAAGTTAAAAAAAAAAAAAGCATGGAGACTACGACGGGGGAGAGCAGTGATTGAGAACCATGCAGCCACTCTGTCTGTGTACTGATATCGCCGTGAACTGTACCCATGGGACAAATTCATCGGCGGAGAGAGTGAGGTGACTCCCCCGGGCCGCAGAGAAATTATGGTCGTAATTCATAAATCGTTTCCCCCCTACCCCCTGAGCAGACAGTAGAAAACAATAAAAACGCCGGAGTCTGTGCACAGCGAAGAAGACTTTTCATCCGCAGACCATCTTATCTCACCGACTATCTCCCGGTCCAGTACCAAACTAGTGGTGGGAGTTGGTCGTGAAATGGTCAAAGTGGAGGATGGGGAGGGGAGAGCAAAAAAGTGGGTGTAAACAAGAAGGGGTGAGACTAGGAAGTGAGTTTTTTATTACAACATGAATCATAATCTTCTTTTTAAATCTTTAATATAATTAGCTCTTAGAGAAATAGAAACGTGTTTTACTTTATGTTCCAGATAAGTGACCTTGGAAGTGAACGGTGGCATCTCACTCCTGTAAAGGTAGCTCCCGAGTATGCGTATCGATTTCATGGGTTCGGAGCCAAATTCAATATTGAATCCGTTTGATAGCTATTGCTAGGAAATCTCGACAGTTTGGTTTTAAAAAATCTACGCAATGGATAGAAAAGGAATATGGAAATAATTGAATCGCATTTTTTATGATCTGCCACATGGATACGTATAAAATCAATTCATCCGTTCCGCCATCACTGGTGAAAGATCCATGGATTAAGTCATAGGTATCACCTGGTGACCAGATCATTTCTGATTTGGAAGCGCGCCCCCCCCATTCCCCAAGAAACACACGCTAGCAGATGGTATATTGTTTGAATAATCCAGTCCAAGTTCTATGGTAATGCAAATTTCAGAAGTATCGTTATTCAAATAACAACAACACAGAAAGGACATCAATGTGGTTCAGTTGGATTTCAATTTCGTCTTAGAAAAGAAACTGACTCTAGAAGACGCAGGAGGAAAACAGAAATCCATCGCTACTCAAGTACATAACAACAAAGATTAAAAGTATTTTTATTACTTTTTTTTAAGAATCATTTGGTAAAGACATTAAATTGAGCATTGAAAGACTGTTCAGTAATGCTTTTCACGTATGCAAAGGGCGCATAAGGTACACCGAACTAATTATTAAACACAGTGGTCCCGACACGTTCTAATTTAAACTCCTCTCGCCAAACAATGGCTTGCCCTTATGGATCTGGCCCAACTATCTAGCGGTGACCTTTCAAACGCCAAGTTAATTATCGCTATACTGTTTAGAGGTTAATGTCTGGGTAATAACGGCCGACACAGTTACGGCTGTGATGTTGGACCTTTGAACTCTAAGAGGCCCCAATTTGGCGTCGGTTTAGGTGTTACAAATACTCACGTGCGTATTTTTTCCCCTTCTTTGACGCGGTATCTAGTTTCGAGGCCTTCTTACAGACCAATACTTTTTCATACTTAAAAGTCTGTTGCTACTATAAGAGGATGGAGGCACAACAAGCCTGCATATTCCACTGTGGTTTGCGGTTACTCTTGGACGTGCCAGGGCACCATTTCAGTCCGAGTGCATCGTAAGGATATATGTGTGATTTTTGCTTACGCTTCTTTTAAGTTATGTATATAGAATAATGGGATATAATAGAGTCAAATGGAACCTGCTAAATGGCAGAGAGGAAATAAAAACCGGGCGGACACAAAGGGGAAGACTATCGGGAATTAATATTAGATCAGTGCAGTTGATGAAAATGTGTAAAGCCTGCAAAAACACAAATCAATTTTCTTTTTTGTAGCCAAACCCTTTGAAGCGTTTTAAACATTTTCCGAGAATACTTCCTTTTGTTTCTTAAAAAGGAAGGGATGGCCAAGCTTAGTTACCCCGAGAGCCACTCAAAATAATCTTGGAAGTGCGTACATGACTTTTTTAATCATTAATTATTTATGAAAAGATTATAGTAAAAAGTGTACTGTTGATGAAAAGCTATATTTGAAATTTCGTATAAAAAGTAAGGTTACAGATTGTTTTTGGCATTTTCCTAAGACAAGATAGTTGTCTATACATTTATTGCAAAACCCCAACTAGTATTTAAATAACTGGATATTCGGTTGCTACTCGCGAGTATATATTTTTTAATTTTCTATTAATTAAAGTATGAATTTTTTTCGGTCCATTTTTTCTATGGTCTGTTAATTTCCAGCATATAGTGCAAAGAAGTCAGAGTTGTAGATTTATTACATATGATCCAAAATGATTAGGAATATGAGAGGTGAAACTTTTGGATATAAGAAATCCACTGTGATAAGTTCGTACCTGAGGGAGGGCATCATTTTTTGTAAGGTATCTTAATATATACGAGGGGCGTTCAAAAAGTTCGTATTCTAGTCTACTTCTAGTTACCATGATTATGCATTATTTTTTCAGCAGGTAGTAAACCTTCTTGTACGTCATTGTACGGAATTCTTTTTTTTGCAGGTGGTTTTGTGGATAAAAATTTTCGAAATGGAGATGAAAGAAATGTTCCCACAGGAGGTTCATGCTGATATGTTGTAAACATTGAGGGATACGGCTTCTGCATATTCTGCAGTTGTGAAGTAGCGCAAGGAACCATGCGATAATGTAGATCGTTCTGGACAACCCTCCACAACGACAACTGAGAAAAACATCAATCGCACGCGTGCAAGACATACAAATGACTGTTAGGTGTACAGCTGAGTCTGTAGGCAGTATCAATTCAATCCTGACGAAATATATCAGTGCTCAATGGGTGTCCTACGAATGTGCATTACCAATTTGAACATGCTTCGTGTGGATCCATGAAATTTCTGCTCCTGGATTGTTACAATGGAAGAAACATGGTTCATCACTTTGATCCAGATTAAAACACAAAATCTGAGGTGGAAGCACCAATATTTTTCGCCTTCCAAGAAGTTCTGTTGCTCCGTCAGGTGAGAGTGTCAATCATGTTTGGCTACCTGAAAAAAGGACACCACTATCACTGATGCATTAAGGCAACTTCTTGGAAAAAAAAAAAATGTCTAGCTCCTTTGAAATGACAATGCGATGACCGCCATACAGACTGCAGGATTTCAGTTTCTTCAAATCTTGCTCGTAGCGACTCTTATTTGTTTCTCAAGATGAATTATAACATATGTGGGAAGTGATACGCCTCTGAGGTGGTCGCAGCTCTGGGTGCGTCGTTGGAGTACTAATATAAAGATATTTTTTTTTCCCCCAGTAGAATCAAGGTGGGAGAAGTGCATTGCAGTGGCCGGGAACAATGTTGAAAGGAATCATAATGGTACGGCTTTCCTGTACGTGTTAGATTACGAACCTTTTGAACATTGACGAGAGAGTTGAACTGAAGTTGCAAAAAAATCATGTCCTATCAGTGAAAGGAGGAAAGTGGCTAGATCCATTACTACTGTATTCGACCACAATTATTCAAATCATGGAAAACGTAATAGAGGATGCGATTCTGAAGTATCGCTTACAAGCTCCATTTATGTAAAAATGTGGACTATAATAGATCCATTCATAAAGTTAATTTTTCGTTCAAAGGACACTTACATACCACTTATAATAAGGGAGAACGACCGTGGTAGTGATCTCAACTAAACTTGAATATGAAATCAGGTCTCGAAATACAGATGGACCAGATGAGTTTACAAATAACCTCGTCCCATCGAAAGCAATGGAACAAATTCGACTCACCACTTACTACAAGTAGAGACACAAAGAGATTAGCCCACTTTGGTCTTCTACACGATCAGGTGTAACTGATGTTTATCTCGCGTATCCCTAATTGTTTTGAGGGACCACATGATGGAATTATTATTTCATTCAATGGAAATTTGTGTTAATTTATACAATTGAATTAAAGAGCTCCGGGAAGGTGCTCGTATCGCATTTCGTATGTTTCGAAATGCGCACGTTAACTCCATTTTATTCCCTGCAGACACTATTTATTGACTGGTAGTTTGGTCCTTCTTAACTGTTAATGTTCCCAAGAAATATTTTGGAGGAGACGGGAGGGATATGACAAAACTGCGGCGTACTTCGGGTTAAACATATATAAGAAAGGTCATTCCTTCG
Source organism: Mastigoproctus giganteus (assembly GCF_048544385.1). Taxonomy (NCBI): domain Eukaryota; kingdom Metazoa; phylum Arthropoda; class Arachnida; order Uropygi; family Thelyphonidae; genus Mastigoproctus; species Mastigoproctus giganteus. The sequence goes on from NC_143576.1 coordinate 35,276,737, forward strand.
TAACTGCGTGCTGTCTTTAGCGCTCCCTCGCCCGAGCTGCTAGAATTCCCCATGTGTCTGTTACGCGTATCAGCAGGTTATTCAGCCGACGCTATCAGTACAATTCTAGAAGCTCGCGCGTGTTCTTAGGCACTACAACGCTCTTGAGTAAAAGAGAAAATTATAGGATAACGCGCGGTCGGTCTGTAGACGGCATAGCTGTAGCTGAGGTCACTCTTTCGTGCCGGGGGTCAATTTCTCACTAGTGTCCTATTTCATTTTCTTCCATTTTTGTTGCCTTATGAGGTATTTTTGAGGAGCGACTTCGCAGAGAGCAAAATAAGCAGGAAATGACCAGTTCTCTGCATAAACCCTATTCTTTGCAAACGTGTCTCTGCACATGATTTTTCCTAATGCGAATAGCACGCCCGTTGGTGTTTCATTAATTCCTAATAAGATTACGGAGGTGTAAGATAACTTTAAGACTGCCTTATTGGTCATTTGCGCAAAAACTTCTGTTCGATTTTTTTCAGCCCTCCCACTCCTCATAACTATATTTTCTCCCAGAGAAGAGAGAATTACAAAATTTACTTAGTCTTGCTGTGAAGGAGATTTGAGTAATTATATGAATTTAACAAATCAAGAATTCTGTTGATGTGGTGTTTATATTAGCACAAAAGCCAATCATCTTTCAAAATATTCTCTCGTACGTTTACCCAAAGCTGCAAAACAAGCAATCCAAGAAGAGTTGGACACTACTTCTTTCAGCGAGCATTCTCGATTCAGTTTTGGGGTGTCGACTATACTTTAACTTTGTCCATAGTTTTTAATCTAATGTGTTCAGAACTGGATTACCTAAGGATTTTGTTGAACTCAAGAACGTTTGTGAGTTTTACTGGGGAAGAATCCTGTTCCGTTGATCAACGTTTCGTACAAAGACTTCACTGTTTTCTCTCAAACATCTACTTTCATATAAATAAAGTTCAGCAAGATCCCTGTAAGATATTGCTCACTCACGAAACCATAACTGGGCAATCCCTTTATATTCATAGATAGCATGGACTCAATCATTTTGTTTATTAAATTGATATTCAGCAGCGAAAACATGATACTATGGTGTTGTCCTCCTATATGACTTAATGAACTAAGACATGCTCCTGGCATTATCGTCCGTTTTCGATAAATCCTGCTACTCATCGCATTCCTTGGTTATTCTTGAAACGGTCATAGGAACAAACGAAATCCGATGGCTGCAGTATTTTAAAAATACATCCAGGTGCCATACCGACAACAGATATAGTTCTTTTTATTCTTCCAGAGTGAGATGGGTAAATAAACACCACCACCGGAATTATATCATTATTAAAAATATTGTACTTTTCTGAGTGGTCAAGAATCGCAAGCAAAATATGGTTCAGTAAGACAAATGAATCTATTTGATCCAATCACCTTGTCTCTTGGAACAAGGGGCTCTGTGGTAAAAGTTAATAGCAACTTTATAGGAGTACTCATTTTGAGAGAGAAAACAGCAAATAACATAACGTTTATTTAACACACCAATAAAAGTCTTTCTCTCGCATTTTTATCAACTCGAAAAACTCACTGAAATAAATAACAGATGTATCATTCTGGTCAAAGAAAAAAGTAGTCTCATCTTAAATATAAGTACTAAGATGTAAGAAAAATAACTGATCTAAATCCAGTTCAAGTCCCATTTTATATATAGAAGCGCCGTTTGCAATGTATAATTAGGTGAATCGAACATATCTTGCCCATACATTCGAAATTCAATTTAATGACTTAGAACTGTGCTTATCTAACTTATTAAAATAAAATTCTGCGCATAACGACTCTCTCTGTCTCTCTCATACATTAGAAGATGAAGAAAATAATAAATTGAGGTTTCGAACCTCACTCCCATGAAAAATATGAAGTGTAAAAGCCAGCTCAAAAATACTTCTTATATTTGTATTAAAGATTTAACCAATAAAAATAAAGAGAACTTAACCATTTGGTCTTCTAAAGGTCTATTTTAGTACCACACGATGAATGCTTCTGCCATAATCAGAAAAACTTTTGAGCACGGTTCAGTCTCAAATATTTTTAACCTGATTTGGAGTTCCGGAACATGTACGCTTCAACAGGACCACCCTTATCTAAAGCGATACAGACGATCGGAACGATAGATAACTGCCTATCGGTCGCAAGCTGATGCTGCCAGAGCCTTAGACGTGTTAAGAATGGTAATTTAAAGGTAACATTCTCAATTTACCCGAAAAAAGTAGCCCACGTATAGTGCATTATATGTGGATTTCGTGTCTTCCCTAAATGGACAAAAAAAGTAATGTTACCAGGGTTGGACTAACTCGTGTTGAAGAGAGTAGATATAGTCAGGAATTACAACATCCCATGATGACCAGTGGCCCTAACAGCGAGATGCTAGACAGGCAGTTCTCAACTGCCAAAGAAGTCTTTAAGAAAAGAGTCCCATGCTCTGTCTTGAAGCTAATTCTCGACATATTCTCTTGGGTTTTAGTGGCATCAGCAACTTCATATTGTGCCCTAAATAGTGTGTCGAGTTGCTGTTTGCTGGGAAGAAAAAGCCATACTGCCCTCTCCTGAGACCGACTAACTCAGTCACGTTGTGAAAAAAACCCATAATTCGAATTCGGATTTTAACACCCGGTGTGTGTGTGGGGGGGGGGGGAGAGGACGGTGATAATACCAACTATGCTACCCATGAGAAGGCACGTTGATTAACGTCCGCACCGATTTCGATTGCTCAAAGGTATGTGGACGAGATCTTTCAGGCGTTGAGTCATTTTCATGGACGAAGTTCATGTCTCCACTAGAAATAATTTTTCCTAGTGGAGATATGCTTCGAATGGAATGGCCAGCCAGATCTTCGGACCTGAATCCAGACGACGATCGCTTGGGTGTTCTAGGAAAACGAAATGAGGTACGTCGGCATCCTTGATACGCTAATATCTGCTCTTATAGAAGAGTGGGATATTTTGTTACCACAGGTCTGACTTTGATATGAACTTCGTTCATGAAAATGACTCAGCGCCTGAAAGATCTCGTCCACATACCTCTGAGCCTTATAAACAGCAAAAGCCGTTTGGCTGTCGGTGGGTACTAAATTTCACCATCCTTTTCTAGTAAATGTCCGACTTCTCAGTTTTGAATAAATCGTGTAAAACGCAGTATAATATACTCTAATGATTAGATTCTTCCCGTTATCTCTGATTTCATGGCTGCTAAATTTAGTTTCAATACTGGCATATTTACTAAGTACCTCCAAGAACAACTTCATTAACCTTTATTGAAATAGAACCTTGCAATGAAAACATTTTTCCATTGTTAAACAGCTTTATCGAAGAATACCCTATAATCTTTTCACCTCAGGAATTGTATATCTCAATCCTTGATATGGATAGCGTAATTTTTAGTAATGAATGGATATCATTTTAATTTATGCGTTATTGATTGGAAACACATATTGGTTTATGTGTAGCCAGCAAATAATACACTAAATTCTGTGAAACAGAATTGGACCGCAACTCGTCAATGAACAAAAGGAAAAACATTGAACTAATCGGCATTTACACGGGTGAATAGATCGTTTTAACGTGTGCAGAATGTGTCTGCGAGAAGATTCTTGTTAAATTACAGCTTATCGGGAAAAATATATAAATTATGAAAAATACTTTTCGAAGAATGAAAGAAAGAGGACGTACACAAAGACACTCAGCTTCCTGTCATCCATCCCTTGGTTCTTTACCAAATCTCTTTCGCCATCCTTTTCTCGATCGGCTGTTTTTTTATCCTTCTCCCTCAAAAAGCGTGAAGGAAACCTGTTTGCTTCTTGTCGCCATGGTCACGACAGGCATTGCTGAGAGAACGCTATCACGTCCGCTAGCCTTGGCTAACACCTCTGTCGGCAGCAGTTCTGTGTCCCAGTGATATGGCACTACATTAAAAACTGGGGATTTAAACGATTATTCCATTTAGACAGAAGGTGTTCGTTTATCACTGCTAATCGTGCATCGGTGACAGGCATAGACGCGCGGACCGCCCGAGCTTCAGTGACGGAGATGGAGAGCCAGGGTCTGCGCCTGTCACAGCGGCCAGGCCGTAAAGACGGACGTGCTTGCAGCTGATAGCCCCGTCGATGATCGACATGCCCTCCGTCCTCCGTTCCAAGCGTAGCTCTGGTCCATTGGGCTTCATTAATAATCTGTAAACAATGACCGGCTCCTGTGTCAGCTGGTTCGAATTATCGGCCTGTCTTCGGGCAAGGGCGAACGGTTTCAAGACCACTTGGGGAAATAAATGGGGGAAGAATGGAAAGAAGGTCAGTGTATGACAAATTGTGGCTTGTCAGTTTTCTCGAAAATGGCCATTTTTACGAAGATTGTGTTCGCTGCATGAAGTATGTAGTTGGAGAGGAGAGGGAATCATGCTTTGGCGATGGTGAGCATCTAACGGATAGACTGCCCAGAATAACAGTCCACTTTCTTCAATAGACTTAAAGTATCCCGCCAATCAGGCGAGCAACGCACGCTTCGTCGTTAATAGTGGATAACCATTAGTCGTGCGCCATCTGGCGAAAGTTAGTAGAAGCATCACCTGACTGTGCGAGTAAACTTATTTCCAGCAGGTTAATAATGCAAATAAGATGATTCATCGAATAAAATTGAAGTTTCCAGAGGGCGATGGAGAATTTGCGTACAATATATTTACATTGTTTACTGATACGAATATATAGAAAGTATTTTACCTTTTGGGGCAGGTGATATATCCACCTTATGCTGTTGGTTAAAAATCGGAAAATGTAGATCATTTTTGAAATTATCAATGGTTCTGCGAAAATTCTACACCTTGTTATTCGGGTAACTAAAAAATCTTCTTTTGTTGAACTATGAATTAAGCCTAACCATTCTTCACCTCCAAATTATGTAGTAGGGGTTTTAAGAGCATTAGCGACTAAGGCCATATTGCCCCGTGTGTTCTATGGTCGATTTTCTGGGAGAAAAAACCATGCTGCCCTCGCCTGAGACCGACTAACTCGGCCCATAAAAATTCCTCACATCATCGACGGAACTCGAACTCAGATTCCACCAGCGCTCCAAATTATGTCTCCACGATCTTAGCAGAGATGGGCTGAAATTAAGAGAGGGCTTAATCTTGGTTATCCCCGAATTAAAGAAGTCGCATTTGTTTATCAGTGAGGAAGATAAATGAACCTCAGTTCTGCTGAGAAATTGGTTCCCATAAAATTTAGGTTGAGGAAGGGGAACTCTTAACGCTCAGCAAGTAATGCTATATTACACTAGCCTTCCTTTGAATTACAAAGAAATCTAGCGATTACAGACGCTATCCTCTTGTAAATAGAAAGTAATTTTATAACTCTCAGTTCTCATTTTCCGATTTCGCAATCAGACTAATAAAAAAATCATTCTTTGATAAAAGAAAAGTAAATATAATCTAAAATGGAAGTTTTATGTTCTTTAAAGAATTAAAGTATGGCATGTCTTAGTTTTTAACATTCCCGCTCCGGCAAAAAAAAACTCCACTTCAACAAAGAGTTTTCTTTCATAACGGATCCTTAGATTCAAAGTTGTGATCAAACATAAACAAGTGTTTTTGCGTGAAATTTTGTCACCTCTTCAAGCGGGGAAAAAACATGTTATTGGTACGAACGAAAAGGAGGTTATCTGTTTGATAAGAAAAGTCAGAAGAAAAACAAGGTTCAGAAGAACGCTTGGTTTGCTTTTTTTGGAAGTGCAAGTGATGAAAATGACAGATCACAGAAAGGATGGAAGCGAAGCTGCGTAAATTCAAAGATTATAGGGAGATAGACAGAGAGAGGAGAAATACCACAAATGACAATGCAGAATAGATTAAAAGAGATAAAACTTACTGCCGAAATAAAAAGACAAGGGGACTGAATTGATTCTATCACCAGCTGCGACAACAAGCTGATTCTCCACGACCGCAGAGATAACAGATCTCCTTGGCAACTGCATCACATCTGATGACAGTGGAAAACCCACTGATTTTTAGAGTTTTGTGGTAAAAAAAAAAATTAACTCGGCAAGATAAGAACAAGAAAAATAATTCTGGTCTAACGAACACTAGAATGGCCCCTAAACCATCACCCACAATACGTACCATTGATTTAACAATTAAACTTGAACACCTGAAATTTACGTTAGCGTGCGCTCACTTTTGAATATCCAAATTTTATGTGAAATTTCGCATAAAAAGTATTGACTTTGGTTTCAACTCAATAAGCTGCACTTCTGGAGGTCTGATTCGATGATAGCGAGCAAATTCTTTATGATACTCATGTAAGTTAAAATCTGTACCATCTTGAACTTAGCTGGTCGTGAGTGAGACAAACAACAGTGCTTATGGTTGTTGTTGAGTTTCAGGCGCATTAGCGTCTTAGGCCTATTGTGTTCATGGATCGAAAATTATGGAATAACTCATGGGTGGTTAGATACTCCCTACACCTTCAATTGAAGAGGACTTTAGGAACTCCTTCAATCATATACTGGAATTAAACCCAAACCTCTCCAAAGGAGTAGCAAAAAGCACTATACTGTCACGGTGGACAACAATGCTTATGGTATTTTATGGTTCTAGCAAGATGAAAGATCCATAGTGTCATCCACAGCGGAGAATTCTGTGATAACAACATCTTGAATGTATACATGCACTCAGTTATGGTCATCCCATCCGTAACGGACTATGCCGGATAGCCTCGCAGTACAAAAAGCCGAACAGCTTCGTACGCTAGATCAGCAGTAATTTGCATCTAGTCTTGTAAGTCAAAGTGATAAAGTAGCAGTTTGGGACCTAGTAAAGAAATCACAGAGTTTCAAAGGGCATGATTATGGAATGATCATGGAATGATTTCAAAGGGCATGATTATGTCGGGTGCTTCCAATATGGAAGCACCCGACACCCTCGGGCGTCGGGTGCTTCCATATTGGAAACGGTACATCTTGTCGGTTGCTTACGGTTCACAAAGAATGGTGTCGAACAGATCAAATCAGCTCCTACCGACAGAACTGTAAAAGAATCACGAATGGCGCAGCGCACTAAACGGACTCAACGGCAGGTCTCTGTGCGACAGTTGGCATCGCAATACAATATCTGAAATGACGATGCGCCTCACACTCAGACGTATGGACTCCATTGCAGACAACCCAAGGGACACTCTCTCCTCATCGACTGCTTTGGTGTCGACAACACTGGTTGGAGAGTGCTGGTCGGATGAGTCCAAATATTTGGTGCAACACGCTGTGGTGTGTGGCGCAAGCAATATGATCCCATTGACGCCATATCCAGTCAGGTGGCTACTCAATAAGGGACATGAAATGACCCCTGGTGCGTATGGACCAACGTTTCACTGCCAGCTCTCAGGAGGCCATGTGCACCCTGACATGTTGCATTTTTTTCTGGACAGAAACGAGACCTTCCAGGACGGTAATGCGCCATGTGATAGGGCTCGCACTGGGGACACTTATTTATCAATTGATGTATTTTCTGATATTTTATTTTATGTAACTATGTGTTCCTATCTAATAAGTTATGTGCCACCCTCCTTGATAACTTCTGTACAGGGGTGTTTGATTAATAAACTGATAATAATAATAACATCCATCTTGATTGGCGAACCTGTGGGATGTTTTGGAACAGGAAGTGAGGCGTATGGACAAGCAACCGTCATCTATTCGACCTTGTGGAGAGCCTTACAGGCAGTGGCTGCAAATCACTACGGACGTCTTCAGACATCCAGTGGAGTAAGTTCGAGTACCATCGATGACGTCAAGAATTTTTATGGGCCTTTTTCTCAACACGTGGCTGAAGTAGTCGTTCTCAGAGAGAGTAGCATGGTTTTTCGCCCAGCAAACGGAAAATTGCCCTCAGAACACACGCAATATACACTGTCTGCGCGGTAGCACAGTGGTATCGTCATCGTGCTCCCCATACTGGGTTTAAAATGCCCGGGTTCGAATCCTGTCGATGACGCGAGAAACTTTAATGGGCTTTTTTTCATTCCGTGTCTGAGTTAGTCAGGTTTTTTTTTTTTTTTCATCCAGCAAAACAGTCAAATCGACCAGAGAACACACGCATTACATAAACGAGTATATGCAATCACTTACAGGCGACCCAAATATAATGAAATTTAATTTTTTTTTTTTTTTTTTTTGCCTTAGACACTAATGCTACAAAAACAAACAAAACCTCAACACGGTATTATGTATGTGGTCATAATTCACGATCACTAAATTTTTACATATAATTGAGTTATAGGTTAAAAGAAAGTTAAACATCCTTGGAAGACCAAATGATGTACATGATAGTTAAAAAAACGAAAACATCCAGTGGTCAATGAAATTACACTGCTGGGCAAAATTAATAGAAGACTTGGTGCAACTCGTGCAGTTTGCGAAGAAGCGGGACAAGATTTGTCATGATGGTGTATCATAGAATAACGATGAAATGAGTGACAGCGAGAAACATCGGACAGGTTTAAGGGATATTTCTAGAGGCGATATAAATAAATAAATAAATTTTCTGTTTATACTCCGAGACGACCAAATGATCAGAGGAGTTCACAAGATGGACAGAATACAAGAAACAGCACTGTATTCAGCAGTCAGGGGCTTGAACCCCGGTCACTCAAGGCACGTGTACTTATGCACCCGCGCGCCTGACCACTAGGCTACGGCAGCCTTAGGCCGCCGTAGCCTAGTGGTCATATAGGAATTACCAAAAAGGTTACATTACAGAATTTGATACAAGATGCTCGAAAATATGGTCACATGACACCCGTACGGCGTATGATCCCCTCCAGTGGAGAACCATGCTCGATATAAGGGTGTCTCTAAGATTCTCTGACAACAAATTCCAGACCTCAGCTCATCAAGAGTTGGCTATCGGCATGCAGTACGATGTGCAAGGGCGAAACACACATGTTTGATCGTATTTAAGTCTCGTGATCGTGCTGGCCACGGAAGTTGTTGGATATCTTCAGTTTCGAGATATTCCTCCACCACTTTAGCTCTATGTGCAGTGGCGTTATCGTGAAATGAAAAAAAAACGTGGGTTAACCGCACCCCGAAAAAGTCACCCACAGGGGTTCGAGAATCTGTTCTCGGTATATCTGCTCAGTTACGGTGTCCCTATTAAACACATGAAGAGGAGTGCGGCCGTTGATAATTATTCCACCCTATATGGGAACACCGCCTCCCTTTCTCTGATATTGGAGGAATGGTACCGTATTCCTCGTTGAGTCCAGAGAAATAACGTCTAGAATCTCTTTTTATGCTAAAAAGAGACTCATCAGAGAACAGAACTGTACCCCATTTGTCAAGGCCCCAAGTCACATGTTCACGGCACCAGTTTCAACGAGCTCTGCGTTGGTTTGTGGTTAATGGAATACAGACTACTGGCTTCCTTGCGTAGAGTCCATTTAACACAGTCCGGCTGGAATGTTTTCACCTGTGGCTGCAGCAACCTCGAGACAGGACATCGTAGGGTTCTGTCTGGCTGTTAGAGCCACATAGCGGTCCTCTCTGTTTGACGTAGCCTTCGGACGACCTTGGTCAGCTCGTCCTGAAACTGCTTCCATAGTGCCGAGACGACAGTGCGTGACAAATTAAGCCAAGGTGCAACGTCTGCCTGTCTTCAAATCGTCCAACGGCAACCATCTGAAAGAATCATCCAAACGACGACGAATTTCTTTCAATGTTCTCTACACCATCAAATCGTCATCCTTTCGGCGTGGGTTTCATTTTGGGTAACGCGAGGAGATGGTTTAGCTCCACAGTCATATTATTTGCCAAAAATCTGCTTGATGATCAACGGCCTAGTGAGGTGTGTAACGAACTCGTTTTTTTTCTTGGAATTGAAGCCTTACTCGCTGAATTGTTTTAACCAAGCCATTCAAAACTTGTGCATCCTTATTCACCATCTTACATGATGAAAGAAATTCCTTCTATCGAGAAAAGTTATCAACTTTTCATTTTGTTTGAAAATGAAACGAAAACTTGTTTCGGAGAGCATGATGATCACCAGTCCATGCTTTGAGTTTCTTTTTGTGGATCGTATTTGAAACAAATACGACTCGCCATCTGTTACGATCGAATCGAGCAAGATGGAATCATTACGTTCAACTTCTTGAGTAAGTTCTTCGCATGCTTCGGGCATTCTTTTATTCATCAAATCAAATTATTATATTAGGGCCACCCGTAATTTATCACATATACCCGTTTATATAATAGGTCTGTACAAAAAAACCTTGCTATCTACGCCTGAGACCGGCTAACTCAACCACGGAGTGAAAAAAGCCCATTAAAATACCTCACCTCATCGACGGGATTCGAACCCGGGCCTTTTCCACCCTGTGCGGGAGGACAGTGACGATACCACTGTGCTACACGAGCAGACTCTTTTATTCATCAGTCAAAAAACGCAGAACGACCCTAGCACAGATCTTCCAACAGCATTGCATAAATTGTTTCTCTGTTTGCTCTTCCGTCAGACGCAATCAATGTGCAAACTTTCTTAACCACAGAGCCCACAGCGGTTGTCCAGAAATTGTGGACCTCGTTTTCATATACTTGCTAAACCAATTTGTAGATTTAAATATTGCATCATGTTCGCTCATTTAACACAATGGCGCTGTCTTGGAAAACACGACAACGTGTGACCCAATCACGATAGGCGTATGACCTTGTAGAGCAGAACGTAAGTCAGCTTCCACAGCGCGTTCCATTATGGTCTTATTCCCTTTCATAATTCAATTCTAGGACTGAGTCCATTCATATATGTGCAATGGACGAAATCTGGACTGTAACTGTCAAAACTTTTAATAAAATTATACTTCAGAGGTTTTAGTTGATATTCTAAAACTGATCTTATGTACACGCAACTCAAACAGTAGATGAGTTCACTTCCTTCAGGGGTGGGGGAGGAATATCATTACATAGTTCCTCTCCACATGAGATAAAAACAAAATTTGCAAATTTCTGTTATTATTGTGTTGGTACACGAAATAATTTAAATTTCTTTGCTGCGCAAGTTGGAGTAATAATGACTCCATGTCATGAACATTATTCCAATGGAAGTTGCGCAAAACTGTTTACTATTAAGTTTATATTTAAAAATTTAGTTTCTCTCACCCTAATGATGACTAAAATTCCGAGAATGTTAAATACAGGTTGAGCAGAATATTTCTACGAATTTAAAGCGTTTATAATTTTCAACAGCACAACTTTAAGTTCCCGCTAATGACATAAATGGCAGGATGAAGGTAGAAGCAGACAGATATGAGATTGGTTTGTTTGTTGTTTGGTTTTTAGGAGCATTAGCAACTAAGGCCATATTGCTCCTGGGATATGCGGTGGTCATTCCCTGACCTCTCCGCATCCTCCGTATTTGATGGGCTCGAACCCCGGTCTAATCAAGAAGCGTGTGCTACGCACTGCTGCTCCTGCCCACCTGGCTATGGAGGAGCCCTCATATGAGAATGGAAGGATGTGATTTAGCCGTCTTGAAATGTGACATCTATTAATCGGCCCTTATAGTCTCCTGTTAATATGACCTTTCTCATGTCTTCTCTTTACTTTTTGTCCTGACTGCACAAAGAAATTTTGGCCATTTGTTTGCTTTTGACTTCATTTCTTCTTTCTAATTATCGCACCTTTCTCAGCGTAGCAGACAGCATCCCCAATGGTTTTTGCAACAATACACTGCTAACACGCGCGTCAATAGAGCCCATAAATGATTTTCGCAGCTCCACACAGAGAATCAATTGGATGTCTTTTATTGGCAATCGTCCCTTCCCTTCTGATTGCAACCGTTAATAATGTGAACGAATAAAAACTATCCTCGGTCCTGATCTTATCTGTATTTACATTTCGATTGTAGTCGTGGATTTCTTAATTAAGCCGGATAAGTTCTTAATGTCTGGTAGGACTAATGAAACCAACGAGGTGCGCTCGAGCGTTGAAGGGGTCATTTGTCAATCTTCCGTCTGCCCCGTGGAATTCTGAAGATGGCTTTTTATCGCACTGATGATGTATCAAATATCTATTATTATTATTCATGGCACTGCAGATGCGGATGGATAGAGGGCCCAGATAACCATGGGGAGATACTGAAGGAAAAGGTGTAAGGATAATGGATTTGTATTTTCTTTTGACAAACAAATTAATTGATCGTTGAAATCAATTCTATTAAGTGCAGGATGGTTATCAGACAGCTGCTACGGGAAAATTGTATGGCTCACTACGAAGGACTCCGTTCAGCTTAACAGTTGTCACTTTAATGTCTAAAGATATTATGGTGGACCACTATTACCAATTATTTGGTTTCAGTGCTAAGCAGCCGTTGAGGGTCATCAGAGAAACGTTTCGACAACGAAAAAGGCCTAAGCTCAAACTAACACAAAAGCAGATGAAATATTTTTGAGTTAGCATTCATGTCCTTCAACATAAAGCACTTTTGATCAATCCCAAAGTAAAAAATAGTGTTAGGTTTGTGTTAAACGCCAAAGCTATGTGGCGTCAATGTATTTTGTAATTGCATGTATTCAGTAATTTTGTTGGACCGAAAATAAAAACAGACAACTCCTGCCTGAGACCGACTACTTCGGCCACGTTGTGAAAAAAACATTTTCTCACACCAGGTGGAAGAGTGGTTATAACTACTGTTTCTCCCCCTCCTGGGAGGGTAAAAAAAGTGTTAACCAAAATTCAAATTTTAGTCAGCATTGTGGAGTGTTAAAATAATACTAAATTGTAGGTAGCTGACATTTACAAATATATTCGTTTTGATCGCCTTCTTAGCACCATCTAAGAGTGATAGATCTGCAATGTAGTGGCACTAATGTTACTGGAAACAAAAGTTGGAGTCTCACTAAGCAATAAAATCTTACATAGCTTTGCCCACTCAACATGTACTCATTTAAGTTATAGTGCTCTATGGATGAAGAAAGGTACACGTGCTTCCCCGCAGCACTCCGAACTTTGCCTTACTATAATCAAAGTATATATGCGGGGAAGTCTTTGCTTTTGTGTTAAGAATTAAAATACAACTCTCTCTCTCTCTCTCCATTGATGAACTGTGTCATCACCGGAGGTGGCCCATTAAATAGGTCTCTGCCTCTTCATTCTATAGGAATTTATTTAATTCGTCAGCAAAGTGACAAGTTACTTCCACCCGGTTAGGGGTCGGCAGCAGTGCTTCCTCTCAGGAGGAAGAGATGGAAACAACAGGGGTGTAAATGAATTTCAGGCATCATTTGTTTCCTTACAGTAAAGCGCGGCCGGTGTTGTAGAATTGCTCGTTTGATTACGTCACGAATGGAGCCATGTAATGGGGGGGGGGGGACAGAGGGCGAATGATCGGTAGAAAACAGCAATGACTGTTCTAGAAGTGCGAGATTGCATCGCAGTTCCTGCTGCCAGGGTTGCATGACCCAAGACTATAAGCCTGGGGTCACTACGCATCTCAAATGGACTTCGTCAATAAAAAAAAAGCGCTTACCACCACAGTAACAAGATTTTGGAGGTCATGATCATATTTCAGGGATGTCAAGTTCGTTATCTGAGATAATGTGAGTGCTGAAAACTGGGACCATTAGCAGCTTCGTCTGAAGAACCACAGAACACAATCTTCTTTGTATTGACACCATTCAAACTCCCCTTTCATGGGTGCTCGCGCAGCAATAAGAGGCAAAATTCCGATAAAAAAAAGCAGAAAAGGGAAAAGAGTGGACGATAGCGCATATGCAGTTTGTTTATACGCGAAACTACGCAGTAATCACCTTCGCTCGTTATCAGCGGATGTCAGCACATGCTGAAGTGTCAACCCCGTGACGTCGGTGTGCTGCGGGCGTGAACTCGTGATCAGCGCCCGGGTGGCGCTCGAATTGAACGTGTCACTTTCACGGTCAGAGCGGAGATCTTCTCGAAGCAAGTGGATGATTTCTTGAAAGACATCTCTGAACGCATTCTCGAGTGGTCGGAGACTGTACTGTTCACGTGCATTCGCTGTACACCTCTTTCTTCGCGCATTAATTGCAAATTACTACTTTTACGCTTCAAGGTCGTATTATCTCATATCCGGTCCTCGTCACGCCACTGTCAGTGTTCGCTCCGATGGCCATCGTGATAGGGGTGTTAATGACAAACGTAAAGGACATTACGCCGTCAGCGTTCCGAAAAAATTGCAAAAGATCGTCGACTGAATCGGATGGCCACCTTCATCGCACGTCCCTTGCCAAGACACGGAAATCTGGAGTACCGGCATTGGGGGGGGGGGCAATTTATAGGACGCTAAAAGCAGAACACGTGGAGATTCTCGCTCATCAGCACAGCTCTGTAATGTTCGATCTAATTTGTGTGTACAGTACATGTCCAAAAGATGAAGTTTTTCTGCGCGATCATCACCCATGAAAGTGTAGTTTCAGACATTTTCGTATCGCTATCTTATGACGTGTGTGCGTCTCCCTTACAGCCATGCAATTGTGTTTTACTAATTTTAAATCTTTCACATTTTAAATCTTACTTTACAAACGCGTAATTCCGACTGTTGTTTAATGGTGTTAAAGAGCCGCTGCTCATGACAAACACGGAAATAAACAGAACTAACTTCGAGCAACCTTAGAACAAAAGCCACAAGTCGCGTGAGATATAAGCTTACCATTGGGTACAGCACACGCCGTCCACGGTGGCACGAGTATAGCGTGCTTTTCCGCCGAGTTGGAAGACCGGGGTTCGAGTCCCGTCGGTGGCATTTAGGAAGTTTTTCCTGCCTACTTTCACTCGGTGCTGAGTTAGTCGGTCTCAGGCCGTGGAGTGAGGTTTCCTCCGGGTACTCCGGTTTCCCCTCACAACCCCAAACCGACCGAGGACACGGGGGTGGGGGACGCAAACCATTACACGCGATTTCTTGAATCTTCAATGTGCCCGTTTTTGGGTGCGTTGAACTTTCAAGAAATTGTTAAAGGAACCACCCTCGCCCGGGAGAGGGTGGCTCCTTTCTCCCTTCAGATTTTATTTTGCTATAACGTGAGATTTCTAACAAAATCCATAAAGAATCAGGGGTAAAGGTCCCTAAAACTGAAGAATTATAAATTAAAATAATACTGATTTACTACAAATGTGCAGCTAAAATTTTATATGTATTTAGAAAAAAAAAAGTAGGTTACATCTCGAACATACTTCGAATAAATAATTTTTAATTGTATAACTGAAATTATTCATTCGAAGAACAGGAAACACTATTTATTTATTTATTTATATATTTATTTATTTACAATAAAATTTTAGCTGCACACCAATTCTTCTACAATAAATCAATTTTATTTTAATTTATAATTCTTCAGTTTGTCAGCGTCATCAAGAATAATTTTGGTATCTGGAAATAATCTTGAATTTATATCGAAAATAAGATAATCTTATTTTCAACGTAAAACATTCTTATAAGCTTAATTGAGTAATCGTGAATAAATGTATTCGTATAAATAGATCCAATAAAGCAACCCCAAGAGATGATGGGTACAGGTAACAGTACGCTGAAGGCATTTCCAATCAATGAGAGTTTTATGTCGGTCAGTTGCCCCCCCCCCCCCGTAGTAATCAGTTCAGTGGGGTGGTAGAAGCACTTCGTGAACGACTTACTTTCCACCGCAATATCTCAGCGTGTTCATTTATGGGTCAAAGACCGCACCGAAGGTTTCACGCGTATTCAGCAAGGTTCGATTCTCAGGAAGTTGGCAGCTTGTTACTGCATGAAGGTTGTCAGATGACAAAGTAAAAAGCTGAATATTTTGTCTCAGAAACATGACGACTTTGAAGCTATATTTGGTTCTGTTTCACCTACTCTCCAGCTTCAACCAAGAACTTCATCGTACATTTGAAACGTTTTGCCCCAGACAAGATATTGTAACTCCAGTTTAGAGGGATTCAGATCTTTTACCCCTTCTACACAATTTTAGTAAGATACAACCCATTTCACCTTCCTTAAGCTCAAGTTCTCACTATTTCCAGAGCGAAATTATTGAAAACAAGAACACGGTCACAGTCTTAGAGGTATTTTTTGCAATAAAGTTCATTAAAGAGTATATAACTCATAAAGCCTTATTATGATAACTTTAAGAATATGCCAATAACTGAAAACAAAACACTTTGCATACAAACTGACTGAAATTGCGACCTTAGGAACCCCAAGAGATATTCATATTGAGCATAATAAAAAAAAAATGGGTGAATTTTTTACGGACAAAGGAAAAATCTCAATCTCAAGCCGATTTTATCCCCTCTAGAAGAGACACAGCACATCAAAATAACGTCACTCAAAAATTTATTCCTGAAGGCTTGACTGGATCACAAATGAGGGCAGTACCACATCAAATATACAATAGCCATCAAAGACAGAATAGGAGCATTTACTATCTCCTTCACAAACCCTTAGAAATAATTCAAGTCAGTGGAGAAAAGATTATCAAAATCACCAGCGGTAATTATCTGCAGAGCGGGTTGGCGTTCTTATCTCCATTCTGATCCGTAATTCGCACATTGTTGTTGTTGCTTTTACATACATCAACGAGTGTGCCAAGCATGGCTACAGAGCTAACTTTTAACGCAAAGAAGCCAGTCTAGTATCCCAAGAATTTAAGCCCCACTTCAATCAACAGCCCATGATAATCTAATTTAATATGCAAATGATTTTAAGCTCTTCACTCCTCCAGCATTCCAGAAGCACAGAAAACACCAATCTGGTGGCCGGTTCCATTATCGAAAACTTTGAAGCCCACTTCTAGGTTTCTCTCTTAACGACACGTAACTCAAATATCGTTCACCAAGAAACGTACTCCGAACATCAAGATCCATAGGCAAGAAGAAGCTGTCCATAAAGTCTTCTCCCCTCCTTGGGATCATGCACCTAATCTCCCAAAGTGCTCCAGTGGTTTCAAAGTTAAAACTGACTTTACTAGTTTGATAACCCAGAGAAGGCCGCTAAATAGGAACTTATGGGAATCAGCCTAATTATTCCTTATGCAACCATGTGTGCAATTTATAATAGCTGATTATGAAAAATCGTTGATGAAGAGATTTAAGGAAGCTCTATTCACATATAAATGCAAAAAACAGAAAGTACATTCGATGGGTCCCCTTACTTAATCAAAAAGGTGGTATAATTGACAATCCAGGCGAAATAGCGACCGAGTATTTTTGTAACTATTTTTTAGCCATTTATACTGAAAAAAGCAGAAAGTGAATGCATCTACCTTAAGGAGATCCTCGTTACATTCAAGGATCAATTCCTCGTACTGGAGAAGTGCCATCGTCTCCTCAATACCTAAGGGAGGAACTAAAGAAGTGATGGACAATCATAGACAAGTAAGTTTGACCGCTATGGTCAAAACACAATGCAGAACCATCTAGACAAGGATGGCACCCTAAAAGAAAGATAGAGACCTCCTATAGAAAGTGAAAAGCAGGTTGACTAGATCGGTAAAGAGCGCTAAGCCTTATCTCTATGAAGAACGGCTTAGGATGGTACGTAGACACCTAGGGGTGATATTTTCACTGGTTTGGCTCGGAACCATCCTTACCCAAGTCCTAAACTAGCCCCAACAATTGATGCTCCACGCAAAGAACGGAATTGGCATTTCATCCCTGTCCCCAACCCCATGGAAAGATATAGGCAGGTTGGCCTTAGACTGTCTCCCAAGAAATCAAATGATGCCGTAGGCAAACTGTGGAATCGATGACCCTGCCGCTCATCTCAGCTCACTGAGTTCAGAGCGATAAACGGAAACATTTTCCTGATTGAGTTATTGCTTATCAAAGTCGGCCACTTCGTCCCATGTCGCAAATTAAAGCATTTCACTAAAATATTTGCTTATTTTTGCAGTAAATATAAAAGATTTAACATTAATAAATTCTCGAAAATGAGAAGATATAAATTCATATCCTCTCAGTAAGCGCACGGAATAAAAATAATGAGATCTTAGTTTTTTTTTGTATCTGTACCATTTTAATTTCGACTAGGTCGTCTACATGGACGCACGGTTAAGTTAACACCAGAGATCTTGACAACACGTCAACAGAGCATACTCCATCATCATTCAAGAATGGTACATAGGCATATTACTGGTCACACGGTCATGTAAGACTCTGGTCCAACACCTATGCTAGCCCAGACGCTACTTTACCAAGAAATGTTATGGCAATGGAGACTGTTTTTGGTTGACACGCAATTGTTTTAGCTCTCGAAGATACCATTTCTTGAATTGCGCTTCATCAGTCCAAAGAAAGTAGCCAAACAGTTGGCGTCCATCTCATCCTGTTGTAGCAACCAATCATGAGAATAATCTGTAGGCCACAACCCTACAGATTGTCCTCCACCTTCTATGGGGAGATGAATTCTACTCCATCTAGCCTATCTTCAATCTACCACGACATCTCGGAGTCAGTGAACTCCTTAAATACGCTCTACCATAGAAAAGTGAATGAGATCAGAGCAACAATACTCAGTTTATTAGTTCGTGGGCACAGATAATTTTATACATATTTTTCCAAGAAAGAGAAGTGACGTCCTTAATCCAAAAATTTCTCAGAGTATTTTCTCTATTTTTCCTAAATCATTCATCCTGTTAGGTTTTCATACGATTCACCCTGGATATTATTTATGCTTAACCTTGGAAATGAAAGGCAGGCACAATCGCACTTCTTAAGATTACTAACCCATATCAAGCAACAGTGGAATGCATTCTGAGGAGTTACTGCAGTTCACATGTCTGTATGCATCCATAACACGAACGTTGATTAACCACCTCTTCTATCTTTCTCTCCGATAGATGTGTTGCAAATACTCACAAAACGAGGGATCCCAAACTTTGGGACATTGCCTCCATCCAGAAGAGGTACTTAAAGTGATAACCAGAGAGGAGACGGATTATATTTTGAAATGAGAAGTACGGCAACGAATTCGGACCCGCATAATAAACACCGGTGTATTTTTAAGGTAATTGTTCTTTAAAAGTGTAAAGCCTCTGGCAAACATGTTTTCAATAACTTGCCCACCTCGGTGGATGTTTTCATACTCATTTCCCCTGATTAACCACCTTCTATGGGAGAGGTTGTTTTTTGTCGATATAAATCCTCTCCCTTCAGATCGACGAGAAGTTCAATAAAATAATCATTATCGGCATACTTAAAACGTGCAGATAGTGCGAAAGTCCCAGCTAAGAACGCAGCTGCATGCACTGCACGAACGTGGCACTGCACCAAGAAGTGTCAATGAAAATATCGTGTATCGATGCCGCTTCTAACGTCTTCTGGTGCACTTAACTTATCCGAGAAGCGAGATGAAAACTTTCCTTAAGACGCGTAACAAAAGGTGTCTTAACAAGAAGAAACATTGCAACTCCGATTTCAACCAACAAGCACGATTTCTAGACATCTGTCCACGCGATGCTGAGTGATTAGAGATTTCGTGTCTTCTTACATCTAAAGGAAAGAATGTAATGAATAAGTCTGTCACATCTGTAGATGCCTTCAACACTTGAAGCGCATTTCTATGAAAAACTATCCATTTGGTCACATCCGATAAACTCTTTCTTAGTCACTGTCCAAGGACGATGCCATAATGTTCTCTTCCATTTACATTTCTAACTAGTCCATTACATTGGACTTTGAGTTTTCTTCCTCGTCTGTCGGTCAATACAAAATAAACAAATATATTTTCTGTTTATACTCCGGGACGACCACACCATCAGAGAAGTTCGCAAGATCGAAACAATACAAGTAACAGCGCCGTATTAGCAGTCACCGGCTTGAACCCCGATCACTCAAAGCAGGTTCCTCCCCCATTAAAGATCTCAACATCTCTGTTACCTAAAAGTGAAGCTAGGCGGAGTGTCGATCGTGTCATACAGACAGAGAAGGCGTAGTGTCAACAAGCCTACGCTACCCTCACCGTCTCCGTGTTATCCACTTAAAAGAAAGGTGACTTTGGGGTGAGGTTCAAAACGACGATTTCGGGTCAGAAAAAAAGCTGCTGGCACGATACCACGGCACGTTGTATTAAGTGCCCTCGTGTCTTTTTCTTCTTCTTTCATGTCAGGTTGAGTGACGGGCACTTACAAGAAACAGTCTGTCCCGATTTTGGACGGACAGCATGACATCTCCCCGAGTGTTTGTACCCCTCGTCTTTCCTATTCGCAGCACTTTAGGGAGAACAAAGCCAGCAGTAGACGTTGGTTTTGTCACAAGATACGCTCCATTAAGCGGCACGGGACACGTGAGAGCAAAGGCGTGGTTGGTATGTTTACTCTGCTCGTTGCTAAGCGATAGAAGCGATAATGCGACTGTCAAGTCCTCAGGTGTCATTCAAATGCCTCGTAGCGGCAGTCATTGTCCGATGCCAGGCGGTGCTGACTGACATTGGCTCTGTTTGAGAACGACTGAAGTCAGTTCTCGCACGTGGGAAGAGCGCGAGATCATTTACCCGTCTTCCCCTCCCACTTACCTACATCGAGGATGCTGGAATAGAGTTATTGAGCACGAAATCGCTTTGTGCACAACCCAACAAACCCTACACTATCGTTTACACAGAAACATTCTTCAGTTCCACTAAAAATCCCATGTTTTATACCACGGCACGACCACACAGGTAGAGGAGTTTACAACTAATCATTTCGACAAGAATAAAATCATTAATATTTGGTGGTCCAGTGGCTCAAACGGTGCTGCAGTTCTGCGTTTGACCATTCGGCTACGTCAGACCTTGAAATCGTCACTCCAATATCTTTAGACGTCGACAGTGGATCTTATAAATACGGGTCTGATTATGACGTGATGTCTTAGACCAGTATTTTTATTGAAAGACTTTAAATCCAAGTAGTAATTCGTAGGGTTTGACGTATCTTCGTGTTACCAAAAGCTCCTCAGTGCAATTGCTCAGTGCAATCTTATGGTCGTCAAAAAACTACTCGGGAGCAACCGCAAATGGATAATCTATGTCTGGTGTAGAAATTTATGCGACCGTATCTTGCGTTGGTTTCCTTATTTAGTATCTGTGTGTATTTTAGATCCATTTGTTTTTCTTTTTTGCCCTCACCTAAGGCCAACTAACTCACTCCTATATTGGTGAAGGAGCCACTATACCATCAAGAAAAATGAAAGGCAATATTACATAAAGATCAAGAACCTCCAACCCAGCGTCGTTAGGATATCCACACTGTATTAATGATGCCAGTACTGAGGAAGCGGCACAATAGCAATCCATAATTCGATTCCGTAAGCCAGGGGACTTCTTCAGTTTTCTCAGAAAGCACAATGAGAATATTGTACCTTTAATCTTGTCCGGTGTGCATCAGTCCATAACTCTCTTCTGTCTTGTCAAAGATAAACAAGCAGATACGCGCCACCCAATTCTAATTGTAACTTAAATTGTTGCATAATTCATTTATCCGCTACTCGCACTACTTGTAAATAAAACAAAGAAAAACATTTTATGCAAACAAAAATCATCGCTATCACCTTTCTAGAGGACACCTAAAGGAGGGAGTTATAGGACCCCCCCTCTAAAAAATATCTAGCACAGTGGATAAATGACATTAGCAGAAACATTTCTATTATAAATGTCCAAGGCCAAGCATTCTGATTAACTGTTGTTATCTGCTTTTCAACAACATAAATGATAAGGGGGCGGTCTTAAATACAGTGTCACTCGGTATCGCTCTCTTAACTGGTTCCTAAGGGAGAGCGTTTTGCAGAAATAGAGCTAAGCAAGGTCATTATAAAAGGGCGGCTATGGAGATACGATTCCAACTTCGTAAGAGTTTAAACTATAAAATTATTGGATAACTCCATGGTTATCACCATTAAGAACGGTGTTGAACTGCATACAGATGTTATATTATAACACAAAATATGGGATTATACAACGAGAAACGAAATTAAAGTCTGAAAAGCTTGGTCATTGATTCCCCCGCTCTGGTGTAAACAAAGATAGTGAGCTCAGAAACTGTTTTGAATCTGGTTTTTAAGCGTACATCTTTTATTGCGCCTAATATTTTTGTAGAGAGTTATACAAGGTACCGCTGCGATTCAGGAATTCTCTATTACAACAGGTGTCATTAAGTTGTATGGATACCACCAATAATGCACATCAATCAATATTATTAGACTGCATAAGTGGACTCAAGTAGCTAAATACCTTTCTTTTCCATCTGGCTATTACAGTTCTTTTTCTTATCTCTTCCATTTCCTTTACTTACAGAAGCCATACGTGCTCTCGAGTAACTGGTGCGTGCTGTGTTGCACGAGACACAATGGTGGCATAGTAAATGCCACTCCTGACTAAGATTACAATGATTACGGCAGGATCAAGGAAATGGACATTTAGCGGAAATTCATCCGTGGATTTGGGCTGGAAAGATGAAGATGCTCGTACTGTGGTGGATAAAAGTCCAATATATTTACCTCCATGTACTATTCTTAAATCGCTCTGTCATCCATTACAACAGCATTGAATATTGTAGCTAATCAAGAGATACAGCATATACTTCACTAAACTTTCTTTTATAACATGGGAATTGAGTTTCATTTGATTTCATCGAAATAGTTTTGTTCTGGTGGTTTCTGGATCGATTGCGGTTTGCATTGCCCACTTTAACGACTAGTTTTTCTTTTTTATTTTGTTATTTTTGTTTAATGAAATGGTGAAAATTAAGTAGTTCAGTTATATACTTCGGAAAAAGAAATAAAATGCTTATCAATGGAATTATCTCCAGACCGAGATCTCCCTCCATCCTGCTGTCAGCAGATCGAAAAATTGCTGAAAGAATTTTACCCTTTCTGGTCGTGCAGACACAATTCAGTGCTTAGCTGAGAAATGAATTAAGGTTAATGACCCGAAACAGTCTACTGCTGATCAGACAAGATTTCATCAGGGATAATCAGTTCTGGTGGAAACCTGTAATTATCGCTACAGACACAAAATCATCTGCCCAGCGTGATATTACAATACAACAGGCGTGAGCTGCTAAACATAAGCTACCCCAACACCACTCTTTTTATGTATATTACACACCTAGCAGAAATAGCTGTACGTCAGCAAACAACTGGGAAGTCATTTCTGAAGTTTACAGAAAATCTTCACTGGGTGCTGCAGTGTTCCCTTAAGGCAGGACCACAGAAGATCGTTTTGCTGGCTGTTAGATGAACCTACTGAAATTAAGTGAAGTCCAGCTAAAAATTTTGGCAACAATAAATAAACAAATTCAACTATTTCTGCCTATAACACGAACTTCAACATTTTTGTTCTATTAATTTTGCTGCTCCTGGTTTCCTTTCTCTTCTTTGTTTTTATCCTGATTACAGGTTTCCTGTTACATGAATGACACTCATTCCCAAACTGTCGATTCCTCTTGTCATCAGTTTCGCAAGCGTGGTAAGTTTTATTTCTTGCAATCTGTGTTTCCATGGTTTAAATTTGTACGTAGAATTACCCTGGAGATGGTCTGCTGTCGGTGAACAACTTTTCTCAGCCAATACTCAGCATATGCTTCCGTCTTCTAAATTTGGTTAGAGGGAGCAAGACCAAACACTGCACCGTACATCGCAGTAGGTGTAAGCAACTCATAAAGTAGGGAATTACTATCTGAGGCTTTGAAATTCCTGTAACTTCTTAATTGATTGCACACCTTTGAGCTTTTAAGGCTCCAGAGAACTGTAAAGAATTCTATTTTTACAAAGCTGGATGTTGAAATGGTTGAACCTGATCTGTGGCCTCTCGCTTACCATCTAAAGATCAACCCTTCTTGTGAACCTTGATTTCCAGTCCTAGAATCATACGGTAACGGTAAAATATCCTAACGCTCTCAAAAGTTATCATAGGAAAGCTGAATCATCCCTCAACATCAAATGTCATCAAGGCGCTAAAAATAGACACTAAGCATTCGTTTAATATTCACTTTCCACTTCGTCTCATCCCTTCAAACCAAGCTGCTATAAAAGGAGTGTAACCAGCAAATACGTTAGCCACAGCCAATGATATGATGGAAGACCTCTATATGTCGCCCGGTAGAGTTTACAAACAGGATATACTGAAGCCTCGTGGCCCAAGTTGCATTTGCATAAAAAAAAAAATAAAAAAAACTGAAGGCGGCTCGAAACTATCTTATGTCCAAATCCTTCAAAGTGCTGGTTACAGCAACATGTGGAAAACCTGAAACCGCTTCCCTCAACCATAGACGAATTGGTTGGTCTCAGACGAGAACTGCATGGGGTTTTTCATCCTGTAGACAAGAAATTGCGAGATTCTGCACGTGTTCTGTGGTCCAGAAACTGATTGCAGCGAAGTCTTCCAGAATTTGTCATTCCACCATCACAAAAAGGAAAAGTTTTTCTTTACCAAATGGTTACTCCCACTCTTTACAACTCATGAGAACTGGAAATTCAGTTAAGGACCAGAGCTTTCGTTTCATTTGTCTTAAGCCTGGAAATAAGGTAATCTTTATCCGTCCAATTTTCATTAGCATAACTCAAAAATCTCCTAAATTAATCCCCAAGAAGGTTAAAAGACACGCGCATTAGTCTTTAATGAAAAATTACATCTGCACAACACGTATTCTATGGCAATAACAGCAGCGGGCCCCGCACACTGCATGTGATAGCGCTGTATGTGTGTGTGTTTTCTATCTTCCATCATTATCCACTGAGCGCATCGTGAAGGAATTTGCATGCTCGAAGAACGGTGAATTGTGAAATTTGTTACCTTTCCTTGAGGGAAAAAAGTATTGTAAGTTTATCACTGTAAGTATTGTTCTTGGCTAACGTCCAGCAAACAGAAATTAATCTCAAGATGACCTAATGATTACACAGTTGCCATGGTAGCGAGAACAAAAAATAAAACCAAGGCGTTCGCTGGTAAACTGTTGCCTCCGGAACTGTTAACCGTAAATAGAAAATGGAGGAGTGATTGAATGACTTTCTGTGTGTTGGCACGAAGTAAGGAACTGTTTTACACTGGAGAAATTTACACGCGGTGAGTAATTTAAAGTTGAATAAGGTGAGATGTGGGAAGATCTTAATCAGCTGAGTCAAAGAATTGAAAATAAAACCATAAAAACATTCCGCTTTATTTAACGCACGCAGAAATATGCTTTCTTAATAAGTAAGTTTTAGTTTGTTCTGGTAATCGGGATGAAATGCACTTATTTTTACTCTGAATGCATTTTAGTCAATTCGCAACAGTCAATAAACCACAAAGATTAATTATCCTTGTGGAAATCCAATTGCTAAATTCCCTTTCAAGCATTTTCAAAAGTGATTATTTTTTCGGTGTGTACAATTGCCCACCCAGAGGAATCTGGCCCAGCTTTAGGCAACGTCAGGTGGTTCACAGTCTCGAACTGAGACAGTACGAGCATTATTGGGACTGGCCCACCTTCCCATGGTATGGACGAGTACCCAGAATGATCTCTCCAGGTGATTGATACTTCTGGGTAGCCAAGAGGCCAGAATAGAACTCAAACATAATACACACAAACCTGGTCATTATGCATTGATACTGTTCTTCACAGAGATGCGAGGAGGAGTTGAATTGATGTTCTAGGAGCCGCCATTTACAAAAAGATATGAACAACACATGTATGAGACCCTGATTGGCTAATGCTTTTAACACTCCTGTATTTAGTGAACAGCTTATACTAAAAGTTAATTGCTACTCCAATTATGTCACTATAGAATCAGGAAAGCACGATAAAAGAAATTGTCCTTGTGGGCTTTTTAGGAGCATCAGCGACTTAGACCATATTGTTCCATTATTTATTAAGTCGGTGCAAGTGTGTTCGTTCAGTGGTTGATTTGCACATTGTGCGGGCTGAAATCCCTCAAGGAGAGAACGTCCGCTTGAGATCGGCTAACTAAGCCCCGATAGAAGAGACAGAAATTCCTCCAGTCGTCGACGGGATTCGAACCTAACCAAATGAGGTCAAGTGGCGAAATCACTGCTGTCACGGAGAATAGTAAAAGAAATGAATAATGAAGGGATACGTCACGCTTTAAGCTAATGATTTAAGACAATGGGTCCTTACAAATATATTTCAGTCTCACCGGATCACTGACAATAGAAGGCGTTTACTAAAATGTCTTAGTTTACGTGTTATGCTCACACCTTAGAGCTGCTTTGATTCCATCGGATTGCTGAACAAAGATGAACCATCGCTGTTAGATGCGTAACTGATTAACTGTTATCTTTAAGTAAATAAATAAATTTTCTGTTTATACTCCGGCACGACAACCAAGTCAGTAGAGTTTACAATAAATCGTCAATACAAATATTTATCGTATTTAGTAGTCACGGGCTTGAACCCCGGTCCACTCAAGGAAAAAGCTGGTTTCATTCTCTATAAAGGCATCGATTAGTAGTAACTTATCTGATTTTCGAGTTAATGTACA
The DNA here is from genome assembly GCF_048544385.1 of Mastigoproctus giganteus. Taxonomy (NCBI): domain Eukaryota; kingdom Metazoa; phylum Arthropoda; class Arachnida; order Uropygi; family Thelyphonidae; genus Mastigoproctus; species Mastigoproctus giganteus. The sequence continues at coordinate 35,303,223 of NC_143576.1, forward strand.
AATCTTCGATAGCCTTACGTGAATCTCAAATGAGCCTCCTGCAGAACGCTGTTCACACATTTTGTTCATCCAAATCCTCTCAAGTGTTCTTCCTTAATGTTTGATGTTTTAATTCATTACAAAGCAAGGCTTCGAAACGTTTCACATCAACTTATACCGGTCTTAGTCACCTTCCCGTTGCTGGCTTTCGTTTGTAACTCACTAGAGGACCCAACCACTGCAACCTGGATGTCCCATAAACATACACTGTGCTGCCACTTTATTAGGTACACCCCTGCTGTGCACACCAATGGTTTGTCTCTACAACGTGACATGACCACAGTTGTGGATATAAATGAAGCAGCACAACCTTTCTAGTATCAATTAAGCGTACAAACCGTAGCAAGAATTGGGAAAAGGAGTGATGTAATTGACTTCGAACGTGGCATGGTAGTAGGTGCTGGACAAAGCATCTCTCAAACGGCAGTTCTCCTGAACTTTTCCCGCACCACAGTTTCAAGAGTATATCGAGAATGGTGCAACGAACAGAAAACATCCTCTCAACGGCACTCCAGTGAAAGAAAATCGCTTGATGATGAGAGAGGTCAGAGGAGGATGGCTAGAATTGTGCAAGAAAACAGACGGGCCACAATGCCGCACATCACGTCAGAATACAACCTTGGTGCGCAGAACAAAATATCGCAACGGACCACTAGTCGCACTTTGTCGCGAATGGGCTACAACAGCCGACGGCCACATCGCGTACCTTTGTTATCAATGAAGAACAAAAGAGCACGCCTTCTGTGGGCACAGCAACACCAGCACTAGACTATCGAGGACTGGAAAACAGTTGCTTGGTCTGACGAGTCGAAGTTCCTGGTGCATCATGTTGATGGAAGGCTCAGAATTTGGCGAAAATAACACGAATCCATGGACCCGTCATGTCTGACAACTACTGTGCAAGGTGGTGGGGGCAGTGTTATGTTGTGGGGAATGTTTTCTTGGCACACGTTGGGTCCATTGATACCCATAGATTCATGTCTGAATGCCACATCGTACCTAAACATTGTTGCTGACCAAGTGCATCCGTTCATGTTTATAGTTTATCCTCAGTCAGATGGTTACTTCCAGCACGATAATGCGCAGGCGCACAAAGCCCGAATCACTATGGAACGGTTCCAGGAACATGACAATGACTTTTCTTTGCTGCAGTGGCCCGCTCAGTCCGCGGATCTCAATCCTATTGAACATCTTTGGGATGAGCTGGAAAGGGCTGTTCGCTGCAGGCCTACACCTCCGTCGAATCTCAAAGAACTGCGTGATACACTGATGTCTGAATGGAACTCCGTTTCTGCACAACGTTTTCAGCATCTTGTCCAATCCATGCCTAGACGAATTCAGGCTGTTTTTGGCCTGACGTAGCCCAGTGGTCAGGAGCGAGAGTGCATAGCACGCGTTCCTTTGAGTGGACCGGGGTTCAAGCCCGTGACTACTAAATACGATAAATATTTGTATTGACGATTTATTGTAAACTCTACTGACTTGGTTGTCGTGCCGGAGTATAAACAGAAAAAATTTATTTTATTTATTTGAAGAATAAAAAAGGCTCAACACAACACGCTACTAGGTAGGTGTACCTAATAAAAGTGGCAGCACAGTGTATATCTACTACATACCAACGAAAGAGAATACCGAGAGGATTTGAATGAACGATCATCATTGTGCTGACCACAATTAAGCATTAGCATTACTTATGCAGACGCCATTGGCTTATTCCTCAAAGCATCTTCTTCTTCCAGTAACATAGTTCCCTGAGGAGCTATTGTGGCCATCAACAAAATCCTCCAATTGCCTCGATCATATGCTATACGAGTGGCATCGCAAAATGTCACGCCCAAAAGTTCACTGATCCCATCCTTCCACCTAGTTGCAGGTCTTCCTTTAACAGCAGTTTTTGGAGTTGGTTTTGTTATGGTCTCTGTGGCATCAGATAATGTGGTGGTATGCCATTGCCTACCACATAGCCTATTTTGAAAGGGGCTGGCTTTAATCAACGCATACATGATCCTTTACCGCGTAATGTCATCTTTAAATTTACTAAGAGTCATTGATTCGCCTATTGTCTCAAGTTAACTTCGCCGTTGCTTGCAAGATACCGTAATTGTTTTAATTTTAACGCTTCTTACTGCAAGTCAGCATTGTATTTTATAAGAGTTTTAAATGTTCTGCCTTTGGCTTTATAATATATGTACACCACTAGATTACGTCTAAATCTTTTAAATGAGTTACACTGCTAAAAATGTCCAGATTCTTGAGTCGGTACCCATTCTGCAGCGTGTTAGAATTGACAAATATTTCTTAATGAGCTCGGACTGCAGAATTCACGTTGTTTCTTCCAATTATACACAGAGAGGAAGGTCGTACTGATATTTTGGACTTGAGGCATGTATAATGTAACTAGTTCCATGTAACAGTATTGAAATTATTCTTTTAAATCCGTCGGATTTCTATTGGTCCAGTTTCAAAGAAATTTTGAATAACTTGGTACGAGCCAAATTTTATGAAAATCCGTTCAATAATCCGTTGTTATATGCAGGACGGACAGACAAACTTGAAGCTAATAGGCACTCTCATATTTTAGAATCGCTTCTTTATGTGCAAATCCCACATTACTGCAAAGAAGGGAATTTTTTTTATAATTAATGAATGTTTTCTGTACCTTGAAGACATTTTTAACTTTTTAAATATATGTGACAGACGTAGTAAAATTACTGTAAACATCTGAAAAATGCCATTAAACAGCATCCCAAAAAGCAAGAATTGTGTTGAATTCACCAGGAAACAGCACCGAAAGACAGTAATGAAGTCAGCCATCTTTTGTACTCTTGAACTCGCCGAAAAAACACGAATGAATCCTCCTCCTAACAATGGTTACTTTTCCAAAATCAAAAATTAATGAATACTTCAAGGGTTTCTATGTTCAAGTGAACCATAAATATTTATGAACAGAACAGCAGCCGGTAGAAGGAAATAGTTTTCTCTGAAATAGAAATCGAATGTCCTTTAAAAAATTTAGAAAATTGAACTGCATATACCACAGAATTACCGTAATATTCAGTTCAGAAAACCCTGTTCCATTCGCATGGTTTCAGCTAACTAAATTCTCGATTGAAATTCATTTCACCTTCTGTATGAGAATTAATGTCCTCACTCTGCGGTGCAACCTCACTTTCTATGGAAGCAGACAGGATAAAGATCTATTCGTTGTTCGGGAACCAGCCAATCACGTCAGGGTTGCCAATTGTTAAAAATGTCTGGAAGGGATCACCTGCCTAAATGTTCGTGTTGAGGAGGCACTAAAATGCATGGGGGGCTGCTCAGCTTCAAGCGCACGTAGCCAAATGGTACAACGTTGGTCACGGCGACTTGGAATAAAAGTTCTGATAGTCACATCCTGGTACCAGGAAACCTAGGAAATAACGTAAAATGAATACGAATTCCCTTGAGGCCCGAAACGGTAACAACACCGTTTCGGGCTTGGAAATAACCGCACATAGTTACAGGGATGGCATCTTGGATCCTCATGTGAGAGCTGACCTGTATATAGGTACGATTACGGGACATTTTCATCTTGCAGGACAATTACAGCAAGCTATATCGTTAAAGACGAGTTGGCAGTTATCTCGTGATGAATGTCACTATTTCGAGCATGCCAGGGATGCTCTTGGAAGGACTGCTTTACCCCAACCAACTCTCCAGTAAATCAAAAATGCTCTAGAGGAGCAGAGCACATCATTAAGGATAGCCTCATCGAGAGCAACCGGCATTGATGTGATGGATGCTGTTGAAACCAGGATGCACCGATATCCCCTACTGACAATCCATCTTCGACTGCACCATTTCAATCTACGACATTACTAGTGATCTGTATCAGTCAGGTATTAAGCCACCCAGAAATGTCCAACCGCAGGCCACACGTTCATATAGTGTGGCGCATGACTGTATTATGGCCCCCACTCCCCTTGAGTGTCACAAATTATTTTCATGTTTGAAAATATTCGATTCCTTTCTTATGGAATTTTATGTACGTTTCCTCCATCTTTAATAATATTATTACAACCATACAAAGAATTGTATTCGGGTCACGCGATAATAGCGTTGGATATTTGCATTTAATTACCAAATGTAAAAAGATTATACTGCCGATACAAACGTTGATCAAAAGAAGTTAAATCCTATTTGAAAATTTGCAATTAATGGTAAGGAACTGTTTTTGCGGCACGCGACCTACTGTCCCACAACCTTCAGAATTTTATCTATTTTGGCCCCTATCCAAAAAAAGGTTGGGCGCCCTTACGCTAACTGGAAGTTTTGAAGACGGTTTTTGTCTATTTTGTTTCCAAAATAATTGTGGTATGCACCACGCACGTCCATATATCATAATATTGATTGCACAGATGATCATCTTTTGTATTCAAACTCAAAGCTAAACCGATATTTCTAGATACTGCTGATTCGTCGTTTTACAGTCCCTCCACATTTCACTAATACCTTTCCCTCCTTATTCTGAATGACCCGGTCAATTTGTTCTTTTAGATAATACACCTATTTCTAGTTTCATAATCGTACTTTTATTTATCCTTCCATCCATTTGAATGGCATCCATTAAACAGGACATTCTGTAACAGATTTCATTGTTAGATTCGCTTTTCCTCAATCCACCATTAAATCTGTACGGGTTATCGCACTGGAGAACTATTTTTCCCCGCACGAAGATTACATCAATAGCTCAAATACAAATAAACTCCAAAATATATCTAATTACGAATAACTTTTATTCCGATTACACATTTCGAACTTGAAAAGCTAAAATTCAATTGTATAATGGCTCTGGAGTCAGATAGTGTAGTAAGCATCATCAGCGTGAATAAAAATCAAAATTAATTAAACTATTACTGCAGATTTTAATTAATTCATTAACTGAATATTGTTTATTATTGACTGATTAACCCTAAAGTTTTCAATTATTCTATAAAAATGTTTTAGTAATTTTTTTATCCATTGAGTTGTTTTTATGTTTGATTATTTTAGAATTTATTCCAATTTAAATAGTTATGGTTACTGAATTATTACTGACTAATTACTGAATAAAATTTATTTTAGCTGAAAATATTTAGCTTCGTAGTTATGAAGTTCTGTTCTAATATTTTTAAAGACAGAGTTGAGCTTATTTTGGATTCAACTGGTGATTGGGACAACCTTTTGCATCCATAAACAGTGGAGTATTTTAAAACCATTTATACACTCAACTGACAAACATTTGGTGTACTTTTTGGAGTAGCACGAGGGCGGTGAACACACCTGTGCTCTTTACTAAGGGTCGCACAGTAGAATTACACACCCACCCCTCGTCTCCTATTCTGACCTACATGTATCCGCCCTGAGATGTCTATGGCTGCGTTTCTCTCCACTTGTGAGAGTTCTTCCAGTGGGGATTGAATCTCGCGTGAAAACATGTTTCCGGACAGCTTCGACGTGTGTGGCACAAGAGGATTAAGCGATAAGGGGTTCTTATCGGCCGTAGTCGGTGTGCGACAATCTGATAAGGACTTTTTACAAATGCAACGCGCTATGTGGCCACAGGACAGGTAGGCAGAAGTGGCCGCGCACAAACTGCCTTAAAGTGACGGAGGACGTATTCTTTCCGCTGCCTCTCCATTGCTCGCTTGGCTGTCGGCGTCATGTCAGCCGCATCAACTACGGGTCTGTCGCTATCAGTCGTCCTGTCTGTAGGTGGAGCCTGGCCTCGGTTGGTGACAACGGATTGGCTATCTCTGTCAGGTTAACCAGGTGTAGCGCTGCCTTTTGCTCCTCCTTCTCAGCGCTGTTTGCCGACAGCGTCGGTCGGGCAGAATGCGACAAGCAAGCGGGCCATGCACGATACAATGGCTGCGGAGACACCCTTTTCTAACAGCACCGAAGCCAAGATGCACACTGAGTAAACGGAGGCGCGCATCGGAGAAAACGCTTCCACTCGCAGACGCAGAAATCTGAGTTCTTGCGAGAAACGGAAAGGAAGAGCGAGAAACCCCCTTCGGTCTCAATAAACAACTCTCATTCTCGGCACAACCTCGCTCAGTGCGAATCCATCGCAGTTTACTCGAAACGGCGTATGGGGGCGTTAGTGTAGGCTTCCGAATCATCGAGCGAGGCTGTTCTACGCGGCACACGCACGCACATACGAACGGGACGGAGTGGCTTGCGAGTCGTAAGCAACGCTGAACGTTCTGTCGGAAGTATGTGCCGATTCATTCAGCGTTTTCCATAGAACGCTTGCTCAGTGACGCAATCGCAGTAAAGAAAACTTTTCCCCCCCACTTCCCCCAGCACGTGGCTGGTAGCATCGCCGAGGAAGCCAAAAAGCTACCGTAGTTCCTTATTAAAGTTCGCCCGACTGTACGGCTGCCGATCCTCCAGTCTACCCCTTGAGGTCGTGGGCACTTCTGCCGCACGTAAAACGCAGGAGGGGGGTGCGAGGGAACAACCAACGTGGCCTCTTGTCCGGAGGCAAAGCCAAAACAATCCGCACTCTTTCTGCGTTTCATCGGGCGCCGTAGCCACGACGAGAGGAGTAGGGGGTGTCGTAGTGTTGCCCGCTCACCCCTGCAGCGATGAGCGTGTGGCGTGGACCACGGAGGACATTTTAGCAGGTCATCTCCTACACACCTGGCTTACCTGCAGCGTCTCGTGGACGGCGGCGGCGACTGATGGCAACACCCAGCTGTCCGGTTCATGTCTCTTCTGCTAGGCCGCAACGGTGGTGACGTCAAGCTGGTGCATCTCGGTCTCCCTCTCGCCCGTTTCGACTCATGTAAGCCTATGTTGTTCTTCTGTCCTATCTGTTTGTCCTTAAGAAGGTGGGTCGGGTGGGAGGGGCCTCGGCCCGTGTGATATACAGCCGCCATGTCTCGTGGCACCAACTATGCCGAACCCCCCTCACCCCCCTCGCCCAAGGGTGACAAGATGCGAGCGCCGACTCAAAGCTTCTTCTCTGTTCCCTGATAGGGGACGTGCCTTTCTGCGAGGGAGCCAGCAGAGTCCGGCCAACCCCCGGGGACACCAGGGCCTCGGGTGCCGCAACAGTCCCGATCGCAGCGGCAGCAGTTCCAGCAAGCCTTGGACAAGGGTGCGGAGTGTGTGCACGAGCGGTGGTCGCGTCAGCTGACAGCAGCCTCATGAACGCCGGAGACCAATCAGACGTCGGACTGGGACACCGGGCGACGCAGGCCGCAACGCTGGTGATGGACGTGGTAAGTACACTCTTCTTACCTCTCCCGCTCACGACCTGGTCAGTAACAGAACGCGCGGTGGATACAGTCATGTGTACGTCGAGCCGACGGGAGCTTCCCCACGGATGACAACGATTTTGTCACCAATAGTTTGTCGTTTTCGCAGGGAGTGTCGTCGACCATAATGACCGTGAGTGTGATTCTTCATTGATTTAATCGTAGCCGTAAGTTCTTTAGCGTTCTTCACTGTTGTGGGGTGTCGGGACGCACGTACCACCTGTAGCTAAGGGTTTAAATCGGAGATTTACCCGCTCTGTTATTACGGCGCTGCCTTGACCTAATGTGTTCCGAAGAAAATGAGTGACAGCTTAAGGTGTGGACGATAATGACCCGTGGCAGGGCCGGGAATAATTAGATCCTTCCACAACACCGGCGTATGCAGAAAAAGTGAAGCGGCAATAACACGCGCGTTTTACAAATCGCCAACGGCCTTCTCTCGCTTCAATTTTGTTGTTCTGAAAGTGGAACACTTTTGGTTGGGCAGTGCAATGTAAATAACGGCTAAGCCTAATTTCAAAACGAGCGGATTGGTCCAACACGCGCGCTCTTTTAGTAAGTCCTTTTGGTCCATCAATACGTATTCATTCTAACTTAATCTGATCTGTATCCATAGAGCTAAATTAATATAAGGAAGTGGAACTCTCCAAGGAATCTTTAGTGCTGGGTAAATATTTTAAGAGAACTTCTTGAAAGACATTTTTTGGTCGCAAACATCTTAAAAGATCGAATCGCTTAAATGTTCTTTAACCGTGGCTGGCTATTATGGAGACCATCGCCACCCCCTTTTGCTCAAACGTTCTCTCTGCTTCGGTATTTCGGAAACTTTCAGGAGCAGAACTTGACCTTCAGGAGGACCAATTCTACTTCATTTCGAAAAACTTCGACATAAGAGTTAAAAACGGATAACACGAATCCGGTTAATGCCCTATAAAGAATAGAGCAGTGTACACAATGTTTACAGTTCGATTTGTGTTTATACACTTAATGGGGTGTTTACAAAATGGCGTTAAATGCGAAAATGCGAATTAGTTCTACCTAAAGTAGCAAAAACATATCCGGGTCACGTTTCCCATTTCATCCTCTTTTTATTTTTATTTTTTTTTCCGGTGGTCTGAAGTGATTAATAATAATAAAAAAATTTAACTATCATCCTAGTGGTGTAGCAGACTTCAAGAAAAGTCTTCAAAATCCAGATAAGTTTTAATTCAGCTGGCTCCATTGGCTTTGTTGTCATAATTGGTCTCGTTCAGAAACTCTACAGTCACATGCACAAATTCTTTCTCAAGAGTAGGCCGCAACAGTAATTAGCTGATAAGGTGGACACATCTTTCTTTGCAGAATGAATTCCATTTCTCCAGCTCACCTAAACTCATTCTTACTAATTAGCGCGTCAGTTCTTTTGATGTGGAATATGCGTTCTCGTTTTCGCTGCTAAAATAAACTGCTCCTACTGAGTCCATTATGAAGGCAACTTTTCACTCGATTAAGCCTCTTAAAGTTCAAAACAATTAACTGCCTATTTTTTGTTCCCAATCAGGAAACAAGCATTTAATAACCCGCCTAATCGGCGCTGTTAGCAATATAATTTTTAGGCTTCGGCTTTCCAAGCGCTTCGCACATCGCGTCTGTCCGACTACCGGGAGAGCATCATTTCGCAGAACCTCGCCATGAGCTGCCGCTAACCTTTGTCTCTCGTGACAAAGCATGACAATACTACTTTAAGTCTCCTAATGAGACATTCATACCTGTAAGTTGCGTGACTGTCGCGAGCTTTTTGATTACAGCGCATTTGTCGCGTTGCAGAAACCACGAAGACAATGAAGGAATGGCGATGTACATCAGCTAGCGGAACGTTTAATTTCTTTCTCAACATCACGTGCAGGATCTAAGAAACGCAATGGTCGATGGTATACCCCGTCTACTTGTAGGAATAAATGCTCACAAGAAGTGAGCACTCGTGTTGTTATAAAGATATTCTCTTTCAAACCACTCCACTAATTTATTTAACGTCATAATCCTAAATCTCTGAACTAGCGCAGGAGTTGTTCTTGACCGTTTACTGAATTGTTAATTTTGGATGGAAAGAAATGGATTAACCCCGAGCAATTTCACTTAAGAACAAAGATGGCCGGAAAGAGTAAACACCAGTCAAAAGTTGAAATTTATATCGATGATTTTGCAGGGGGAAAAAGATGGATCAAACAGTTCTTTGAAGACATTTAATGGTACGGGCTTCATAAGGCTAAATCCACAAAGTAGAAGAAGTAAAATCCACAAAGTAGAAGAAGAAGATTTTGCATGGATAGGTATTTTTATGTTGTCGATTAGATAAGATTGGACATCTAGCTCCGCTTTGAATCGACGCTGAAGCTATGGTCACGTGTAACCTCTATAGCCCAACTCGCCCCAAAGATGAAATTTTAATAGTTTGGTACGCTATCCTTTGAAGAATGTAAATAACATCTTCATCGATGCCAAAAATAGCCGTGGAAATTACATTTGCAGACATCTTTTCTACTGCGAAGATGGCCAACTTTGAATACTTCATACCTGTAAAAGGGAAGATCATTTCTGTTCGTTAACACCTGTCTTCTTGGCAGGTCCTAATGGGGCACGAGATCAGTCTTGTTGACAGCAGGCGACCGTGTAAACATGACCAAAACTTATAAGTGACAGTGTAGTAATTAAGACGATAGTTTTGTGCCCGAAGGTAACCTCGTATGTTGCGAACCCTCTTTTAACTGGGTCGCGAAGATATGCTGGAAAAAAATGCCACTTTAATAAGGACTTGCAGGTGATACCATTCTCGTTATCCTTGTACCTGTATTAGAACAAATAAAATGACCGCTGATTACTGTCAGAGTAGCTGATAATGGAGTGTCCTTCTCATTACAGTTGTATGAAATATTGCACTTCTGACAGCCAGTGTCAATGTATAAGTATTCCTGCATTTATTTAGACTTAAACATATAGAGTAGTTTCCAAAACGCTAATTTGTCTCATTCCTTTGCTTATTTGTGAATAAATCTACAATCGACAGTTACCCCAAATTGCAGCAGATTGAGGTATGCAAATTACTGGCCACTTCCTGTGGTGGAGACTCCCATTGGTCACAAAGATCTTATTTTAAAGCGATTTCACTCCGTTAATATTTTTTCGTGTTTTATTATCCTGTCTGCTTCGAATTCATGACCCAGAGACCACCACCTCTAAAGCGCTGTATTTTTTTCCAGTGGTGTGGTAGCACCTCCACTCGTGTACTTGAAAGCCCTTAAACACGAACTTATATTTGGAATGTAATTTATTCGCGGCTTAAGTTCCTGGAACCGTCCGAGGTATTTACAGCTAGGTCTTTACGTCTCTCCTTCTGTCCATTTTCGAAATGTTTCTAAGAGATTCATCAGAAAAAGGTGTACACACCTGGAGGTTCTTATGTCAATAGGGGGATGTTTCACCACAGAGAGCAAATAAAGAATGCTTGTGGATTGGGTCATGTGACGCGATCCAATAGGTATATGGGGAGATTAGTGGGTCATTGTTATGATATAGGTTGACACTGGCCGTTAAGGGGATGTTACAGTCATCCATATGAAAGAGGATGCGCTGCAACTACTCCGAGGAGGGTACCACGAGAGCGGTGGGGAAAGAGGCGAACAAGAAACTCGAAAGATACCATATAAGGAAATTATTTTGAAGCTTAATCGTCCAACCATTTAAACAGTGGATAGGATAAAAAGACCATCCACGCCATATCACAACAGACGGACGTAGCATCTCGAAATGAATACGATTTTTTTGTGTAATCTTTCAAATGCACATCAAGAGGTCACGCGCTGTTTCAGACATAAACACGGCAAAAACGAATATCCGGGAGGGACTTTTTATAAGTGTGCCATTGTGTTTTAATTCAGAATTCTTCGGACTTGACTCTCTGCTGTCAGCCAACCTCCGTGCGATTGGGTAGTGCAAGAAATTGTAAGAATATCTTCAAAAAAACTGGTTTAATGCGAACATCTTTAATTTTACTAGAAGTAGGACTAGGCGTTTTTTTTTTTTTTTTTTTTTAAATCTTAATATTCAAAGATATTTGCATAAATATCTAGTTGAATGTATTCCGTTGATTTAGCATGCATCTCCTCTCAGCCAATTGCATTTTTATTCTTATTTTAAAGATCATTGGAAGGTGTATTTAAATATACCTATTCGATGTAAGATAGTGAAACTATTTATCGCTATCAGTATTTCACAAATCATCTGATATAAATCTTTCAATTTGAAAGCAAATAACACAAGTTATTTGCTTCCAAATCGAAAATTTAACAAGGTTTGTTAATTAATAAAATTAACAAATCTTGTAATGGGTAAAAAAAAAATCAGTGTGACTTGATAGTAGTCCATACATAAAAGTTTTAGTCCTCCAAACAGTTAAAATAATTATTTTTAATTTATATTAAAATACTTTTCGCTATCTTTCATGATTTTAAAATGTTTCACACCAAAAATTTGTGTGATTCAGAAAGATATTTCTGCTTGGTCTTCACCGTTTCCTTTTAAGATGAAATTCTTTATATTAATCCAAAAACTGCAATTAACAAATGATAGAATATTTTTCTAAGAGTGTTTGTTTATAATTCTAAGAAATACAGACGTATTTCTTCGTATATTCTTTTTCTGTAATTCAAATGTTTAATACTTGAATTCATTTTGATTTTCTTTTAAGGAAGCCTAATTGCATATTATTATTAAGTTTTAACTGGGTTTAGTCCCCCCAGAATTAGATCATTTAGCTCATTTATTTAACACTAACTCAAAGGGGAAAAAAAATTGAAAAAATGGCTAAAATAAATACGCCATTCTTAAAAGGGATCTAAACTTATCGTAAATAAAAGAATAATTTCTCCCACCTATCTTGGCCTGCAACCAATTTTCAACCAAATCTGGCGTTCATGTTTTAACGTTTCACTTCATTAAAAATGGTTGGATTAATAAGTTTCTACTGCGATTTATTCAGTAATCCTTTGTTTCGAAATAGCGTAGAGACAGATTTGTTTTAAACTCGGGTATTTATTTACACAACAAGACGAATTTACATAATGGAATTGCCTATGACGTACCCCATTCATAAAATCATACCCATCATACAGAACATGTTCTCAAAATAATGATGTAATCTAAATTCATTTTTAATTAAACATTAATGTGCGCAATAAAATATAAATAATTAGTAATACAGCGAGCTGATCTTCTAAAACTTAGTCAAAACTTGTAAAATCATTTCGAATTCGGCCATTTTTTGGTCATACAACATAATTATAGTCTTGCGAATAACACCGTGTCTCATGGAGATATTTAAATAGCTTGAATAATATTTTAATACAATTTAAAGCACGTTATTAATCGTGATTCTGAAAATAAATAGGAAGCTCTGGATCTGGATGAACCTTCTTCGCTATCAGCCAACCCCCATTATACTATTGTGAATCTGGTAACCTCCAGAAACTGGTAACTCCAGATGATGTGCGATTCTCAGTTGCACCTGATCAAAAATCACAATTAACTCCCTAAAGAAATAATTTCTGTTACCTTGACCGTTGTGGAAATATTTGAATACTGTATACCGGTTGTGTGCCCATATCACATCGGTAGACTACCATTAAAAATATCTTAAATGTTTTTCTTAACGTGAGGAAGTAAGGTACATGCGCTTATATTGAATTTTTTGTATGGACCCGTAGTCTCTATGGTCTGATTTTCAACCGCTAAGCCTACCGTAAGTTATCACTGTATTTATGAGCTCAATTTTAACTTGAGTACATGATAAGTTTACTCCAAGAGTTCAGATTTCTGCAAAATAGTCTGATCACAGATAGCTAAAAACCGTTGTGGTTTTTAGTCCTAAAATCTTAACCAAATCGTTATTAATTCCGAAGTAGAAGAAATGTACTATGTGTTACAAAATAATCTTTGAGTTTAAAAATAGTATTTTAATTATGACAAGAACAGTTCTGGTTGCTTAAACATTAAGTTAAAACCTATATATGGTTATACAAAAAAAATCCAAATAAAAGGATCCTGAAAGGACAACATAATCATGTTTTCGAAAGTAGTTTAGAAAGGTTAGAGTTCGGAAATACTACACGCATAATTCAGATGGTGTTTTGAGGTTTGTTTCGATGATATTTGCAACTCCTAACTTTGTAACATTTCATTCCTACAGTCAGAAACGCGTTGTTTCATGTTCAAACAAAATATAAACAATATGTCTTGAAATGTGGTTGACATTGTCGATATATTGCTTTTCCCCTAGCGTGGAATGTAAGCATGTTTGTTCTCTGGTGGGGGAATCGAAAGAGAGAGAGAAGCAAAAGAAGTTCTAATAGAAGAATCATGCTGAAGATAAAAATACTCTGATTTAAATACAAATAAATAGAGAATGTTTGGATTTTATTTCCATTCTCTGACACAAAACAGTTATCTGCCTTGCCGTCTGGAGTGAACAAGATCTAGGTTTATGTGTTAGCAAAGCAGATCTTTTGAACCCTCTTTTATGGACTTATCGGTGTTAGTTTATGCGATCCAATGGCGTCAAGGCGTTTAACCAAATAATGCGAGTCTGTTTGTATGAATGCGAAAAGAAAGAGATAAAATATGAATAAACGGTTTTTGTCTTCGGTTGGCAATTTCACCTCTCAACCCCCTTTATAAAGTTTAGTAAATAAAATCTGAGCTCTAACAAAACAAAGAGCGATTGCTAAATGAGAGGTGGATGAATCAATTCCATTAAATTGACAAAATGCATGCTAGTAAAGCTTATTCAACGGTATTCAGTTGCAGAGTGAACACAGTTGGTGTAGTCGATTCCAACTAGTATACCTTACTTTTCATCCACGTAAAAAAATGAAATTACGATCCTTTTCAATTTATCGTGTGACGTTATTGCTAGGCTGCGCATCCATATTTTTCCCCTTGACGCAAGTAATACAATACATTATTTTTCTAAATAAATATAAACATCTGAAATGTATAAGAAAGCTTAATCGAACCAAGAGGAATTGGAAAGAAATGCTGTCTATGCGGTACTAGTGTTTAAACCTACGTGGAAATGGCATGAAAGTACCGTTAAGAAGTGTCTGAGACTATTTCTGCACCACTACTGTATTAAACTTGAGGATAACCGACATTTCAAGACGATGGCATTTAGATTGCGTTGCTATTGGGAGAGGCGGAGTCAAGGAAATGCAGCTCGATTGAAAGCAAGCTTTGTTATGACACTGATATAGATTATTCATGCGGATTATTCTTGTGCCGAAGATGTCTGTACAAGATAATGATTAACTCAAGGCAACGAGTGCCAAACAAGGTGGAGTTGCTTGGCACTCATTTATGTGATTGTACTGGGTTAATCGTTGAAGCTGTTGAAAGGTTCATTTACGAAGGGAAAGGTAGTTCCATACTCTGTACGAGTCTTCGATTGATAGTTAATATTTATGGGGAAACGTTGCCATCGTGGATTCAGGAAAGCCCGAAAACCGCTGGGGGAAGGGAAATCAAGGTTGCTAGACGCTTTACTCTGATGGCATAGCTAAAAGAAAAACGAAAGTAAATAAAAACGCCATTTCTTGGTTGATGAAAATTTGAAATTGTTAACTGATGACTGATCTCTGTTTTACAAGCCGAACTTTAGGCATCATCACAACGGTGTTTAGGAGTTACGAGTACCTAATCCTACTCTATGTCCCTCATGGGTGGCTTTTAAAGTTCCATACAAGCAAAAAATGTAAGGGAATCGATCTAAACAGCGTTACCCATTTAAGTATCGTAATGGGGGTACTTCGCCGCAGAAGAGGACTAGAAACTCTCTCCAAATATTAACGTTATGTCCCTTAGTCATAATGAAGCGAAACGATTCCAGGTGGGGAAACCGATATTTTCCTCATCTGGTTTATAACTGTGAACTTTTCTATTTATGAATTTTGGTATATTGTGGCATTCCATGGTACAGAATGCCACAATATATATCTGCGGAAACAGCATTTGAAATATTTTGTTTTTCTTTTTCTGTAAATGAAGTGAGGATTTTAGAATATTTTTCAGGGTGGAAGCAATTCTAAATTCAAACTGTATCTTAAAATGGATTGTTAAACGATAACCTAAAAAAGGAATTATGACCCCGCCAATTACCATCGAAAGAGACGCCAACTCACTGACTTCGTTTAACATTTCGAACTATATTAAGATGACTTTTTTTTATTTATTTCATATTTTCTTAAATTCGGATTGCTACTCCAATATCCAAGTGATAAAATGGAAGCAGACTTCTTTGAAACGAGATATTCTCCACAATGCGATCCAGGTCAAAGTTAGGCCTAATAAAAGAAAGGAATGGCATTACCGATGGTTATTGTATACGATGAATACATTTCAGAGCGACCCTGAAAACCGGGTCTAGAATGATAGATATATGAAGGCATTTCTTAAACGGGTACAACCATCGCTATAACAACAGTGGTCTCGTGCTAACAGCAACTGATCGGGTAAAATTAAATGGTTCTCATCGCTTCTCCATTACATAAATCAAGTAGAATTCTGAAAAATCCACGAGACAAATATCGCGTGGTTCAATTGAATAATTGTACACCATCTTCGTTTTCCCACTGATTTCTGCTTTCTTTTCCTTCTACATACGAGTAAAAGTTTTTCGTTTATTCCCCTGTTATTTGTTCTCAGTCTTCTCTGCACAATGCCCACATCTCTCCTGTTTTCTCTCTTTATGCGTATCGCATTATCTCTTCTCCCTCCCCCCACCCCAGTTCCTCCTATTTCCATCAAAACGAACGAGTTACATCAGCATTAAGATGAAGCCATAAAGTATTAAGGAAAGAAAGAAAAAAAAAACACAGTTATCATTCATCATGCGCTTGCAAATTCCTGAGATCGCTGACTCAGACAAGGTGTAAACCATTTAATTTTTTTTTCATCACAAAGGTTCCGCTACAGTTTTTTAACAAAAGTTTTCGATGGTGGCGTTCGACCCCCAACTTTTTAACTAGCCGACAGACGCTATGGCCGACTAAGCAGTAGGTGAAAAGTGAAGTCGGTTGAGTTAAATTACCCAGTGAGGTGTTCGGTCTTTTAATATTAAATTAGTTCCTTAAGAAGTGAACTAACTCCCCTTCCCGTCGATCTAATTAAAAGGCTTGACCTGGGAGCTGCTGAAAGAAAATCCAGCGAGGAACAATGAAATCATTGAAAGTTCTCTCTGGTGCGAACTCAACGACGGTCTGACGAAAAGCGGGGTAAGGACGGGCCCGTATTTCTAACCTGTTGTTTGGTAACTAAAGGTTATTAATGTGGCTTAGTTTTTCTTGAACTGCCTGACGAAAAAAAAAAAAAAAAAGAAAGAAAGAAAACCAAGGTGATAGAGGTAATGGTATTCATTGTGGGTGTTGCCCGTATAAAGGACCGGATAATGGGCTTGGAGGGAACTGTTGTAATCTGACTCGGTATGTCCGACTGCGCGTGGAGCCGACAGCCCATCCGTCTACAACACCGTCAAAGATACAGCAACAGAAAAGTGCCGCTCAAGGGAGAATATCCGCCTAACAAATGCGGGACAAGGCAGAAAGGGAAAGTGGTATCATAACTAGGCATTAGTTAGACATCCATGGCTGAAGATTGTTGCCGTAATTTCTTTTTTGACTAATTTAAGTTCTTCATGCTAATTATGTATTTTGTAGGTTGGGCTGAGTTATATTCGCAGCAACACGGAAATCGTGTCTGTTGGATACAGGCGCTATCAGCGGACAAAAACGCAACAAAAGCCAGACGATCAGAAAATGGTGTTCGAATCCCTTTTTAAGCCTAATTACGAATGTGTCGGGGTACGCGACGAAAATTATTATTGCCACGTTGCACTTCCCTTATCTGGAAAAGAAAAGCGTGTCTAAATACTCTGGTACATGACGTGGAAGGAGATCTATTTCTGAATTTAAATGATGCGCTTTCACTCAACAAGTGCCCCACCCTCGCCTTACGCTTTTCGGGCTTCTTAAATTAGAGTTATCCCATACGTCATCCGCGCTCGTTAATGGAGTCCATTTCAATGGTTATGATAAGCAATGATTAGAAACCGATCCCTCTAGTTAGTAGACTGAAGATTTTTTTTTCACATTCCTCTTGACTTGTTCGTCTTATGAATTTTCTTTATGATATTCATTTTATAGAAATAAAATGTAATTTATATTGGAGCCAAGATTATTATTTCTTTCTCTGAAATATCGGAATAACATATAATATAATACCAAAAGTTCCGGGGAATTAAAAAAAAGGGCAGTAATATGGCGCAGAGTATTGATAAATTTAGAGAGGAGTAATTTACAATCTATATGGAGAAGGTTAAATAAATTTGGACATGAAGGCTGATTTTTTATCTTCTCAATATTCCGAATGCCTTCGTCTGGAATATCCTACGCAAGTGGAAGACATTTAGCCATCGACCAGGGAGATTGTACATTTCGACAAGAGAACTCCGGATGGAGGACTGTGTATCCAAGAGGTCAGAAAGCGCAGAGGAACAAATGCCTTTGAGCGTGCTGCATCAACAGTGGTTCTAGAAGGAGTTGGTGCCTACAAACTCTTTATCTGAAAAGTTAATGCAAAGAGACGGTGTGGTGGCGTCAAGCTCGAAAGAAAACAACCCTCTGGAGGATTAGAAAAGGCTTCGCTAGAGCTATCAACATTGATATAGGCTTACGCTGTTTGCATCGAGTGGAAAAACTTGGAAAATTGATGGTTTATGATACCGTGAAGAAGAAGCGATACTCTGACAGGGTTGATAAAGCCATTCTTTCAGCACTAATGCAATTTTTGTGGAGAAGGACCTTACACTTTTGAGCAGGACAATGTCTGCTATCACAAAGTTCGGTGTATGGTGGCTTTCTAGGGAGTGCGGGGGGTAAGAATAATGTGCCATTGATAGACTGGGTTGCTCACCTCACAATAGATTCACTGTGGGCGGAAGAGCAAAGAAGTGGAAGGACTAACCGCGGAGGTCAACATCACTTGTCCAATTAAACTGTGCTGCACGAATGGAGAAATATTTCAGTTGACAAATGTCATAAATTCGTGGAATATTTTCCACGAATGTGATTCTAGCTTTTCTTAGTGTCTCAAATACACAGGGGCGTAATAAAGGATTTGAAGTTGGACAAATCCCATTCCAATTTTAAGTAATCAGTGACACTAAAAAGCTCTCAATCGAAATTAAAAGTATCAAAATCATCGATGCCTATTCCTTCTAGTTTCCTAAGTTGGAACTTCCTACACAGTTAAAGCGTCACAGCTTAATATACAGTAATTAGGCATAAGCGAGAAGACAATTCTAAAGTTTTTACAATAGTGATAAAGCCTTTTGTTCACAAAAAGTGACCTTATTGAACATCCTTCAAGTATATTGAATCTATTATTCATTTTATACTCATCTGGTCCAGTATTTATTAGCCATTCTTCATATTCTCTGCCACTGAATCATACACATTATCGGCACATGTATAATGTGCATTCACCTTTAATACAGCAGATTTAAAGTCAAAATATTATTCAAATAAGTTTTCCTTCGCATAATATTACTTCTGACAATCATGCAATGGTCTAAATTTCTGTACGCATCCATAGAAAATATATGAATCCCCCCCCCACACACACACAAACGTTGTTCTATCGATTTGGGGGTTTCAGACGAATCGCTTCTAGTACGCTTCTCCCCGAGGCCCTGCATGATCGAACACAAAGAGATAAATTACTCCCCAGTTATTTCGTACTGATGTTTCAGCAATAGAAGGGCTGCGGTACATATATAAGCTGTAACTGCAGATAATATTTCTCTCTGGCATAAGATATAGGTAACAACAGTTCGTACAGGATTTTAGCAAACTTAATAAAGAGCATGTTATCTGTGGAAAGGATAGAAAAAAATTAAGATTTCAATTCCTTTCTTTATGCCTCAAATACAAGCATCCACAGTCAGTTGCCTCTTTGTTGCACACGAACAGATCTATCGTATTCCTCTGCACTTCGCACGCTTTAATCTGCTATTCATTAAGGTACATGAAGTTGTTCTGCAACTCCTGTCATCCATTGACTATTCACCTATCCTAATTCCATAATGGTGGCCAAAATGCATTAACTCTGGTTCTTTATGAAGGTTTTCCTCAGATTTATGTACAAAGCTATCTACCATTAAATTTTCCATCAAAATTTTATATAAACCGTTAACGCCTTGAGTCGAGTTCTGTACCGAAGAGAATTTTTCAGTAAATCGCATGTTTCAGATGACACTGAGGTATTATTTGACGCCTCTCTCTCGGCCTAAACTCGAATCAGTAAACTGATGGTAGTGTGGTAATCTGAACACCTCGAAGCATCAAATTTGTGACTCTAATGATAGACTAAGAGTAATATGAATTTCTCTCATTTCAGACATGTTCTGGAGATTTTACTTCTGAAATGAATATATCAATCCTACACTTGTTAATGTTACGTGAAAGGTCGGTCGGAAAGCATGGTATTGGAAACTTGAAACTCTACCACACCCCTTCTTAGTATTCTGCAATAGTTTCCTTTCCACACTGCCACAGAATACTAAATAAACCTCTAAAATGCTGTTACAAATCAGTGAATAATTGTAGCACTCTTGAAGATCCTGCAAACCAGCAGGCTAACAACGTTCGGTTAGTATACTATTTGTATCCTTTTATCACATAAACATTTCCAGCTTTCTCGCGAGTAAACAAATAAAGGTTTAAGTTCTGTATATTTATTTTCGATTAGCCTAGGTGGCATTAGCAATTAGAAAAGTTAGGATTAGTAAGTTTCGCAGATGGCGATGCCATAATACATACTCTGTCTTGTAGCAGATTACGCTTGCATCGTGCAATTCGCACGAGAGCTATTTAATTCATTCAGATATTTGTCGTGACCAATCCATGCAGATTTACCAATATAATCCATCTTGTTTTCCACCGAGTGAGCTTTGCATAAGTATTTTATATAAATAAAATAATTCTGTAATGAATTTATTTACAAATGCATAAATTTAATTTTCTTTCTTATCTTATTTTCCTTCATGGATTAGGCGATCCGCCTGTTCCGATCGAAGAGGTCTGCCCATCTTTTCTTTGGTCTTCCTGTCTCTTTTTCCTTTTGCTCTATATGTATAAGCTGATTTAGGAAATCTATTATCTTCCATTCTTTCTATCTTTGTCTATATTCTATAATTTTGCCATCAATTGAGTAAATCTTTAATTCCTTTCTAATATTTACGTTTTATTTTATCTAATTTAATTAAATTAAAATATCTTAATTAAATTATTACTTAATTAAAATTTAATTTTAATATTAAAAATCAAAAGTAAACGATACCATCTCAAATACGAGTATTAATCATCTGAACAAAAATTTGACTCTTAGTTGCAGGTACATAGTATAAAACGGAAGCTTATTTTCTAGAGCAGAACCCTCGGGTACAAACTTTATCAGAATAATAATGAAACAACACAATGTTCTTATCAGAACTCATGAGGAGGATACACGGGGTCGGTGGTAGCGTTTTATCGTTTAGAATATTTGGAGTTCCCCTTGGAATTCAACGGGTTTTGCTGATGGAATAAGAAGAGCTTAATATGTTTTTTTTTTTTTTTTTTATGTGAACCCCAAACACGAGAGGTATTAGAACCTATAGTACTTAGTACCGTGCTTGGGTTAGGGTTGAAGGAGAAGTATGGGGGATGCCGGAAACTTTGCTCTAGAGACTAAACATGGGTTTCACCACTTCAAGCCTCCAATAAGCAAAGTGGTGGTATTTCACCGGTTGATGAAAGCCATATACCACCTATCTAAAAAACGGTACATGGTTCTGATAAGTTTAACTTTGCTCTGAGTTTTTGCAATTTCCTTCTTCTGTATAGATTAAGCCTAATATCGCTTTCCGTTTTGATATTTTAGGGAAGCTTCAATTACCTTGACTGTTTGGGTGTTGGAAATTTCGGTTATGAATGAAATGGTTTGATGCTTCTCAAATTCAATCCTTCAAAACAGTTAAGGAATAATGTGTAAAATTAACCTCCAATCTCTGGTTAATGATAATTATTATCCAAGTCCAAATTAAATGCCCGAATTATTTACTCATAGATTATTTGAAAATAAATGCGCCTGTCGTTAATCTATATCCAGACAGCACCCTGCGGGAAGATGAGTCCAAATTTGGTAAGGTCTTGTAGGTGCATTCCTATTTTGCACTTCATTAATCACCAGTCAGTTAGAAATAAAACCAAAGTAAATAAGATTAAATATATATTATAAAGTTGATCTCAAGAGATAGACGGAAAGGATATCACTGATGAAGAACCTTGAAAGCTATCATTCGATTTGTAGAGTGAATATTTTTGTCGCTTTTAGTTTTGAATATTCCCCTCCCCCGTTTTAAATAATTTGTTTTTTTAATTTAATAAACTTATCAGTAGTTGGCTAGTGTGAGTAGTGAATGCAAGATGTAAATACCTATAAACTGAGGACGTTCTTAAACAAACTTATACATAAAATTATCAATTAAAACTTTTTCTTCAAAGCATAAATTTGATAGTATTTGTATTCCCATAAATGAGCTATTAATGTTAATAAGAAAAATTACGATAACTGGTGACATAAAAGATACTGATATATTCTTTTTATCTACCAAATAAAAATGCATATAGTTCCCCTGTACCGCCTCTTAAATTTAATCTATGCGTATCAAAAAAAACCTATTTTATACCACAAGGTGAACGCTCTAAATATCCCATTTTTTTTTTTTTTTTTTTTGATTTGGTAGTTGTTGGCGCATCGGCTTCTGTGGCCATATTGCACCTCCCAAGGTTTTTGCAGTACTTTGATCCAAGCCCGAGGCGAGAATCGAACCCGCGACCTTTGGGTTTGCCGGGCAGGTACTTTACCCACTCGGCTAAATATCCCATTACCATTTTTATCTTCATTTCGCTATTTGTTACACAAGAATGGTCGGCCATCTTGAACTACGTTTTACGCCAGTTTAAAATAATAATATGAGCAACAGCAGTAGTAAGGTTTTTTTTTTTTATATGATAAATATTTTCATCATGTATGCGTTGCTTATTTATTGTAGTTTTGATTCAAATACCTATTAAAACTCACAATAAATTTTATTTAAAATAACATAAGTTAAAGTTTTCCCCTTCCCACTTCTTTAAATTTTATCTTTTAGTTCATTTTTGTGGAAGATTTGAAAGTTTTTTTCTTTACAATAATTATTTACTTTAAATAGCAAACGGAATCATGATTATTCTTTTAATATTAGAAACGATGTCTACAGGAATTCATAACGAGTCATTATGAATTCCTGTAGCTCAGTTTTACACCAAATATTTGTATGTAGGTTTATTTTTATTGATAGGTCAGAATATATTCAATTTGTTGCCGATGAAACACAGAAAACAATCACTCTTGTTGTTACCTAGAAACCCATGCATGAAAAACTACATACATACCAGGTAGCCTATTCAACTGCAGCCCTTGAGGTGCCTGCTTCTACTATTGGTTCAATGAATATGCAACTTTCACTTCATGAACTCAGCTATTTGGACTGAACGACAATGCAGAGCATTAACTACATTGCCTTTATCAGACTTCAATTCCTATCTGACGGGCCATTTTCTTCTGATATAGTTGGCCAATTTATTTGCTCCCACAAAAAGAAACATTGATACTTAGTGTAACCACATTGCAACCCAAGAAGGAACCCTAGCATCTCTTATGTCTCTACAGACTTCCTAGTTGAAGTAAATGCAGCACATTTTCATAGTTTTCCTTCCAATTAACCAAGCAAGCTGTAGATATCGAAATTTTTTCCATCTAAGGCTATTTATGTGTAGTCAAGATGGACAAACATCTAGGATTCAAGAGAACACACAGCTCAGTTTTTATTGCATTATTTTTTATAGAATTTGGCTTTTCAGTAGAGAACAATACACAGCCATTTTACATTTTTTTTTTTTTTTTTTTTTTTAAGTAGCTAATAGCATTAAATTAGAGTTTCCAGAAAATTTTTTTTCTCTGGGTTTCCTCCAGCTACTAGTAACAGGATAGTTTGTTTGTCTAGGACCGGAAAATTTGTAAATCGACCTCTGGTTCTAGTTGCAAAGCGAAATAGCCTTCAGACCACTTTACTCGTTGAGCTACCGATGAAAAACCACTCACATCTGAGCAATGGCTCAAAAAGTAGCAAATGGTGAAAAAAATGCTTTGCTATGATCCAATAAATTCCACTCTTTTGGATAAGATTCCAGCAACTTTGCACTGAATTTGGCGAGACCATATTTCCTTAATGAAATTGTAATCATCGTTCTGATCACCAGCTGAGTCTTCCACTTCAATAGTTACTCATATGTGACACTGCAGCAGAGAGATAGCTCGTATACCCTGATAAATAACATTATTATTTCTTATATATTTAAGTATTCGCTATACAAGTGGTAGCAGTTATCAGAGTAGTTAGTAAGTTCTCTCTGTAATTTTCGAGGGCTCGCAAATTGCATAGCCTTTCTACTAACCCTTCTAATGTTGATTGCCAGCTACAACAACTCAAGCGAAATGTCTATGACTTGCTTTTGTCATCGATAGCTGAGTTTCTCTATTCCCACTGTTCCGAGCAAAGAAAAGAAGGCCATATTAGATTTTATTAAAATTTCAAATTTCATTCGTATGGAACGAATGATATAAAAATGCCAAATTTCAGCAAAACATAATGAAAGTGTTTTTTTTTTTTAATGAATTAACCAACTCTGAAACAGCCAGTCTATGTACGTCATGAGCGTTAGCTTTCCATATTATGCACTAAATACAGGAATTTTGATAGTCTTCCTAAGTTTCGAGGGCCAGAATGATCTGTCTGCCTATAGTATTTTTGTTAGCTAAACAACTCTTTGAAATATCTGTTGCGATGACACTGAGATCTCTAGACAAGATCACATATCTCTATTAGGGGTTATCGTGACTTCTAAACTCTGTTGGCATAAGCACATTACAAATGCTGCTTCCTCTGCATCTAAAAAACTGGTTTTTCTTTTTCACTCTCCGCGATACTTTTCATCTAAATTACACATTCTGTACAAATCTGCCATGCCGTGGAATATGGTTCCCATTTGGGGTGGTGCCTTTAAAACCCATCTAAGGCTTTTAGATTCCATTCAGAAGATGGCAGTGAAGTCAGTTAATGATCCATCTCTTGCAAAGTCTCTCTCTATCACAGACGCTCTGTTTCTGCTGCATGCCTTTTCTATAGATAACCTCCATGGGCACTGTTCTTCTGAATTGGCTTTATAATTCCCGCTCTCTTTTCCAAAGCAGTTAGAGCACGTGCCACAAACAATCAACAACCTTTTACTGTCCAACTTCAAGCTCACAGTACCAACTGTTCTTCCCCCTCATTTATACCTTCAACTTCCGTTTTCTGGAACAACTTCCCTTCACATATTTCCAGAAAGTTACAATCTACATTAATTCAAGTCTAATATTAATATAAATCATAAGAAAAATACTAGGTTTGAAATAGTCATATTATCAAATATAACTTAGAAATTAAATTCAGTTGTATGTCATTAACAGTAATCGCTGTATATGGATCAACCTCTCTGACCTTAACGACGGAAAAAAAAAACAAGAAGAAAGTTTTTTCATCATCACACTCATTTGGTTTTAACAATATTCTTCTCTTAACGTCTTTAAGTGCCAAATAATATTGCTGTTTACTTTTATTCTTCGACATTCGAGCGAAAAGAAACGGATTATTTCAACTTCATCTCGAAAACAGCATTTTAAAAAAAGGGGGGGGGGGTTCGTTATTCCATTTAGAAGATGGCAGTGAAGTCAGTTAATGTTCCCCTATTACTGATAATTCCATTCCCCTATAACTGATAACAACCTCAGTGAAGTCAGTCTGCTCGCACTGCAATGATTCCCCCACCTAAATCTACAACTGTGTCACTACAAGATTTCTTAACCATTTTTAGTTGAAATTCAAAGGTTCTGAGTATGTTTTTGCCAGTTTCATTAATATTTCCGAACGCCACTTTCTGCTCATAAAAGTGAACTAAACTGAATTCGATCTACAAAGACTTTTACTTTATACGTATGGGATGAAAAACAAAAGCATTGGCGAATTTCTTCTAACGAAGTACTGATGTATGGGCCAATTTCTTGGGCAGCTCTGTAACATATTGACAATAATTAACTTTGAATTTCGTTTAAAGGCGATGCTGTCAACATCCCCAACCCTGTTTTCTCCTTTAAAAAATCTGTCCCTCGATAATAATAGGGGATAGTACTCCTTTATTTGCATGCACTAAAACCTAATGAAGTTAATTACAATACGCAATTATCTTTCCATCTACCAATGGAACGGTAATTTGCATTGGCAGTGATAATTCCCAGATACACTAGCGGCCATAAAATTTGTCACTTCATTTGCATGGAACGAATAATGATAAACGTAACTTAAATAGTCTCATGAACAGAAATCAGAGGAGGACATTTTATGATCACCAGTGTATTGTGATTAAAGAAAAAACTTTTTGTACATCAAATTTTATGGAAATACAAATATTTTTGTTAGAGTATCGCAAAGAATTAAACTATGATAGCTGACAACAGACCAATCTGCAATTTCTTCTTAGAAATTGCATTTTGGTGCCAAGTTTGATTTTCTTTTTTAACGAGAAAGGCTATGCATTTAAGCAGTACTGTATACGATTTTACCCTATCAGTTAACCCTACAATCGCTAAAGGAAAGGACGTTTTATAGACAGCAATACCTAGAAGGGTGTGATGAATAGGACCTAATGAACTCTCCAAAGAGCTCGTCTAACTAAGCATCCACAGGATGTGTGTGTGGTAAACGCGGTTACAGCCGATGACGACAAACGAGTGGACAGGGACAACGTTTCAGCGTTGATCACCGCGGCGTTTGACATCACCCCGACAGCGATTGAAGGGGGGTGGGATACCAGTGATCAGGGCTACCGGTGGCAGGCTGATGAGGAGGGAATTACCGGGTGCCAGAGAAATTACTACGGCTAATGACTCTCTGCTCGGGGTAATTGGGTCGCACTGTCTTTTTCCCCTAACTCCTTACCCCACTGTAATGGAGTGTTAGCAGACGCTTTGACAGATTCCTGAGGCTGCCTCGGATCCACGCCGAAACCCAGAAGAGCGTTCATTTAGAGAGATAATAAAACTGCATTTTAACCGCGTTGTCTGCAGTGATTCCGTCCATGGATCTAGAAGATACACCCACTTAAGGGACGTGCAGCTACTTTAAGTGGTATCCCAGTCCTTTTCTTTACTTTTCTGTTTGCATAATTGCGTCTGTTCCTGTCGTGGGGTTTCCCCCTCCAGAAACCAACAATAGTTCTCTATGGGAAACCGCAATGCAGACAAAGAATGGAATCTTAACGGAAGGGGGAGAAATGACTTCCTTTGTAGATAAGACAACCTTGAATATTCTTTATAATCATATGCCAGAATGGGAAGATGTTTGACTCGTTTCTCTCTCTCCACATATGTGATATTGGGTACGTTTGCAAGAGGTGAACAGCCATGCAGGCAAAACAATGGGATAAAGTTTAATTTCCCTGTTATTACGACATCCACAAAAACTTGCCAACCTCACAGGGAAAGCAATGAGATTTATGTATATCAACGAATGGGCAAATGAGTCATTTCTCTAGACTGGCATGCCTTGATAACTAAATAAAGGCTTCGTTAATAGCTTCCCGAGGGGAAACTAAACTCGGAAACCGCTAAATGAATGAAATATGAATTACCTCATTTTCCTTTTGCAAAAATTAATTAGCATTAGTATTAAAATGACATAATAATGCAAGGAAATGAAATAATTATGCATTTTCCACGTATACAAACACTCATATGTCAACCAACGCCAAATACCTATAAAATTCTGTCTTGAATTTTGCCAAACTCTCTGCCTCGGTCGCGCTTGCTAGCAACTTATTCAAACGTTCCATAGCTGTCAGAAGGTAAACTTCATAACATCTAGGGCTAATATTTAAGATTTTATAGTTGTGTCGTCTGGTTCTTGTCACTCTCACCGGTGAGAATACTCCTGCCTCATTCATTTTACTAATCCTCCTCAGGGCCTTATACACTTAAATCAAATCCCCACAAGTCTACTCGCTAAGCTCTGTCAACGGCATCACCAAAGTCGTTTCCCATAAGGACAGTACGCTTAATACCCATTACCAGTCTATTCGCCTTCTTTGAGCCTTCTCAAAATTTATATTTTTTTTTCAGATGCGGCCTCCAGACTTGGATACAATATTCCACGTGTGGCACACCATAGACTTATAGAAGAGGATAATGAATTCTTCCTCTATATTTAGAAAATTCTGATAAATCATAGACAGAATATGTCTTCTTGTTCCCTTCTTGAAGATTGCCTGCACTGCATTCCCAACTTCATGTATTTTTGTATTGTAATTTCCAAGTCTTTCTCATCATGGACATCATTTAATTCCACTCCCCTAGTCTATATTTTCTATATTTGGGAAGAGAAACCCCCTCCTCTTGGGTTTCTCTTCCCCAATTGCTTTTGACAGCGTTAAAATTTAGCCGCCATTTTTCCTCCCATACTTAGAGTCGGTTCAAATCTTTTTCATGCATCATAGCCATTTCGGATTGTTAACCACCCTCAGAAACAATAAATCATTAGCAAATATTAACAGCTTCTTCTGTATTCCCTTATCAATATCATTTAGAAAAATAAGAAACAAGTTTGGTCCAAGCACTGGTCCCTGAGGGACTCCACTTACTACTCCAGTCCACTCCGAAGAATGACTATTTATGAACACCCTTACTGAAATCCACATGTAATTATGTCAAAATGTATTATGCGACATGTATTATGTCGCATCCAAACACTTTATAACCTCGTATAGTTCCAGCCTAGTCAAGCAACCCCCTTAATTCGCGAAACCGTGCTAAGACACATTTAGAATAGCATTGTTGTCAAGGTGGTAATCTACTGCTTCTTTAAAAAGAGATTCCATAATTTTAACAACCGCAGAAGTCAAACTCATTGATTTATCTACAATTGGCCATCACTTTTTCGGCTGCTCCCTTATAGACTGGAGAGAAGCACTGGCACTTTTCCAGTCCAGTGGAAGAATTCCTAAATCTAATGAAGATTTTGTTAACATTAATGGTCGGATGCACTTAACTCCTGCCTTTTTTCAATATAATTGGATCTAAACAACAACCGCTGATGTGGCTTTACTCTCTCTCTCAACTCTAGCTTTTCACATAAAATAATTAATATAATTTTTTTCACTTCTCAATTCCCCTGCCAATAAATTGGTTTCAGTAGTAAAGATAATTACATAAAATACCTGACCAACAAAGTGGTATAATCGACTGCATTTTTGATTATACCACTTTGATCTTGAAAGCGACAGATAAAATATTTTTTTCTGCTTCTCAGCACACATATTTGAGTAGAACTCTTTTTCCCAATGATTTCTCATATTCAACTTTTTCAGGTCTTACCTCGGTGGTTTCATTACATATCTGCTTATAATTATCATCTGCAGCAGTGTCCCGAGATAGCCTGCAAAGGTCCCAAGCTTTTCCTTTCGCTCAATTAAGTCTTCTTTATTTTGTGATACTTTTGAACAGGGACAATTGTGTTTGGAGCCTCCAGGATACATCCCTCAAACACTTCCCACAATTCATTAGTCAATAGCATAAAATAATAACTCCATTAACAGAGGTCAAGACCCACGTCCACGACTCAAAAATATCTAATTACACTATTAGATGCACAGCAAACGTTTTAAGAATGAACGATAAATTTTCACTGCTGTAGATCACACTAGGGTTATCCAAAACTTCGGCGCGAGCAGTTACAGTTTTACACTGAGGAAGGATTGTGATACTCAGCCTGCAACGTTTGTTGTATAAGCTGTAATCAGGGCCGGATTTAGGGCATTTTTCGCGGTTGCTAACTGGTTGGAGGGGTCATGAAAATAAATACTTTTTATATATAATGAAATTATTATATATTAATTAAGAATGTGTCGAAATATATTATTCTTTGTTTATTATTTCCATTCCAAAATTGCACGATGTTGTCTTACATACGCTAATAGCTTTAAATAAGACCTGCACTGCTGGTAGCTGTGAGGGTCATGTTGTGTCTTATCTTGCAGTTTATGAGCAACAAATTTTGCCCTTGGCAATCGCCCACTGAAAGTGGACTTCTCATTGAGTCAAGGGAAGAGCCAAACCTGTTCTGAATTTTACAGCTAAATATAGTTATTTTCAAATAATTATTAAACTTTTTTTTTATCAAATCAATTTTCCTTTCCGTGACGTAGTTATTTTTATTTGAAATTCATTTTAAAATAAAAGAAATATATTATCTTTTTCTTTACCCACACTAAAAATGGTCTTTTTAATATATAAAATGAAATAGGGAGCTCAACAGAACATTCGCTCGGGGGATATTTACCCTTAAGTTATGTGAAAGCTGTGTTGCACATGAGATTTGTTATATTATTATTCTGATGAATCCTAACTGAAATAAAAAGTGGAAAAAATTGGGAAAGCGAGCGATGGTTTTCGAGTGCGACCAAACTTTGAACAAGCCCTCGGGGCTCATTTGAGAGGGTGTTATTTGGTCCGAAGAGATGAAAGAAAGAAAGAAGTTAGAGAGGAAAACAAAGAAGGAAAGCCGTGCTTAAGACACAGAGTATACTCTTCAGCTCTCTTTTCTATTTTAGTTCAATTTAACGCTTACTTGGGCCGCGATCATGCATCCGAGAGACTTCATGTTCGGTATTTCATACGTGTCACTGCTCGGGATTAGTAACAGTCGCGTACTGGACGCTCCAGTTATTAACACAGTCTTCCCTTTAAAAGTAGAGCTGTACTTAAGGAATTGATAATGAACGAGTAATTATTAAAACTAGGAAGATATTGCACATCCTGCTCTGAGAAACGGTGGTTTGCAAAGAATGTGTCAACGCTAAGGACAGCCTGCTTTGCCATGAAGTGTAAAATTTACTTTCTTCCTCCTCTTCATGCATTATTCTGCATATTTATTTCCGTGCTCACTTGGCTGCGTTAATTATTCATCTCGTTTTGAGCATGCGCGACTATATTATTATTATTAGAACACCCAAAGCAAAAATAAACGCAGAGAAATATAAAATAAAAAACTTACTGCTTTGTTAAAAGTAATTTTAATTTATTTTATTTGTTTTAAAGAGTCTTAAGTTTTAAGCAGTCTGCTAAGAGGCTGGTTTTTAGACTTCGTTTACATTTTCTGAAATCATTTTGGGGAAATTTAAACACAATGATGTGTCACAACCTCCCAAATGCAAGATCTTTCGTTTTATAATATATTTTTCTCCAGTCGTGCACCTATATTCCACTCAACTTACTGACTTATAATTTAAAAGGTACATCTCAGATAAATTCTAATCAGAAAAATGCCGGTTGATACGATTTATCTAATCCATCACCCAAAAATAACATATTTTCATACGTTACTCTGCCAGGCTTACAAAATGCTATGTGCAAATATACCAACAACTGATTTGATAAGCAAGGATCCAAAGTGATGAAATCATTGACGCGCAGTGGGTCCACAGATTTCAGCTGCTCCATCCACATGTTTACTAATGTGCAAATATCAGTTTCAATTTATGTCTGGTATAAGTGATCGAGTATTTAATTGATTGTAGTGTTTCAAACCAACACAAAAATAATAATGGCATCTAGATAGCCAAAATGGTAATTTTTTTGAGAACGCCTTAAAGATTATTGATGATTCTTTCTTTTTATATTTTAAGATAATGATCCAAAATAAAATTCCTTTGCATTGATTTATGACTTCATGGATACCCAGCAACAGAATTCATATATTCATTTTTGGGATCCTCCTCCTCCTGCTTCCAAAACTTGGACAACGTCTGTCCTATGGTCATTTAAAGAAATATCAAGAGAAGGAATTATTTCTGAATAGCTTAATGACAATCATCACCTTACTGTAGAGAAAATTAAAAACAAATGATCGGTTTCTGTATTCTGTGGGTAATAACACAAGTAACATCCGATATTTCCTAACAATTTTTTTTTATTCCTTTTCTTCATTTTTTTCAACTTGAATTGTATAAACGTTCTGGTATTCTTTCGAGTTAACGGATTGTCTTCAGAAATCCAAGAAATCGTTGAGGCTTTGCTTATCTAAATGCATTTGAATGTAAAATTTTGCCCACCACAACTCTAGTAAGCAGCAAAAATTCTGCTTGGGAAGGCCTCAGACCAATACATAAATCACGAGATTTGGGACTTCAGCACATACGTGATTTCAATGAAATAGGAAATTTGCGGTGGAAACAGTCGTCATTCGTCATTCTATTTCAGTGAAATAGCAAAACGTATTGAATTCTCATCAGTGACATTTAACCCAAAATGTGTATCATTTAATACTAAGTTGCACATAAGAAATCTGGAATTTAATTAGCTCAAAGAAGGATCGATTTTAAAAAATAATAATAACAAAAAGTTCAATTTAAGTAAGGGTTGGTTTTTGTGCTGACTCCATGCAATTCCAATATATTTTTGGTGTAAAAATCAATGCAGATTCCAACGACTTCACCTCTCGTGTCTTAAAAGAATGAGCTGCAACAGAAGTAGACGCCAAGGAATCATATGTTTGCAGTTTACGAAGGTCATCATTCATTTCCTGCGTTCGCCCTCCTCCCCTTTTCGCTCATTCGGTTCATCGGCTGTGTGTGATGTACTTTGACTGTCGTCCAATGTACTCAAGTTACCGAAAGTAATTAAACATTGTAACAACCAATGTTTTCTCGTGCTCTGAGCTAACGGCACATCGCTGTTAGTTATGATACTAACGCACCACCTTTCTTCTGGTTTCGATATCAAGCCGAACCTACACGTCTGTTTCACTTGTAATTACAGTCTTTATTTTAATTTCCTGCCTGACTTATCCTGCTTGCTAAAGAGCAGAACGAAGGAAAGTGGCGATTATTACCAGAAAACCTAGCGATGCACCTACGGCCATTTCTTGTGTCATTAGGCTTAACCTGTAATATAGCTTTTGACCTCTGCAAGTGAAAGCAAAGTGAGGACCGTAATGCTCCTGTAGCAATCTGATGGTCGATGGGGGACGAAGGGGGAGGGAGAGTGATTGTAGCACCGAGATCTCCGTCCGTGCCTAGACTTAGAGTTGGTAATGACTCATTAGTCAAACCAGGCTTAAGAGCTTAGTGTCAGGCCCCAGAACCCCATTAGCTTGGACGAAAAACGATAACAATTACGGGCGAAGAGCTGGAAGAGGAGACACTTGCTAAAGTAGAGCTCCAGTCGGGATGAGAAGCAGTGGGACTTCCCGCGAGGAACGTGCTGGTGTTAACTGCAAACCCTCCTAATGACCGAGCCAGGTAGGGAAAAGATCTTGGGGGTGTTGTTCGACATGTGGTATACAGCGTTATCTTCCACACGAGATGCGACGATATCCATCAGATTTGCCTGATATCGAGGCCAATACTTTTGGGGACATTAAAGATCAGATTATTTCCATGTTAGTGGAATGCAGCAAAGAGCTAAAAGGGACGCTTTTATCGGCCCATGCAGTGAGATTTTGGTCAGGCTAAAGTTTCAATGGACTTTGCACAGAAGCTTTCCCGAAGTAGCGGGAAGCACCCCAGTGTCGATCATCAGTCAATATCGATTTCTTTGTGCCACCCGTTTGCTATATTTGGTATTGTTATTTCTTTCACCTCGTCTTATTCAAGTTATTGCTATTAGTTTTGTTTATACGTAAGCACTGCACCTAGTGTAAAATCTGCTTAAAAAAACACACCCGAAAACACACTAAAGGAATGGTTAAAGAAGTATCCTTTATCACCAATAGTCTATTGTTGTGGTGTTGGTACTGAACGAGGATTTCGCACATCGGAGAGACAATTCAAAGTTTCCGTCCTTGCGCTGGAAATAGCAATGCAAATAACAATGGATCAACAAGCGATCTTTCTGGCGGGCAGACATTTCTTCAAACTTTTGCTTCTCTTCTGTGCACGAACGAAAGTTCAAATACAGATAGGAATGTTTTTTGGTAACAGAAGAACTTTGAGATCTTTAATTTTAACGCTCTCTCGTTTCATTCTTGATAACCCCTTCCCTCCCTAGCCCTACATCCACATATCAAACACCCTAACCTTCCTTGTATATAACTCTTCCATATGAGACCACGTCGCCATGTTTACAGAAGAGGGTGGCGATATCTCATTCATAAATCTGTGCACAAGAGTAGTTGTGGATTCTAAAGTCTAAATTCCAGTCGTCCTTCAAATCCTACTGAAGAGGTGTCAGAAACTGTCATTTCTGAATTAGCTCCCATCACAATGCACTGCATGTAAATTAAGCTACCATCGCGCAGTATAATTTAACATGTCTCTGAATATCCGTGCTGATAAAGAAATATCCTGTATAACGCTAAAGAGACAGTTGTTTCCATAATACAGTACCATTCATTCCACTTCGGTAGTAAATAAGGCCTGTGGTTATCATACTCTGCCACTTTTATCTCAAGATTTCGAAATTATGATTTTTTTCTGGGGTGGCCATGTTCAATATTTCATTTTATGACCCACTGTACTTTGATTTTCACTTACCACAGATAATATTATTATAAATATATTCAAGGAATCTATTTAAACGAGCAGTAATTCTAGAGTTAATTTTCGTTTCAGCTGAAGTGTGTCTATCTACTGAGAAATCCAGGAGGGTTATGAGCGGAAACCTTTGGTCACCCAAGATTCGATTTTTTAAGTACGATTTTTTTTCGCGGCATCTCCAAGTTTTGAATTTCCTTTATACAGTATATAGAACTTATATGTGCATTACAGGAGATCAGCGGATTCCACTTTGAGAACCTAGTGGTTCGATCTCTGTAACTTTCCTCAGTGCACGTGAAACCATCCTGGACTCATTGGTAGTTTCAATGGGATAGATTCGACGAAATATATTGCCAGTGCACGTGAAACTATACCGCACCCATTGGTATTTTCAATGGGATAGATTGGTTCAAATGAAAGTGCTGGTGAACAGTCCAGTTTAATTGGAATCCGTTAAGACAAGATTAAAAAAAAAAAATACATTCATATTCTATTGCCGTTATTATAAACCCATGTGGTAATTTCTAAAGATTGATCTCAATCCAGTGTAACTTCAGGACTTCGACTAGCGGGACATCAGCTTGTGATAATACATTTCTGGATTACTTTGATAACCAGGATTGCAGAGGAAGTGCTCATAAGCAGAGCTGTTTCAGATTATGATCCAAAACAAGCGGACACTGAAAGATGACGTAAGTTACCACGAGCCACACAGGAACGTTCTATAATTAACGTGCAAATATTTCCGTACTACGAGTTTTAATGAACACTTCGAAACCAGGAATATTTGTACCGACAACCAGGTGTCGCCCCTGACAACTACAACACATGGCGCTTAAAATGCATTAAAATTTTAACGGATAGCTCTGTTACCATCCTAACACCACCTTTAAATCATCTTTGTCGTTAAGAAAAAACTTCCAGCACCTCTGAATGTGTGTCGGCTTTGATAAATAGCGACTAAAAATATGAATCCGAACGTATTTTGTTCTGTAACACGTAAAATGACATAGCTGAACCTAAGACTTAGCCGTTATTTAAAGACAAAAACAACCATCCACAAGATGAAAGTGATAGAGGAGAAGGTGACCTTAGTGAAAGTCACAAGAATTAAAGGTCTAGTGACGTGATTAAACGCGAAAATTGTGACATCCAACGTTGGGCAACCAACCAAACGTGTCATGTTGCACATGGTGTCGGGTAACGGCGCGTGGCCTTACAACGGACTCGCATAATCTTACAGCCGGTGAGAAAGAGCGTCAAAACGTGATTGTAGACAACTGAAGGAAATAAAACAAGAAAAAGAATGGAAAATAAAGAAAAACTGGTAGAATAATCATGACTAATAAGCGGTGATGTAAGAAATGAGAATAACGCTTAACCGCTGTTAAAGGCGACCTACAATGGTCAACTCGTCTGGCATAAAAATCGACTCATCAGAATGATAAATGGTCAAAGATAAAAAAGGAAATCGCCGGTAGGTGATTGAAGAGACAGCAAGAATATGCACACCATATTAGAAGTGGGAACAGATAAATCGAGTATTTGCTTAAATGATCAGATAGCAATTTGAAGCTAGTAGAAATAATTAATCTTAGTTAATCTGTCCTTTAGATTAAGAAAATTTCGTTTTATGACCACCAGGAAAGTGGTCTGAGAACAGCCTACCGTTTGTTAGGAGGTGGGTGTCATCAAATACGTAATTGTCTTTCTTTTGGACAGCAGTTCCAATTAAGAATTGCAAAACCTGAATTTCCAGGAAATTAACCCCTTGTTAAGCCTATTATGCCGTTGGAACGAGTCATTTTAACGAGCGATAAATGAAGTCGCACATCTCGCATTCAGTAAAGAATATAATTAGTGTTTTCAATATTTACAACATGAGAAGTCTGACGAATTTTTGCTGCAGAAATATCCAAAACAAATCAAAGTTGGCAATGAACAATATAGAAACTACCAGAAGGCAATTAACCAATGGATTTGAAAAACAAAGTGAACAGTAGGGCAAATCCGTCATATGAAGATTTTGATATTCTTTTATGGGAACTTAAAAATATCAGAAAAAAACAGCTGTTACGTTTAATAAAAACGTGGAGTTCAATTTGTGAGATAAAAGTATATTGGTTAAAAAAAAGACATTGATTTAAGAAATTTTTCATGATAAGGAATCAGTATGGTTTCATGCTTTTTATATGAATGAAGGGTACTTACGATGGCGAGAGAACGCAGTCATTAGAGTTTAATTTTCTCCAGATCACGACTTGGAACCTTCAAGTTCATAGACATTGGGCAGGCAGATGTTTTTCCACACTGTATTCTTCTGCATCTTACAGCCTGCATCAAACAACACCTGTTAGTTGTTAATTATTATGGAATTCATTTATCAGAAAGGCAAAGGTTTATTCCAGTCTATAAAGTGTAATTATGACTCAATTAAAACGTTAATTCACGGTATATTTTTGTATCCTTAACCTAAGCTGTGGCGTCGTAGTTTCAAATGTAAGGATATGAACGTGCAGTTTTAAAGCATGTGAAAGATGGCTGATTACGAATCCACCATCTCTCACATCTTTAGGCCAACACAACAAGAAACGTCCGATATAGAAAAATGTAATAGATGACCGTAACCGAACAGTGTGAGCGTTACTTCCGCCATCTGTTCGAATCCACATGACGCCCCATAATGGTAATAATCTTAACTACTTGATCTACGAATCTGCTCTGGAGTATAAACAGAAATTTTATTTATTTATTATTTTTTTAAATTTCTTTCGGAGTCAGTTATACCATTTCCAGCTAAGAACTATATTGTGGCTATAACTACGTATTATAATTGAAGCTGTGACTCTTTCGAAATTGTGATGTTTGTTGAGGTCAAAGTGTAAACTTGAAAAACTATCCATTGCTTAAAATCAAATGTTCTTCCAGGATGAATACTTACTGTTGGGGGGGGGGGGGAAATCAATAAAAGAACAAGAATCCTCGTTATAAGATATTTCCATGGACCTCAACTTTCCTACATTATATTAAGAAAAAAAAATAAAAAATTTATAAGACCTTGGTTATTTTTGCCATTTTATTGTTTCAGAATATTTAGTTCCGCTTAACGAATCGGTACACTGGAATGCTGTCTTGAAATAATGAGTGAAAATTAGCTACATTCAACGTTTTCATACACTAAAAATACTGACTGGTTGAACTGATAAAAATATATAACCACACACCGGAAAGAAGTATTTTGACTTTATATTTTTTTTTTACTTTCAAAAAATGCTATGGTGTATCTATTTATCGATGTATAGTGTTGACATACGCCACTGTTTAATTATATAATTAATATATCATTAATAGATTAATATAATTAATATTAATAATAAATAATATATTATTAATTATTCAGTCTACTAATATATTATTAGCAGACTGAATAATTGTTACTGTTGGATAAATACTATTGCATAATGCTTTAAATAGTTTATTTAGTGGCAAACTTAATAATAATATGCTGTTTAATTTAGCTTAATTCACTAATCGTATAACTATTGGTTTCTAGGGTAGGGGATCCCACTGCTAGTTACATTTATAAAACGCTAAGGCGTATCTATGTATCTTTGTTTTACTGCCTTGGGCCGGACAGGCTTAATTGTGTTCTACATAAATGTGTTATTAGAAAACCAAGAGCTCCCATTTCCAGATATCTTTCTAATATTGTTTACTGTAAGATAACTGTTATTCCTACGCAATTCTGTAAATAATGCATTATTAATAAATGTCATAATATCAAATTAGCTAAATTGTAATGCAGTGAATTGGAGAAAACATTGAAAATCATAATACAATAATATTTAAATGAGAAATATGTTTTCATTTACACACTGCAGCCAAGATAAATTATCACTCTTCAGATGTATACTGGATAATTCATTCTTTTGACAAGCTGGGTCATTTGTGGATCCAGCTACCAAGGCTTTAAATACCTTCAGTTGAATAAAACATTGCTCTTTGGACCTAACCGATATTTACACTAAAATTTAAACTACTCTCTCCTTTCTTGAACATGCATTAGTGTCATATCTAAGTGATTGCCAAGGAAACTAATTATCAGTTTAATCCTTCTCTCATCCATGAGCCGTGCCCTCATGATTAGCATAGTATAATCACTGTCCACCCCACACCGGGTGGAAAAGACCCGAGTTCGAATCCAATTTCTATGGGCCTTTTTCAAAATGTTGCTTAGTTAGTCAATCTCGGGCTAGGGTAGCATGCTTTTACGTCCAGGAAACAGCAAACGGACCACAGAACACACACACACAATTTACGGACATATTATATATGGCCTAAGTTGCTGATACCTCTACAACCCCCTAACAACAACCAAGATTCGTTTTTGAACAAAGTTAAACTATTTGCAAATGTACACAGCAACAGTTTGTCCACTTCGGGGTTTTCCTGAAACAACGTATAAATTTACGATATTTCTTTTAAGAACTTTTCCGTTTATGGGTATTGAACTTTCCAAAAGATGGCTTTCAGGTGGTCTTCTGCGGCTTTGTTACACCAGCTGCTTTGGTTTTTAATAAATGCATACGTCTTCGCATTGAAAGTTGAAACTTTGATCCTCTGGTTAGAGTGTAGAGTGTGTTTAGTGTCAAACGGCACCAGGGGTTTCCCCCATTTCCGCGTGCTATACATTGTGGGTGTGAAACAGAACACTGTCAATGCCAGAGGTTTCAAAGTGTATGGATTTTGTACATGTGTAGTGTCGTGTACCGTTGTTTCTCTGGTCATTTAGCCGCTGGGCCCCTAATGGGACCCAACGTTGTCCACACTCTGCCTCGTGGAGGCAGACCAGGTACACCAGTATTATAGTTATTTACTCTGGCAGGTCCTGCCACCTAATTTCCTGAGATTTTTCAGTGGCAAGGACCTTAAAAAAAAAAAAAAATAAATAAATAAAAAAAAATTTTTAAAATAATAATAATAATAATAAAAATAAATAAATAAATAAATAAATAAATAAATAATAAAATAAATAAATATAAAAAAAAATAATAATAATAAAAAAAACACGTTATAGTTATGGGTCAGCCAAAAAGAAGTACTATTTATGCAAATAAATGTTGTTAAGTTTTTGGGTGTAGGGCTCAAGCAATTTAACAATGGTTCAGACACTAGTAATTATAATTAAAAGAGAGAGAGAGAGAGAGAGAGAGAGAGGGGGGTGGGGAGACTGAAGGCTGGGGGGAAAAGACAGAAATAGTGGAACAGGATAGTCAGCCCTGCAGATCTGCTTCTCCTCCATGATGAGGATGTCTTCTGAAAGGATCATCATCATCAGCCGTTTTCAATCCACTGCAGGATGAAGGCCTCTCCAGCAACTTTCCAGTTCCTTCTGTTTTGAGCACTGGCCATCCATTTACTACCCACAAACTCATGAATTTCATCTATCCATCTCCGCCTTTGTCTTCCAGGTTTTCTTCTAGCTCCTCTTGGATACCATTCTGTTATTTTCTTAGTCCATCTGTCATCATGTCTTCGAGCTATGTGTCCTGCCCAAGACTATTTTAGTTCTTTTAGTTTTGATAAGAATGTCCTTTACTTGAGTTTGTTGCCTAATCCGTGTGTTTCTCTTCTTATCTAACAGTCTGATTCCCAATATGATTCGTCTGAAAGGATACGGATCCTCTAATTTGAGTTGTATTCAATACCAGTTCAATATAATTCAAATATAAAGTTTTAAATTTCACATTTGAATCTATTAAATTTCTGGGGATAATTGTCCTTCTAGTATAAGCCCTTCTGGTGGGAAAAAGCACCTGAATGTCTATTGAAACGAGTGAAAGAATGTTTCTATTGCTCTAGCAATCAACAAGATAGTGCTATTTTCCAAGTCCTCTTTAAGGCACGCTGAAAAAGGGTGAGCAATTCATATTGATTATCCTCGATAAACAGTGAAATTCCAGTGTAGCCTCAGTGGGAAAGATAAGGATAAGCAACCAATTATAGCTTCCGAAATTGTTTTATTATTTTTGTGTCTAGTAGTGTACGTTATACAAGATGAATACAAAAATGCCTTAGTACAATGATGTCTTGATTCTGGTACCTTCTTCCTTACTAGAATATTACAGTTCAACTCTCACAAGAAAACAGGACATCAATGTTCGTCGTAAAGATGTTTTACTAAGATTATGACGCGCATCATAATTCTAAGACATCTTTGTGTGGACTATGCCTTTTAGTTTTCAGACCAAACGAGAAACTTGGACGAATATTCTGGTGGATACTGTTCAACCTGACGTATTCGCATTTAGGAGAAGACTGCAATCTGCGGTACTGCAGAATAATTTTTGTTCTGGGATATCTTAAATCAGCAGTATAAAATAAATTGTGAAAAAAAAGGAGATTTTCTGGAATTCTGTAGTATTCTGAGTAGTGTACTGTAGTATACATGTCAGTATTCTGACCGATAAAATAACGACATTATTTTTTTATTATTTTGTTTCATCCTCCTCCGCTGTGATTTTCGTCACCTTTCTCCTTTCCTTCAAGCACGTGCTGGATTCCTCTCTCTCTCGGTACAGAGGACAGTGCCAGACTAAATACCGAGGGGTGAAAAGTAACAGCACGCACTCGTACGCAGGTAACCAGATGCCTGGTGTCCTGGGCGAGCGACGGGTAATTGTTGACATAACTTTTGGTGTGTCTACAGAGTGTCTCCACGTTGAACGTGCACTAAAAATATCAGCAGCCTCCGACCAGAGTCCTTCTGGAGATGAAACACTCCCCGTGCATATGTCTGCGTCCAGACTATGGCAAGAGACCTCCCGTAGCGTGGACCGGACCGGGACAGCCGCGCCCGTTCCGTGTTTATCCGTCATGTCACTACAGCCGACATCGCCGCCCCTGGTGAGACGTGGGCATCGCATGTGGTGACAGCCCGTGTCGAGGACGGCAGGGGTGTGCCCGGCACTGGTGACGGCGACTCCTCTAGCTACAACGACACTCGAATGTTTCCTTGAACCCTTGGCAGTGCTTCTCGGAGAGCCCGCAAGAGCATGCCAAGTGGTGTCTTGAAGAACGGGAGGACAAAGTTTACGAAACGGATGACTGAAAGACACAAATGTCATGACCGCTGTGTCGTGTCTCCCGAACGATGGGGGATTGTCAGATGTCAGTTTCTTTCCTCCCAGATTCCTCGTTACTTCACTAAGGTGACAGCCAACTGCCCTTCCATGCTTTCTAACTCGTTGTCGAACAGCCACGCAAACACGGAAATATTTGATTCGTTCGAGGAATGAGGTAGGCTGCAATAATAGGGAAAAGTAGCACATTGTTGCTATGAGGAGGACCGAACGTACTCTTGAACACATTAACCCTCCCTTCAAATTATTTCCGCTGTAATGACTTCAATATGAATCACTCGTTCGTTTTATAGAGAAAAAATATTCATCGCCATTACACGCCTTTGTTCTTTCTTTCTTTCTTTCCAGTGGCGAGGGCATCTGCACTTTCAATTGGGGTGTCTTAAGCTATTGTTTGCCATATTAGTCTTCTTAGCAGACTGCTTAATATAAAACTTAACATAGATTAATGGAATATCATTATGAAAATAAAGTAGGGACATCTCAAAAGAGTTTGATATTTCAGGAAAAGAAGACATGGTGATAATGCCAATAATCATCACATGATTTGTCGCTAATGTTGAAAACTTAACCAAATTTTACTACAGCTCCGTATCTTTTCCCAGAACTCTGCAAACACCATTTCTCAACATGAATCAGAGTGAGCAGTCCAATAATCCACCTCCAAAGAGTTCCACTCTCATACTTCTGGATTTATTCATACGGTGATGTGTCGAAATTAAAATAAATTATGATTCGGTCCATCATAGAAACATAACCTAACCTAAGGGTGAAACCTAACTCAAGACACGCGTATTCGAGTTGGAAAAGAAATTGAAGGATATTTGAAAACCTATAAAGGATGCCGCATTGAAATATTTTGAGCATTATGCATCAAAAGAAGCTTTTGGAGAAACACTATTATCGCAATTCTCTGTTTCAAGGATTAATTTAAATTTCAAAATATCGTGGTCCTTTTCAATTCTCGTGTATGAAAGGACACTGGCGAATTTTGAGTGTCCGCGTATTGTTAGTCCATATGAGGTCCAAGAAGTATAGCTTTACTATGGTACTTATGGTTAAATCGCTTAAATCTTTAAATTCAATTCTTTCAGCATAGGCGCGCGTGCGCGTATAAACACAAATAGAGAATACAGCATTCCAAGACACAACCCCCCCCCCCCATCAGCCCAACACATGGAAAAAGATAACGGCAATAACATGACATTTGCTTCGAAAGGTCCGAGTTCGATTCCATTCTCATCGATGTAGAGAAAAACATCCAAAGCTTACCTGGACTAAATTAAGGGCTTTCAGGATTTTTCCCATAACAGACGCGACATCCTGACACCTCACAGCCTGAGTTGCTTTGACGCTTCACAGCCATCCCAACGTTTTAATAATTAAACTGTCACTGGCTTCACAAATCGTTTAAAGTCCATTATATGTAAGACACAACATAAAGAAAAGGCGTCTGTTGTGAGAAGGGTGTACTTACGCCCGCAAACATTTCATTTGAATTTAATGTTTAACATTTTAAAAAATGGCGCACCAATGGAGGTATAGTATTGAACGCACGAGTTCATGAAAGAGCAAACAGTAACAACAGCAGAAGAATTCGAAGCAAATTTCAAGCAGAAGTTGGACGAATCTACCAGATTTTCATTATCGATCTTTGCTTTTACTTTATATTCACAATATCAATAGCTCGTGTGGTAGCAGAACTTTTGGCGCAACCTGTATGTAAAACACAAAGCATCATACTCGGTCATGCGTATACCTACCCATGTCACGTTTTTCATTTATTTATTTAGAAAATTACGTGAATGTGAAGCGAATGTTCTCATCATGCATTGATCTACTAATAGTTTGTGTGTCTTAAAAATATGGGTTCCTGCGTTGGCTATTTCATCTTGCTAATTAGAATACTGCACTGACTCTTCCTCACGATTAGTGAGATTATTGTTAGCCTTAAACTTCAGTCGTTGAAGCAACCAACGTTGCCTTGCAAGTTCAATATAATACCTCCGATGTCCAAGAGTCATATAAATGATTTTAGTAGTAATAAGAAAGATGCAAGAAAACAAGCTTATAGAGCATCAGCCAAAAAAAAAAAAAAAAAAAAAGAGAGAAAAAAACACAGTCCACCCATCCGTACCCTCCAAGAATTTGTTTAGTTTTCTCTTGAATTTATTCAACCCATCAACTTCCACGACAACAGATGGAAGCCTGTTTCAACAATCAACCACACTCTGGCTGAAGGAAAACTTCCGCACATCTATCCTGCAACCATCCTTCCTCAATTTAGAATACCATTAGCATTCAGCTTAATCAAACTAGTTAAGGATTAAAACACTCAATCAGATCTCCCTGCAGGTACCTGGTCTCAAGAAGCTGCAATTCGCAGAACTGAAGCATTTCTTGGTAAGAGCATCCATTTGTTCCCTTAACCAATGCACCCTTTCCAACAGATCTACATCGTTCCTAAACTGAGGCCTCCAGGCTTGTATACAGCACTCAAGATACGGCCTTATACAAAGGGATAATCACTTCCTTATCCTCGATAGCAAACTTTCTGAATATAATTTTTAAAAAATGAGCTGTCCTGGCTGCATGTCTCTGCACTGCTCAGATAATCTCATATCTGACTGCCTACTATCCTGAGTGTAGTACCACACAGTTGATAAGTTACTCTGGGGTTACTGTTGTACTTTGCATTTGTCAATGTTAAGGTTCAGCTACTACCATTTCTCAGCCCATCGACCCAATTTTCCTAGATCTTGTTGCAGCAGCTCACCCTGATGACTGTCGTTAACTGCCCTGCAAACCTTTGTATCATTTGCAAACTTAGACATTACTCCTGATATACTTCATCAATATCATTAATAAATATTGAAAACAAAATGGAACCTGGGGAACTCCACTAATAACGTTGGTCCAAGAAGAGTAGTGTCCACTGATAACCACTCTCTGGCTTCTTCCACTTAAACATCCCTTTATCCTTAACTTGTTCTTAATGCCACATTGCTTCAGTTTTAACAGCAGTCTTTTATATGCGACAGTATCAAAAGCGTTCTTGAAATCCAAGTATATGATATCAAAATTATTTTTTGCATCCAGTTCCTTGGTCACTGCATCACAGAAACCTATAAGATTGGTAAGACAAAACGGTCCCTTTACAAATCCATGATCTTATTGCATTATAATTACATATCTGTCCAAATGGTCATGCGTTACTTCTTTAACTAGTGATTTCATTATTTTCCCTGAAACAGACGTTAAGCTAACAGGTCTGTAATTATTGATATTGCCTTTTGATGCCCCTTTATGAATCGAGGATATACTCGCACATCTCCAGTCCATACGGAACCCCCTTCCCCTGAATCTAAGGATGCTCTCATAATTATGGCTAAGGGTTTGCTTACCTAATTTGCTGCCATTTGGGGCGGATGATTCCATCCACCCCAGGTGCCTTTTTATGACCATCAACAATGTCCCCTTCACTTTCCTTTCAGTTATTACAAAGTCATTTAAATAAATAAATAAACAATATATGATCTTCATTGTAAGGTGCAAAGGTACCCACTTTACAAAACCCCTCACGGTACTAAGTCAGGAGTTAACAAGCGGCAGAATCTAGCTCCTCGTTAGAGTTTTATGAACTTCTGGCATCCCCTACTCTAAACAATCCTTCGTGTGTGAATGTAGATGCAAAATACCAATTCAATTTAGAAAAACTCTTTATCATACACAGAAGGC
Organism: Mastigoproctus giganteus; assembly: GCF_048544385.1. Classification (NCBI taxonomy): domain Eukaryota; kingdom Metazoa; phylum Arthropoda; class Arachnida; order Uropygi; family Thelyphonidae; genus Mastigoproctus; species Mastigoproctus giganteus. The sequence goes on from NC_143576.1 coordinate 35,348,217, forward strand.
ACATTGCTGTATACAACTCCCTTCACGGTTACAAGCCGGGGTGAAGCCATTTGTCCGCAACCTGAAAAAGGTCATTAACAGTTAACCCATAGACGCATAGTTGCCCAATGTGATTCAACCCTTTCGTTCTACTGTTAATGTAAGCATAGAAGTCTTTGCTGTTTTTCTTTGCATTCATTTTCAGAGACTTCTCATAATCACCCTTAGCTTGCCTAACCTCCTTTGTGACTTGATCACAGACTACTTTATATCTACCATCGGCTTCTGTATCACTTAATAATTTATATGCATCCCATGCACTTTTCTTCTCTGCCACGCATCTCAATAGTTCATCTGACAGCCTTGAACTGTATTTCTTCGTTGGTATGAAAAGCCTAGTAGTTTCTTTGATTATTTCCCTGAATGCTTCCCGTTTAGAATTTTCTGTTCCTAACATCATCAGTTGGTTCCACTGCACACTATTCAAAAATTGCCTGAGACCTCTCTAGTCACTCTTACGAAAGCAAATGTTTTTCTTTTTACCCTTGACAGTATTTATGTTTTTAGTTAAATTCCAAATTAATCCACTGTGACCGCTGACACCCAGTGGGTCTTTTACCTACAGATTCTTAATGCATGAAAAATCAGTGCTGATAACTAGATCAAGAGTATTTCTTCCTCTTATTGCCTCTCTAACAAGTTGCTGCAAAAAACAGTCATCCAAGAAATCCACAAAAGTCTTGCGAGTGTGGGTGACCAATCCACAAGTTCTAGTCAACATCTGTAAAATTAAAATCCTCCATTATGAGACATACTGATTTGCTGAACCGCTATTTTCCTGTTTAACTGTTTGGTATACTCATCAAAGTCATTAGGCCTATAACACACTCCTACGCTCAATTTTGTTTTCCTGGTGCTTATATCACACCAAACTGACTCAACATTGCACTTGTCAACCAAATGAACTGGATGCACCGGCTTAGATTTAATATTCTTCTTAACTAAGAGCATAACCCCTACACCACTCTGTCTTTCCTGTATACACTGTACTCCCCATATTCAAATTCAGCATCGTGTCTCCGCTGTTCCTACAATATCCGCATTTGGTGACTTAATCAGTACTTCAAATTCATCAAATTTATTTAAAATGCTCCTAGCATTAGTGTACATGCACGTGTTCAAGCAAACTTTTTTTCACATTTGACCAAATCTATCGTGTTCTTTTTGGATGGAGCGAGTTTGCCGATTTTCACTGGAACGAATGAAGCTTCATTTCAAGATCATATCGGTATAACCATATTCATTTAATTGATGAAATCAGCGTCCGTTTCCATCCTACCCTTCAACTGCTCGCACAGTACTCGACGGCGAACCTTGTGATCATCATTGAGAATCATATTTTGCCGAAACTCGACCATGCTAACGTTTTCGGTCTTTGATCCAAAAACCGAAAACGTCAGCATGATCGAAAGGAGATTTCCAGTTTACCATCAATTTCTGAATGGCTAATCGCCGACAGAATGATTTTTTTCTCTCACTTGAGCAACCATTTCATCGCTTCTTGAAGGTCCGCCTGAGCGTTGGTCATACACAACAGATCGTAGGTAGTTCTAGAAACGTTTCATCCACTGAAAAAAAGACAGCCTTTCTCAAATAAGAATTATCAAATACAGTTCTTAACATTTGAAGAATTTCCTTTCCGTTTTTCTAATATTCTCGCAAAACTTGATGCCCACACGTTGTTTCGTTTTTCTGTCCACCGCGACGGAATGCCTAAGACAGGTCTGAACTTCAACAAGAGTTACTCATTAGTGGCTCCAGAAGCGGCTCATGCCAGTAATGTGGTTACTCCGCCACTTGCTCATCATCGTGGCCCTCTACTTCCACCGCTTCTTTTGTAATAAATGAATATATCAGAATGTTTTTTTACATCTCTTATATGCTCTTCTACAAACTCAGAAGTTTGAAGATGAAGGCAAATCTAGAACTATGAAGGCAAACCGACTGCACAATTCAATTTGCCGACAGAATATGTGCTGTTGCCCCATTCACTCTAAACAAACCAACCCACTAATTGCTACCCCAGAATTGCCTTGCCGAAGCAACCATCGTTGTTTAAATTTAACAACCATAGGTGGGTGCCTAGAAAAATACAGAGGTAACTAAAGATGATTGTGTATTGTGCCCTTAAATTGCGTATATTCTATGGTTCTATGCATTTTGGGATGAAAAACCTAAGTATCAGAAGGGGAAGAACTATGAAACCTTCACCAGGCTGGCTAACACGTCTACAGTGTGAACAAAAAAAAAAAAAAAAAAAAACACAAGGATCCTCCGGTCAAGTTGGCATTCAAATCCTAGTTACTTCTGTACACTGTAGACATTCAGCTAGTTGGTTGTTGTAGGATTTTAGACGCATCAGCGACTAAGACCATATTAATGAGATCGACTAACTGAGATCGTGGATGAGATCGACTAACTCATCCATGTTGTGAAAAAGGCCCATAAAACTCAGACAGGATTCGACCTGAAATCTTTTTCCACCCGGTGTGAGGAGGACAGTGATTATACTAGTTGTGCTACCCACGAAGGCGCGCACACACACACACACACACACACACACACACTATGCTAGCCTGAAAACTGATATGTGGTTACGCCCATAGGTTTCGCGCACAATACCTTGTATGCTTATAAATTATTTTCGACAGAAAAGCACGGTTATACAAAACAGATATATATGTTTTGGAATCATACAGGAAGAAAGGTCTCTTACTCACGGAAATGTTAACCTTTGCCAGATCTGGCCTTTGTACAATTTCTCTATTCTCTCTGAATAGAAAGAACACTCTTCCAACAGAAACTTCTCATCTGTTCTTTTCGAAGATCCAACTGTCTCACTGGACTACAAAATATGCAGGTTCCATTCAGTATATCCTCTAATTCCAAGAGCACCATGTTCTCCTCTCATCTGACCCCCCACTACAAAAAAAAACATTATTTCCAGTTGAACTCCGTCGTTAAGTTTGCAAGCGTCTACATTCTTGACCAATTAAAATGCGTTTTACCCCGAAATTATTGGCCTTCATATAATGTTCTTGCGGTCCCTACTATCTCAATGGCATTCCCGTTGCTTAAACTAATCAGGATGGAGCTTCTTATCCTTACCATACAGAAAAACCAAAAAGAATACTTTTCTCACATTGTGAGAAAAGTATCCCTTTTGGTATTTCCATGGAGACCCTCCCCCCCCCCTCTCTCTCTCTCTCTCTCTTACTTCATTTGGGGACGATTTCAAGTTTTGGACTATCCCTTATAACTTGAGGAGGGGGGGGGGGATTAGCAACAATAATACAAAAACTAATGAAAATCTCAAACTGTATTTCGCTAATTTCCACCTACAGCTCAATTAGGAAAAATAACTGATATCTCTATTATAACTCAAAGAAAAAGACTTCTTGCCTTTGTTCCTCAGATCAGTGAAAAATCAATTACCCACCCACAAAGATTTAGGAGACATTTTTATTTAAAATTCACAATTTAAATTCACTATTTAAAAAGTGGCTCATTTGGTGTGGAGTAGCTGGCTCAAACTCAAAATCTCATCTCTTAGCCGAATATGGAAAAGCAGAATGGGCTAACCTCAAATAATTTCTTCAGCCCACTTTATGGTCACAAGTGCACCTTTAATATTGATTGTCAGTGCCCGATTAACATTTTCATCGAAAGTATTCGCTTTCCTTTACGGTCTAAAATTACTTGGAATATACCAACCAGGATCATCGAACAAAAAAAAAGCACCATCATCGATGCTATTATAAAATAGTTTTAAATTCGCTGTAGAGTTTTTTCTTGGTTCTGCGCTTTAAATTATTAAAGAACTAGACCTCGATGCTGTTCTTATATACAAGGATCAAATTATAAACCTTAAATTATTTTAAAAAAATCAGTATTAGCAGCATAAAAGGAAAGATGCTGTTAAATTATTTCCCAATTCTAGCCTGCTACAATCCCAACTATTGTCTATTCAAAGCTTTTAAACAGTAATAAGTGTGGCCACTAGACTGTGTTGGAAATGACTTTTCAGAACTACGAGGTGGACTTTATTTACATAGTTCTAGGAAGATTCAACTGCCAGTAACATCAGTATTGGCGGGCACAGCTCTGGAACTGGGGGGAAGCGTCCACCTTCGACCCCCCACACACATTACCAGTCCTACTACTAGTTAATTATTTATATTCTCCCGTGTAGTAATAAGAGCGTGCTTGTTACATTTGTACTGTGTGGGCCGATCTGATGTAAGCGATAAAATATGCTACACGCGTATTTTCCTTACGCATTAACTGATATTATTTATTATTGAAAATTTTGTTTATGAATAAAACGTAATTGATACGCATAATTTTTATATATGAACCTCGGAAAAAATTTCAACTGTTAGTTACAGATTCATAGTATCGAAATGAAGCCTTATTTTTTATTTGGGAGTAGAGCAATGTACTGTATATATTTTTATATGCAAAACAGAGTAGGATGGCTAGCCGCATCTGGGATTCAATTCCTTTTTTTTTTTCTTTTGATGACAGCAGAATTCAGTTTCCCGTTGATTTCAAGAAGCTCTGTTGCTACTTAAGTAATAATGTAAACAGGACATTGTACTTGGAAAGGCAACATGTACAGAAATATTTTAAAATGAAATTAGAAAGGTCAGTCATGAATTTTCTCCCAAAGTAGGAAAAGCGATTACTCAGCATTGTAGTTCGTTACACCTTTTCGATCTTTTACTACATTCTTTCCTTTTCCTGTGGGATGCACCTTCGGGCTAAGGTCAGAACCATCCCATCAAGGTTCACCAAGAATCCAAGCGTGTACAGCCCACTCTTCAATCTCGCAGTGACGTAACGGCCACTAACAAAAAGGTGGATGGAATCGCTATCATTTATCTTGAACAAACACATTTCTTTATACTCATTTCAACACTTCTTCACTCTTCCACTGATAGACATCCATATTACGACATCTGTCGACACAGCCTCTACTTCCCACTCCATCCACTGGGTACGATAACACCTATTTCTGGTCCTACAGATACAGTTATCTGCAACTGATGGCAAATGGCCTTGGTCACCAATAACTCGTTATGTATGATTTATATGAATGCCATCAATCCTTTTCCAGGGTTAATTGCAAGGCTTAATGTGTCCCTTCGGCGGAAATACTGCGTAAGTCAAGGGGTAGGTATATATAGATGGATAGATAAATACAGGATGTATCTAAGGCTGCTCACAAAAATGTTTCAATCTGACCAGAGAACACACAATTTACAGACAAAATACGCACACACACACACACAGTTAGATGAGGTAATTCTCGGATGGGCAGTTTTATTCCAACTACCTCTCGCTGATTTCTCAACTACATTAAATTGATCATTTACAGTACTCGGGATACGAGTTTCTTATTTACAAGCACTTTCTTCTTACTTACAAGCGTCACTCTGATAAAATTTTGCGATGTAAACCTTTGCTTATTAAAACCCAATTATATTGCTGAAGATTGTGCTTTCGTATATTGGGAGGGCAGAATTTATTTAAAATAGCCGATTATATTTTAATATATTTATTAAACCATTTAAGGTCATTTAATGATGTAGAATATCTGGTGTGTGTCTATCGCGCATCATTTAAATAAAATATTCTTATAATTACAGAAATATTCATTTTCATCAGGGACCAACAGGGTTTGAATCTAGTCGTTTTTCCCACGTTGATCGTGGCCACTGAGAGGGCAGCGTAATAGAGAAATGCGATTATTAATGAATGTTCATGCGGTTCAAGGTTAATTGGTTTATTTACATAGGTGTAAATGAAACTTCACATAGAGTAAATGCAGGAGGTCATCTTTTTTTATATATTGGCCGATCGAGTAGACTCGGGTCATTCAAGGAAGTATTCAAAGCATACACGAGAGGGTCATTGTGAGTCTGGAAGGTGAGTAAACGCTTGCGCGACCCGCGGTCACTTATAGATGATTCTGTCATTAGCTCAGACACTTCTCATGACTCAAGGACCTACTCGTATGACATGCCTCCATTGCCAGTGTGGAAGGGGACCTAATATTAATTGTTGCAGCAAATGTGTGAACATCGGACGATGTTATCTTTAAAAGTTTCATTAAAACCAATTGCCTAATTTATCCTAAGAATAAAGCCCTTTGATTGAACTTGAGGTAGTCGATCAAAATTAAAAAAAAAAAAGAAAGAAAGGAGCTTATACACCCGAGACACTACCTAGTGTTAGAATTAAAAGAACAAGAATTATTAAGAAAACGTCAAAGTAATTATCTGAAGAGAGAGAATAAACAGGTGGAAGGAAACTATGATGGGCATCATTCAGTGGCCAAATAGCATCATATAATCCTCCTCCTCCTTTTTTTTCCCTGTGAAATGCTATATTTTATCCCGTTGTCAAAATGCTGCGGTTTATAATATTTATCTCAGTGTGTGACCTCTGCGATATTCTGAGAGCATTATTTCTGACTTCAGCTTCGAGCTATCCTTACTTTGAATAATGTCCTCCTCTTTCCAAAATACGATTACAATGAATTGACTTTCACTTAATGAATTAAGCGCTGTTTATGGCTTTCTCTCTTTCTCTCTCTCTGTGCTCGAACTCTTTAACATTTTGATAGTGGCTCCATCTATTTTGTTTAATGTACTTTGGAGCAGTTGTTGCGGTTACCTGATTTATGATTTAAGTTTCCTTTAATTATTTCATTTTTTTCTTTAACATCTTACCACTTTTATATTCATATTTTCATTATTTCCTTCTTTAAATAATTTATTTCTCATTAATGACTTAACCCGGGATATAACAGAATCTGTAACGTGAAAGTCTCATGTGCCATGGACAATACTTTTATCACATGTTGCAAAATGAAATGCGCATTTTTATTTATCGAGGATTATTTTCTTATAAAAATATTAAAATTGCCCGGGAGAGAAGGATATGTTGTTCATTTTTCACCGAAAGAAAATTATGAATATAAACACACACACATGCGGTTTTATCGATCGCATTTTAAACGAAATAATCTGTAAAATTTATGTACACATAAGCAGGTTTTTTAATGCGCAAATGTACCTGATGTTATTGTCAGAATGTTTTATTGAAAAAAATGTTTAATGGCGTGAATTTAAAGTATTCTTTGTACAATAAAAGGAATATATTTGGAAATATGAGGGATGGCTTCTGACTGTTTGGTTTTGTCCTTCTAAGCTTGACGGATTTTAATATTTAATAGTGCAGGGTTTGGGGGTCGAATACTGCTACTTTTTTACGATATTGTAGATAAGGGATGGGCAATCCATGGCCATCCTCAACCGCCTCCCCAAAAATGATATTAAGCCTTTATTTCTTATTCCGAAAGTTAATTTCTTTGTCATTCCTTTGAATTTTGAAGTAGAACCATATTCCCTTATGCAATCATCCCATCAATGATCTCTAAAATGTTTCCAGTCGAGGGTACCTGAAAATGTGACCAATTGTTTCGCAAAATAATATACTTAAATCAAAACAAAATTAAAGCTTACTGACCTCCAAAACAGGTTACAGATTCACGGTCAAGGCATGTACCATTGTACCAGGTATCACCACTACATGCTGGTGATGGAAGCGTGTGGTGCGGGGAGTATTTTTGCGCACAGGCCCTTTGATACTAGTGGATTAACTTCTGAATGCCACAGTTTACTTGAATATTGCTACCAACCAGTTGTTGTTGTTTGGTTTTTAGGAGCCTTAGCAACTAAGGCCATATTGCTCCGAACCAACCAGTATTTCTATATTCTCATAATTTTCCTGTTATTTGCAGCAGGATAATGCGTCATATTACATGGCGTGGATCGTTGGGGAATTGTTGCAGAAGTTTAAGGGTGAGTATAACTTCATTGATCATTGAAGTCACTCGATCTCACTGAGCGTTATGTGGGATGAAGCAAATAAGCTGTTCGTGGCAGGGATCCCAGTTATCCAACCTGAGATGACTGTTGAATGGAACACAGTCTGCGTGGACCAACCTTCCTGTTAAATGGTTTTGAACTTAAGTGGAGTCTAACCTCGACGAGTTGAGGCTACTCTGAAAGCTAAAGGACCCGAAACTCGTTAATACGTCAATATACCTGAAACTGTGGCTGTTGATCCGCTGCAGTTTATAAAATTTTCGCCTAGTTCGCACTGAATAATGTCTTTCATCCCACTGCTGTTTGAAAACAACGATCTATGGTTTTCTAAAAACTATTTAAAACACTGAATAGAAGTGAACAATTGGGAAATATCGCTTGTGGTTTCAATCTGCGATATGGTATATAAATTATTCTTTATATTATGATTTTATTATAATATTTCTTTCAAGTCTAAAATGACTTGAAAGATTCGGATTAACTGCCCTCAATTCGGTCCCGGTTTAATGCGAGTGGATTATTCCCCTCCCACGTACTTTAAACATATCCTGAAAAAAAGATGTCGAATCGAAATAAAACACAACCTCACCTCCTCCTTAGTGTACTCAATTTCAAATTATTTTCTGGACGACCTCGGATCTTGTCACTCATATCCGGTCTTGTGCATTTGTATGTAGATGCGTGTGTTCACGGGCTGATTTACATGTTGTGCGGGATTAAAAACCCCAGAATAACTAAAGGGGGAAACTATGCCTCCTCCACACGTGCGGTCAGCTAGCTACACCTCGAATGAAGATTAGAAATTCCTCCGTTCACCGACGGGAATTAGCTTAAACTTCGTTTTAATTCGAAAATCACAAAATATTATTATATTTTGTAATTTCTATCTTTTAAACTGCTCTGACCTTATGTGGTCGCTAAGAAAGATAAACAGGAAATTTATTTATTTTTATTGGAGGAGGGACACATGGTGATCTCGCAAGCTTGTTTCAGTTTTGGATTGTAGGCCGAATATATCTAATTATAAAAGACTGCGCCACTTTATATTACATTTGCAACGCAAACTGTCAACTTCATTGTATAAATAATTCCTGAAAATGTCAAGGAGACACCGTGTAAAATAGCAAGCCAAACCCAAACAAAGATGACCTGTTGGTTAATAGAGACAATTCCAGGAAACAGAAATGCGTTAAGAAAGCCCGTCCAAGGCCATGATGTCGTCAGAGGATGTCCGATATATTCCTTAACTGCAAGATACCATGAGAATAGTCTTTGCATCAAGACCCTGGATCCAGACGCTACTGAAATGGTTTACATATGATTTCAAGGCGGCAGCATTATGCTGGGAAAATCCTCAGTCTATATTCATTTAATCCCAGGGCAAAGAATGGTCTACTTAAAGTGTAACAACACTTGATCCGGGTGAATAAGAGATGGATCATGTGCTCTTCACCCATAGAACAAGACTGTATGAGAAGAGGCTGTAGGCGAATTTTCATCTGGACAAAATACGAAAGTCTCTAGAACCTGACCAATATGGAGTTGGAACAGGGATGAAAATAAACTTTAAGTCGTTCCTACTCTTTATATTCAGTCTTTTCTGGTTCTATTGGCAAAACTTCGTTTTAATGGAATGTGATGCTACAAATGGTAAGGTTCGCATGATACACCAGTACATTTCATCACATGGGATCCCTAGAATGCAGTGTAACTTTTATCCCAAATCTTCACGAACTTAGGACTTTTCTAAAAATGGTGTGTTCATTTCATCTGTCAATTGATTCTATTCTAACTCTCAGGTGGAGTTGCTGTGGAGGGCATTAACTGTCAGAGAATATCACACGTCATATTAATACAATGTTCAATTAACTTTTCAGGTTTGATGTTTTTGTAGTGGAGATTATCCGATATTATTGATCAATATCGGATTTAATGGTTATTTTGTTTCTTTCAAATGAAGTGACTTTTATAAATATTTATTAAAATATATTCCCAGATACCCAGATTTATTGTTTAACTCTTGAATGGGGTTGCTATTTAGATTAAGTTTCGAAGCGACTATGGGCCTGAGGGGTCAGTATATTTGTCTGTTAATGGCTTGTATTCTATGGTTAGTATAGAACTGTTTGCAGGATGAAAAACTATACAACCATTTGAAATCGTCTAAATCGCAGAGAAAAATAACCATAAAAGTTCATCCTTAGAATCAAATCCAGCTCTTTCTACACAAGAAGGAAGTGCAGTGGGTGCATTTAATTACTGTGCTGGTTCTTTCTGGTCATGAGGGAAACTTTTGATTGCTAGGCAACAGGAATAATATCCGGGCTGATATTATTTCTTTTAATATTGCAAGTAGCAGTCAATCATGTGAACTACGTAGTTATTCTTCCCCAGAGAATATGAAGACAAGAATATTGCTGATTTTTTAAGGTAAAGAAATTCAATGATTAAAATCGTAGAGTTAGGGAGTGCTTAAGATCCTGTCTAATGCGCAGAATCTGACTTAACAAGGAATAATCGGCAGATCACAAACAAGGCCTGAGAAAGAGCAAAGCGGATGAAGGTCAGAGAGGATTTTGTGTGTGAACGAGGCAGAAGTTACTTCCTTAATCACTTACCACCATTAACATGTAAATAACAGGATGAACTTATAAAAGGAGAGGTTTATTCATTCAGCTTTTCAGTCGACTTTTCGAGTTGACAAGTCACGAGTTCATAGTGAAAAAGAGGTGTGAACTTGATTCCTATATTTCACATGATCCTATCATTCATCAAACAAAAGCAGCGGAGGTAACGACGTGGGAAAGCAGTGTATTTTAATTCAATAACTTCGTAATATGTCTTAAATAAATTGACGACCTCCCGGAAGAGTGAAACCGACTAGCACAAAGACGTTCCTTACATATAAAGCAGTACCACCACTGATACCTTCCTGTTCTGCATGCATATTATCCTCTGCTTCTTCCCTCCTCCTCCTCCCTTGGCTCTTATCTATCCCTCCTGCCCCCCTTACCAAGGGGTATTTACTTTCATCACCCGATAAATTACTTCTAATCAAATATCCACACCCTTTTTCCTCATCTCATTTCTTATTCATTTGATTTCTTGACACAACCAGGCGAGCTAACCTGATATACTCAAGTACACCGCCTCGTTTATTTGTACACTTCTCCTTCATCTGCAGGTGTGCATTAAATACTAGATGACTAGGACTGCCACACTCTCCTTAACTTTTCAAACGGTACCGAATTATCCTGCTCCATTTCTATTCAGTCTTTGTTTTTATAAATCTTTGTGTGCCTGCTCTTGGAGATTGATCGCGCAACACTGCTGCGAGTAGTGAAGATTGCCCTGGATACGCTGAAAGGGGTGCTTCGAGGAGGTGTGCGGCACTGTATAATTTTCTGATATGACACGAGACAAAAATGCAAGCTCGCGACCAATTGGTAGCACCAGTTCTGCCATATCCATCCTCTCCATTATACTCTCACAATTCGCTCTACTGCAGGCTGAAAGTTGGTGACGTGCTTTGTATAAGAGTTGTATTAGCCTTGGTATGACTCTCCAATCAATCCACCCTTCTGGGCTGGAATATTCCTTTCCTAAACGAGGTTTTTGGTTTTGTCATTTTGTTACCCGTTCACATGCTCCTTTTGATGATAATTAACCTTAGAGGGTAGAGTAGGGAGGCTGTTCTAATGCTTACTCACGTTTGTATTTATGTAACCCTCTTCTGTAACACGTTTCAGAAAGCCAACACCAACTGCCAACGCTGTGATATTTGTTCTTTCCCATGCCCATCTTGTGGCACGCGGAAAACGTGCGGGTGAGAGGGCAAACTGGTTAGCAGTAATCGCAGCGAGTTCTTGACACTGTTTCTTTTCTTTCTCTCTCTCTTTCTTTCTCTCCCTCCTTGTAAGCATAGCATCCCCACGTTTAACTGACCTGCATACAACGTTAACCCAATAAGACTGAAAATGCGCGAGAGATTGTCTTGAAAACTGCAAACTTAGAAATACTGTTTGTAATTTTTCCAAAAAGAGTTGTTTGGAATTTAACAGTCTTCCTTCTGTCAGGGAGTCCGAATTAAGGTGAAATGATATAAAAAAATAGCTTCCCAAACGGATGAACGGACCACAATATCAACGTCGCTGTTGTACTAGAAAATGTTTATATATGATTTTCACGCAGGGTGTTTAGATTCTAATGCACTAAATTCGAATTTAATTTGATTCGATGAACTAAATTCAAATGAACATTCAAATTTTATAAAATATTAAAAATCGTTTACTCTAAGCTTAAAATTTTTCACAGCATTCCAGAGAAAAATGACTTCGTATTTAAAAAAGAAATAAAAATGCCCTGCTAATGACCTCCTCAAACTTTGGTTTAATCCCTCTCCTATCCATAAAGTTACTCTAAATTATCACATTTCATTGCTACAGAAGTTTGAGGAGTTAAGAAGAAAAATAAATATTTTTTTGTATTTTGCTTCCTTTTAGATCACAGTCTCAACTCGGATCTGTCGGAATGTCATATCCATAATTCTATTCCAACGTTGGTTTTAACTTAGTGAATTTGTTAGTTTCCATTCCTAGCAGTAAACCCCTTGGTTAGAATCCGAACAAGAAGGGAGGACTTTTTTACACGCGTTTCTTTTCACGCTTTGGGCAAGTTAATCGATCTCCGGCAAGAGTTCATTTTTCTGGATTTTTCATCCAGCAGAATGGCAAACTGACCGAAAAATACTCGCAATTTACTGACAGAAATATCGGACCCCTCATAGCCTTGGTTGATTGGACTACGAGCAATACCCTAAGTTTAAATATGTTATTTTTTTCTGCGGCTATAACGAGGTGTAAATACGAAGCTTTTCCCTATTAATGGGTGCTTAAGAATGCAGCAATAATGCAATCCAAATAATCTCTAACTATATGAACTTATACCATTAAACTCTTGAGGCTGAAGTTCTGGTGTGACTGAGAATTGAATCCCAAAATATCGTGGTGGGTCGCTTGTTTAACTTTTCTGAATGAGTCAGAGTAATGTCTAGAAAATTCCATTGAACCTATTAAATTTTAAAAAAAATTAAATTTTTAAAAAATAATAATTTTATTATTTCTGTTGGACAGCATTTCTAAGTTCCGTCACAAGTTAAACACATAATGAAAAATACATAAAACAACACTGATAGTAGATAGCTTCACAAGTAAAACATTTTAAACAGTTTAATTCGAATTCTGTGTTCGATGAAAGCTTTCCTAAACGCGTTTAACAAAAGCTGATCTATAGAAAGAAGAAAATAACTTCAGATAATAATGGTGATCACCGCATCGTTATAATAAACGCTACAAACATAATGCAAATTATTAATTTGCATTATGAACTCGGTGTTGTGGACAAGCGCGTGTGTATGCAGACTTCGACGAGGTCAAGATTTTAGGAGATCATATAATAATATGATCCTGGTGGCAGAGAGGAAGACTGGAAGTCCAGTTAATTCCCATTATAACGTCATTAAAGGGAATGTTTTAACGTATTCGTCCAGAGGCCCATACAGCGATGATGTCACGCCTGTCCAATACCTATTCTTCACTTAAGGAAATGGAAGAGGGAAACTATCTCGACTGCGCAACGTGAGTAGACCAACCCTACACAACTCAAAGGCCTTCCAAGTCCCACGACTGAATGAGAGATTCCGTGCAGACGATGGGGGGCCTGGGAAGATGATCTCAGAAGTGATCGGCCCTGCATATAGGTCATTGAACCGAATATTAAAAAGGAAAACACTCGCACCTTCGCGATCGGTTCGGAGAGAGAGAGAGAGCGGAATTCGTCCTAAACGCGTTCATGTATATTTACACCTGCTTAACTAAAACTGGTAAAGAACTGTAGTATAAACGGGATAGAAGAATTCTTTCTGACGCAAGTGCAGTATTGGAATTATGGCTGACAAGACAGCCATAATTCAAATTGTTTATTAAGGTTAGCCTTTTTTGTAATTCTGATATGAGTGATTGATATTTACGAATAATTACAGGGTTTTCACCGCTAAAAGCACATCCCTTGTTCCATTTTCAAAAGGGAAGATTAAGGAAAGGGGCGGTTAAGCAGAGAATTAAAAAAAAAATTAAAAAAAGGGCTTTTAAATATTACGGTATTATTCAAACAGAATGGAATTAGTATTGCAACAATAATTAAAATAAAATAACCAAACGTTGAAAAAGAGCCGAATTCATTAACGTCTGGTGGTGCGAAAACCCAGCTCAGCCCACGCACCGACCCCAAAGATCAATGCCCCTTTCAAGTAACTATCTGTGGCTTGCTCTCGTTTTCGTTCTCACACTAAGTGGGCCGAAGTTGGTGCAAACAGACCAGCTGAGAGTATCTCGGTGTATTTGGACAAGGTTCTGTTTTCACAGTTTGGATAAGGTCTAGTAAATGACAGCCGTGACCACTGCCTCGGAGGTTAGTGGAGTGGCCGACAGAAAACTCGGCAATAATGGTGAAGGTACCGCAAAAGGCTAAAGATATCACTACCCTAAAGGGACGATATATCACCCCCTCTCTCCTCCTCCTCTTTGCGCGGCGTCCTTTCTATTCTGCACACCTCTCATCTGCCATTTGTACCCGCTCCGATCCCAACTGTCCGGCCGAAGGTCGCGTTAATACGAGGACCTTAAGACAGAGCAAGCTGGTGGCCATGTGCGTGCGTTCAGAACGCACACTGTGATTAGTTCGGTTCCGTGACACTTTCCAGACATGCGCCTGTCCCGAAAGAACGATAAAAACTCTAGAGACTTAAACTTTGGTTTTTTAATCCATTTACCCCAATGCATGTCGCAAGAGTGAGCATCCGAACAGATCTGCGATCACGTCTGTGTACCACGAGTTCGCCACACAGGTAGATTCACACGTGGGTAATTTTTTTATGAAGTCGTGACAGTAAAAAAAAAAAGAGGGAAGTGGTTCTCTCTTTCTCTCAATATTTTACTTTTTCCATTTTTGGAGTGGTTCCTTCTCTAGAAATAATATTCCTTTTGAAAACATTTCAAAACTTTGTTTATTTTCTTTTCTCCCAAAAAAATATCAATTATCACTTTGTTGAAAGCTAAGGTTAGAAAGCAGACTGAAAAGAAATTATTAGTGACAAAAAATTCATTTTTTCACCATATTTATTAATAATATTCTTCACTACATTGTGGGACTATTTTAAGAGAGGAAGGCTTGGTTTGCTTTCTGTCTCTGACTTTTAATAGCCAAGTTTCGGATTACTGAAATGGCGAGAAAAGGTGGTCTGCATTAACATGATCATTACAAAAGTAGATCTATGGATGGCACGAAACTATTCGTGATACCTGGCTTATGAATCTCTTAGAGAACTGTTTCTTGTTTCGACGATGTCTGGGAGGTCCTGTAAAAACATTCTCACCTCATCTATGCTCCAAGAAAAGCTTCCTGCGATTTTAAGTAGGGGGCGGTTGTACCGTTGATGAGTGGAAGCCCCACACCGCGCTCACGATGACTGGTAATTCTCTTATACAAATACCTATTTGACAAGAAACGTATCCAGCGCAATCTGCTCTTCTTTCAAAGCGCATGCCAAGCAATAAATTACAAAACCCATTGAAAATGTGAATTGCTGTGACATCAATTGCACTGGTTTGCTGAGAACGGTTTCTATGTTAAGGATCTCCATATCTCGTGGATAAATTCTATCTACCGAAATGCATATTTGCTTTAGTATATTTTTATTCTCCTTTTCATTTATATATTATTGAAATATGCTTTGTTTTTTTCCCTCGTTTAACACAATTGACTGATTATGGCATCTGTATCAGAGGCAGTGCAATGTGGATTCGCACAAATACCTTTTTAAATTAAACCGAAGAATGGTTTGGATGTCATTAGATGCGAGCACATTAGAGAAAAGTATTTTAACATTAATAAATGAACTGCATTAAGAAGCGAAAAAATGACAACTTCAAGAAAAGTATTAATTTTATCCCTCCAGTCCCCATTATATGCTAAAACCCCACGAAATATCATTCACTGTCAGAGGGCAGCAAACACACACACACTATCTTCTGTTTCCTTTTCTCTACCTACATGCAAGATTCTTTCCTACCTTACGTCTATTTCCTCTCGAACAACTGCGCCAACTCCTGGTTTGCTTAAATTTTGTCGAAATCTGTAAGAGACTTAGCGTTCCATCCCTGCGAGCATTTCCCAGCTGTACCACTTCCCACACAACCTTAATGATGAGAAGGAGATTGCTGGAAGTCTACATCCTTGTGTGTATATATCCAAGTTCCGTCACGAGGGGAGGAAGGGAAAGAGACCCAGGTCTGGACGGCACGCTCATCTATCAGTGCTGTGAGTATATATGAACTAACAGCAGGGGCAGCCATTTTGGTCCGTTGTGAATAGTAAACCTTTCCAACTGTTAGAAAAGATGGGAATGAACGAGGAGAACTTATAAAATCTGCATACACGCCATTAGTATTTCCATTGTGTGTGTGCGCGCGCCTAAATAGAAAGGCGCATAGTTCCAGAGCGAGAGACCCGAGTCCAAGCCCAAGAAGTTTAGACAAACAACTTTGTTTGACCAACAAGAAGTTTGGTTTAATTAAGCGCGTAATATGACTTTTTATTGCCTCAAACTTGAAGCAATATGTGTGCGAAGGGGCACCCATTAGGTGGGTAGCAAAAACAGTATAAGACAAGAGAAAAGCGCGTTTAATGTCTCTCCCTCCCTCTTCTGACATCTCAGCGTGTCACTGTTGCGTGACTGGCTGCCGACACAAAACAAGCACGCACCATACTTTTTATGCACGTGCACTGTTTGTACAATGATCACCACCATGTCACTGGCCATGTGTCATTTCCCTTGCACGAGGCCTTCACAACAAGGTTCGGGAGGGGGAGTGAAGAGCTCGGAATACGCACCGGGTTACTACGATCAACTGTAAACATGCCTCAGCCAAGCATGTGAATTATGCAAATAAAATGGAGGACAAAAACTCAGAATGCATGAGATGGCACAGGTACCGCAAGCTCTGTACGTCAATTTACCTCGCTTTCTTGCTTTTTCTCATACGCTGCCTAAAGAAATAGTTACCGAAATGCATCAAATTAAACGGGTGGAGCCAAATAACCAAATAATGCAGAATCAGAAGAAAACTTTTTTAATATTAATGGAGTGGCGAATTATTTTTCTATTAAATATTGATACACTTTTGGATTTTGTCGTTGCTTGTTATTTTTGCTTCTTGAATCTATCCTGGAATAGTGTTAATGAAATAGGTTGTTTAGTTCGTTCTTAAAGTCTCTACTGATAACGTAAAGCAGAGTAAGAAATTAAAATGGCGGTTTGCCATTATTCTCATACGGCAATGGTAATCATGTTTTGTAAAATAATGTTAATTTACTGTATTTCCAGCATTCCTAATCTTATCACTCCAGTTTCTCGCCTTCTAAGATTCTTATATAACCTATTTTGTTGTTTTTATTTTAACTAACAAGTTGGAAAATATATGCACTGAGTCACATAGGCGCGTTCGGTTAGCAAATGACATATCTCAAGAATAAAAAAATATATATATGCTGTACAAAGATTGAAAATTCATGCAATGGGCCAAAAGGATTGCCCCTTAACCCTCACCAGACCAACCTCAACCACCCGGAAAGGCAAAGCAATTTATTCTTGTGTGGTCGACAACAAGCTGACCAAAGATAACCTTCACGAGTTCAACGTGAAAATTCCACTGTCATTCAGCTTTCTCCTCCTCCCTGTGTCTTATATACCTCAATCAGATCCTTTCCTGAGATGCCTTGTATCCAAACGTTCGTAATCTCTCTCTCTCTCTCTCTCTCTCTCTCTCTCTCTCTCTCTCTCTCTCTCTCTCTCTCTCGTATGGACCTTTCCTTTGCTATTCTTACTAGACGAGTCGCGCGCGTCTTTACACTATTTTAAGAAACTCAATGTCTTTTCTTAACTGCTTTCTACAAATCTGAAATAAATATTCCAGATACGGTCTCACCATTAACTTATATAACAGAACCATTACCCTTTTCTTCCCAGATACAAAGGTGCGGTAATCACTGATAATACGCTATGGATTGTTCGAAACACCCAAGCTTCTTTCCTCATCTCACATAGTGTATAAGTAATCTCAGGTTATTATTTCTCAAATGTACAATAGAACCTTACATTTGTCAGCGTTAAAACGTAACTGCCATTTCTCCGACCATTCCTGAACCCTAATCAAATCATTCTCAAGGAACTCAGCTTGACTTGCATCATTAACCACTTTCCTGACTAACCAGAAATTTCAACGATGTACCCTTTATCCTATCATCCAAAGGATTTTAGACTAGAAACATGAAGGGCCTAGTTGTCACAGAAGAAAATATTGTCTTTGACAAGCAACATTACCATGAAGTGGATCGGTGCACGACAGTCGATGAAGATGGTCAGAGAGAGATGAGTATCGGTCATGGATATGGCTGCACCATCATCTATGGCATATTTCTATACAGGAAGGTCTGTGAAAGTGAGTTCCCAAGTTTATGGTCAAAAACAAACTCAAAACGTAGAAATGACGTCGCTTTTTGGTAAAGCTGTTTTGATGGTTCCCTGGAGTCTACTTCAACTCCAACCCGCGCTCTAAATGAAGGCAAAAAGTAATCAGTCTTTTGTATTTTAAAATAAAATAAATTTTCTTCAGGTGTGCTAACCAAAAGGTGTTAATGAATTACATTAATACCTTCATCCATCCAATGTTTATGTAGGGGGAAGAATTCTGATAGGAAGCAGCCAAGTGAAGTTCAAATCAACCCTTCTTTCTTCCTGATTTTGAATCAAATTAATTCCAAATCTGGGAGTCGGTTGTGAGTCAGATCCCCCTCCCCCGGCTCCAAAATAAAAATAAATAAAAAATAAAATAAAATAAAGCTGATGTGGATTGCGCATCACACAAAATCAAGTGGGGGCCTGTGATGTTCCCCCAAAGATCAAACCAAATCGACTGCATTTTTTGTATGCGGGATACTTCTAAAGGATCTCCTTATCACCATCTTGTTAATTATGAAAAAAAAAAAAAAAAAAAAAAAAAAAAAAAAATAGCGAACATTTAATATACAGATACTTGAAAAAAAAATGAAAGGCGTACTTAAATCTATAAATTTTGATACCGCAGCTTAAATAGACCAGACGATATTGTTTTCTAACTCAAATTTGAGATATTCGGGAATAGTTACGAAATAGTAATAGTAATGACCCTTTTTGAAACATCTTCATCAGTTAACAAGCTGGTCGATAAGCAATTTCAATGCCGTCAGCATTTCTCTGGAAGATTTGTGTGATATGATTCTATTTGGGCATGAAACGATGAGGGAAAAGACCTCGCGAATTTCTGAACCGACAGAGACCATCAGTGATGCATTACAGCGTATAAATTTCTCTTACTTTACGTCAAGAGCTATGAATCTTATCTAAAAGTGCACATTCAACAACATCTTCCATAACGACGTTGTAGCAAGTTATAATAAGCAAATTAGAAATGCTTGGTAGCGAATTTAGTGTTTGATAAGACCTCTAGATCCGCTGCCTAGCATTTCTTATATGTTTATAACGTTTCTTACTTCACATGGCCTTTAACCCGATTTAAACCTGAAGAAACGAACTTTATGCTTTTAAATGGATTCTGTATTACTTCCGGAATTTCCTGAACATCTTAAGCCTTAACCACAAATTATATCTTATGCATCATTAGCTGTGGAACATGATTTTTAGCGCTGAACCTGTTGAAGCATAAAATATTTTATAGTATTCATTCTTAGATGAAACTTAAGATTAAACCAGATTTTAAACCTAAAAATGAGACGCATAAAAACATATATAAGGTAGTTTTGATCTCAACACCAATCAACATTTAGATTCTGTTATTAGTATAGGTCTATAAATATTTTAAAAATTGCCACTGGTACTAAGAACTCTTTAAAAAAAATGCAGCCACCTTGCATTTCTGCAACACATTTAAAATCACAACAGTGGCACCCTTCAAAAAATCATCTGTCGGTTAGTGCTCCTGTACAACCTCTAATAAAGTAAGTTCTTATTCAGACAGATTTTTGTTCTTAAAAACTCTTCTTAGCTCTTATTCCATCGCATAACCTTGTTAAAGGAGTTATACTATTCTTGTAGAAGAGGTCTCGTACGTTAACAGTAGCATGCCACATTAAGGGTAAATAAGATTTACTTCTTCAGTACAATATTCAAATTCTTCTAACATTAACTGAAAGATAACATGCGCATTGGAGAGTACTGGAGTTTCTGAACATCTTAAATCGGGCATTCCAAAGGCTGTGGAATGATGATGCTCAAAGCGGTGGGCCAAGAACATGCAATTAAAAAAAAATAGATCAACCCTTGCAACAAGTGGAGAATTGAGTGGAGGATCATTCTGAAGAGCATTCTTGACTTCTTAAAATGGCTAACAAGTTGTTTGTTTGTTGTTTGGTTTTTAGGAGCATTAGCAACTAAGGCCATATTGCTCCGGGATATGCGGTGGTCATTCCCTGACCTTTCCGCATCCTCCGTATTTGTTGGTGACGGGCTCGAACCCCGGTCTAATCAAGAAGCGTGTGCTACGCACTGCTGCTCCTTCCCACCTGGCTACGGAGGCGCCGGCTAACAAGTAACGCACCTGGTATCTTTATGGCAAAATGGGCAATGATGCCCCACTTTTTGTAAAATGGTTTCTATTGAATTTCTAATCAATAAAATTTATTCAACTTTTAGCCATATGTTCTTTCTCTACTGCAGAATCTTTACAAAGTACACTGTGATATCCGAAAATGCATTATTCATTTTGTCCAAAACTGTGAGGATGGA
Organism: Mastigoproctus giganteus; assembly: GCF_048544385.1. Taxonomy (NCBI): domain Eukaryota; kingdom Metazoa; phylum Arthropoda; class Arachnida; order Uropygi; family Thelyphonidae; genus Mastigoproctus; species Mastigoproctus giganteus. The sequence continues at coordinate 35,369,052 of NC_143576.1, forward strand.
TCAACTTCTTTTTTTTTTTTTTTTTTGGCATTTATAAGCTGTTTCATTTTTCTTAGCTTCAAAACTGTGACTTTTTATTCTCTATATGTTGCTGATGTCCAGATACATCCTGTTGGACTGGTTACTTGCGTAATGGGTTTGGTGTGAGCTCAGCTAGAGGTGAAATTTTCGATAAAAGTTGAGAAGTCCGTGGTGCGTTCGGTTCTTAGTTCCAGCTAATGTTTCTTCTTGAAATTCAGCAGGAATGAATTGATTCGAAATGCATCAATATTTTGTTCAAGTGTTGATTTTGGTAACTCTTGTCTTTATTTAGGCTTACTGCAAACAGGGCTTCTGGAATGCAATCTGAATGAAGCCTATATAGAATTCGTCTGGTCTATAAAGCATTATCTATATCAGAAGCTCTGCTCATGGCTTCTTCTAGTAACCCTTCAAATTGTCTGGTAATTTTTCTTCCTTTATTAACCATAAACCACCTATTGTTAGCCTGATTTAAAAATTTCTCCTCAGAAACCTGAAATGCTCGATCAAGTGAATGCAAAATGCCATTTCTAGCTGCATAATAACTCTTATTCATTTGCGTTTGATTTATGATCAAGAATTAAAAGAATTTTTTTATGGGGAATGAAGTATTCTTTTAGCCATTTTACAAATGAACTTTGAAGTTGTACATACAGTTCTTAATTCAGGTAAATAACATCATTCTTTTATCCAATTCTTCTGTTTTTCTGGCTGACCTTTACAAATACATACAGGAGGCAAAAAATCCTCCTGCATTGCAGCAAGCACTAACTGTAACTCCTCTTTACTCTTGATGTCAGTCTACGAAATCCTCTCTTTCCTGTAGGCGTAATAACCATTCCTATTTTGTTAATCACTTGTAAAAATATAACCTGGTTTATCAAATAGACCATTTTCAGCGCTGTTCTTAAAAGCAGCGCAAAATATTTGGCGACATTTGAATGATTCTTATTCGAGCACATGCTGTACTACGACCCTACATACCTGATGGTCAGTTTTGGACATCTTAAGAAAGAAAGGATATGGAGCAATCATATCTAGGTTTCTTTTTAGTTAAACTAAATTGTACATTAAACAAAAAGTAAGAAAATATAATAAAAATGTATTATTTTTTTTTTACATGTAAGCCTTTTTAAACCATTACTCGCAAAGTTGGATGGGTTTTACGAATTGTAAAATGAGTCCACGTACAAGAGAGAGAAAATAACACATCAATATAATAGCCAGTTTGACAAATATAGCAAGTGGAACAATTTTGTTCATTTGCCCCATTTTCTCTTTGAGAACTCTGTATAAAAAAGCATTAACTAGAAATTGCAGACTGGCCACATTTAAAATGCAAAGTTCCGGTGCAAGCTTCCTGCGTGCAAGGCAATGTGCACAAACTGACGCAATCCCTTCTCTTATCGTATTCTGCTTAAGAGAAAACTTAATGAGCCCATTAAATGTTTGTAAACACGAGTTCAAGTATTTTCATCTCAAAGTGTGTCAAGTGTGGTCCAGAAACGTCTTGCAAAACGCATGGGTGTGGTCTTCATCGTCATCGGCTTGTTAGGGTTAGATAAAAGTTGCAAGAAACGCTGTGCTGTGCCATGGAAACAACTATGTTTAGAATCAATTACGGGAAACACAACATCGATGGGAGGAGGATCGTTATTATAAATTTCCATCGGCCAGCGAGTGAATATTTGAAAATTCGGCGAGGGCCCCCTAAAGGCCAAAGCATTTACTAGAGTAACATGCCACTCTTCCCTACTCTATCATTTTGGAAAGTGTTAATCACCTTGTGTCTGTTAGCCACAACATCTGGCCTCAAACTCGACGGACAGCCAGGTTAGTTCCAAACCTGTCGGTCGAGCTTCGAAACGCCCTTTGTTTCTCCGTATTTGTCCTCCACTTAACCCTCCCCCCCCCGTCTCTCTCTCTGCGCCACTTTTTTATTTTTCTGTCACGGATTGAGCTACGTTTTTGTAAGCTAGTCGGAGGACTGGTCTGTTTGTGGCTGCTATTGGTGCGTCGGGTGGAAGTCCGTAGCAGTGATAAATGGAGGTTAATAACAATGCGCGCAGGCACGAGGGGAGGAGTGGGTTTGTATGCTAGGTGACGGTGAGCTTTGAAACGCTCGTCTGTCCGTATCCCGTTGTTTCTAGGGCGGAAGGATATAAACGTTACTCCGATTCTCCTGGGGAACGGATATTTGCACGAGGGAGGCGTCTTATGTAAATTAGTGCAGTGTTTGTGAAAGGCATGGAGCCAGACGACAGAGAATGGAACTTCATCTTTTTTCCTTTTTTTTTTTTTTCAGTTTGTTTTTTGACAGTCGTTTGAATAACGAACCGATGTAATGAAGAGTTAATAAGTCCAGAAAATTCATTCGTGTGGCTACTCCCCCCCCCCGCAACTCTTTTTATTAAGTTGCGTCTCACAAATAACCGCCGAAAACTGAAAACACATCCATCAGTACCCGTGCATATACTGCCTTGGAAATAGTATGAGGCAACTTCCCACTTAGTATCCGATGAGCGTGGAGAACTGATGATGGTGTTTTGCTGCTTCCACAATTATCTTCAGCAGGAAATGGTTATTGCAAAAAGGTTTACTGCCTAGCACGAGGAGGATGAGGCTGTCCTTTCTCGATGCATCTGTTCTCATACTCATCACATTGAGCCTAAAATAAAGCGACCTTTTAAAAGTGAGAATTTACAGCCATGTAATATAAATACAGAAGAAGTAGGCCTAGTAATAGCAAGTGACATTAAGTTACGGAAGTTTTGTTCTAACGCTTTAATAATTAATAGCCAAGAATATTTATCGAGTAATTTTTATAAAATTGCTTTGCTCATGCTTCAAATTGTACAAATATTTTCATATCAGTTTTTTTTTTACCTGCTTTGTGCTGTCAGTGGAAAAAATAATAACAATTAATTAAACAACTATTTTTACTATTTTTATCACTACTATGGATGATGGTGAATAGTTGTGCAGTTGTATTAGTGCCTATTTATACTGATTCCTCGTGATAAACGTTAAAGTTTGAGATTTGCACTTCTCTGTTTTGATTACAATAAAGAGCGACTAATTTAATAATAAATAAAACTGTAGAGAACAACCAAGGGGGAAGGGCGAGTGGTACAAGCACCCGAGTTTTATTGGACCGTGGTTCAATCCCGCGTGACTACTAAATGTAGTTAATGATCGCATCCATCGTTGAAATTATTAATTGTAAGCCCCTCTGACTTTGGCAGGACCACACAGGAGTTAAAAACTAGTGTTTTTTCAACAAGAATAATATCATTAATCGTATTTAGTGGTCACGAAGAATCGAATCACACCCCACCAATGTACTTCAAAACCGAGTACTCGGCTACGCGAATCGTAAAGCGTTTTTTTTGGCCATCATTGTGGTAAATTGGATTGGGTTATTCTATAATTTTCTACGAGGCAAATAACGCTATGAGGCGACAGTGTATTTTGTTTATTCCTTTGGTTGGTTTGCCTACAAAAGGGGACTGCACAAATTATTTAGAAAGGGTGAGCAAATCTAGTGGGCATTTTTTAAAACATACGAATCCAAAATTACTGAGCTCTCATATGAATAAAGGACAGCCATAAAAATGCTATTTCAGTATGGCAGCTGAAAGGCATTTATTTATCTTCGTTTTATTATAATGTACTCCCCCCTACACACTTTTGCTTGGAATCCCTTACTCATTATTTATACAGCTTAGCAATTTCAACTTTTCCCACCAGAGTTTTAAATATGTGTGTGTTTTCTTTTCCCCACTGTACCAATTTAATGTTTAATGATGAACAGTTTTCTACAGAACACTCCTCTTCCACAGACCAGATCTGTTAAGCGTAATGATCAAAGTGTGGAAGAAGCGCAATAGTAACCAGGGTGCTCTGGTTATCCCCCCCTCTCAGCAAACTGACCTTAGTAGGACCCGCTTCATTAATGCATGGCACACGCGAGGTGAATATTAGATTAGCTAGCTTAATAGTTCCAAGCGTTTTTAGGCTAAAACTAATTTCTGCTGTTCTACCCATCTATTTTACAATAAATTAATATTAAATCAAATTGTTAGTGGATATATAAATTAATATATTTTATTATGTATATTTTACGCAATGTGTTATAAAAATTATCGCGTTTTGTGGAATCCCATTTGATAAATCAGATTTCTTTGCACCAACGCATTTGTTCAACCAAATATATGTTGGAAATCAAAATTTCATCATAAATTTGTTTGTCCGATTGTCCAAACAGATGAAATAATTATAATATTTTATTTAAAAAAAACACAGTTGAGCGCAAATAAAATATATGATGCTAAAGTGGATGTAAACTGAAAATCATATAAATTAAATCGTCTCTCCATACTAACCAAAAAAGGAGTCACAGAAAGATATAAAATCTGCTTAACTTTATGCAGTGAAAGCAAAATAACTTGTATTTTTAAAACTTTTTTCGTTCTTCTTAAAAAAATAAAAAACCAACCTCATCTAATGCAATCATGTTTACGTTTGTCCTCCAGCGTACCTTAGTAAATCAGTAACCCCCCCCCCATTCCCTCACCCTTTCGCCTGGAATTCCTCGCGTATTATTTATACAATTTAGCAGTTTCAATTTTTCACACCAGGGCTTCACATGTTTTTTTGCAGAGTAAAATTACTGCCGAATTTGATCTATAATGATAACCAGTTTTCTGCAGGCACTCCTCTTCCATGTACCAGATCTGCAAAGTGTAACGGGGGTTTCATTATTTACAAGAACTACGTTACCGAAAACAAGATGGGGTTGGTAACATGCACGCGCCCACATTGCTTCATCCATACATTCAAGCAAAGATGAGACAGGAAAGACACCGGAGGAAACAGTGACCGAATTCAGCTGGTTAAAATTTATCAACACGGCAAGAAGTGCATGTGAAACTCGTTACTCAAGAGACTGAGTAGCGTGTGTTCTGCCTCCATCACGGCAGCTACGAATAGCATTTCTTTTACTTTTTTTTTTTTTAGGTCATGGTACGCTCAGTTTTTTTCTTCTTGTAAGCACCGAGTCAGATGATGCATACACAATAACGTCCACTAAGACTATGGCAAATAATTCCTGCAGCATCTCATCGGTGCCTTTATCGATGATTGAGTGAATAACATCTCATTATTCGTCCCCTCCTAAACAAAGTTGATGAACCTCGCTCTTGTGCGCTGAAATTCTGCACATGCACCAGTTGACTTCCAGGCTTTAATTAAACACGAACTGACTTTTTTACTCGAATGTTTATCGTATTAGGATTGCTTCTGTTCAGGTTACAGAAAACAAGAAGTATTTATTTGCTAAAATAGGCTCGTCCGCAATGATTAATCATCCGAATGCATTTACTCAAATTAACCAATATCTGATTTGTGGTTTTGGGCATTCTGTGGGGTAAAAGAATGTCCCATCCCTCGCAGAAAGACAACCATTTCTTTTCACGATCGCAGTCTAAGAATGTTTAATATTAACATTCTAAGGCATTTCAGTCAATACGATGATTCATTTCAACTCCAGACAGCTTGATTACAATTCGTTACCAAAAACATTGGAAAATTAAAAGCCAACAGCGTTTTGAAATCAGATTTTAATACGGTGTAGAACTCCTTTTGGGACTGCAATACGATACAAAATATTTGTGACATTTTGTGGACGGAAATATTTTTCTATCGGAAGTTTTTAATGATGCTGGCCTTCGCGAACGAGCCCAAGACATTTTTTATTTTATTAATAAAAAGGTACACAACTGGTAACCATTAAAAGTGTATCTGAAAGCAGAACAATGAGCAGAGTCGATAACAAGAATAAGAAATCCAACAGTAAGATAAGCCATTGATATAAGTTCAAACATTAAAATCATAAGTACAAAAGTGGTATGAATTAAGTTAAGTTAAAACAATAATAAATTAATTAATTAAAGAAAAAAATAATAAAATAAAACTACATGAATTAAACTAGAGCTAGGCACTTTTCAATTCAAGAGAAGAGGCATACTTGTGGACAGTGGCGGACTGGTCAGGGCGTCAGCTTGCCCAATGGCAAGTGGGCCCCCTTGCAATAACATTAGACAATATGTTAAAAATGTTAATGACCTTTTAGTAGCTTGAAAATATAATAGTTGTGGGTGGGCCCCGTTTGTCTCCTGGCAACCAATATTTTTAGACCCAGTCCGCCACTGCTTGTGGATGGAGTTCATCAGTGATTGGGCATTGTCAAAAAAGTCAATGAAAAAGTCGTTTTCTGATTCTGTTGTGGCAGAGTTAAGGCGAAATAGCGTAAGATTTCTGATTTGTCTATGAAGAGCATGGAAGTTGATTTTACTAAAGATGTCAGTGGCTTCATAGGTTCCAGTGATTACTTTGACTAGAAGGGTGATGTCAGCAATAACTCTTCTAGTGCACAGAGGCCTCAGATAAAAGTAGTCACACAGCGATTCATAGTATACTGAGTGATGAAATAGAGGGTTACAGAACGTAAGGTATCGGACAAAATTTTTTTGGACTGCTTCTATTTTGTTAATTGGTGTGAAGATTCCAGATGGGTGAACCGAATTCAAGGATTGGCAGAATAATGGTTTTATTTATAATAACAGCATATCTGTAGTTTTTGAACTTGTAATTGTTCCTTTTGATAGATCCCAGTGTTTTGAATGCTTTGCTGGTTATTTTAAGGTCACGGGCATCAAATTTAGCACTGCTGGAAAAGCGACCCTCCCCCCAAGTCATTGACTTGATCACACCTTTCGATGACCACAGAATTAATAGTGTACTCCGTATTTATTAGTTGTGGAGATCTGAGGGATGAGAAAGAAATTATTTTGCACTTCAAGGGGTTAGCAGACAAGCCATAGAGAGAATTTATTGAGGGCACATTGAAGCTGTTGAGAAATGGATATCTCCTTAACTGCTGAGTAGATCTTATGGTCATTTCCATAGAGAGCAACTTGAACATTAGAGGTGCAGATGAAAGAATGGAGATCATTTATAAAAACAATGAAAAGTAGAGAACCTAGGGGGGGGAGACGAGATACTCCACTTAGTGGTATAAAAAGGACCGACTTCACTTGATTGATGATAACGCTCAAGGAACGATGCATAATATAGCTCGGTGGCCATGAGAGCAAAGGGTCACTGATACCGCATAAGTTTTTTTTCAGAAGTTGCTCATGAAGGACTTTATCAAAAGCTTTAGAGATATCTGTGTAAACAGCATCAACTTTAAGATGGCCATCAAGAGCCTCAGAGGTAAACTGCCAGAAAAGAAGTAAATTTGTAGCCATTGACTTTCCACTGCAGAAACTATGTTGATTCTGATCTGATCAATGAAAGACCTGAAGAATTCGAAGAGACGTTTGTGTACTATTGTGTCGAAGAGTTTATAAAGGCTGTTTTGCAAGGATGTGGGTCTGTAATCAGATACATCACATTTATCACCTTTTTTTGAAAACTGGAAGAACGTTGACCTGCCTAAAGTGCTTAGGATACTTACCCAGTCCGAGAGACAAGTTGAAGATCCGAACTATGATGAGTTTTAGAGAAGTGGCAGTCTTTTTCCCAAATAAGACAGGTGTCATCTGGACCTCTGGTGTAGTCATTTTTAATGCTGACTTTAAATCGTCATCTGTGATAAGGCGGTTGATGAGGATATCATCTCTAACCGGTGTGAAGTCAGGAAATGTCTCAATGTATCAATGGTTTGAATTCTGGAAAAATGTTTGGCAAACTCTTCGGCAATACTGGATTCGTCAGATAAGAGAAATTTCTCCGAGTTTTGGAGTTGTAGCTTATTACTGGTTTTATTCTTTTGGTTCACGAAGTTCCAGAATGGTTTTATATTTCTGTGAGTAAGTAGACTGTACTGAAATGACTCCGTATACATATTGTAAGATTTTAATATGAGCGTTTTTACTTCTTTGCGGAGTTAGCTGAATGTTTCATAGTATCGACTATCACCTGATTGCTTTTACTTGTTCCTGTAGAATTCTTTAGATTTAATTTTCATATTCATAAGTAGGCCTGTCCATCAGTTTCGCATTATGCCCAGGCTGTGTGACACGAGGTAAGGACTTGTGCAGTAAAACTGCATCAGTGTTGGAAGAATACTGGTACTTTCTGCAAGATATCAACCACAGAAACCATCGATCCAACACTATATTACGCAAAGAACACCCAACGCATCATATTGTCACCACCATGCTTCACAACTGGGAAAATACATTCCTTTACTTTTCAAATCGTAGCACAGTGAATAACGTCGCTGCTCAGTTTGGAAACTTTTGTTCGATTCCCAGACAAAGTTCAGAAATACTTCCCATTTAGTCGGAAGTAACTTTTTTTTTTCCCCTCACACGGAGGCCGAATTAGTTGGTCTTTGGCAACGCGAAGGCTGAGTGTAAAACCAATGGAATACATGCAGTTTACCCCCCCCCGCCCTCCTTAGAACCGTCTGGACAGAAGAATCTTTTGTGGGTTTTATATAACCCTTGCTCAAGGTCGACCAACTCGACTATATTGCAATAGAGTTATTCGGACTCAAGCGAGGATTACATGATCCCTTTTCAAGATAATGGTTTTTCATCCTGCAAAATAAGAAACTAACGGAGAATATGTGTAATTTTCTACGATCTCGTACATTTTGGTGGCCTCAATGCGAGTTATAAAGCAACCCACCTAGAAATAAACAAATATATCTGGTTCCATTGCTCCACGGAATCCTTTTCACTCCTGCAGAGGTCAGTTTCTCAGGGACGCCACTGTACTCGTCACTGTGCATTCTTGATGAAAGTTTTTTGGGAAGGCCCAAAAACACTTTGGTCGATATTCGGCGTTGGCGTGGCTATTTGTTCTTTGCTTGCTCATGATATTCCAGGCAGAAATATCGGTGAACAAATGACAGCTAACTCCCAACAAAATCATATTTTTATTTCTCATATTTGTTCATTCTTCTGTCTTTCTCATTATCTCCTTTTTAAGTTTCACTAATAGTTTTAAACACATTCTCTGAGAAATCCTAGAGCAGTTAAATAAAATTACCGCAATCCCTTATGCATTTATTTTATTTTTGGCATTTCTAATTGAGTGATGTTAGGGTCTAATATTACCCCTTTTAACTTACAAGAAGTAGAACCACTTAAATATTCATCGCTTGGTCTTATTTATTATCTTATTTTGCTTTGCCCCGTGTTTTTAGCTCGAAGTTCATGAGAATGAGTGTTCTCTGAGAAAGGTTGGAAATACCCATATTGTTCTACTAGGATTGATGCCATTCCCAAAAACACAACCTTAAGCTTTTTGAAAGAGTAAATTCTTAACTAGCTTGCTACAGACGCTACTAAATTTTGCAATCAACATCATAGTATTGGTTCGTCGCAAAGGGGTTGATAAACAAGACCTTCTGAAGTCCATTGAGCATACGATAGAGGACACAGGAAAGACACTCTGCTGAGTTAGTCCTGACACAGCTTCATTCGGGGTCAGGTCGCCTTGAAGTATGTACTACTTGGGTGGCACGTAGCGAGAAGTCAGCGCGAAGCAATCACGTGACCCAGCACATCTATCCTGTTAAGGTTATCACTAAGTTAAACCCTAAGTTCGCTATCCAACACATCACTGGACACACAGTCTAAACTTTCAAGGTCTGCACCAATGCTCGCATATGCCAGCGAGAGGATAAGGTCAAGACTGAGAAGAACATGGGTGTCAGTGTGTCCCAGTCACCTGCTTCTCATGCAGAAGTGATGGAGGCTGCAAAGATCGAGCACGATATCTCAACGTGGTTTTTCATTCTATCACTCGTGACCATGGCGCATCTGTTTACGACAGCATATGAGTTTTGCAATAGAGTTTCACTGAAATTAGATCTCTCAGAAGGAAATTATAGCTATTAAGGTTTCGACCTCATGGTAATCAATTGTTTAATTGTTTTTTTTTTCGTACTCTGCTTATTACAACACGCTATTAACTGATACGCATTTCCAGTTGTCTTCATTGCTAAGACTCCACTTATTTTCGGATCTGGGAACTTGTTTAAAGTCTTGTTAGCGTCACATCGTTTCTGCTCGTGATTACTTCCAAATAAAATTATGCTATCAGATAACAGATGTATGAAATGATAAAATACTTCATAAGATCGCGATATGTCTTTCTCTGGTATCTTCTTGGCAACCATCAATAATCTACAACTAATTTCATTGCCCTCCCTGTCAGTGACTGCTTAATTCATTAATTATCCTTGTCAGTTAGAGCAACAACACCTAATAACAATGACATGCAATCAGTACCGGAAGAAAAAGACAGCTACTAATAGCAGGTGTTGGTCCCCCAGTACCGATTACACTGACATCTGTAATGGGAAATATTTGTTCTTTTTTCACCCTGATACACACCAATGGTTTTTGTTTTTAATTTTGCTTTTAAAATTATTATTTACGGTAGAAATGCGTGTCAGATTAGATGTTAATTACTGTCAGAAATGGTACAGTCACAAACAATGTTGCAGGTTGTTCACTCCGTGGAATGATAGTGTCGGTGGTGCTCTAAAAAATATCAACATGACGCCCATCCAGTTGGTGATAGGAATTTTAATAATGCAGGAAATATACATACCACCAGTTTTAAAAGTTGGTGAAGGTTATTGCCATGGACTTTTAAAGATTGCCCCATTACGTCTGTCTCGGCTGATGAACAGAAATTAAAGTGGAAACCTTGACATTACTTAAATCCATCCAATACGTTGAACTCGGTTTCAGACCCTAAGTACTGAGTAAAATTAATCCAAAAGTTTTGTTTAATCCGCATGGGCAAAGCAGCGTTCAGCTTTTTTCTCAGTTAAAATTTAGTTAGGAAAATTTAAAGACGGAAATTCTGAATCTTAATTTTATTGAGGGAAAAAAAAAGGAAATATGTGCACTAAATATCATATTAATCAGTTTGAAATACGAAGTTTTCAATTTGCAACATTCTAAGACTTAACTTGAGTACAGTACACGTGTAGATAACTTTATTTACCCATAAAAGTGAGTAAGCAAATTTACACGTCGATAACACAGAATAATATTTATTGTGTATCTTTATGCTTAATACTGCTAAAAGCAAATAAGTTAAAACTGATAGGTCTGTGCTGAAGATGTATTCCAAAAGTTATGCCTAACTACTGCACCTTAGAATTCTAAAACAACATAAGACAGGATTGAAGCGTAATCATTCATGTTGCTAATCAAGTACTGTATATAAAACAACAGGGAATAAATTATGTACAATCAGAATAATTCCAGCAACTGGAAAGGGTTTAACAATATAAAAACATACATCAAAATCAAAGGCATAAAAAAAATCCAAATAGTCTCTTGTAGAATTTTAATTTTATAATGCTCGTATTTCGAGTACCTTGTTTTCAACATTAGTAGGCTTTCTATATATAGCCAACTTTCCAAAAATGGAAAGCAGGCTTATTCTCCACTATCTAACAAATAACTTCAGTGTTTACCCACTGATTTAAACTATATTTAAAGTACACACGATTATTGTGGTGTTTTAATTTCGATCTTCCATCTTTAAACAAGCTCCATTATTTCTATTAGAATCTTTGTTTTTTTTTTTTTTTTAGCAATGGGATGACTTATCTAGTATGACGGATGACTACCACCTGAAAATCATTCTCAGATTAGCTTAAGAAACACGAATACTTTTAGACACGTCTGCTGTCAGATTACATGTCGACAGAAAATGAAAGAAAAGCGAGTGAGTCATCCAAATCCAAGTAGGCGACTATGACTTCCAAAGCCTTCCGGCAGTTGAAACGTATTATAACAGGAAATAGAAACCCAACAAAAGAAACTCAGTTTATAACATCCACCCTCTACAAATGAAGTATGCAGAACCTTGAAAGATAAGCGACCCAATTCATACTCCCTAAGAATTACCATGACCACAGAAATACAAATATGACCACACGATGGCCATACCATTTATTACATTTTGCTTTTCTAAAACCCACCTTTATTTCTCTCAGTGTCTAACTACATGTTGCGGCATTAGCTACGTATATTTTTACTGTCACCACCCTTTGGGTCAAGAGTTTTTTAATGCAGAATTGATTGAGTAACCAAATGCCATGTGGAAAGGGAATCATTTTCAATCACGCTGTTCATTTTTTCGTCATCTTAACGAACAAGGCAGTGGGTGTGTCTAAATACAGAAGTATATTGAGCATAAAAATTCAAGGTCTTGTAGATTTATATACAAAACAATTAACAAACTTTGTGTAAATACCGCCCTTATTCTTAAGATTTAATACTCCAACCCAAAAGAAGAAGTCAGGCAACTTTTCATATCAAACTCAAAACACATTATAGTAGGTTTTCGTTTTTAGACTATCTGCATAATTTAACGGGTTGTTAGCAGAGTCAAATCCTTCAGCAACTGCGAAGAATTATTGAAAAATAAAAGGAAATGTACTCACATAAGTCAATACATCGCAAATTATGCGACAAGGATATTACTGCTTTCAACTTTGATTTTATTTCATTTATGCAATTTTTAGTGCAGAATTGATTAAGTAGCCAAATGTGAAATTAATATACTGATTATAGACATTTATGTCTATAATCACTACATTAATTATTTGATTTTCATTATTATTTGTATGTGGATTCGTTTCATAAATTAAGATGGTGCTTTTTAGTTAAATTATTATTCTGAGTGGAAAAATTCATTTAAATATTTAAATAAAATAAATCATATCACATCCTGCAATTTTTAAAGGCATCACTGTCCATTTTACCAATTGTTTAATTCCTTTGACCCCCCCCCCCCCCCTTATTGAGTGACTAATCATAATACGACAAAAAATGTATTTTGTCTATAAAATACGCGCACTCAGAGTCAATTTGCATGGGCGTAGGCTGAAAAATCTGAAGTAACTTAGAGGAAAAATCTTTCCCTCTTCACCTGTGGCTACCTACTGGCTCCGACTGAAGAGGACTGAATTCCTCCAATCCAAATTTGAATCCAGACCTCTCCAAAACGTCTAAGCGTGAAGAGAGACTAAAATAATATAGATTACTATCATGTATTTCATAACAGCACAGTTTTACAGTGAGTATTTAGTAGAGGAGTCAGAATTAATCTGGAATTATCAAACTATAGGCAACTTTCGAAATTGTACCAAAGTGGGCTTTGTCATTTTTGTTTCAATGATACTGAATAGAATTTCGGAGGTGCAAATTTTCTGTTTATACTCCGCGACGACCACACGGTCAGGAGTTCAAGACACTTTGATCTTAGACAAAAGGCCCAGAAGGAGCTCAAGACAGATAGAATACAAGAAACAGCACCGTATTTAGTAGTCATGTAGGCTTAAACTACGGTTACTCAATGCACGTGCACTTATCCATACGCTGTGTGGAAAAAGTTTTGGCTCGATTCCCATCGGAATAGAAAGACCTTTTATCTTTTTCTACACAGTGGTCGAGTTTAGTTGGCCTTAGAGAGGATGGATGGGTTTATTTCTAGCGGATAGACATTCTATCCATAGCATGTGAACAATGTACTGGTGGTTCGAGCCTTAGCTGCTTTGGTGTGCATTCGAAAAAACAGTGGCCTACACACACAAAATATTTTATGGAAATATTTTATATATGTAGCAAATTTATTAGCATGGATATTTACAGCACAATAATACCGCAATGGAATCTTTTAACCTGATGTGGCTGAACTTGTTTACAATTGAAAAACTCTAAACATGTATATTTGATACATTTTGGCTACTACGTTATAAGCTGCCCCCCCCCACACTGAATTTTTTTCCAATCAAAATATGACGTTGGAAATACCACGATCAAAAAATTTTCTTCTTTCTACAGATGACACCAAGAATTCATTTGTTGATCCAAACCAATTTGTAAACTATGCTTAGCTGTCCACTAGTCAAACCACAGATGAAAATAAAACAAAAAAATGTGACTATTTCTCTTTCTCAATAACCACTCTGATAGCCAATTATATTTAAAAAATATGACTCCATTGTTTCCAAAAACCGACTTCAACTGATTGAAAGCAAATTATACTAAACCAGATATTCAAAAGAAACGAGCCCCTTTCCATTGAAAAAAAAAAGGGGGAGGAGGGGTAGGTCCGTTATCCTGTGGATATCTTTATATCCAGAGACCTCAAAATTATTAAGGGTACCCTCCCTAGAGACAGTGGACACATACAAGACTTTTCGAAACCAACTCAATCTTTAGTCCACGCAACAAAGAAAGATTGTTGACCACGGCTCTTAACTGTTGTGATAATTATCTCCACTGAATTTTATTCCTCTAGTGCTATGTGCTGCAAAATGCTTTAAAGAGAAAATTAGTGGGGGGGGATGTGCATTCCAATTATAGCAGAAAACTACTTCATATTATGCGCTCAACCGTTCTTGTCGGAGATTTCCTGCAGAAAACTGATAGACCCTAATCAAATAATGATTATGGTTAAATGTTTGATCAAATTAAGCTTTTTAGTTAAATTTGGACAAACTTTTACACACACAAAAGAAAACAATTTCGGAATGCGTTCTACCTCCTGTGTGTCTCCAGGCGATTTCTGACAAATTTAGTATACCACAGAACAATGGTGTGATATTCGAACACTCCTTTTTAGGGAGTTCCGTGGACTTCTAATACAGATGAAATCGTTTAAATAATTTTCACGTTTTAAACATTATTAACAGCACGTCGACACTTTAACATGGCCAGGGAGTAACTACAGGAAGAGGAGGGAGGTACCAGCGCATTAGCCAGAGGCTTTTATTTAGGGTGTTCCCTGAAAGATTAATGCATATAAGAATATTAAAACGTTTAGAAACAATTTTTACCACTGTACCCTGAATCTTAACACTTTGCCACATCGACAAGTTTAAAAAACAGCCTGAAAAATACGAGTAGTTGATATTCAAGAATGTTTTCGGTGGAAAAGAAACTGAAGCACGCATAATGGCCTCTGGCATAATGACTTTTAACAAAGGTAAAAAGTAATTTATAATCTCGGATACTTAAAGGCAATTACCTAAATGCAAGTTGAGGAGTAATGAGAAAGATCATAGAAGCATTAATAAGCTCGTTCATGTGAACTGTTTTCAAACAGTTCCATACCAGGTGGCGTGAACATTTGAAACTTTCAATTGGTTCCTCCACGTGATAGGAATTAAACAGCTCAAACTATTTCATAGTGATAGTACAGCTGCACACACACACAGATAACAGCGGTGTGTTTTTTACAGTTTAAAATCGTCCTACTAGAGAATGGAGGACCTTTCCTCCTCTCTTTCCCTCCGCTTTCACGTACACCCTTAATTCATGATCATTATTTGAAAAAAAAAATAGAGTCAGTAATAGCAGCAGTACAGTTCACGCTGTACTTGTAATTGGTATTTTTTTTTATCTGTTGTTCCTCCTGGCCCTTCCAACACCAACCATCAAAATGAAATTTAGGCGAAACAACTCTTATGACATGACTGAATGTGCCACAGAGATAATAGCAGTGTTGCCTCGGAAATTTTTGCCACAGTAATAGTGTTGGGATGGATTGCATTTGGAAATGAAAAAAACTGACAGGACACGACTACTACACACAGCCGATATTGCTTTTAGCTGACTGCTAACACAGCATCACGCGATGTGTGGTGTCTGAATCCGAGTTGAAATTACACACGGCTAAACGAAATGCGCGCGCATGCATCATACGACATCGCCTTCGTCAATCAGAAAATAAGATCAGTAAGAAAAGTTCAAGCATAGCTAATATACGAAATGTAGAAATGTTTGCATCTGCAGCTAAAATGGAAAAATACTAAACTTTCAAGCAGTGGAACACCTCTATCATTTAATCCATCTGCATAACAAGGAAATTCCAAGCTGGAGTACATTTTGATCAAAATAAAAATTATTCCTAAGAATTATCCCATAAATTAGATAATTAGATAATTACATAAATCCTGATCCGAAGTTCAAGGCGAAAATTTACTACAATATTTAAGTTTATATTACTTAGTTATAAAAGCACAACATTAATAGATTGCAGTGTTTTAAAGAGTTTTCATCTGAGTTGATTACACATGTAGAATACGTTGATTTAAGGATTCTGAACCAAATTATTAATATAAATAGTGAATAAATGAATTCTCCCAGGCAAGAAATCTGTTTCAATCCTGTTTGTTCCTGCACAAGAACTAGGGGGTGTTTCTAGAGGCTGATTATATTAGAATATCTTTAAAGATATTTTAATATAACCGCTCATCCGCATCCAACTATATTGGGATGTCTTTATACATATGCTAATATGGTTGTTAATCTCCAGAAGGCTTAAGTGGAAAATACTGAGATTTTTGTTGAGAGTAACAAATCTATATGTGGAAGAAAGAACCCAAGCTCCTTTATAGCTCTGATTCGGTAGTGTTTTCATGACAGCATCTGTTTCTAGCTGCTTCCAAGGATGCAGCACGTTGATATTACAATCAATTCGATGTTCTATTGGGAATTTACTTTTATGTCGTAACGTTAAAATGTTTCTGGTCATAAAATTCATTCTTTAATTTTAAGGACTAGATTTTAATAGTAAAGATTTAATTTGCGAAGAGGACGTTGGCAAATTCGTCCTGTCCTCTACTGGACAGGACGTTGACTATTTTTCTGAGCAGTATTGATCAAATGCAAATGAATTAAATTCAACGCCATATTCTGGTAACTGCAAGGGCACAGAAGATTAAAAGCAAGAACCGGATATATAATTTTTTCTACTATTACGTAGAATAATAAAATAAAGAACGGAGCTACAAATCTCATGTCTCCACTGCCATCCGTGGCTGCCTTTCACTCACACGGGTGGCGTTTGTGAAAAGACCTATTTGGCAACGGGAGGTTACCTATCCACACGCCCTTATATCCATTCATCTCTTATCGCGCGTTCTTTCCACTTAGTGTCTTCGCCTAGCCCCGTCACACGCGATTTCACCTTGAGTAGGAAGTAGGCCGGGGGTGTAAAAGGCGGTTGTGTCGCTAGTTAGGTCACGTGCAAAATCTGCATACTGTCTTCTCTCGTTAATACATACAACAATTATCCCATCCTGCGCAAGCCTTGAACACTCCGTGGGTGGTGATGCTGTGTGAGAAAGGTGGCAGCGATGACTGTGTTAAGGGAGTCGAATAGACTCTTGTGTTACCTGAACTCTTTGAACTCTCACCCCACTTGCTGCGTTTAACTGTGTTTACTTATCGTGTTCCCCCTTTCTTTTCTTCTATTTTTCATTCGCCTTTCTTTATGACAAAATCACTATTTGTTACTCCACTATGTGTGCCACGTGCTATTTTCTATCGGCATTTATTTGTTTATTTTCTGTTTATTCCCCTCTTTCAGCGTAACCATTAGACGGACACAATTTGGTTCCAGCAGCTCTCGTGCCATTAATACCAAAAACAACAACGTCCCCTCCTCCCTTGCACTTTCTTCAACTTTATCTGTAATTCGAATTGGATATATACAATGGGTGTCCAGCAAGCAGGGCGTTGTCGATTCATTTGTTAAAACAGAAATACAAAGTAGAGGCATCGTTATATTATTTTTCAACGTAATCTCCAACAATTTAAGAATTTGTCCCACTAATGAATGAATGCATGGATACCTGCTGGGAAGAAATCGTATTCAAAATATCCTACCATCATCCTCTGTGCAATATCTGAATCAGCTGTAAATGTCTTCCAATCTTAAACGTTTCGCACCTACTGACAATAGGCGCTTTCAGCCAGCGAAGTCCACTTTGGATGTGACATGCAAAAACTGGATGGGTTAGTACCTCAACGTTTTTCCACATATTATTGCCAAATATTTACTGACGTCACATCCACGTACTATTATTTCTCTATCATGGAAATGACGCAGTCTTTCTTGCTACTATCTTGCTTTCAGAACGCTCCTCGTGTGTGTGATTCCTATATTGAAGCACAGAAACTGTAGATTGGTGCTGGAACGGTCTGAAACAATGTTATTTATGGTTAATGTATTATAAAAAGTTTACCAGTTTAATACTATTTTTCCTATTCAGTTCATCAATAAGGTGAAAAAAATCAGTACCGCTGGCAGACCCCCCCCCCCTTTCCAAGTGAAAAGGGCAAGTTGCCGCTCAAAGCTGCAATAAAAAGGTAAAATAGTGAAAAAAAGGACATGAGCACAAAGAAGCGAGAGATTGCGTAGTGTCAAAATAAGACTTTAGCCAAACCGTTTCAGACAACCTTCCATAATGGAAAAAGCGAAGGTAGCAGCAAATAGCATGTCCAAACTGTCACTTTCCTCTTCACTCCGACATTTCGCTGTCGGTCTGACTCCTATCCACTCGCCAATCTATACCTGGCGGGATGTCATACACATTATCGGGGTTCTTTGCTTCTTTGATTCTCTGAAAGGTTCCGTTGTGAGTAATGAGGGGTTAGTAGCGATATTATAGCCTTGAAGATCAGCGGTAGCCCGCGCGTCGACCTGCGCGTCAGCCTTGAACAGCCGTCACGACTAAGAAGAGCGTTTCAAAGACACGTGGTCAGTGCGTTTTGATGTACGCCTTCTCCTTGCCATCTGTGCTGCTCGAAGACGATGGCGCAGGAATCTAAGGGTGTCCTCTGTCGCCGGCAAGATGACCACTTGTCACGACAGGCGTGTCGCTTTGTTTCGCGACTGGCGCCACAGGTGAGTCGGCTGACAAGGAAAAAAACCGTCCGGGTCGCTTCTAAATAACGTTGTCGTCAAACTCGTTACAAGTACCAAGCAGTCGGAGAGAGAGAGAGAGAGACTGTTGGGACACCCAGACAACGGATGAAGGTTTGCTTCGGGCAAAAAGGGCCCCCTGGGGAGGGACAGAACATTGGGTTTATGCGGTTTAACAACGTACTATGGCCCGTCTTAATTAAAGACTCTAATACCCCATTGTAGGAAAAGGTCCCAGACATCACGTAGCAGACTTTCGTTCCTTCGTTTGGGAGAAACGCAAGAAATGGTCATTGAACTACCGAAACCTCACTTGTAACGGAGTAGAAATGACCCGGACTAACGCTTCTAACTGGGTGGTTTCGCCAAAGCAACAAGTGGATTCCCATGGACAGGAGTGCGCAGTTCTCCCTTCCTGCTTTGAAAGCAAAAAGAGGAATGCATGCAGAAAGTCAATAGCGGTACTCCTGCTTCGAAAGTACAGTCCCAGGTCTTTACAGTTTGTACCACTCTATCGGAGAGAGAGATAGAATTTGCAGAAATAGTTGTAGAAGTCAAGATGAAGTTGCAGAGGGCCGAAATAACTGCGGATTTGAACAGAACTAGCGAGGTTGGGCTCTGCAGCTGAAAGAAGGGTGTGTGTGTGTTTCGTAACAGGGGCATCAAAGGACTTGTAAATATTCAAATCAGTCATTTGTTTTGCATTCATTATAAATTGATTAAAAAGATAAATCTTTATTGCATTTACTTATAGGTTGTCGTCTTTTTTGGACATCCTGTACTCGTATATTACTGCTCGCAACTTGTCACTGTTTTTGTAAATATGCATCTTCCTCACCTGCCACTGTCTACCAGATGCCAACAAACAATGCTACTGCAATATGATTAATGGAAAGAACGTTAAAAAAATGATATGAGTGATAATAGCCGTCAACATCAGTTCTATTTACAATTCTAGTATCGTTTTTCACGGTCTTTTATGAAACAATAGCATGGACTCTGGAATTGTTTCATTCTCCAACGTTCCCAGTTAGAGATGCCTGTCGAAATGCGTTGAAAATTTTCCTGGAAAAAGATGTGCCAGATAGTAGTAGATGGCCTAAAAAGAAAGGTTCAAGATTTGTGTTAAGATTAACGGTAGATGTGAACATATAAATTTAGAGTTAGACGTACCAAGGTCAGGAATTAAATAATAGTTTCATTTGTTGGATTATTTTCAAACATCCTAGGTTTAACTTTACCTCGAGTTGCCTCTGTATTGTACTATGACCCCAGGTGTCAACATTAAGTATAAAACCTGGAAAAAACTTTTTGCAGTGTATAAACATTGCATAACCACTATAAATCAGACCTTGCTATCAGTTCTGATACCATAGATCTTTAAGTTATTCAAGCCAGGCTGTATTTACTCAAGAATTACTCTAACTTATCCCTCCGTTTACAGTACTTCGAATCGTGGACGCCAAAGAATATTTAAAATCAATTACCACTGCAAGTTTGTGAAGAGAATTAAAATCGCATTGTCTCTTAACTGCATCCTCAAACGACCGATGCCAGGTGAAATGTCCACGTTTGTACACTGCATCACTGTTATGGCTGCAGAAAAATGCGAATTTAAATAAATAATTATTCCAAAAAACCACCACAGATTTACACTGCGTTTAGGACGTATTCTTTCAGAAATTGCTGCTTTCTAGAGAAGGAACGAACTACATTCTGGTAATAATAGGCTACTGAAAAGTTTTTTCAACCCTTTTCTTTTTTCGATAGTTTACCGTTAAATATTTTCTGCAGGAATTAAATTATTTTTTTTTGTGCACACTGTATTGTATATTATAGCTACTTTACCAGACGGACACGATTTTGTTTTCCTTCAACTATGTAACATTTCAATCTCCACCATCTACTAGCATGACATGGGGCAATTATTTGGCCAATTACAACAACAAAATTAGCAATGGGTTAACAAGATCGAACAGCGGCTCAGATTAAAATATCAGAACCGGTTTTAACATATCAACAACTATCACGTGATAAAAACTGTTCTTATTGGTGCAGTTTTCTTCTTTATACATCGGTAGACTGGATTTAAAGTCGTAGTTAACATTATCTTGGTGGATCTCCAGTCAGCACTACTTTCAAGTACGATTGTCTAGAATCGGAAAACGATAACCACTGGAGGCTTTATCTGTTTAAAATCGAATTGCCAGCTTGAACTGGTTTATGATTTGTGGGCATAACTAAAATACACTAACCTCCAAAAAAGTAGCCGGACAACCCAGTTTTCATAGGCCATTGGACCAGCCCGGATAAACAAATCACTCAAACCGGGTATGATCCACCCAAGTTAGTTCTTCTCGTCATGATGCGTAAAGGCCAGCTGAATGATTTCGAGGGAGCGTATTGTCGGATATGACATCGCTGGCTTATCGATTCGTACAATTGCTGACAGCCTGCACCATCCAGGGTCGACCGTCAGTGATATTGTCATGAAATGGAACTGCGACGATACCAACAACATCTAGCAAAGTCCGGGAAGATTGGGTGACCACGTGGTACTCGAAAAAGTAGTAGGGCAGTCTCGTCAGACAACCCTGCAAAACATTAGCCAGAAGTTTAAGGTGCCAACAGAAGTTGAGGTATGTAAGAAAAGAGTGAGTATGGCGCATAAGCCAAACATCATCAACGTCAATCATTGGTCTTGCGTTGCATATTGCAATGAACGCCGTATTTGGTTCATAGAAGTGGAAATCGGTTCTGCTGAGTCTTCCCTACACACTATTCTCATCAGATTGGCGGGTGTAAATGTGAAGGATGTCTGGAGAACGTCTGCTGACGAAGTGCCAACGATGAAGTTCTAGGAAGTGGGCTGTGGTGTGACTCTGTTTCTCACGCTATGGCTCACAACGAGTCCCCTCACAACCATCCTTGGTAGTTGCGAAGGGACTCATTAACACCGACTAACTCATTCATGTTGTGAAAGGGACAAGTAAACCCCTATGCTGAGGCAGTTCTTTGGTACAGACACGTGTTTGTTTCAACAGGGCAATTCCCCACGCCATGTCGCAGGTGCTGTTCAAAAAATAGTTCATGGACATTACTGTACAAAAGTTTGAACAGCCAGTAGAGACCCAATTTGAACCCTACGAAACGCCTATGGGACGAACTGGAATGTCGGGTTACGGCCGGATCAACGTGTCTGACATCGACAACTCAACTAGTCAGCGTTCTTCAGTAAGAATGGATGTCCACAGTTCGTTGCAGTCTATTGCTCGTTGGGAAAATCGGATATAACCATTTTTTTCTGAAGTAATTTGGGTAAAAATAACCATTTTATTTTACAAGCAAGTACTACTTGGACATAATACCTACTAAAAAAGGCATTTTTACATAATATAGGTAATAATATAGGTTCAGGTAGTAAGATTTCTTTTCCCATCATAGGTTAATAAACAAATTGCTGTTGTTATTATTATTATTATAATTTTTTTTATCAAACATCCACTGTACAGAAATTATTTAGGAGGGTGGCTCATACATCCATCCATCGAAACTTATTAGATAATACCATAAAATAAATAACGAGAATAATTCCATAGAAACAATCATTTACACTGTTAATTGAATCACAAAGTAAACCTGTTATATAGTATTTCCTCAGTCTTTTAAGAGTCTTCCAGACACTATTGGGTGCCTTAATAATGTTCTATACAGGGTCACTCAGAGGCCTTCGATTTATAGGCCTAATTCTTCACTAAATTTGTTTGGTGTACGCTTTTTAACTGCAATTAGATTCCTATAGGTTTTGTCATGACAATACCTGTTCCGGTCGATTTTGAGATCTCTAAAGAGTTCCGGAGTATTAGCAGGGAACAGCCGCCTTAATCCCCCTGTGTTATGGAGAGCACTACGAAGACTATGGGGATATTTGGCCCTGGCTTCACGACCACAAGGCTCTCAATTTGAAGTGCATCTAATCTCCCAGTCACAAGTTGTGCAATAGTGCAGATGTTACGTAAGGTTACCACCTGAATCCAAGGGGCTATGGTCACGTTTTCATATATCATGGCTTTTGTTATTGTAATGAGCCTCCCTGCCATCCTTTTCAATCACTGGAGCACCCAGTACTTCAGGACGAGAAGCTTTCTAATATAGGTATTTGGGGAAGAGGGCCAAATTGTCGAAGCATACAGGGAAACGGGAATGATACATTTTTGGATACATTGGGTCACTAGTTGTTGGTTACGAATCCCAGTTATCTCTTGTTTTACTGCCCATATGGCAGCTAGAATTTTTGTTCTGATGTTTTGAAAGTGCCTTTGAAAGGTGAGGCCCACGTCACTCTGAGGTCAGTGTGCGAGCCGACTTTCTCCATTAATAGATAACTCTCTTTTTTATAGATATGGTCAGTTGTGCTGACTTGTCAGAATTTAGCCATAAATTTATTTTAGATAAGTATGATTGCAGTTCATAAAGCGTGGCGTTGGTCTGCATATTGACGTCGGACATAAGTGCTCTTAAAGAAAACAAAATATTTTATATCATCGGCATAAAAAAATAAAATTGTAATGCTGCGCTAGAAAAGGTTCCAGGGCAGCAGCAAATAGCAAAGCTGACAAAATACCTCCCTGAGGAAAGCTCCAATTGGGGGTGTATTCTTCACGAAATTTTTAATATTGTACAATTATATGCCTTCAATTCAAAACAGCTTTGATAATCTGAAATAGTACCGTGCATGGGTTGAAGGAGATGGAGGGAGGGGCATGTAAACTTTGCACTGGAAACTTAAACATGGGTTTTCATCACTTCAAGCCTCCAATAAGCAAAGTCGTGGTATTGCACCGGTTGTGCAATACCGCAGTGGATCTGCGAGAGAACTCCATCTTTCAGGATATTTCACGTCGACAATATAGCCGCTGATATTTTTAAAATAAAAATACGGACATCATCGGGCCGATTGTAGATTTGTTAGGTAGGGAATTTACAGCATCGATGAGATCTTCTCTGGAAATAGTGACATTATATCATGTACTCCCACAAACGCCACCACTCGCTAAAATATGTTGTACCATCCTCCCAGCTGATTTTCTTGCACATTCCTGACTTTACCTTCAACTGTCAAACTTTCAAAGGACTTCGTAGTCCAGAATGTGTCTGAATGTGTTTTCCTCCATTTAAAATTTAGTTGCCTTTTTGTTTACAATTCTTCTTTGAGTGTCGTAAGTTTTGCAGCCTCTTCGTAGCGTGCATGTCGTTTCTTTCTTAAGAAAACGGTTCTTTTCTTCTTATAGTCCTTGAGATCTTCATTTAAATCTGTATTCATTTGGATTCACATCAATTTTTAGCAATATACTGAATTCTCCGATAATCTTAATGTAAGTGGAAGATAGCGTGATAGGTTTATGAAAAATAACCCCCGCCCTCGTTTTCGTTAACCTTCTCTCCGTTCTACAGGTTGGCATAAAACATCTTCTTAAGACTTCAGCGCTGTTAGTGCGATGGTCAAAACTTAATTCTCGTAAATTAGTCCTCATTCGGGATTTATCAGAAAATTATACTTGACTCCTTTTGATCCAGGGCACACTATCAAAAGCTTCCAGTGCTCTCCACCGTAATCTAAGATATATGTAAAAACTGGTTCGTGTAGGCGCTGTCTGGTTTGGTATTCCTACAAAGAATGGCGATTACTGAAAAAGGCAATGCAATTGAAAACGAGAAATACAAGCTCGTGAACATTGATATTGCGCTCAGAGGACTGGCTATTAGAGTATAAATATGATATATTTATACTCTAATGGTATAAATATTATAATCATATCAGAAAAGTATAAAAGTTAAGATAAAAATCACTTTAGAAAAATTAAAAATTTAAGTTCAATAATTTACGAAGAAAGAACTGTCACGAGATATGACTGCAAGAAGTCGTAAAATGAAATTTCAGAAAAATAAAATAAATAAAAAGCCAAATAAAATGAAATATGTGTTCCGTTTTTTTTTTTTTTTTTTTTTTCTAAGGTGTAATTGCGAACAGCACTGCAGTTTTTCAGTGGATTAAATGTTTCTATGAAAGAAAACTCAGCTAATACAGTTCCCATAGCTGTTGAAAGCTTGACTAGGAATTCTGCAATTTCTGAAGTCTGAATTCTTGACTAAGATTTCTGAAGGCAGCTGACGATAGTGGTTAGTTCTAAAAGTCGTTTTAGAGCCACTGCAGTGATGCTCTGAAAGATTCACACGAACAATGGGGAAGATTTAGTAGCAAGAAAAGAGCGGAAATCATTCATTAGCACTGATTTAGTGATTATGAAAGGGGAATGACAGCAGGTGGCACTGTCACCAGTCCAAAATGTATGATGAGCTACGTAATGCAGAGATCATCAAAAATGGTACAAATGAGACAAGGATAGAGTATACAGTTTGAACCAACAGTAGGATGATAGAGGAGGAACACATCATCAAATACAATAAAAACTGCCACAGTCCATTTCCTCCCGCCCAAGCAAGTCGAAGCGTCCTGTTGGGGTATAAAAGCAGATGGCAACAACTCGTCTATCTTTCGACTCTTAGGCGTGTGTTAAGTGCCAAAGAAACTGAGACCATGAGAAGTCAGTACTGTACATTGTATCTGTAAATCCGTATGTATACTTCAGTCGGCTTGCTGGACGGAAAAAACCATCGAGTTTCCATGAGACGTTCGCCTCACCTACTTTGCAAAAAAAAAAAGTCCATAAAAGTTCTTTCAACGGGATTCGAACTCCGGCCTTTTCCCACCCGGAGTAGGAAGACTGTGATTTATAACCACTGTGCTACTTGCGAGGGCTAGAAGTTCCTATAACTCCAATATTAATGCAACGGCCTCCGTCTATCTTTGTCTTCTTAAACAGCGGTTGGTGCTTCTCTTGTTCTTAAACAGCGATAGCGTTTGAGAGCAGAACAGTTACCACGCCTCCAGAGTACCACTAACACAAATTACCGAAATGCGCAGACACAATTCGAGAACTATTTAAAATAGTTAGATAACCCAATCCCGGATTTCAGCTCAAGATGACGCTTATGAAATGATGTCAAATAAGTTCAGGTATAAATGTTTCCGGCATACTAAGTTACTGGATATTCTGATAAAATGGCGAGTCTTATTTGTGGTAATGATTCGTCGTATCATGTGGACAAGGCCATATCTCGGGATTAGGAAGACTCAACGGGTTACCACTCATAATCTAGTGGATTGTAATTACTGTTCCTATTTGCACAGCATGCCAAATGAGTTAATTTTCTCTTGCACTACCAGAATGAAATAGTTCGCCAAAAGGATTTACTTATATCCGAGTCTAAGGTATAAAATTATACATCAAGGAATTCTACAATTTAAATTTCTGTAGTACAGTTATCTCTACTGAAATCACAATTGATATAATTTTTTTATAAATTGCGGCATAGCAACTTAAGACTTATCTGGCATCAGCACATTTTGTCTGCATATTGCATTATTCTATGGTCGGTTTACCTCTTTGCTGGGTGGCAAAACCAGAGTGTCCTGGACAAACCGATATAATGTCCGCCTGAGACCGAATAACCTCCTCCATAGTACGAAAAAAATCCATAAAAATTCTTCTCTTTGATGGTATTCGAACCCACCAAAGGGGAGGAATTTCCACACTGTGTGAATAAAGTCCATACAGTGTGGACTAAGTTGTTCCACTGATTCAACTTAAAGTTAGCTGCGTCATTTCGAGACTAACGAAAGGAATGTAATTATAATGGCAGAGATCACGATATCACTAGAACAACTTATTAAACTGCGCTTCAGTACATTGTACGTGCTGCACTTTGACACCGCACAAATGGCACGTGAGCTAAACCGGAAGTACTTAAGCCTTTCTTTTATTAGAAAAAAAAAGCTTTAATATTTCGTTGACGGAAGTCCTTCATTAAAGGTCTCTGGTTTCCACATATCTAATTGGAAACCGTTTCAGTCAGCTGGGAAGAAGTGATTGCGATCTGATTAACGTACTTTTGACCTGGCACCGGCTAATTCAATTGGGTAAAAATCCTTCTCTTTCTCAGGCCATATAATATTTAGATTCGCGAAAACCGATATATAAAACTTAATTATCTCCACCTTTATGAATTCTTTATTAATTTTTAACGAAGTTTAAGGTTTCGCACGCATACAAAACAGGGTAAAATTTTCTCCCAACATTCGAAGTGTCCTAGCATACTTATCGAAATAAAGCATCGCCTTTGTTCACGAGAAAAAACATTTACATGGATTTCGGTTTCCAGCGTGCAATATTTCGACACGTAATGAACAGTGGCCCATGTATTGATTGCCGTCACAGAGGAAGTGGTATTTACCATTATGTTTGGTTTCTCCAGAGAAACGCCCACTTTATGTCCCTGAACTGGAAAAGAAACAATTAATCAGTGAGAAACTATTTTCACCGGCAAAGACTAACTGTGTACCTCCCATGATTTTTGTCACTCTGGAGAATAGAATACATTTAAGAGGTCCAAGTTAAGGGGAAAATGTTTATAACGATTTAGTATACACTAATGAGCAATAATTTTAAACAGTATCTTTAAAGGTTGTTGCTGGTTCACTTCCAGTATACACCTCCAGCCTAATGTGACTTAAGCCTAACGTGCTGTGAACGTACTTGATCTTGCTCAATAGAATCAGGTACGTTCTAAAGACTGTGCAGGTAATTTATCATGTGATGTAAATTGTTTATAGACGAAAAGTTTTTTCCAGAACACTTGGGGGCATCAGTTTAGACTTTTTGGAATCAAACCAGAATGCCAAACAAATTGGCAGACAATTGAATATCCGAGTATTCTATGTAATACTCGGATATTAGGAAGAATTTGCAATAAAGTAACACCACGATCCTGAATGTGATGAAAAATTCAGGACTTCGTTAGAAGTATATTCCAAATGTTTTAATTAAAATTATGAATTCCTACATTTTCCCACAAAATCTGGAGGGCTTCACCCCAAGGTGAAGCCCTCCAGATGCTTCGGCGTTGTCTACAATATGCACTCATCAAATATTGTCGAAATCACATAACTGGTTGCCTGAACTGTATTTGAACAAGTCCACTTTAATTGCTACACCAGAAATGCATACTATTGATGAAATGTTGATAATTTGTAAATGTATCCGAATGTTGTACTTGTTGCGCGAGAACATCGCTTTACACAAAATAGAAAACAAAATGATATTTGCCTAAAGAAATTTAGTACAAAGACGTCTTCTCCATAAAAAATAAATAAATAAACCCAGTATAGCCATAAGTGAGATATGGGGATCCAATGTAATACTGGTCGCTTCGGGTATCCGTGACCTTATGCCTTAATAACCCCTTCCCTGCGCACGCGCACAGCTTAACCTGATACAGAGTGCGAGAAGCTCTTAAGACAGAACTTGTGTGTACACGGGAGTTAGAGAAAGAGCAGAAAACGGGAATCGGCTAAAAAAAAGCGAAAACAGTAGAATAAATAATAGAAATAAAGAATGTTTGAAATGGTAGATTTCCTCTTGGGCCTCACTGTGGCTTCAAAACGCTAGCCTGAACAAGAATATCCTCAGACTCAATTCAAACATGAATGAACTAACTAAGATTTCTATACAAAATTATAAACTTTTGATGTTCATCAGAAATACTACTAATGTGGATTTTTTTATTGTTACTCTTAATTCAATAAAATATAAATAAAATTACTCTTAAAAAAAACAAGTTGATTAATATTTCAGGTCTGTTCGATTTTTTCTTTATTGATTTTTTTTTTCATTTTCTGTGATTAACATAAATGAAAAATAAATATAGTTATCTCCTTATTAATTAATTAATTGCTAAGATTATAGAACATTTAATAAAACTATACTGTATTTTTAGCCATTTAGTTTAATTACAACTCTATAATATTTATTACTAGCCTCCACTATTACTCCTTTTTTTCAAAGTCTCTTTTCTCTCTCTCTCTCTCTCTCTCTCTCTCTTCATAATGACACGTTCATCACGTTCACGAGTCTTCATAAAAATACACGCGAAGTGTGCACGGACTGTCTAAAGCTAACAATACTGCATTAAAACATTTAATCTACGAATTTCTTTTTTTACACACGAACTGTACTGAGAGAAAAGAAAAAAAAAAAGAAATAATAACTGACAGATTTCTATTTGTCCGATTTGGGATAGCTCGAGAAATCTTTGTATATAAACCAAATATAACCGTCCACTGGAAGTCCATCTGTTACATGCAGACGGACGGACGGACTGACAGACAGGGTGAAGACAATGGGCGCATAAGCATAAAAAAAATAATGCACAAATCGAATATAATGCACAAAAGTAGTTAATAAAAATTTAAGCTTCTCCATAAAATGGCGCTCAGCGTTGATTCTTGTTTGCCTGAAGAAACAACTTTACAGGGGAACACCCTCGTTTTTATTGACTGGCAAATAACGAAACTAGTGGGTTCTGTTAAGAGATTCTTTTCCGATTTTGGAGAAGGAGAGTTCTTGAACCATTCCAAACTGTTGATACGTTTATCCCACTGTGTTGCAAACCGTAGAAAGACTGTGACAACAGAATTTTCCAACTATCACCCGACAGCACTTACGCTTTTCTTTAAATTCTCCACAAACTTGGAAGTAGCGTGGAAAGAGTTACAAACCCTCTATCTGGATTTGTACCTCTCAGCTTTAAAGCTTTTATGAAGAAGAAGTATCCTCTCAATAAAAGCTGCGCGCATCTTTTTGCTGGCTTTTTTCAAAAGTATCGGAAGTGCTAGCATACACTCTGGTTCAGTCGCCTTGCAACTTCCTAGTGTTTCGGGCATTTAAACGAAAGGTAGGGGATGAAGTTACAGAAATACTGGTACAGTTGCCAAAATCTTCCTTCAAGGACAGGCTAATGAGCATGTTAGAAACGACCAGCAAGCAGGTACGTATGTGATGCGTTCAAATCCGTGCAATACCACCCAAATACCATACATTGTCTATACTGAGCTCCATGTTTGCATTAGTGAGCTCAAATGCATCATCGACATATTATTCACCGTTTAGGATTTTAAAATAATCCATAAACTTAAATATAGCGCTCAATACGCGTATTTTAGAATTAATAGCCTTTCGTGGACTTAAATGCAAAGCGTATTTCATAATTTTGCATCACCTAAATCATTAATTTTTGTATTGACCAAGGACTATGTTTCCCTCCGATTGTGTGATTAACTTTTATTGGTAAGCGATCTATGGAGTCAATAATTAAGAAATTTGATAATAAAGCACGCGGTAAAGAATTCTGCAGCAGGATCGAGGTATATGCGCGGAAGAAAGTCATAACAAATAGTTGAACGATGGTGTGGTTTCGTTCACGTGGCCCCTCGTGGTGTCACAAGTATGGTCTGGACCCAGGCATCTCGCGGAGTGCCACAGACGATGGCCCCTGTATGTATATGTGCCGTCGATAGCTTCGAAGATCGTAAAAAGGAAGCACGTGTCGTGGGCTGCGGGCAAAGTCAGGTGCATACGTAATACGCGCGCGAATGATGGTGTGTGTGTTGGTTAAAATATTTGTCTCTGGCTGC
Organism: Mastigoproctus giganteus; assembly: GCF_048544385.1. Lineage (NCBI taxonomy): Eukaryota > Metazoa > Arthropoda > Arachnida > Uropygi > Thelyphonidae > Mastigoproctus > Mastigoproctus giganteus. Next base: position 35,399,434 of record NC_143576.1, read on the forward strand.
TAATGAAGGGTATAAGCAATGCCCCGCAGTCACCGCAGAATTATTAAATGCCGATAAAAACCTCATTCCCAGGGGTGATTTATAAAGGGGCTGTGGGCGATGGGGGCCGAACAAAGATTTAAAGAGGAAGGAGGATACGCAGAATGGCTAAACACCTCCGGTACCTTCGCACTCGGCGCGTCTGGCTTGATAGTTGCGGCACATCCCGAGGTAACCTCCAGTGATAGGTTATTTATTAGCGACCAGGAAGGATGTGGTCGACCGGCTGCCGATCCTATCAGGTGAGAGATCGTCTCGTGGATACGAGGAGTGGGCGGCGCCGCTGCTAACGTTACTGCGCCGAGAGAAATGTAGAAGCAAGAAACAGTGATAGGGAAGGAAATATCGTGAACGGAAGACAAAACAGTGGGGGAGTCTCGAGCATCGAGCAGAAACGAACTACGTGAGAACAGAGAATTGAAAGTGTGTTCACCTTCGCAACGCGCAGAAGCTTCTCTGCACATCTGTCCTCCCTCTGCATCACTGCTTCGTGCATATTGCTGTGTGTGTGCATCGTGGAATTTCCCCCGGTCCCTCTCTCTTTCCCCTCTTTAAATTACGTTTTCATTTTCTTTTTTTTTTTTTAAACCGTAAACTATGGCGCGTGCTTCCAAATGGGCCCCATATCGAGTAATAACTTCAAAACCTCAAGAAACAGATGTTTCTTTATGCGCGAAGTCCTCGGTAAAAGTAACTTTGCCACCCATTCTGTAAAAAAAAAAGACAATTTTTCATTGGAGGCCGGTCTCAGGAAGAGTGAAATTTACAGAGACACTTCATGGCTGAATTGTCTTAATCTTATAACTCCAAATAAGATAATTTTTAAATCGAATGTTGAATTTCCTTAGAACTTAATGCAGCTCCCCCTCCCCCTTTAGCGTCCAAATACATTGCACAAACACACGGATTTTAAATGGTTCACTTTTATATGGGAAAAAGGTCATCAGGAATATGCAGACCTTTATTATAATCTCAATTTCCCTGCCACCGCGAAGACTGAGTTAGAGTAAGGTCTGGAAGTTCAGAAAATCTGCTTGAAGACTCGCAAGAATTTAGGAAGTAATTCCCATCTTCCAAAGCTATGCCTTCTCCACTCCCACCTTACCCTTTCCGTCTATTTCGGAAACCACTCGGCATCAGCGCATCTGCGGCAATGTATATTCCAGCCCTCCCCCCCTTCATTTTTAACGCGGGACATCCCACTTAATAATGTAGTGGAAAGCGGACGACCCGCTCCAGGGACACAAATACGAACACAAAGGACTTCGGTAATGAGCCAATGCCCTTTGTGCCCAGACCGCGGCAATAAGGTCCGTGCCCGTATCGTCCGTGGCTCCCGCATGGAATGGACCGGATGATTAATGACCTTGTGACCACTGGCTAGCGTGTTCCGTTTCCCTATAATTTTGGAGACCTTTTAATTTGGGTCCACGTGAAGTCGACACAAACCAAAAATTTCCCGACTGAGCACCTTTGTTATAAATGGACCGTGCGTTGCGCGCCGGTTTGCTGAGAGCTCCCCCGCCTCCAGTGTGAAGGAAGAAATGATGGAGGATTCTTCTTTTGTACGGCATCAACCACCTCTGGCTGTGCACAAACGTGGCGTGGAGGGAGCGCGAATGACTAATACAATGAACGCTAAAAAAGAAGGGCAGACCTATCACTTGACCGCTGGAGGAAACCAAGAGCAATGGAAAAGAACAGCGAACAGATAAATCAATGTACATAAAAAAAATATTAAAAATTTCGCGATAAAATAAAGTCCACGTCCACCCCCATCCTTCCATTTAGAATTCCCTACTGCTCTAGGGAATTTTATTATTCCTAATTCAAACTTAAGGAATGCAAACTTAAGGAATGAATTCGGATAGCCTAAGTGAATAGAACAATATAATTTTGTGCAACTGTGTTTAAGGGATGTTTCATGTTTGAGGGATGAAAACATTCGGCCCCCCCGAATGAAACAGTTAAAATATTCTGCGTCCTGAGACGAAATCGAACCTACGCTTTTTTTTTTTAAGCAGTAAAAATGCCACGACCCTTATATCTATAATTAACAGTATTCTGACTCGATTATTAAACCTCTTTAGTGGATATTTTTAATCCCCACTAGTCAGCAGCGCTGATCACATTTTTGGAAAGTTTATGCCATAACCTACCTTTCCCAAACACACCCATATTCATTTGTTATGGCGGTCCTTGCCCCAGAATACCACAAAGTGCCAATGATATAATGTTCAAGTATCTGCGTAATGGGCAATTAAGACATAAAAGAAAAGAGATTCCGCATTTTTTGCGTCGACTCCTGCGTTTTTATCCTCTGCAGACAGTGTTTGGTTAAGAAAACTGGCTAAAACCCTCAAAATTCTATTTTCCTCCGAATCGAAATCCATCAACAGCAGTCTCCAAGCAACCAATGTCAGTTCTCTCAATAAAAGGCAAATCCGTCATCTGCGAGCGAGCAGATCTCGTGCACAGAGCAGACGCCTGTTTACTTATTTCATTCCTTCTCCATCGCACAGACAGGTGAACAATGCGACCGAATCGAATTCCACTCTAACCCGCTTCTGACCTCCGCGACAGCTATGATGGATGAGGAACTAGTTTGTGACCTATGTCTTTGCTTTGCATCCAGCAGCCCCTGGGTCCAAGGATGCATTCTTTGCGAGCCAGCCAGCATCTCTCTGTCTCTAGGTAGTGATCAAAATAAACGCGCTTTGTAAAAAAATTATAATAATCTACTGATTATAAGACGGAGAAGTTGCTTTTTTCTCGGTCTGTGAAACCATTCAAACTCAACAAAACAAGATCCACCGTGTGTTCGGTTGCAGCCAGAACTTAATCGAGCCGTTGAAAAAAAATAAACAAAAAGACGTATTTAAATTTCTGAGAGTTACAGATATTAAAAAATCCAATATCTCTTTATATAATTTAAAAATATTAAACGATATTTGAAAAGAGAATTCGGTTAGTCCATGGCAACTTTCTTCAAAAGAAAGAGAGCCATGTCTTTGAGCCCAAGTTATTTCATGTGGATGATATGCTTCTACCACGTAGCAAAATGTTCTTCAACCCTTCCCAGAGATATTGTACAAAAGTATCTTTCTTACAGTCACTATTAAGGGGTTTAGGAATTTTTCGATACCCACAGAGTGGGAGGTGCGAGACCCTCTCTTCTTGTCCTGGACATGGAAACAGCTTATCATAACCTGTGTTTGTTTTCAAGTTACACAAACCTTATTACGTATTATACAGAACTGTTTAAGTAAACAACAGTATTCGTATTTGATATATATGTTTACTTCTGTCTGTCTCATATAAGTAAACACGCGTGATGATTTTTCAGGCATTGAAAAGCATGGCAAGTCTGCGGTTTTAATATACAACACCCTCAGTCACTCCTGATCATGAAATATCCCTCGACCAGCTCATTAACTAAGCCATGCAGAGTAGCAGATGCTGTTCAGGGCCTAACCGTTGGGTATATTAAGGGCTCAGATACAGCATAATTATATACCTTGTCCCATCTTCCTTATTTATCCATCCTCTATGCCCGGCTGTTGCAGGTAGGACACGTCTACAGTTTTAAAATATCTTCATAATTTTTATTGTAAATGGCTTTATTAAATGAAGCATAAAGAAATACTGTCCCATACCCATGTGCGGACGTCTATAGTGCCGTCTGCAGTCACGGGTCACGTTAGTAGGGGTTGCGTGATCACCTTTTGAGGCGGACGTAATTGTTGATCTTGGACCTCTTGCATTCGAACTATCACGAAATAAAAGTACGGACTGAATTTTAATTAAGTCTGTTCTCTTGCCACGTCATATGTGAAGTGAAGCCTACACTGGAGGGAAGGACTGCCTTTGCCATTATGCACGATATCCAGTGAAATTAATAGGAAATTCTTCTAAAAAGAATGATCGGAACCTGTTTTTGTTTTCACGTGTCAAAAAACAGTTTCTGATTGTCAAGATTATATGGACAAAACGCTTTTTTGTCACCTTGACCATTACATTCTGTTCTTTCTTTAGTTTCTGCTTGTACAAGTTGTACAACATAACGAATCTACTTTCGTGGAGTTGATCTAAACGATGAATCCAGTTGTAAACAGCAGAAGATTTCAGATCCTTCCATTTCTGAGAAATAATAGATTTCGGGCAATTTAGCAGCACTCAACATAACATTTTGTTCGCAAAGAGGGTACATTCAAAGAAAAGAAAAAACAATTTGGGCGAGAAATGGACAGAATAATCCGAATTCAACATTTCTGCCTTCGCAAAAGTGTTTTAGACTGCTCTCAAACTTCCTAGATTGGACTAAAGTCCAAAGTTAAGAATGAGGTATACGGCAATCATTGGAGAAGTAAAGAAAAAAAAAAGATCTTCTTACACTATTCTAGAGATTTTGTAACTTTGCTTTGCATCATAATGCAATATTTATCCATGGAAAAATGCATACCGAATGGGCAAAGTTAAGCAGGGTTTCCAGAAAGAATAAGTGAGAGATGCAAGTATAGTAATCATTGTGACTTTTTATTTAAAAACGTCTGCAATAGTACTTAACCACCTCTCACCCGCGGAAACGGTGTTGTAATCACACTAGCCAGTAGAATGTAAATTGTCGGGTCACGAGTACCTAAAAAGTGGACCTTCGAGCAAACTCCTTTCTGGGGGCGACACTTAATCCCACGTGGCTTGGTGGTGAAGGAACAACACTGAATATAATTTCCTACTTGGACCCTTAACGGCTGCAACAACTGTCTAATTACAGAGTCCTGGGAGGGCCAGCGGGGTTTAATTACAATTCAGGAGTAACAGCCCTATAATCAGTACGTATAAACATGGCATTAAAACATCATCTCCGGCTACGGGCAATTCTGTGATGTACTTCAAACCACAACAAACCATTCTGACGTTAGCATGCCACAGATAGCGAGCGTCCTTTAAAGGGTGGAGTGGGAGGTCGTCAAAACAAAAATGAGTTCTCGGAATTCTCCAAAGGTTTCTGTGGTAAGTCAAAGATATTAAGTATTAATGAAGCATAAATAGGCAGGCAGGTAACATAAATAAAAATGGTTTGCTTTAGTTGTTGACATGCAGTTGACATTTCAAGAATTGTGGTTTAAAAGACTGCATACATAATTAACCCCTAAGTCGGTGAACTTTGCCTTCCAGTGATGGCTGGACCATCACTGGAAAAAAAAAATATTATACTTATAGACTCGATGATAGTAAAACGGAGTTTTTTCTATCTCTCTCTGAAATTCGAAATGTGCTTTGAAAGTTCAGTTTTATACAAACTATTCTTCAAGGTACTGAAACAAGGGCACAGTGTATGAAAAGTAAAATTTAATATGTGGAGTAGCTACTATACATTAAACAGCTCTAATGGCAGCAACAATCCTGGGTGATACGCTCTCAGCTAGCTCATTCGCCATTTACAAGTTTCATCCTGGCTTCAGTTGCTGCCCAGTTGGATTATCATACGGACTCTGGTCTGGCTTAGGCAATTCAGGCACGAAACGCTGTTATGCGTTTCGAACCTGGATTGCTTATATTTATTATTCTTAATACAGTTAGGCCCCTTCTTCACAGAATTCCCAGACCAACAGAAATTGTTCAGAATGTTGGAGTAGGAATCATCATTCACTGAAGGCATGCGAAGCAGTCGAACACCTTTACGTATTTATCTACCACCGAAATTTCAATGAAGTCTACATATAGCTTCGCTAAGTGTATACCACAACCAACCGCGTAGACTGCATCGAAATTATCATACTACATTATCTTCTACCACTGTTACAGGATCAGCTGCTCCCCCATTATGCACCATTGTAGGTATTGAACACTGATAACTTGGGATTATGAATAACTGTCGCGCACGGTCTCCCGTCATATGCTTGTTTTTCTAATAATTAGTCCAACAGTTATATCTCCTGTCTGGTGGATTTTGTGATTACCACTTACAAGGCGTTTCAATCCGGCAGCTTCTGAAAGCCATTAGTGGTTAACTTTCCTCTCAGATTTCCAGTCCAAAAGATGTTTTCAATAATTAACAACAGACATATCCAGAATGTGGCATACTACCATAGCACGACTTTAAGGGATCCGGGTCCTTCCCTCATCTTTCCTCTTCCGGTAGTATACAGCTAGTAGAAAGCATCACGAAATCAACTCAAAGTTTGAAGATGACTTTATTGTTGATCAACTGCAGTCCTATTTATCTGATGATGCTACGGTGTTTTAAGAAATAATAAAATTACACCAGGCTGTTGACAGAGATTTTCAATGATTGAGGACTCCAAAATTTGAAAGCTTTAACTAGACTTAGGCTAGAAAGCAACAAATAAAAAATCCCTGCCCTTGGCCTTAATTTCCTTCGGAACCCACCCCAATTTTGTCTTATGGACCTATTACAAACGTGAAGATTCACCTTTCTGTTTTCAAATTCGACAACTTCGCCTAATCTTCTAAAATCACAAGTTGTTAAGTTCTCAACGTTAAAAGGAGGAAATAAACACCTAATACTTCAGGTCACACAAAATACAGGCCCCAGACAAAAAATAAAAAAGGGTCGCAGTTTAAGCGATAGTGTCCAGCCCTGTTTGAACGAAGTCTTTGTATAAAACGGATGTCAATCGGTGAATAACGTTATGATACATTCATTTATTATATATTTAATATACATAAATCATGGATGCATCACGTGAATAAATCTACTAATGTATACAAAAAAAAAAAAAAAAACAAGAAATGTGATGTGAATGTGGTGCGTTCCAGTTAGCTGTTTCTGGCTTTCAAAACTTAAATCACCCTGAATCATTAATATTGGGCGGATGTTGGTTCATAATATGAATACATCACGTTCTAAACTTAATTTTTCGATGATCAGTAATTTTATTTTGACAGACATCTTACAGAACTGCAATATAAAGATGTAGTGTTATTTTTAAGACGGGGGTGATTAGCATTAAGTACAAAAGGCCATGATTACAATAACAAACAAAATTAACCGGCAATGGAAACAGGTCCCATTAAAAATATACGAAAGATGATTAATAAATATTGTTGTACATTGATAGCAGGGAATTATTATGCCTGTAAAGGAAATTGTGCAACATAGATAGCAGTTGATGATAAGCAAAAAACAAGTTAGTTAATATGAGCACTGCATTACATTACAGGCGCGTTAGCAAATAGTAATAATTCATGATTTATAAAAAAAAAAAAAAAGAAAAATAAAGAAAAAATAGCAGAAAACAACGACCGAATTCTTTCGGTTAGTAAACTGAAAGAATCCGTTTCTACGCCATATGGATAACCCACACGTGTTATGTATGAAAAAAATAAATAATTTCCATATTTCTATTGGTCCTGAATAACTCGACTCCCTGTCTACTTGGAATCGAATTATTACGTGCGGACGGACAAAGAAATAATAACTGCCGGATTTTTACTGGTCGATTTTAGTGAAATTTGGGCTGGATATAAAATTACATGGAAATACATTCATTATGAGTCGAGTTATTACATGCGGACGGACAGACGAACGTGGTGAAAACAATAGGCGTATTAGGCATACATGCCAATATGCCTAAAAACTTCGTTTATTAGATATTAAGAAACAATCAGTACCAAAAGAAGAAATAAAAATACTGATTTGGAAAAACAGTTTATGACTTTCGTATCTACATCAGTTATTCAATGAAATAGGATAGAAGTATAGGAGGAACTATCAGATAATTATCACATATTCTTTATTGCTTAAGACACGAAAAATCAGATGTTACGTTTTAGCATTTCGTTAGCCACACATTTTGAATATTTCTACGCAGAAAAGTTCTCAATTTTTATGGAGAGGAACCTATTTTCACTACGAGCACTCGACTCCATTTGAACTTTTCGCAATGCCCTTTCGTCCCATCTCTTAATCACTGCTCTCCGCATCCTGTGACTTATTTAAAACCTCTTCAATACTATTCTGAGCAAGTTTGGCTTCTCTCGTTCATTGCGGAAGTTTTATTCCATCTAATTAGAAGATTCTAATGTCCTTCCCCCCTTCTTTCCCCGCTACCACACAACGAAGTTCACTCTGCTGGCTTGAAAAATGAAATCGTTCATTGTTTGGGTAATTTGTCTGTGTCAGCGAACGGATTGAAATGGTTCATTTATTTACACGAAGTATCGAAACACGTGCAAATTAACGACTTAAAGTCGTCACGAAAATTTTAAGAAGGAAGACTTTCATTTGTTATGTGTTACTGGTATTGACTAAAACGTTTTTGTGCATCGTAGTTTACGAGCTGGCTCCAGAAGTCACTCAACGATTAGTACATTTTTGGAAGACTTCAATGACTGGTGTTGCAAATTTTAATGCGAGGATGGCCGAATATAATAACTTCATGTTTCCATTTGTTCGCCACAAAACATGGATATGCAATTACATCCGAAGTTGTTGTGTCCTATCCCCCATACTTCGTGAATTGGCAGATGAATGAACGGATGGATATATATGTTGGCAACTCGTGAAGGATCCTTAAAGTTAAGGATTTTTAAATTTAATTTTTAAAGTTAAGTAAACTTATTTATTATTTTTTTATGAAAACTCTGAATGTGAAATATATTTGAACGAATATTACTTGGTATCGAGAATGGGTTGAAGGTTCAGAAACTAGAAGATATTTGATCTTAGACTTGAATTTCTGTAGAGTAATTTTTGGGAAATACACGTGAAGGAGGATTGTTCCACAAACACAAATAGAAAGGAAAATGAAGAAAAATCGATTCTGTAAGTTTTGAGTTAGACAGTGAAAGGACGCTGACTGGTTTCAGCACATGTTCGGACTGGTTTGGAAGAGAGTAGGGAATTACAGATGCCAGTTCAGAAGAACAGTGCCCATGGAAGTTTCTATAGAAAAGGCACGCAGAAAAAACTGAACGTCTATTGGAGAGACTTCATAAGAGACTGGTAATTAATTAACCTGACTGCCCTCTTTTGAATGGAGCTGAGAAGCATGGAATAGGTCATGGGGGCACAACCCCGGGGAACAATATTCCATGGTGGGGTGGATTTCAGATGTGTACAGAGTGAGTAGCTGTTTAGAAGAAAAGTACCGCCGAGAGCGAAAGAGAAAACCCAGTTTTAGGTGCAGAGAAAGCAATATTTATGATGGCTTATGCCAAGAGAGAATGGAAGTCAGGGTAATCCATAATAGAAGCATGTGATCTTTTCTATAAATTTGAATATCCTTAAAGATGTTTTGAGCAAACTTGAGCTTTGAGCACAGGAGCAAACTCTTTTATAAGAGAAATCAGACAGGACTAAGTTTTATAAGGATTAAAGTTAACTAAGTTTTCTACGCCTCATTGTAGAATTAACTGGACATTGGCATTTAAGGAATTGGTGATGAATATTTGAGAAGTTCAAGTTGTTTGTGCAGGGTAAGGTTTCACAAACTGGAAGATGTGCTGTCTTTAGCAAAGCTATGGATATGATTGCAGACAGTAGAAAAATATCATTAACATACAAGGGGAGAACTGACGTAACAGGACCACCTCAGACCTAACTCATCTGCTCACGTGTAATATGCCCATAAATTGCCCGTGTTCTCCGTCGATTTGCCTTTTTCGCTGGACAATGAATCCGCGTTTCCGGGGGGGAATGGGGGGGGCCTTGCTATCTACGCCTGACACCTGACTGACTCAACCACGAGTGAAAAAAGTTCCTCGTGCAATTGACGGAATTGGAACATATACTTTTCCACTATGGGGAGGAGGGTAATTGTAACCGCTGTGGTACAGGGTGGACAACATACAGGAGGAAAGAGTGGAACAAAGCTGAGCCTTGGAAAGTGGCGTAGCCAGGGTAGGGTTAGCAGGTACATTGTACTCCCTGACGCCGAAATCTGGTACTGTGGTGTTTTTTTAGAAAGCAAATGGCACCTTTTTTGTGAATTGCAATTGACGCCTTTTTTTGTGAATGTACCTGCTGACAAAAAATCCTGGCTACGCCACTGGCCTTGAGTAACACCAGCATTAGTTGAGGAGTTATAAAACAGAGCTGAGCTACCTATTAGTAGGTCAGGAAGCCAGGTTTTTCTGTAACCCGCACAAGCGGTCAGAGAAAAACCTGGCTACTCAATTGCAAAAATAAAATAAAATAAATAATAAATAAATAAAATAAAATAAAACAAAAATTTAGAATGCAAGATGAAAATCTGTTCGGAAGACCTATATGCCAAACATGATCCAAAAGCTTGCGAATGCCAAAAGTTACTGCTTGAGCTTCATCGAACTGTTCCATCGAATTTGTCCAAAAAGTGAGTAACATAGAGATATTTTACTGGTCAATTGGAACTAGTACTGAAAAGGGTAATAATTTCTGATATGGAATCCATAATAGAATCATGATAATGATCTCTGATATGGAATCCATATCAGAGATCATTATTAACCTTCTCAGAACTGGCTGGATACGATCAAATTTCCATGCAGCAGTGGAATAAGAACATGTAAAAATGCAGCGCAAAACAGGAGCAAGAGCATTAATCAATTAACCTGAGCTCAACAGCACAGGTTAATGGAAAAATGCCATCATCTTCTCGAGGTTCCTTGGCATCAAGGTTGTTCAGAATGTTTCTAGCATCCTTCTGTCGGAAGACCACAGGAGGCATTAGGTGTAGTGCGTCTGATATGGAAGGAGGTGAATTACTAAGGTCATTAATACAAGGGTTAGAAGAACAGCAGGATACTAAATAAGTCAACTTTATCTTTAGTTCAAGATATGATAAAACGATTAGGTCCCAACAGAGACAGAGGTATTACAGAAGCGAGGCGAATACCTTTGGCCAAAGACAAGGAGCAGGGTTGGAGAGGAAAAGAACAAGAGCGTTGGTGTGTGTGATTAGGATTTGTCTGGTCAAACAACGTTCAAAAAACATTTTGAGTGATTTGTGGAGTTCAGAGAACGGTAGAGGCAACAGATGAATTTGACAGAAAGAACTAAACAGGATTTTTTAAGGCAGAAGAGATTACAGATTAGGAATCTCTGTCAAGCAATATCAGAGAAGATCAATGCACAATATCACCTTTAGAGCAAAATAAATCATAGAACGAATAGAATAATTAGTACAACCGAGTAGCGGTTGAGGCAAACGATAATTGAGATTTATCAGAAAACTTAACTGGAGCTTGATAAACTGCAGGTGGAACTGGGCATCATTGAGGTTAGAACTGAGAACACGTATACTGATTAAATGAATCAGGAAGTTTTTGGGAGGTTTAGATCGTTTGTAAGATAAATTTTTTCTATTAGTTTGACTATTGATGATGTATTCAGTAGATTCAAAAGAGGGGAAAGTACGTTTTTATGAATTAATGAAATTTTTGGATATGGCGTACAAACTTCAAGAATGTACTCAGCACCTTGACATAACATGGGTTCGACAATGCTCCTCCCACCCGCATATACAGTTGATCAGGATGCCTCCTAAAGAGTTACCAATACATTTGGTCCAGTGGACTGAAGACTCATCATAACCCGAAAAGAAATTATTGGTACTCATGATAGAAGGGATGGGGGGATTACCAGAGATTTGTTCTGGAGACTATATATATATACTAAACATTAATAACAGCAATTTTCTATTACTTTTAGAATAACCGAGTGTAATTCTACACAATGAAGTAGACAGCTTCATCTCACTTAAATAAATGCGTTCTCCTTCAGTTTATACAACAGTCCGAATTTCCCTGTCATTCAGGTGTTCATCTCTCTGCTGCTGATCCTAATCCACGTACGTAAATCCTGCGCTCTAAATACCTAATTGCTGGAGACCTTGCACCTAATGCAATTATCTTTAATCCTAATTAAGCCAAAATTTCAAGAAAAATTTCCATAAGGGTATTACTGGAATCGAACTTCCTACAGAAGGAGAACTGGAGTCCTCTACATACTGGTCATAACGAGAGTAAATGTTTTCTGTTTGATACACCCCGGGAAATAAGCGTGGAACGGTGTTCCAAATACAATGTATATTAGTATTTCGATGTTTGATCTCGCATTTTGTCAGATTTTCTCACGAATTGCTCTCGCTGGGCAAAAATATTGTAGGCTGACTGTATAAATTTATTTTATTATGCAGTAATGCTAAGTTATAATAATTTATGTAGGTTCTGCAAGCAGAATAAACTCCTGACGGTACTTTATTAGTAAATTTGATTTGCAAATAATGTCGCGGTAATGGGAAACCGCGCGAGACTTAAACATGCAGAATTCGTAATCAACTCGAACGGAAATCATTGAAAGAGTGTAATTAGGAAGGATATGAACCGGGATCAAGTATTTCACTTATGTAACTAGCATTGCTAATGACTTACACCGTCCTACAGATTGACCGGAAGGATGTGGCAAAAAATCGCATTAAGAAATCTTCACGAACCCCACCATATATACGAAAGAGAGTGTACGCATTTGCTCCTTTAATGAGAGGAGTGTTACAGTATACATGGGTAATTTGAGGTGAAGGCGAAGTGATCGCCTTATCAAGGGCTGAGAAGGTGCACCGATTTTTTTTTTCAAGTTCAATGTCAGCTTCGTCGTAGTATAGCCAAGTTGAGCGTGGTCACAGATAGGAAGAATGCCTTTCAACTGTGGTAATTAACGGAGAAGGAATCCCAAAATGACCAATTATCAAACACTGTTGTAGACTGGGCAACTCTAATCACAGGAATCAGCCCGAAAGCCACAAATAATTCAAAGAGACGAAAGAATTCGTTAAAAAGAAAAGCGTAAACAAGTAGGAGGGACTATAGAGATACAGCAGAGCTAACGAGGCATATATTTGGCGTCCATGAAGAAAGCGACCGCTTCCTATTGGTTGCCCTTAATCATTAACCCTAAAATCAGGGATATGGCGACCATGCCGTGTTAGGTTCTATTGTCACGCTATCTAGCGTGTGAGCGGGGCGTTAGTCCAGGTAAAGGTGGCCGGGAAACCTCCCCCCCTCCCTAGAGCCGCACGTGGTGTGGGAGAGAGGTGTGTGCGACGTATAACCGGCTGATAGAAAAGTTCTTTTTTTTTTCCTCCTCCTTTTTTCGGCTTTCGTTATCAAACGTCGGCTGAAATAGAAGCAGGGATTTTATTTGCTTTAGTTGCCCAAGAAGTCATCGTCTATTAGAGAGATAAAAGAAGTGCTAGCGACCCGATCATGACAGCTCATGTAATGGAGCATATCTTGGCTATAGAACGCAACTAACTGATGTTACGCCATCTGGGAGAAAGACGTCACTGGATATGTCAGAATTCAGAGAAACACGAGTAGTGGAAAGTGACAGGGAAACTAACTTTAAACAAAAAGTTAGATTGCCATATTCCCTCAACACGTGACGTAAACTTTGGTTGACTCAAAATTGTCTATATTGACGACTTTAAGCCACTGACTAGGAGATTTTCTTTTTCCCTCGCTGTTCGCTTGTGACTTTGTCTCTTCACTGGAAGATTTTGGTCTGCATCCCACGGAGAGAAGCCAGGGCAATCAACAGAGTCATCTGATATGGTTCAAATTTGTGCTCTGTCTTCTAGACATCATGCGAACACAAAGAGTCCTATGAAAATTATTCGAAAAAGCTTATCTACAGCTAGTGACCAAGAAAAAAAAGGCGCAAATATTCAGTACTGCTTTTGGTGATATGGTCAATTAAGGAAATTTTATTTCCATAACAGTCCAGACTTTAGCAGTCCGGTCCCGTGTTCCAAGTGAACGGACTGCTAAATACGGTGTTGTTTCTTGTATATTCTCTCTCTCTCTCTCTCTCTCTCTCTCTCTCTCTCTCTCTCTCTCTCTCTCTCTCTCTCTCTCTCCCTACATTGTAAACTTCTCTGACCGTGTAGTCGCCTTAGAGCAGCGGTTCTCAAACATTTTGGTCTCAGGACCCCTTTACAATCTTAAAAATTATTGAGCACCCCAATCTTGAGGACCTCAAATTATTGAAGACTCCAATTTGTCTTAGTATAATTATGAAAATGGTTTTGACCTCGCAGACCCCCTGAAAGGGTCTCGGGGAACCCCTAGTCCGTGGACCAGTCTTTGAGAACCGCTGCCCTAGAATATAAACAGAAAATTTATTTTATTATTTTTTTAAATAAGATCATTAAATGCCGAGAAGACAAGTCCGTCTGAAGTAAAAGAGTGCGAGACTTCTACAGTCAAAGGGAAGGAAAACGAGGGGAAGCATATCAAAACTGATAAAGAAAGTGAAGAGAAATAGATAAAGGGAAAAAAATTAATAGGGAGAAAGGCGGGGAGGAAACACAAGAAATTGAAAGAAAATGATAGCGAAATAAGAAATTCGGAAAAGGAGTAGAGAAATGGTGGAAGCGAAGAGATCGAGAGGCATTACGAAAAGGAAAGAAGGAAAAGGTGTACCTGGATAGTCTCCACAATGCAAAAGAACAGAGCACAATGCTACGCAAGCACCTTGAAGAAATTGTTCACATGCAAATTGCGGTAGAAGTCCGGAGGACTGAGGGAACTCGACAGATGGAAGAGGAAGAAAGTAATTTTCACAGACTTTAATAGTGAAGGTGGGCTACAATCTGTTTGTGCGCCACTCCGAGCCCAGAGCGGAATGGAAGTAAGATGGAGAAAGGAAGACAGAGAGAGAGAGAGAGGGAGGGGAGCCTCTGATGTGTTTCTGACAAGCAGTATTCCTTGCAGTGAAAGGAGTTTCCACTGCAAACGTAATTCTGTAATAAACAAACGCTTGTGGGAAAACGTGTCCCTCGTACGCCGCTCAGGTCAACTAGATACGGACGTCAAGTGTTCTGAAGCCTGTAGGGATGATATTATTGGGGTACCCATTCTTTCCTCAAGCTTTCGGCATCATCTATGTGCTAATAACACGGAGTTGGTCTATCTGAAACGCGTGCAGTTGTTGCATTCCCTTAGTTCTGCTCTCTTTCCTTCCTGTCTCCGCTTTCTGCTCCACGCTCTTCTGTTTAATTCATAAAATGTTGGCCTCGCTTTTCATCTTTGAAAACTCCCTCGTGTGACCCCCCACTCTCGCTCTTTTCTTTTAGGATTTTTCCTTTTATATTACGACTCTCTTCTTTCATCTTTATCTCCTTCATTTTTCCTCTCTTTCCCTCTTCATTTTAATGTGTTATCCTTAATCCGGTGTTTCTATCCAATACCTCTCTCTCTCTCTGCCCCTACCATATTTATCAATTTTTCATTCTTCTTAAATAATAAAACGAATCTGTTTTACACAAATGGAAATCGCATAAATTGAACCAAATCACACACAGAAAAAAAAAAAAAAAAAAAAGAAAGAAAGAAAAGAAAAGCAATGCGTTTCAGTGGCAAAGTTACCAGTATAAGCAGTACAGTTTCTTGCCTGGTACCCTCCATTACTGTTAACTCTGCATTCGTGCCCTTAATCCCTATATCATTTTGTACATAATCTCGATGGCCATTTCAGAAATTTTCTTTGTGGCAGGATAAGTGTGTAGTAGTTTGCGCGAGTGAACTCTCGTTAGATGTGGCGCTAGTATCAACAGCCCATTGCACACATTTCGGAAGGAAGTGTATCTTCATTTGACTCTCAGCTGTGGATCGTAAAGAGGGGCAAATCAGTTTCACGTAATGAATGTTAGGGCAATGATAGAGTTTCAGGTGTGTAGGAAAAGTGTGTTGTTGTTGTTGTTGTTGTAGAATTTTAGGAGCATCAGCGACAAAACCATGTTGCTCCGTGTATACCGCCTGTAAATTGCATGTATTCTGAGGTCGATTTTCTGTTTGCTGGACGAAAAACCTGAATTTCCAGGAGAAAAAAAACATTCTACCCTCGCTTGAGGCCGACTAACTCAGCCACCTTGTGAAAAAGTCCATAAAAATTGAACCCGTCACTGACGGGACTCGAACCCAGATCTTTTTCACCCGGTGTGGGCAAAACGGCGATCCTACCAACTGTGCTACCTACGAGGGTGAAAAGTGAGTGTCAAGCTGTAGGCCATGGGGTTGCTAAGTTCACCCTCAGAAGATTAGGATACTTGCATTAGTTTTTCCTGACAACACGGGTGTTAGTCTCTGTTGGAACATGTGTGACCTCTAAATGTTCCACTGGGATAAAATTATTTAAAAATAAGTAAATGCTATCATTTTGACCACAATTTTACTGATCAAATGAAAACAATATTAAAATTAACACAAACTTACATATCATTATGTATATAATTCCAGTATATATTAAAAATAATTAAAATATTTGTACAGAATGAAAACTAATGGTAATACACCCTATTAAAAACAAATTTAGCTTATTTTTATTATAGTATTTCTCCTTGATGGGGTGGGGGTTCCACTCAGTGACGAGTACTGGTACAAAGTGCACAGGTTGCTTGTTATGCCCGACTGTTATTACTACTGCTCGAGCAACTCTCTGACTCTCCTACAGGTGGCTTGGTAGAATGGCGCTGTGTTTTCTGGAATTAATCCTTCAGGTTTGCTATCGCTATCTTCTGTTGTTCGATGCGCTTTCCTCCTTTTCGAACTCTGGTCAGTCTCTCCACGGTCGACTTGGGGTGGTGTTAGCGACTCTTGGTTATCATTTTCCTTGTCCTTCCTTGTTTTATTATTATACTTGTGTTATTATTTCTCCCTGATTGGGGAATCCACCCTGTGTGCTCTTACTACCACTACCCGTAGTGGTACTAAGTGCTCAGGGTGGATGTTATATCCGTCTGTTATTAATGTTGCTCTAGGAATCCTATGACTATCCTATACATGTTCAGGATTGCGATTTTCTGGAGTTCCTTGTAGGTGTTCTCTGGAAGGCCTATTGCTGCTAGACTGCTATGTTTGGTACCATACGAGTGGTTGACACGGTGATCGGGATGGTCGTTATTTGTTCCATATCTCCTTGATCTCCTGTCTTAGGTTCGTGTACTTCCTGATCTTTCCCTCGAAGGTTTTCTGGAGGTTGCCAGTGTTGGGCACCGTTGTGTCGATCAGATAGGTAACCTTTTCCTTCTTGTTGACAAGTGTCCAGTCTGTTGTGCGGGATTGTCTTGTCCGTTATTATGGCGCTGTCCCAGTACAGCTTGTGGGTTCGTACTTATAATGTGGTACACTTTCTTCGTTCAACTGATATTTCCTCGCTAGCTTCTGATGTATTGTCCTGGCCATGTGTAATCCGTCTGTGTGATCATCCTGCGATGATGTGGTGGATAGTATCTGAGGCCAGGTGGCATTGTCGACATGTGTCATTTGTCAACTCCGAGTTCCTTGGCAATATACAGTGTTTCTATAGTTCCTGGTGTTAGTTACCTTGTCTTGGATGGCGAGCATGAATTCTTCAATCTAGAGTAATAGCATCCCGCTCACGAGCCATGCTTTTGAAGCCATGTTATCTGTGTCGTCCTGATGGAGGTCATTGTAGGGTCTACCATGGAGTGTCTTTTTTGCCCATCTTTTTAGCTTCGTTTATTCCGTCTGGGCGGAAAGGGCCTCCTTGCATTGATTGAATGGGGTATGCCGCTTGTCTGTCTTCCTTATGGCCTGGTAGAATGGCGCTGTGTTTTTCTGGAAGTAACCCTTCAGGTTAGCTATCGCTTTCTTCTGTTCTTCTGTGATGTTTGTCAAGAACCTTCCTCCTTCTTTCCATGCTATAATATCTCCACTGCTGACTTTTAGTGGTGTTGCGGCTATTGGTCATTATCGTCCTTGTCTTTCTCATGATCTCGCCAGCTCGGTGTTAGTCCAGTCTATGATTCCGAAGGAATATGTTAGCAGTGGATAGTTGTTACATAGGTTTATGGCTGCATAGGTGTTTATGGCTTTAACTGTGCTCGCTTGCATTCAACTTTGCTTTGAGCTTGCATCGTCCCCAAGTATTTGTAGGTCTTTCCCTCTGTCACGGCTTCGATCTCTTTACCAGTGTGCAGCTGGTAGTTTTGGCGGACTAATTTCCGTTGATGCAGTCCGTGTGTCTTGCATTTGTCTAGACCAAATTCCATCCTGATGTCATTGCTGAATTCTTCGGTAATACGGAGTAGCTGTTTGAGTTGCTTCTCAGTTCCCGCATTGAGTCTGATGCCATCCATGTACATCAGATGGGAGAGAGCGTACAGGTTTTTCCGTCCTTCTTTGAGAGTATATCCGTACTTGCTGTTAAGCATAGTGGATAGCGGGTTGAGTGCTGGAGAATACCACAGTGGACTTAAGGCATCAAGAGATTCTTCTCCTGATGGGGATCGATCTGGTTGCGATGTTCTCGACCTTGATGGTGGTACCTCATTTCGCCATGATTGCTTCTGAGAAGTTTATCACCGTCGGATTGACTTTGTAGATCTTTAGCGTCTCTGTTAGCCAGCTATGAGTCACGAAATCGAAGGCATTGCGATTGTCGATGCAGGCCGTGTACAGGTTCCGGTGCTTCTCGCATCTGCCGCATCAATGGTTAATTGCTCCTTGCATCCTTTCTGCTTCTCGGCCATGATCTTCTGGCTCTCTCCATGTAGTCCGATACCTTCTTAGTTATGCCTCTGGTCAGGATCTTGTACATTGCTCGGTGACAAGTGATCGCCCTATATTCTTTCGGGTTTCTTGTATCTTGGGTTTAGAGTTCAGGAATGCAGTTCCTTGAGTAAGCAACTCTGGGATTGTCTTTGGGTTATTTACAAGCACATTAAGCCTATCCATGATCTTAGCTGCCTTGGAATTTATTCTGAACAATCCAGACAGAAGAATAATAAAATCATATGCAGACAATGCTTTAATGTTTTCTGAAATAAAATGTCATTCATTGAGTTCCACTTTTAAACTGCCACTTCTGGATAAAATATCTTAATCCTCTTCCGTCCTGGCCTTAATCGCGAATATTTTATTGTTTTTTAAGTGGTTAAAGAAAATCCCATTTTCTCAGCTGCGCAATAACTGCAGTCTCTCTATCAGGAAGGTGTACCGACTTCGAACGCAAGATTTTTATCATTTACTGGGTCATTCGATGTCTGCAGTTTTCCTAGGCTGACCCATTAATTATGAAGCTATCAAAAGACAGCCTATCCTTCTATGACAAGTATTTTTCTCCTCACCTCTCAACTTGAACTCTTCGTAGGCTACGTCCGTACTTGGCGGCATGTTTCTGTAGAGGGCGTCCACAAACACTACCTTGAGTTGCCAAAACGGCACTGTTTTATCTTGTTTCGTACTGAATAAAACAGCGTTTCACACCTGAAACCGGTTTGGCAGTAAAGACTGATGGATAAGTGTGTAAGTTACTGCCAACACGCACATTAAGCCGTAGACCAGCAGGAATAACAGACAATCTTTTGCTCGCCCTCATTGTTTAGAATCATTCGTTTTCTGGGTGACGAATTACCCCTTACTCTTTCCTTTCAGCTCGCACTCGGATTATAATTTGCCTAGGTAACGGTAACACATTTCCTGTCTCGCTCTCTTTTCCCCTCTTTCTGCCCCCTCTCTCTTGTCACCAGTGTCAGCATCCAGTTAACATTCTCAGAAACAACATTCGCCCGAACTGAGTAGTAACTTCGTCTCAAACACAATCACAGGATAAAGTTATGGACCTATCCTAGACAGTGGCCAGAGGCACTTGAATGACTTAAACACCCAAATAGCAAAGTCAAAAACCTTATTTAAAAAAAAAAAAAAGAGAGAAAACAAGCCAATTGCAATTAACATCAATTATAGAATCCAACGGATATCGAGTACAGTAACTTTGAAATAACCATCAGTAGATTTTTAGCTGAAATATTACAATGGACTAATCGTCGAATATTAAGGGTTCTGTGGACACGGGGAAACTATTTAAATCAGTGATCACAATCGGAAAACCATAATCATAATAAACCATAACAAGCTGGACAATATTCGAATTCTTACAAAGAAATCCAAATGCTTTGTGGAAGATCTGTTCGGTGGAAGTTTATACGATTTTTGTTTTGTGGTATCAGGAAGGGCATCTAGCTGTCAACTGGCACCAGTCATCTTCAGTACGAAAAGAAAGGAAGAACGCATCAAAATATTTCAGTCAAGCCTAACGAAATTTCTATTTAAGATTAAACGAGTAGTAGATCGACCCACTAAAATTGTTATTTTTGAAGGATTTTAGGAGCATCAGTTCTGAGGTCGACCGACTAACTCGTTGTGAAACAGACCCGTAAATATTCCTCCTGTCATCGACGGGACTCGAACTCAGGTCTCTTCCACCCGGTTTGTAGAGTTCAAAGACGGGACATTAAAAATAGTTCTAACCGCATAGCTGATAGCAATGATCTCACACCGGACTGACTAACAAACTCCAAGTACCAAGTGTAAAATAACACCTCGGTTTATGGGCCGCAGATAATTTAATAAGATCCATCGCACATTTTACAGCCTGACAAGTTTGCGCAGGCTCAAAAGAAAACGTAAGCGTTGAGTGTCCGAGTGAACTTTTTTGGATTTTCATCAGAGAATGAATCTGTGATGATTTTAGGTCCAAAGCTGAGCACATACATTTACACGAAAGAATAAATTGGCATTCTCAACACTTCATCTAATATTGTATGTTCCGAAATGTTAAATATAGGGATTACTTAACGTACGGCATTAACTTATACTTTATTAAACTTTCAGCCTAGGATTTTCCTTTGAAAGTGTTTTGTCTTAATTAAAAGCTTAGGCTGAATTTTTAAATTAAGAATTCCCATCTTTTTACTAGAAAAAGAACAAATGACGTTACATTTACAAGAGTTGTATTTGTGGTGAAGAGTAAATAATTGCAGATTTTTTTTCCTAGTTGGAGAAAAAGAACAGATATTCTAAACGGCCTATGTGAGAGTAAAACTATTTTTGTACTTCAAGCACCAAATTCTAAGCAAGAGTTGTTCACGCTGGACTTAAAATTCACAAAGTGGAGTATAACCGAATTCTGGCAAAATGAGAGTGCTAAAGTGGAAAGCTCATGGATAAATTTTAAGAGATGGCAAATGCAACTTCAAGAAAAGGAGAATTTTGATAAAGTTTTTAAGGAAATCTTTAACGTGCATCCACATTCTGTGAATTCTACATCCAGAGATCACAGGGTTCAGCAATCCACCAATTTCGCGCTTTGCAAAGGACATCGCATAGAAATAAAAAAAAAATAATAAAAATCACTAACACTGGAGGCTTACAGAGAAATACACCAAAATTGTACACTGATGGAAAAAGCGGAATATCCATTGGGAAAGTACAGAGTGTTGGTTGGAAATTGTACAACACGTAACCGCCAGCTCAGAAAAAGAAAACGGAAATTCACACGAAGAAATACTGACATCATCTGAGATGGAAGCTAACCAGAAAAGAGAACGTGGAGGACAGGAACCTAGAAGAGGTGCTGTCATCTTGAAATTCTGGCGCACATCCTTCGGAACTTGTATTAATTGTGAAGTTATGTACTATTATATTTTTGAAGATGTTGAACCATTTATAGTTGATGCCGATTCCTGCGTTCCTATTTATGACTTGGATGGTGTCTTTCAGCAGGAATCTAGAAATCTCCATGAACCACACGTGGCTCAACTTTAAAAATAAGATAGACAACTCGTTTACCCCTAACCCTCCGGTTTCAATTTCCAAGATTCCACACTAAAAGTTCCTGTCAAAAACAAGCAATTCAAAATCTGAAAGCATTTCCGATTATCTTCAACCAGACATGAATTCTCGTTTCCCTTAAAGATCCCACTCTGGTGTGCATTCTATTCTCGAAGCAATAACACTTAACTTCCGTAAAATTTAACTATCACTTGTCCTAAGTATCACAAACTATAATTATTTAAGAAGAGCAAGAAAGGGATGGGCTTCTTTCTCCTTGGAATAGTGGCCTCCAGCCTATGGAAAACAAAACGCCTAACAGGTAGAGATGGGTGTAGGAATAACTGGTATTATTGAAGGACAATAAGAGATACTGTCGGAAAGTTTGCAACTCAAGCATTGTGGTAAGCAGTCGTTTGTGATTTGGATTTAGACGAGGATCCTTCATTTGCCTCTCTGAGAGGCGCTACAGTATTTTTACTTTCTTCTATCACTTTGGAATATACTGTATATTCATTCTACTGCTACTTGATATTTGTGCAAAGTATTCT
The DNA here is from genome assembly GCF_048544385.1 of Mastigoproctus giganteus. NCBI lineage: Eukaryota > Metazoa > Arthropoda > Arachnida > Uropygi > Thelyphonidae > Mastigoproctus > Mastigoproctus giganteus. Next base: position 35,421,606 of record NC_143576.1, read on the forward strand.
TCCAATTAAATCTACAGTAAATACTCATCTAAGCTCCTTACACTGAAATAAAGTTTACTTTCACTCGAAAACTTCCTTCTTTTTTTGTTTTTTAAAATATGTCCAAAATAATGTCATTAAACAGTTTTCTTCTAAAAAAAAAGTACATTTGACACGCTATGAACATAATATGGTTACACGATGAAATAATTTAAGACCACAGTGGGGATAGGGGCATGCCCTTAACAGGAAATGCACCATTCTTGTCAACGCTGGAATTTCCTGACACAATATTGCCCGAGGCAATAAAATCGGAGGGAGAAGCCTTACACACGAGCAGTAAATTCAGCATATGGCGAGCATGTGAACCGCCTGCTTACAGTCCAATACTAATGCATTCATGTGTTGATTACGATATTGAAGTAATCATTTTGAATATTATTTTATAACTACTGTACAAACTAGTGGGACCACAAAAATAATGGTATTTGAACGATACGTGGTTGGAAGGCCATAAGTTGTAAAAGAATTTCGAATCAACAACTCGAAATTCTTCTTACGAACTATACGAAAACAACCTCAATCCAATCTCTCGTTGTCATGTTGTTTAAAATATAACTACAACTGGATTAAACACGCTTGCTGTGTCCATCTTTCAACCGGGATTGAGATGCTAAGAGCGACTCCAAACGTTCATGTCAATGTTTGTGCTACCAGCGATAAATTAAATTACAACTCATTTGGTTTGTTTTAAACATATGAGTAATTATTAAGATATTTGCCAGAATTGAACGGTTGATCATGGATATCTGAAATATCGCAGCCAAACAGAAAGCGTATATTCGAAAATTTCATACTCCTGAGTTTCGACTAGGAGTACCCTTCGATCGTCCAATATTATATGGAATCCGAGTAATGACTGACTCTATCTGTTCGTAATACTTTCTTGCGCTATCGGCTCTCATATTAGTTTTATCAGGGCCGTGTCATGAAAGCCTGAAGGCGACTGCATCCTAGTATCGGCAAAATGAACAATTGCTTGGTTCTTTTCATGAAGCGAGAGGGCGGAATTTTCTTGTTGCACCTAGGTAATTAAAAGCCTGACACGGTCGGTCCTGGTTGCCATTCAGGTCCGGGATTGTGTGGCTATTGCAGTACATCCATGAGATCAGGCGACCTTGGAAAGGGGTCATTCTATCAACATTTTTCGGGAGATGATTATTTTCTTGAAAATGTTCTTACAGGATGCCTATCACCTTCTCAATAATGAGGTGTCAAGTCATCTTAATGAATTCTGCAATGCAAGACACAATTCAGGCGACGATTGCTAGAATGGCCTTATCAAGAGATCGACATGTATTCAATGCTCACTGTTTGTCGACCCAATTCATCTCCGTTTTCCTGATATTATTCTCCCCTCGAAGATGAAAGGCGAATAATAAATGAAACCATGAAACCAAGTACAGTCAGTCAAATACAGTCGTTTTAATTATGTACTGTATGGCTCAACTGTGCTTGTTGACACCACTGCTAAGAATAAATTGGACCACTTGATCCTCTCTACAGACTGCTTGTAGATATGCTAGAATTAATATGAGAATATCAGCAGTGTGGGAAACACTTTCCATAGAGCTCATACTGGCAGATCTAGGCGGCAATCAGTGGCAGGGACATTAGAAACTGCACTGATTTTTTTCCTGTGTGGTATGAATCTTAATGAACATGGTCATTGGCACTTTCCGTACGTTACCACAAAAAACGTACTTCGTTGTTTAAACATTGCACTGGTAAATCTATTACAATAAAGTTGTAAACTTCTCTGACTGTACTGTTCGTACCAAATATAAATTACTTTTATTAAAGGCTGAGCCAGTCTCAGGCAGAGAATTTTGTGGGCTCTTTGGGATTTTAACCAATTTGTTCACATTGAAACAGAACAATCTGCTTAAGAATACACACTTTATAGATAATTTAATTTTTTAGATCAGTATTGGGACCACTGTTGTTTTTGATTTTCTTAAATGGCATCGATGAAGAGATAGAGGGCGTGATGGCTGAATTTGCAGACGATATAGAGATCGGTAAAATGGTTAATGATTACCGCAGAGCTTCTTCAGAGTGACCTAGATAGACTTCAGGGAAAGCGGAAGCTATGCTTTAATTCAGTAAAATGCAAGGTCTTATACCTGGGGAACAGCAACCCAAAAATAACCTATACACTTGGTGGAGTTGAACTAAAGCCGATAGTGGAGGAAAGGGACTTGGGTGTTACGATACGATCAGACATGAAGTTCTCTGAGCACTGCAGACAGGTTGCAAAGAAGACCCATGGTGTTCTATCGATGAGTTATGGAATTGCAAGCAGAGATAAGGACGCCATAATCCCATTATATAAGGCTATTGTTAGACCATACTTGGAATACTGTGTTCAAGTATGGAGAACGCACCTAAAAAAAGACATCGAGCTTCTTGAAAAGGTCCAGAGACGGGTAACTCGCCTTGTAAGATCAGCAAAAGGACGCTACATGAGAAAAGACTTTGAATTGCATGTGGGTTGCACAGTTTGGAAATTAGGCACCTTGAGGCAGCTTGATTGAGGTGTTTAAGGCTCTGAGGGGCAATAGTAAAATGAATGAGGATGAAATTTTCATGGTTATAAATGATTCTAAAACTAGGGGCCATAATTTCAAGTTACGGGGGAGCTGTTTAGATTGCAGAAAGTTTTATTTTAGCCAGCGAGTTATAAATTACTGGAATAGGTTACCTACTGGGTGGTTGAGGCTGGCAGTTTGGGGAAATTCAAAGGGAGGAGGGAAATGCATAGGTTGTGTATTTCCTTTTATTATTTATTAGTTTTATTTAATTTATTATTATTATTTTATTTTATTTTTTGACTGGTGCAGGTTTGCACCATATGGCCATTACTAATACTACACTGCACTTACACCTCACATTCTGAGTTGCTTTGGTGATTTTCCAAATATTGCTGTTAATGTCATAACATAATAGTACTAGCGTTCCTGGCAGTCAAAATTTGCGAGGCAGCTGCTCATTTTCTCAAAAATTATCTGCGAAATTTCAAATGGGGAAGATTTAGTGCTATAATGAACCACAAAAAGTCTTTGCCCATCACTCCATACAATAAAAGGTTCATTGACACTCTTATGACTCTCATTCTATTCTTCGTTTAGAAAAGGCAGAAAATATGAATTTCGTTTGTGATGATTAATCTGAAGATACTGGTTGTACGGATAACACATTTCAGTGTGCTTAGTTTTGGTCTACTTGTGAGGAGCAAAAACCACATCCTGACCAAGTGAAATAAATCGCCAAAGACAGTACTAATCGGATCATCCGAAAAAACATCTCACGATCACAGAACTGGACAACATAAATTATCATATCCTACATACGAACAGCTTCTATCCTGATATACCAGAAGTGAATTACAATATTTATTCAATTATATGCCCTTTTTCACTGTATCTATCGAGCAACTTAAGAGACAGGTCTTGAAAGGATTATTCAAAAAATATCAGAAAAAAGAAGTAAACGAGACCATCATCCAAATCTTTAATAAATAGTTGTGAGATAATCACGATGTACATAAAGTGATACGTTCTTAACTCCAAAGATTTGAGTGGACTTTTAAATTTTCCGAAGTGGCTATACCATTGTGTGCACGTGTATGCGAGTACAATTATTAGAGTATACTCAAATACCCTCAAGGCTGTTGGAGAGAGATTCGGTTTGAAGGGAAATAATACAAGCAGTAAACTCCTTTCGAAATTTAACCCTTTGCCTTTTGCAGTGGATGCCATTAACCGGACGAACAGACAACTATATCGATCTTAGCAGCTTCGTGAAAGGTCATTGAAACCACCAAGACCTATACAGAACTTTCATTAAAAGAACGCTAATGTCTCTACACGTTCAACCCTGTTGTTTCCCACCGCCTTGACGAGTTTCGAATTTTCATAGTCCAGTTGTGTGCCCTCTTGACTGCGCGAGTGTCTTTCGTCAACATCGACTGCATGCAAATAAAGATTAGATTTCTTGCCGAGTCTGAAAGAGCTATTTTGTTACCTGCTTCTCTTCCTTCCAGGTGTTCTCACTAATCTATCGACGTGGGTGGTGCTGGCACACGGTCCCACGTGATAATTAATGTCCGATAATTACTGACGGAAAGTTATATTTAATTAATTGGGCATTAAGCAGTTGTAGACTTCAGTCCATAGTCGAATTAGGTTTGCTGTTCTGTGCAACGAATAAAGAGAGTTGGTTGGTGGGGAGGGGGGCTTGCAAATAGAAATTTTCTACTAACGCAGAGACATCTTTGCTAATTACCCCTCGGCCTATAGGACAGGCATGTTTGACACGAAGATTGCATTACAGGTATTGCAACCAGGGATTACAAACAGGTCTCGTTCACTGTTGTCTATACAGCGGTGGGAGGGACTGAGTATCAGCACGCGGCGACATCAAGTCTGTAGTCGTGATAGAACGCGAGTGCCCGCTCTGGCAGTGCCTTAATGAACTGGTACGGTGGGAACTGGGTGAACTGGGAGTGTCCAACTTTCAAATCCCAAACAACTGCTAGAGATGACTGGGCACACATACGCATGTCACCCCTCTAATGGATAGATGTGGCGAAAGAGTTTGAATCTTTGCGCCAAGAGTCGGCCCCTCTGAGGGCGAAGTGATTACTTCGTGTGTTTGTTAAAAATACTTCTGGCATTTAGCGGGTGGCGATGAGGAAATATTATTTGTAATCATTAAGTCACGTCTTCTCATAACTTTGCATTTAGAAAGAGCAGCGAGGAAATTCTGTAGCGCCAAATTCGAAATTTGAAAAACAAAAAGAAAGCGTTGATTGTTTTATCGAGTAACAACATTTTATTTCTCGCTTTTATTTCTATTACCGAGTGCATTTTCGATTTTGTTTTTGCAGCATAAATTTACAGAGAAAATTATACAAAGTATTTCTTCTAAAGTGGTGACTTTCTTTTCCTAGTGTACTTATTCCTCTTCGATTTCGAGGCTGATAACCATCTGCCACTAACACCAAAACCACCAAACAGCAACCGCGCAGGTGTTTCTTTAAATGTCATAACAAGTAGAAGTCACCAGAAGTCTGACTATAAAAAGATGGTTAGCATAATTCATCGAAATCGTATTTTCTAACGGTGGTTTGAAATTTGTGCGCACAGTGTGGCCGTGAAGAAGAATCGGATTTGTTAATTACTTTGACATTTTCATTTTAGGACTTCAGAATAAAGATTTTAATGTGAAAATGTTACACCTATTCACTGTCCCAAAAAAATTGTGATTCTGCATCAAGCTAAATGCATTCGAATGAAGAGGGAGAATCTTTGGTTTTCACCGAGTTGATTTTTCAGGATCTGTGTTTTAAGAAAATGCATCGACCCGAGTTTCGTCTCCATTTACATTTCTACGAAGGAATTTCTCAACTTTTGTTTCTAACATGTTTAATTCTCCTGGGAAATTGAAAGTCCGCTTTGCTTCTGCGCTCGTATCAACATTTAGGGTAGTTTCTGAGTGCATCACGCTCTTGTCAAGATCTGAAATAACCAGGACACCAAATGTACGTTTCCACACTGTCTAGAGAAGACACTTTCATTCTTCCGCCATGCATCATGAACTGCTCTTTCTTTCTTTTTTTTTTTCCTCCAATCTTTGGAGTTGTTCCATGCAGAGGTCAGCCAGATAGAGGCCCGATATCGATTGATTTGCTTCTACATTTAAATTGCTTGTCACAAAGTGCTAGTTTAGAATTATGTCAGGTTTCCTCAGGAGGATATTTTGTTGTTGCTATTTTGCCAAATGTAATTCCCGATCAGCATTTCAATTTCGCTAAATCCGTCTTGTATAATCTTACCCAAAATCAATGAAGTTAACCGAACAAGTTAAAATATGGACAAGACATGACACAACATATCCGCCCCCTTAAACACTATTTCTTCATATTCAGATACCTTTTTTCCCTCCAATCTACAGAAGAGACAAAAAATAATCTTGACAGTTGCCAAAAGCATAAATGTAGGATGGAATGAGCAGTAACTGGAGGAGAAACATATGAGGTTGCTCTAAAAATACCGCCGGCCACTTCCTGTCAAAGACATTTTATTTAAGGTTTAATATAAATTATACATGCAGAGGAACGACTTTTACAGAAGGAACGGGGGAGGGACCCATTAAAAATGAAGATAATGGTGGTGGGATTGGCGGATGTTTCAGCGAGCTGACTTACAATAATAAATACAAAGATACTCAGAAGGGGAAAACGTTATATTAAAAATGCAGCAGTGGAATTCCAAATTCTAAAAAGAAATAACGAAAAAGTGATAGAGAGGACATTGTTTTCCTTCCACCATCTGCAATGCATGCTTTCTGATGATTCGTAGTCTCCTTAACTGAATAAGAATTACGATCGCCCACTTTTTATTCTCACGAAAGTAGAGAGGGTATTGAAAGGGGGAGGGGGGTGTCTTTACGCGTGCTACTCATTACATCGTGGTCATTGTTACGACTGCGATGTAGGACGGAGAAACCTGGCGGGCTTGGAGCATGTAATCACCATCCCTTGATAACATGTAATAACCCGAGCCACCAACCGCCTAACCTGCGCTCTCATCGTACAAATATGGCTCCGCTGAGTGCCCTACAACAACAACACAGCCATGGCATGTCGGTCCAATCCGTCCACCACAAGTCCCATGGCTCTCATAAGGGAGCGCTGGACATTGTATTGACCTCTTGACCCCGAATCCGACCTCGTTAATATAATACGGCTGCTCCGAAATGAAGGGATTAAAGTTTTACAAAGGAGTGCGGTTGGGGGGTTGTGTTACGACAGTTACAAGTTCCTGGGAGATGTGATATAATTTCCTCGATGTCAAAACATGGAGAAAACACGCGTTCTAACAGAGTTCGCTCTCGGCTAGTCTTAGGTGAAACACTGAACTGCATATTTAAAATGTCTGTGTGGTATTCGCTAGAAATCTTTCCTCAACATGAACACAATTACAAGGTCTAGTTCTGGCTTTTTTCTTTTTTTCAAAATCAGTTTTACAATTAAAACGACTGTTTTCATCTTAACACAACATCTAAGCAAAGAAGATGTTAAGGGAGCAGAAACGCGAGTTTTCCACTCCCTTTATGATTAATGAATTGTCGGTTTCCAATTAATATTGCCAAATTAGAAGGATGGATGTTAAAATTCAAGCGCATTTAGATTAATGAATATTTTAATCCGATGGTTTCATCCGCATTATCAGAATCACTCGTATAATCCGTAACCCCATTAATCATGAATTACTAATTATTAATTCATAATTAATCCATTCCAATTCATATTTAATTATGACGTATGAGGCGCATTCTGTGGCGTCGTAGTTGCATGTTGTAAACGAAGGTTGAAATTTTGATGAGGTTATTGAAAGCAAGTTCCTGCGAGAATATTAGAAAAGAAATTAAATATTTGTTAAATCGACTGCAAATTCCATTTATCGATAATTCAAAATCATCTAAATACTAAAAAGGATTATTTTTTCATTTCTTTTGAAAAACAAAAAAAACAGTAAAAGACAACTGGAGGATGGGGACACCATCTTGTGTATTTTGCTTATTCTGAAGGTCCGGTTTTCGGATTATAAAAAAAATAATAAAAAATAGTTTCCTTGTAGAGATCCTATTAACTCTCCCTAAGACCAATACACCGAATACGTGGGGAAAGAAAACAGTCGCTGGAATCACCCTTACGCGCTAAACCAAGCAAGTTTCAGATGAAGAAAACGTGTTGAAGGTTTCTGTTTACCATTTCCCCATCTAGATGGTCCATGAAAACTTCATGCTGGGAAGACCGCTTCAGTCGAATACTCCAGGTCTACAAATGCGATATTTATGAATGAAGACAAGCTGATAATATCCTGGTAAGTAAACTTTCCGATTGGTTTCACAAACGGACAACCCCCGTACGTTTGTGGAACGTACGCCACTTCGAAAGGCACTGGAAATGCGATGTTCAGACTCGTAACATGCGAGCTTCCTCCAAAGTTATTTGCTTAATATCCTGCTACACAGATTCAGGAACAATCACTTTTTTTTTTTACCTTGAGATGGAATCTCTGTGCCATAACATCAAGGCATTTGAACCTGTTCTTGTCTTCTAGAGCACGACACAAATAAAATCAACAGGGTGCTAATTATTCGATTCTCACGCATTTGGATATTACCTTTTCGTCTGTGGTAACTGCTGATATTTATAGTTTTGTATATTTATAAGAGAAACTTCAATTTGCATTCACTCTGGTCAAAAAAAAAGTCATCATTACAATATAATCGATTATCTGTTTGCTTATTTTCTCCTCTGTAAAACTGTCTGCACCACTTTACTCAAATAATATTGTAAAGAATTAAAAGATAATCTCTGCTGCTCAACCAGCTGCAAATGTTCCTGAATGCATGTACAGTTACATTAGGAATTCAGGTTGGACGTAAGTTTTGTTTAGAGTAATAAAGTTAATAAAGGAATAACAGAAAACAAATATCGCATTGAAACTGGGAATAGCAGGTCGGTTCAATTTAGAAGTTTGATATCAGTGAGTCCAAAATACTTTTTCTATATACAGTACTTCATCGTGAAGCCAGACTTCATGATCAAGATCAAAACTAATGGCTATCTTTCCCGGGATGCTCATGGCTGAAGAATCAAATCTCTTTATTATGGAAGGTTTAGACTGAAGAGACGGAGTGGCTTTGGTGGTGTTGGATGGAATACGCACTGAAGAAGGTTCCAGATAACAGGTTCACTTTGGCTTGCAAGCTGGGACTAGATAGTTTGGTATTTCCAGAGTAACAGGCGTGATTTCAATTTGTCAGTTAGTTTATGCCAAGATGGTACAATTAGAAGTCAAACCACCTGATGACAAAATATTCGGTTGACATGATAGGCTAAAGTGCAGATTCCAAGATGAATAACGGGATTAGTGATACACAAAGGAAGTGAGGTACAACATTGATGGCAAGGTATTTTCATGTGATGTTCAGATTGTGAATGAGAGGAGACCGTTTTATAAACTAAACGGTTATAATGATGGACGAGCGAAGCTTTGTGAAATGGACCGAGCAGTTTGGCATCCAAGCGTGCGGCCTAAAAACTTAATCTACTTGACAGGAGGAATTAATTTAGATTGGATTCTACCTTGTAAGAAAGAGAAGATTGTAGAAAGAGCAAACGGTAAGTGTTGAATCTTTGAGGGGTTTTCGCACACACTTAAAAAGTTCAGAATAATTCAGGAAATCATGAATAAGTTGTTGAGCCATGCATGATGGATTCAGAAGGCTAACATTACCGGAAAATGCTGATAAAGCCAGTCATCGGCGTATCAGCTGAAGTTGGGGCGACTTGAAAGAAAAGGAAAGAGCATGGCTGAGAGCTCCTCCATGGGACAGGTCTAAACCTATGTTTCGATTATGGGGTGAATTTTTTTATAGAAAACGAGAGTACAATCATAAAGTAACCGTTGAACTATGTTCACAACATGGGAACTGAGATGCAGTAATATCAGGTATCAGAGGACCAAAAACTGAATCGAAGAAATGGCAATAGCAAGGAAGAAGAAGCAGTAAATTCTCCTTTTTATGGCGCATTGGTAAATGGTGTAAAAAATAAGTTGAAAATGACACGTTTCAGATGAAGGCCTGAGATAGAGTGAACTGACGTTGGTCTAGAAGCAAAAATTTGCTTGGAAAGTGGTTTAAGGAAAATTACTACATCTGAATTGATCATGATTCGAGCTCTTGTGACTACTAAATACGGCGATGTTCTTGTATGATCTCTACTCAATGAACCCATCTTTAGGTTTCAACATTAGGTTTCCCAACATTGGCTTTCCACAGAAAAAGACCCAGTGCGAATGTTATCTGCGCTTTTCATCCCCCCCAAAAATTATTCAAGTCACAGCTTTTGCAAAACTCAACACCACAATTAAATTTTTAAATAATCACGTGGTTTGCTGCCATGCCTGTGCTTTAGGTTCAGTGTAGTTACCAGTTCTGATTTCAAAGCGTGAGCTAGCGTAGCAATTAATTAAAAACATTTTGATGAAAATAGCCAGTTAATAAGAAGGAATAAATTACACTGAATTAAGTGCGGATTGAAACCGGACTTCACGCCCATATCCACCACCTTTCGGGTGTAACGCCAGAAAAGAATGCGGAGTCACTATTCAATTAGCAAAGATGTTAATAGTATAATACTACGCTAAAATCTATAATCAATCTGTCACTGTAAGGTGATGCATCGGTGGATTAAAACTTCCCTTTCCCTCCTTAAGAACACTTTCCTGCCATTACGTTTGAGGAACACAATCGAATCGTTGGAGGTACCGAGAGAATTATAAAAACTAATCGCATTAATCTTAAGGTAGCCCTTTCAATTTGCTGCGTCACCTTTGTTACAACACTTTTGTCACATGGAATGTCTTTTCATCTAAAGCACTGCGACAGCACTCATAAGATGACATCATTCAGACAATAAAAATATGCACTCGTTGTGAATCATATTATTATGCGAGGACTGACTTAGATACAACGACATCCCAGTTACGAAGGCCTTACAATACTTGCCGACAGTGTGTGTCAAGTAAGGAAGTGGAGGGAGGGAGGGGGGAAAATTCAAAAGCACTACAACAAAAGGTCATCTTCTCCCGTAAGTGCGTGGTGTAGTCTGCCTCCATGTCAGACACAATACTCTCGCCTTGCATGCGTGGTCAAATTCATCTTGATAGATCAGAGCTAGTCGATGGTGGGAAGTGAAAAAGGGGTCCACTGGTGTCGGAGGTGATGAAGCCGTCGGTATAGACGCCCATCTGCTGGCAATTATCGATCCTGACGCCGAATGACCTACCGAGTTTGTTGGCAAGCTTAGACTGTGCAAGTTACAGTAATCATTCGAGCCTTCGCAGCCCTTACCCGCCTGCAGAGGTCATCACGTCCTTTTTCCGCCGATGGCCGACCTCGCCGCGCCACTGGACAAACCAAGCATCCTATAAATCCAGGGTGGCAGCTAAGCGCGTGGAGTTATAGAGCCGCTATGACCGCGTGATAATCAAGGTAGACGGAACCCTGTCTTTGGGGACTTGTGCTGGTTGGATGGAGCGAATCCCGCTTGTTAAGAATCTCCACAGCCTTGTATGACAAGAGAGAAAGGGGGGTTAACCCGCAAGTCGCCCGAACGGCATGCGGCAGATTAAGGAGAGGCTCTCTGATTGCCTCAGAGAAGATGACTCGGTTTCTCTCTGTGTCAGAGTATTTTTCTAAGAAACAAATGCAAGAAGTCATCATAAAGTTGTATCACTTCTTATCGCCGCCTGGTGTGTCGTATAAGGAGATTGAAAGGCAGAAGATGATAAATTACACGATCCTTTCTGTTGTAAACATGGATTGCTAATGCTCAAGTTCTTCATTACTGCTTCGGGAATTTTTCAACAAACGAATTTCACATCACTACTTGGCTCATTTAATTACTATCAACTTGACTATTTTCAAAAAAAAAAACAACAAATAAATAACATTTAGGATACCCTAGAAAGGAGGTAGCGGTTCTGCAGTTGTCAGTGTTTGATTCATCCACTTCTTTTAAATATTGATCCTTCACAAGATGGGCTTTAAAAGTCCATGAGATTAATCTTCTCGTCGGACGTTTAAAATTTCTGGTGGGTGACGTTAACCATTGAGTCCCCTCACAGATGTCTTATAAACTGCCTGTACCTTGTATAAAAGGAGTTTTCAGAAGTTTTTAAACCTTAAAGACTGATGAATCTGTAATAGAGTCAGATAGCGCATCCTTCTAATATAAACAATGCCATTATATGAATGAATAACATCAGGAGAAGTGTAGATAAATCTGAAAGCAAAAATATGATAATTTATCTACCATGGCCCCAAATTAGTTGGAGGCCTCGAACCAACGCAATTTCTGTAAAAAATAATGTTCTTCTCTTAACTGTAATGATTTTCGTTTATTCCTTTTGCCCCGTTCTTCATTCAATCCTGTACATGCAACAAACATTATAAAATGGCCACTAAAAATGCGTACCAGGGCAGGGCTCCAGACTATCTAAAATCGGCATTGCAAATATGACAATCCTATTTGTGGAATAAACAATTTGAATATTTGATATGTTCTGTGTACACGTTTTTCTCCATTTTAAAAACAATATACTGTATAATTACTAAATTCTCAAGGAATGGGTATACCATACTTCTTTGTACTGGAGTAGATAATGCTCCCATCATGCAATTCGCTTGCGAAGTCAGAAAAATCTTTCGTGTCATGCTAACTCAGTAACGGATACTTCAGTTACATAATTCGAATTCTGATATTTTAATCAAATGAAATTTGGCTGGAAAGAATGGATTTTCATATTCAGTGAACTAATTGGGGCGTAAAACTCTGAGAATAATGGTTACGGTTTTAAAAAAGCATTGTGATTAAAAAATGACGGGTTATGAGTTAAGGCTACCATGTAAGCGTATGAACTCTACTACCTTTCGCATATCCCCCCCCCCCCCCTAGAATTCGTTCGGAGCTGAAAATCGCATATTGTAATTCTGTCAAACGGTACGCAAGAGAAAAAATATTTTTATTATTATTATTATTTTATTTAAATAGATTTGGACTAGCATACAATCTTCCAACATGTGTTGGGGTGCTAAATGAAAAATACATCCGCTGGTTAGAAATTTTTTTAAGATTGAATACGATACCCATGGGCATCAATGTCCTCGTGGCCTTAATGGCATCAATACCCCTTGGGACACTTTCTGCAAGTTTTGGTATGTGAAAACCGGAATCTTTCCATCAGTACAATCATGCGCAATAGTAATTGGGAAACAATTCAATATGCCATACCCACGTGCGTCCACATGTGATGTGTAGTGTGGTTCCTCACTTCACATCATGATCTGCCACAGCCATTGTTTTAGTGTCTAATACTTCTGTTTTCTGCACCAGGATAGATGTATTCCTGGAAGATGGTTCGACTTTGAGAAACTTGGCAAGACTGATGCTAAGTCTGTCAAGTGTTTTTTTCCAGTGATTTGGTTCTGCACGCATCCCATTTATCTCAACTGCCTCTCAAGTCAGTTCATTAAGGGTGTCTTTACGATTTCCGTCCACTATCCGACTTAACAAACGAGAAGCTTTTGTGGGGGGAGGATCAGTGATGTTAAACCTGGCTCACGATGAATGGTCGCATTATTGTTTGTCTCTATTGGCATGCGATGTTTCCCAACAATTGATGTATGGAGTCCTATTTTTACTCTCTGGCGAATGGACATTCCCGCAACGCATAACCTACGATCACACCACTTGTGAAGAGATCTAGGTCCTTTTCTCTTCGCATAAACCTGTCATTGAGTGTGTATGCCTTTCATATCCTACTACTTGTAACTGGTACTGATATCTACTCCCCGGGGAGAGGTACTCCACTACACGTTGAACGACAAAACGATAAATTTTCTGTTTATACTTCGAGATAGCCACATAAGTTCAGAGCAGTTTACGATATAAAGAATCCGAGAACACTACCGTATTAGGGGTCACGTGGGCTCAAACCACGGTCAGCTCGATCGCGTTGACCACTCAGCTATCTAGTGATATAGTCTTATATACTGGTATTCTTGTCAAAAATTTAACTCTTCGTTACAGATATGTACAAAAAATAAAAAAAAAATTAGAAAGATTTTAAATTTCGTAGTTAGAAATCAAAGTCAAAGACCGCACTGGAAACTACAATGATGACATCACTGTAGAGCGCGTGCGAACACGCCCACGCAGTCGTATGTCATTTTATCGGGATATTTTGGTAGCAATCCAAAATTTATAATTTGAGATTTCCCAGAATAAACAGTAAAAGCAAATTAGAAATCCCGTTAATGTTACTCTTGGCTACCTGCCAAGATGAACAATTAAGGGATTTCAAATATCCCGTTAACGGGATTCCAGGAAATAGTGGGATTTAATTGTTGCCCCTATTATCAGATTTGGAAAATCTAGCAATAGGGGCAACAATTAATCCACCCTCTGTTTATTCCCTACCAGAATTAAGAATATTATTGATTATCACAAGTTTAATGACGCAAACAGCAACCGCTGACGTCACAATCTTGCAAGTTGTGTCTCATATGGAAAGCTATCATAAATCGTTAGGTATTCAAAATAGGATATTTTAACAACCCTACTCGTAATATAGGATACAAGCTGGCTATTGCATATTGTGCTAAGAAATAGGCGTAGCTGAAGAGGGATGTTTACAACACGTCTTGACAATTATTAAGCAATGAAAACTGAAGGAAGTTATTTGTTCCCACCACACAACTCCGGTTTATTTCACCACTCCAAGCACTAATAGAGACAAGCGAGTCCAGTGAAAGATTGACAGACCTTGAAGTTGAAGTGTAACCTAGATAATGCGTCTTGTTTTACTGGGTATCCACTATAATCTTAGCGCTGGAATGGAAATTGCGAGGCAAAGAAAAAGAAAGCACGCAGATAGCGAAGTCCATGCTGTTACAAATAGACTGGCCTACAATACTTTACGCTGTTATATTAACATTTTGCGAACAAAGTCTTTCTCTTGATCTCTGAAGCAGTCGTGTTATGCTCGATGCTATTACAAAAGGGTTGAAAAAGACCCCTAATCAAGTGACAAAAGGCTCCTTCAATTCTAGATATCTAGAATCTCCACGTGCTCATTACATCCAATAATTTTACAGCGTACTTGTCACTGGAAACGACGCTTAGCATCGTTATCTCTGACGGAACATATTTCTCTTTCACGACCCCAGCATGTAACGTACACATTGGAGAACAAAATGAGGGAGCGAAAGAAAAAAGGGAATTCTCAATATAAAAAAGCAGACCTTCACTTTTGGCAAGAAATGCCTCGCATCGTGCACAATTGCCACGGAACGTACTTAAAAAAAATTCGCTTCGAAAGTCTCAATGGAAACTGTTTGTTGGAGAAGAGAAAGTGATAGAAGGAGGGGAACAGGTGTGCCCACTCTCACAAAGATGCCTTAAATGATTCCGTACCTCCGAAGTTTGATGGGGTTTCTTAAACTTTCTTACAAATCCCACTCACTTTTTTCTATTTTCTTTCCCCTCTTTTTTCCACAAGAGGTGTGGATATAAAGAAAGTTGGTTCAACTATTTTCACAGCTACAGATTTTCGTGCTGGGCTGATATAAGACGGTTTGTATCTTGACCTAATTCACGGATGTGTGCAAGCCACGCATTTTTTTGGACTTGTTTTCAATTTAATGGGGAATCCATAGGCAAAGAGGAAAAACCTTGGCCCGACTTCGGTTTGTTTTCATCTGGTTGTGTCTACCTGGACTCGTGTGGGCACCACTGTTAGTGAGATATTGTCCTCTTTGGTGAATTAAGCTGCTATCAATTTCAATGCTTTAAAGAGATCGGTGAAATCTGTTTTGAATTGAGAAATTAAATCAATTCACCTTGAGGAAATATTCACGCTCTTTGAGCTAGTATATTTGCCCAAAATTTTGCTGAAAAGAAATTTCTGTGAGGAAAATCTCCCAAAGAGACTCTCTTAAGAGTTAGTCTTTGAATCTCTATTAAGTTCTAATTTTTAAAAATTAACAGAGATTCTGAACTTGAACAATACAGATACTTACGCAATCCTTAAGCTCCACAGAAGCTCATTGATTCTACAAGACTAAGCGATAACATGTTCCAACAGTTTAAAAATCGATAGATGACTATCGATAGTTGCCTATTAGTACGTACATACTTGCATATATCAGAATTTCATTCCAGACGACTCGTTGTAATAACAGTGGGTGCAAAAACGGGTCGAATCTCCCGGAAACCTTCCCTCTCATATATAGAATCGATTTTTCTTTGTCGGGGGAGGGTGGAGGGAAGTTCAAGCCCCTGAGTCATCGTGTGCGTGTGCATAGAGCTATACAGTGTTGCGCAGAATAGGGATTAAGCCCTTATAGTGCACCCGCTCCCATATTTACTGAGCATATACAATATTCAACCCGTATGAATATTTCGGTGGCAATTTGTGATAGACGTAATGCGCGCGTACTGAATG
The DNA here is from genome assembly GCF_048544385.1 of Mastigoproctus giganteus. Taxonomy (NCBI): domain Eukaryota; kingdom Metazoa; phylum Arthropoda; class Arachnida; order Uropygi; family Thelyphonidae; genus Mastigoproctus; species Mastigoproctus giganteus. Next base: position 35,437,736 of record NC_143576.1, read on the forward strand.
AATGTGAAATAGGTGTGTCCACCAGCAACGATTGAACCCGGAATTGCACTTATATGTATATTCTCACCTTTAAAATGTTAAATGCGAGTCTGGCATGTGAATCCTGAAGAATGCGTTGTCTGCAAAGAATTCTTACAATGATATAATTGTTATGATCCTCAAAAGAAGCTTGAGAGACTTTCTCTGTGTTTAACTTATCTCAAATAACGCGAAACTTTGAAAGGGGGAACTGGTTTTGCCTGCATAGACTTTCTGTACGCAAATGCTACAGATGCATACATAGATGCGGCGTAGCATGCTAAGTAGAGTGCTGAGAAAAATATAATGAACTTAGATGTGGGGGAGGGGGTGCAGCACGTTGCAACCTAAGAAATACATCGAGTCATTCATAAATTCAATAAGTTATTCATAAAGAACATTGTCTGTGGTAAAAAGTGATTTACAAATGGTGAAATGGTTCCACAGCGTGGACTTTCACATCGTTCCATAAATACTACAAATAACTAGTATAGAAAAATTGCCCTGGAATGCTTTATAAGATTGCAAATGGTGGATAATTGAGTCGTTACTGTGTTTACGATAGTAATGCTGAACTTACCCAAAAAATTACATTCGCGCAAAGCAATCTAGTCACTGTCCATTTGAGTGTAGGGGTTGCTTTACTGCAAGACAATGTTCTCTTCCAGTATACACACGATTTAATGATGAGTTGCTTAAACATTTTCCCCACAAACTGGATCTGTCTTCAACTTCAGTCACTTTAAAAAGCTCTGAAATATAAACAAGTTCATACGAAAGATGAAGATCATCTTTCGCATGAACTCTAAAAGCAGTCCCTTAAACATGTCAGTGAATCAGATTCGCTTGTGCGGCGTTGGAAGAAATATCAAAACATAAACGCAGATTTTGTAGCAGTAATTGACCTCGTAAAGTTCAATGTTCAGATTTCTATTTCCTTTTAATATGAACAAATTAAAATAAAAAATCCCAACAATTTACCCTCTACACGTTTATTACTGGGGCACACAATAAATATGCCAAACCCTGCTTTACATACATGTGGCTAATAGGCAGCTAACAGATGCAGGTGAGAAGAATTAAAATCCACTCTTCATTTAAGTACGCTCAATGACATTGAGTGATTAATACGAAACCGCATAAAGTCGTGACGTCTCGCTGTATCATTTCCACTGAACGTCTTTTTCTCTCTTTCGGAACGCTTTGCTCTAAGGCATTTCGAAGTGATATCGGTTTATTATCAACTTATTAAGAGTCGTTAGTGTCTAAGTGACTTCGGAAGTTAGGCAGGAGAAGCACAAGTAAAACGCATGATTTCCTCTTTCAAGTCGACTGTGTGTACTTGATCCATTTCTTTATCTTCTCGAGAGAGGGGAAAAGCTCGTTAAGCTTAAAACAAGAAGATTAAGACGTCATGGGAATTATTAAAAGTTCCCAAATCCCCGTCAGTGAGAAATGATGTTTTAATAAACTTGTAATCGGTGCCCACGAGGGAAAAAATCTTACACGTGACGAGGAAATTGCGCAATGTGTCTTCCGCGCTATTCCTTCTTTGTCTCCTTCATCCATTCACACAATCAGGTTCCAAGGAAACTCGCTGTTGCTGTGCTCAATTTTGTGTAAGTTCACTTGCACTTCTCATCCATACAGTGAAAATTCACCCATGCTCCACAAAATAAATAAATAACAGCGTGAAAATTCCTTATATAGAGCCCGCCGGATTTCAAAAATTCATTTTTGGCACGCATGTTCGCACACCGCCCCTATTTTACAGTAAAGAAGTTAGCCTGTGAAGAAGCGATATAAACCCAGAAGATGGAATAGTTAAGAATTAGAATAAAATGACTGAAGCTACCATAGGGTACGTGGTAGAAATCGGAAACCACCTTTAGATGATGGAGAATACCTTCAAGTTTTACTTAAAGCCATTCGATATGGTTAGGTACCATCAATTACTTTGCAGATATCTTATCTATAGTCCAATTCCTCCCTCAATTGCCACAACATATCCCTGTCAACGCGACCGACTGCCTCACAAATGCCTTGATTAAGTTTCGTAGTGGTCTTTCACGAATCACCACAGAGTAAACTCTAAAAGAGTCACATCAGGAGGTGTGTGTGTGTGTGTGTGTGTGTGTGTGTGTGTGTGTGTGTGTGTGTGTGTGTGTGTGTGATAGCAGTGCGTAGCACACGCTTCTTGATTAGACCGGGGTTCGAGCCCGTGACCACCAAATATGGAGGATGCGGAAAGGTCAGGGAATGACCACCGCATATCCCCGGAGCAATATGGCCTTAGTTGCTAATGCTCCTAAAAACCAAATAACAACAACACAGGTGAACCTTGTTCATCTGTGTTGGTGCAGAACCTCTGCAGAGCATGCCCGAAAAAGTGTTGGCGCTCGTGTGTCAGCCTAATGTGCTGGTTTGGGTCCACTATCACCTGTAGTGCTGAAACGCACAAAATCCCCACCCACCGGAAGCAGGAGGTTACAGTGCAATACCGGTGGCCGCCAGCAATCCCGCTCCCAAGTTGCCCAAACCATGAAACATGCAAAAAAAAAAAAAAAAAAAAAGTTAAAACTTTAACTATATACAAAAGCATTTAAAAGGACAGCCGGTGGCAAGTAGTCATAATGAGACTACTGCCACAGGAAAGCATGTTGATATTCGTTTCTTCCACTCCAAGATACACAGCAATGAAATGCATCTTTACAGTCTTCCACGAGAAGAGGTGTACTAGAAGTAGATGATAAAGCCAAATGCAACAACAGGGAAACAACAGCCGCAATGAGACTGTTTCTCTATAAAGCACTAATTGCCATGCAGTCAAATTCAGGAAAATTTTATCAAAATTTAATGGTGGTGATGTTTTTAATGAACAGCTATAATGAGACTGCCAAAGACAATTAATATTAGCTTGTCCAAAACGACGTTTCTCAACTTGAAACATCGACCTTACAAGAGACCACTGCCACGGAAGAGCATAATGATCCTTGTCATCCTCTCAGTCAAAAGTACTCAACAATTATAAATCTTGCTTTTCAATCGTCCATAGAAGACATGCACTGGATAAAGATGACAAAAACCTCAAGCGTCGGGAAGGAGATCAACAGCCACAATGAGACTGTGTCTCTATAATACATTATTTCACAATTCATCATTTCACACGCAGTCTAGGAAATCTTTTGGCCAGAAAATTAGGAGTGAATGAAAGTTGCTGTGAACAGTCGCAATGAGACTGTCACGGCACGATTTATATTATCTAATCCAAAATTGGAGTTTTTGAGCATGTAGTTTGAATTTTATATTGGGCTCTGTGGTGTTGGATCAGTATGGAATCTATTTCCAGAGTCCAGCAAACAGGAGGCTACAAGATTCAAATAATGAACTTAAGAGTTTTTTTCCCCAAGTATTCCAAGAAGGTCTTCACTCCTAGTATTGATATTTTTATTATATACATTGTTTACTTGATATCTGCCTTATTTACAACAAATGGTATTCCAACAACACAGTAGGCTATTTTGTTCATTAAAATGCAGCTCATGCAACTTGTACTCCAATTTGATTTAAATTTAATTAACTAAGCTGATTCCTAAGTTCAGTTCTATTATGAAAAACTGACACTGAGAAGATCTGGAGGGCGATAAAATTTTGTTCATTTTTCTAGAGCCCCTATTTATAAGGCGTCGTCTCTGTTCCGAGTACAGTGGACACATTAACAGGACATGTTCCCAATCCTCGTTCTGACCACAAATGCAGAACGGATCTGGCTCAAGCCCCATATCATGGAGAGAACCGTGACCTGTTAGTAAATATGCTGTAGTCATAGATGGTATGAACCATGAACAGATTCCCGGAGAAGTCACAACATCAGGAGGTTGTGTGAGACCATAAAATCTGTCCACCTTTTCGAATCCACTTCCTGGTAATGTGGCGACACTCTGTTTTGTGGAAAATCAAGTCGCCATCATTATCATCAGGAAATTCTGCAATATCTAATCCAAAAGTGGAGTTTTTGAGCGTGTAGTTTGAATTTTATATTGGGCTATGTGGTGTTCAATCAGTATAGTATCTATTTCCAGAGTCCAGCAAACAGGAGGTTACAAGATTCAAATAATGAACTTATCCTGCATGGGCATCAGGAAAGCCTGCAATATATCCTGCATGGGCATCAGGAAAGCCTGCAATATATCCTGCATGGGCATCAGGAAAGCCTGCAATATATCCTGCATGGGCATCAAGGAAATTCTGCAAAATATATACTGCATGGGCATCAAGGAAATTCTGCAATATATACTGCATGGGCATCAAGGAAATTCTGTAATATATACTGCATGGACATCAAGGAAATTCTGTAATATATACTGCATGGGCATCAAGGAAATTCTGTAATATAATCCAGATACATAATGCCTGTGACGGTAGCTACTCTAAAGAAGAAAGGTACGTGCACTTTGCGATAACACAACACGCAATTCCGCTTTGAGTTTTGCAGTTGTGATGCAGCAGGCACATGTACCAGATGGTGATTAAAAACTTCGAAGATATCCTCTATTACCGGGAAGTGTTGTCAGGTTTGTAACCAATTCACACAATAACGTTTGAGTTTTGTAAAGCAGGTTGATGGACACTCTGTATAATAAAATCCAACTAATATCATTAGCAGCATTGTGCATTTTGTGATCTGATATGGGCAGACAGCAAAACATCGTGCTGGCATGCAGAAAAACTCATCTGAAAGTGTTCGCTGATGTCATCAAGCATCAACCTGCACAGAACTACCCACCTCACTGAACTACATAAAAACGAAACCATATAGGAATTGAGCGCTTTATGTGAGATCCCCTCCACCCGAGATATGATCTCTTTGGGGCGCTGAGTTATATTAGGTATATTATTTTATGAGATGTGAAAATTTCCACTCCCTGTATTCGTAGACTGTCCATTTTCAGTGCAGCACAACGCGAGCAATCTATAAAGATAGCAAGTGTCCCTCTTTGCTAGTTTTATTTCGAGTAGTTTACCCTCGGTATGTGAAGCCATGTTTCTGCTTCATCTGAAACTTTTATATTCCTCTCGCTTGCCTTTCTGCTTGAAAGTTTGGAATTCTCTTACACTTTGGAAATTCGGTCTTCGATCATATCCCAGGTGGCAAAGTTTATGCTCAAACAAGTAGCTAGAATTACTCTAGATCAGTCGCCCCACGCTAAAAAAAAAAAAGAAGAGCAGTTGTTGGTGGGGGATACTTGATGAGTGCATGACTATCATTAGTTTTCTTCCTTTCGTCCTCCTCCACTACCTTAATGTACCGACTACCGCCAGGCCCTCCGTATCGCACCACAACTGCGGAACACGTCCGCAGTGACCTGTGGTGTGTGTGGTATCTCATCACATCTGCGGCAGCCTTTTGCAGGTAACTTGTCCGTGCCAGATCTTACTGCCGCTACGGGTGAGGTTTGTACTCCCCACTGATTTCGTTGCCAATGAACTCCCGACTTCGTTTCTTAGACGAAAGGCTCCATTAGACCGAAGGCGTGACTCTATGGCTCGAGTCCATGCATTATTGACTTAGTGTTGATCTAGTGAACCTACCCCTTGCCTCCACGACATATTGTACGGCTCGAGCCTCGGGCTACAGAATGATAAAGGTTACTCTCTCTCTCTCTCTCTCTCTCTCTCTCTCTCTCTCTCTCTCTCTCTCTCTCTCTCTCTCTCTCTCTCTCTCTCTCTCGGGACTGTGGAGAACTGCCCTGGCCTAAACACGTGCTGCGTGACCTCCCCGGCCACAGCTGCACCCTGATCAAACTCGTTAGGGTCACCATCGGTGATGAGATTGAAGACGAGATGGGGAAAGTCTGGGATCAATCTCATTACGGGCTTCAGAAAGCGCGTGGACTAATGTGACAGTCTAAACAAGAGAGAGAGGGAGAGAGGTTAAGACAAAAAAATAAAACTGAATCGGAACATTTGAGTGCTTTAGAAGGTCAGTTCGATCTCTCAATACGAGAACATGTGTAGGGGAAAGAGGGAATTTAAAGCACGCACTCTGGAGGTTGTTTAAAGTAGGCTTAGAAGAGTCGGTTGAGAATTACGGAAAACTTCAACGATTTCGGGGAGAATTTAACGACAAATTATCTTTCATTATTAAGCAAACAATTCTAGCCTGTAAACGCCCAAAGATATTGTTTAATTATCAAATTTCAATATTTGCAATTTTGAATTTTTAATTTTGGAAAACCTTCCACATCGAACTTCAAAATAACTCGTTCTAAGGCAAGTTAGTTTTAAAGATAATGCAAGGCAAACAGTAAGCCAAACTGGTTACTAACTTTGTTTCTTTTAAAATATGATTCAGAATGGACATTTTTATAAATTGAAGGAGGAAGGGAGGGAGAGTTGTGCGACAGTTTGCCTAAACTTTGTATCATTACATTAAATTAAAGGTAAGAGCATTTTGTACGGGGACCTCTTTTGGTTTGCTTTACAGTCTAAAGAAAATTAAAGGATTATTTAGGGAATGTCAAACAATATCTTTTGTCAGAACAACAAGAATTGTTCTCATTAACGTTCTATTCTCAAGTTAAAATCCGTGGAGGTCAATTTTCTTTATTATATTCATTGAAGTACCTTAAGTTTATGTTAGACTTTAAAAAGATGATGAATTTAGTCACGATATTCTATGGGTTTTTCTATTCTTCCAAGTAGCGCATGAAATTATTCCATCACATCATTATCTGTACAAACCATAAAGATAAATGTTAAGAACACTGCTCGACAAAAAAAGTAAAAACAAAATGTTTTTCATGAATATTTTATTGTTAACAGTATTGCCGAAGGTGAATATTTGATATAATGGGCATCCTGGCATGCAAATTCCGAGTATCCAACAGAAATCGATCTACCACATCACAGAGCTGCTGTTATTGAATTTTAGGAGCATCGAAAATTAAGTCCATGTTGCTACGTGTATATTGTCTGTAAACTGTGTATTCTAAGGTCGATTTTCTGTTTGCTGCACGAAAAACCAGAGCTTCCGGGAATAAAAACCATGCTACCCTCGCCTGAGACCGATTAACTCAGCCACGTTGTGGAAAAGACCCATAAAAATTCCTCATGTCATCGAAGGACTCGAACTCGGGTTTTTTCTACCCGGTGTGGAGAGGAAGGCAATCCTTCCAACTGAGCTACCCACGAGGGCAATAAAGAAGTACCTTTTATATCGCCCTTATTTTTGATGCGATAAATAACAAGATTTTTTTAATAGGTCGAAACACGCTTCGTAGAGGCTCCACAGTAAAGAGAGTTAATTCTTTGTGACGCAAAATTATACCGATAGTATTTTAATTTTTATTTGATAATTTACAAGTTAGTCTTGGAGCTCCTGTCTGTTGCTCTGCCTTAACACCCTGAACAAATAATTATCATACCCCATCTTCCCATCAATCAAACCTTTTCAATGGCACTTGAAACTCCTTCCATCGTGCGCAATATCTCTATTTGCATTGTCTGTTTATACTCACAACTTTCCACACTGCATGAATAAATTATAACAAGAACTCCTCCCGTAATCACGGCAGTTATACCACACCCAAATGTGCCAAGTTGAAAGGTTACCTAATAGAAGTAATATACTTAGCTGTTATATTAGTTCATCAGATAAAACAGAGAAATTTTCAAATGTCACGAACAAGAAAGTTAAAGGATCGTAAAGGTGGACCAAAAACACAAATAAACAATGAATTCAAAGTTCCACCGATGGTCTGAAGGACAAGCCAGGTGCCTTAATCGGAATTTCTACAAATAAATTCAGTAACTAGTTCAGTCTTTAAAGTATGGAATGTGATGGTATAAAAAGTTACTTAACTGTTATATATTGCAGGTTGTTAAAGATTGTTGTCAAAAAGTTGATAAAGAAGGAGAACTGAGAGTCTCCAACTGATGATTTATTCGTTTCGTTGATTTAACTTTCGGAATGATCTGGCTGCCTTCAGGAGACTGCGCTGTTTTGTGTTCACGGATGAAGAGGCAATCTTTCTTGATCAAAACACTTCTATCATTTGTTGACTGATATGGTTTTTCAGCGAGGATGTTGCTGTTCTGCGCAACCGCTTCGATTTCTTTAAAAAGCGTGGAGAATACAGAGGTACGCGAGACATAAAAAAATGCATCTCCAGGGAACTGCACGAGCTATTTGACGCTTCGTTTTTCTCTCTTCATACACACCTCTGGAGGGTCAAAGTAAAGATAAAAAGCCATCCTCGTCCCACGAGGTTGAGTCCCCAACCATCGTACCATATGCCTCTGGAATGTCTACAGTTATCCGAACGGACACAGATGCTCTTGGCCGTCCCAGTGGGGGCGCTAGCAGCACGGTTCCTTGCGCCCGATGCCCTGTTTCTCTACTAATATTAGCCCTCAAGCGACTGTAGCTGGTTGATTTATAGGGATGATGAAAACGATTGAAATGCATGCGCGTCTGTGATACCACCAGAACTACTACAGTGCACTCCCAACGTCAACTTTTCTGCTGACATAGTGCTGGTTCGCGTCTCACTCTCTGTCATACCCGCTGGAATAGCTTTCTTGGTTCAGATCATGCGTTATGAATATGTATTAGGCTTAGCAGCAGGATACCCAAAACATTTCTTAGTAATTTAGACTTCCCCGAAGCCTTTGAACACAGACTATTTATAGTAATTCTTTGTTCAGCGCCACCTGCACTGATCATGAAGATATACGAGTACACGACATACTAAGAATCCATTTACAAAAATAGCTTCGTGGAAAACACAAAATACAGTATAATTAAGAGAGTACCTGAGTTTAGTATGGTATATTATAGTTTTTTTTGTTAATTGTTATTATTATAGATAGCCTCTGCAAAGAGATTGAAATTGCAATATTGATTAAGTAATCTGTAGGGAGAGAAACTTTTTTTCTATCTTGAAACTAGAATTTTTATCTCTCAAATTAAAATTCCCTCCATCCAATTATGAGGTTCCCTTATATAAGGTCCAACTAACCTTATATAACTCAAGTTGGGGAAACCTGATTTATACGATGTGGCTGCCAACAGGTGGCGCAAAGATGATCAAAGTTTTAGTTATAAAGTTGGACAGCTTGACTATATTTTTTTACAAAATCAGTATATATTTAGATGCATCCTGCGCAGCATTATATATGAATTTTCAAATTATACAATCATTTAATAGTACGTATTTATGTGCAATCATAATAACAATAACCTAACTTATTAATTTCCCAATGTGCCAATCCTTTACCAAAAACCATAATTAAAAATAGAAAAATGATACTGTACGTAAAATAGTTTTTGCTGAAGAAAAAGATCAACTGCACTTTTTTTTTTCACTTTGGCCGTGAAGTCATTTATAATACGGAGTGCAAAACTGATTGAACTCTAGTGTCAGGCATTGACAACGAGTTCTCATTGGTTATTTCCTTGATTTTTCTCCCGATGCCATATATTCCTTTATAATGGTAACGTCCTCAATTCGAGCCAATTTGTTCATCGCATCAGATTTCATTAATCTGTTGTATTCATCAAAATTGTTCGTTCATCATTTGCTGTGTACGTGTGGGTATTTCGGGCGTTTTAAATATATTTAAAAAACCGCGATAAAATTATCATAAATTTAGTGCCAAGAAACCTTTACTTATTTATGCCAATCCTAAAAGAACAAAAAACATCTTTCATGAAATCTTCTGTGAAAAGAAAATCGCATTTTTTTTATTTAAATATATCTGCTACCTGAAATAAAATTTCATCAACGAGATTAGACTTCACATTTGAGAACCATCGATGATAAGAACACCATTATAACCTTTCAGAAGTTAGTTGGCTCTACAAGGGCATTCCTCATCAGAAACTAAAGATTTATTCGGACCATTCATCATCATCATCATCAGCCATTTTCAATCCACTGCAGGATGAAGGCCTCTCCAGCAACTTTCCAGTTCCTTCTGTTTTGAGCACTGGCCATCCATTTACTACCCACAAACTCATTCGGTTTGTGGGTTTGTCCTCATTCTTATTCGGACCATTAATTTTTACCAAGTAATTAAAATCTGAATTTAGTGAAATGAATTCTGCCAAAGATCTCAGTGTGGAAGCCACAATTCTAGCAGAAAATTGTTGCAAATATCCCGAAATTTATCCACGATATTATTCCAGGAACAAAACAGTCTGTTTAATAGTGCTAGCATCCGCGAAATTAAAAAGGCTTTGGTAGGGTTATGTCGAATATTCTTTTCTCCTTCTGAGCATGTACCAATGACAACCAATGTCAAGTAGATATTGTTAGGAAATTCTTCTGTCTTGAATAAATCCAAATTCAGTTTCTCAAATTGAATTTAGATTTATTGCTTGACGAAAAGCAAGAAATTGTCCATATCTTTGAGCTCCTGAGCTGCTATATCATGAAGACAAGGACAGGGCTTTTCTGGTTGGATGATAACCGCTGACTTCTTGTCTTGAGATTTTTTCCAAGGGATACTAGACGCTAGATCTCTGGTTTCCATTTAAAACTTCATCAAATCCCCATATTTTAATATTGCGTTATATCTTATTCATTTATAGGCGAAGGGATGGTGAAATCTCTCACTGTAACGCTATTAATGGATTGACTTTTGATTTCTCTTTTTGTTAAATAATCTTTTATGTCCACGAATAAGAAATCTTGCCTGATTTTGCAACGGTTGTGCTAGGGACAATGATTTTAACTCCAGTTTTAAATTACATTTTGTAATTATGTAATAGTCATCATAAAGACAAGTAAGTTTTACTAGACGTCTTTTCATGGACTGAATACTGTAATATCATAACCAGACCATTCTTATTTACTGTGACTGTCTCAGTGACGCATTCCTTCATATTTTATCTGACAAATAATCTTTCCATTTCAGGCAATCCGGTGTACAGTTCCGAGTTGTTCCTGCGACTGCTTTGCTCCCGGTAAAACGCAGATAAGGCATTGTGACTCATGTAAACACGGCTGGGTGTCGCACGGTAAGTGATGGAGAACGTCTTTTTATCTCAGCCGTTACAAGCTATAAGATGAGTATTTGCAATATCTATTAGTTTATCCCCTAAATTCAATAATTTCTCTTTGACAAACGGGGGAAGTAAAAGAAAGGTTTTTCTGTACACTTCCAATGTCCATCGCCATTCATTCCATGTATTCCATTAGCTAAACCCAAATCGACAATTGAAACAGATACGTTTCAGGTGTCTCCATGGTAACGTTCATGAAACACGGGAAAAACCTGCAAGTGGAACGTGGTTGGAAATGCTGTGAATAACAATGGGGGGAACTTATGGCGATATTGATGGGCGGAGGTAGCTGACCTGACACTGATTCAGTTACACACACACACACGTTGTGTACTACTCAAACACGAAGCAGAACCGTTCGGATTCTAACTGGCGTGTAAATATCACACGCACATAAAAGGTATGTAACTTGTCAGGGTAAAATGGACACCACGAATAGGGTGGAGTGTGTAGGAATGTTTCGTGTCCCAGAGTACTGATGTGGTTTGTAGATCACGTTTTCTTTCTCTTCCCCCTTCTGACCTCTGCTTCACAAAGGGCCGGTTTAAGATTAATACAAAGCAGAGCAAGGCTAGGTGGTGCACTCGATACCAACATTGTGATTGACAAACTCATTAACACTAGGCACTGCAATGGTTTCGGGTTGCAGCAGGTAGACGCCAGAGACCTCTAGGTGTAGGTGAGGCAAGTCTGGGGAGGAGCTGCGACTGCCGGAAGTCAAACAAGTTGTCTGAAGTCCGAGTGAAACAATAAAACTAATGGATTAGACGTTTAACAACCTAATCCATAATTTAAAAGAACTCTAAAGTCTTGCTTTGAAGGAGGAAACGGTAAAATTAATGGATTGAGTATTAGGTAACTAGCACTCGATCATTCGGGCTGTTGCTCTAATGAGCCGTGTACACTTGCAGCGAGAGGAAACTGGATTATGAGAACTGCGCACCAAAAAGAGAAAGTCGAGTTTCGAATTCGTGCGGGGAAGGGGGAGGAAAGAGAGAAGAAACTAAAAGAAGCACTAAAAAAATTCTTAAAATAGCTCGAGGAATTTCTAGAGACAAACTGTTGACTGATATAAAAAGAGAGCATAAATAAAGACTATTTTAGGCTTCTGATTATTTATTTATGACATTTTTCTAATTCTTATTATTTGAATTGTATCCCTTCAGTTTGATATAACTGTTTTAATTTCATAAAAATCGTTATGAAACTTTTCTTGTCAAAGGGTCAGCATTCAAGAAGCGTAGTGTGTCCCCTACAACGTTCTAAATAATAATAATGAAATGGTAATCCATTTTGAACTTATTTCGATTATAAAGATTTCGCTTTACAATTAACAAACCGGAAATTCATTTTCCACTTCCGGTATGATATTTTTATTTATTTTAAGTTTATCTTACCATTAGTTTAATCTTTTCTATAAACTGGATTCAGTATTCTAACTAGCTCGTTGTCTTTTATACTAGAAGAAGTAGCCTTCAATATTATTGGTGAAAGAAGCAAATAAATCCTGGGAGAATAAATGGGCGAAAATTTGTTTTAAGCGAATGATGTTTTGGAGATTTACTTCATTAAGTAAAGCGCATATAATGCTTAGCACATTTAGCTTTCGAAAATCGAGGGAAGCATGCGTGCATCTTGTCTGATATAAGGAACCCATCTCCAAAGATTGTACGAATATTACCCCCATACCATCTTGAATTTACTTCCTTGTCAATAAATATGAGAAATTCGCAATGGCGCTGCTACCTTAGCAGTTTGAAACAACTCAGAGAGAGAGAGAGAGAGAACTGATCAGAAAGAATCGATTAAAAATTAATCATAACTGCGATCACAAACTCACATTCGTTCATTCTTTTGGTTAGATGGTAGGACAAGAACAATCGCAGTTTAAGATCAAAGCAGAAAAACGGAAACGAGGGAGGGGTGCGTTTTAAGAGCCATTAATTTCGAAAGAAAGGTGCTGAACAACAACGTGTACACGCTAACTCGCCTCCTCTCATCACCTGAGAAGAAAACAGTAAAATGTTGCCCATTGTCACTGGATGTGTCTGGGCAGGTAGATGAGAATGTCTTGGCACTAAGGCGGACCACTGTTAATAGCGGTTTGCTCTCCCTTGATCCTCAAGCACATACAATGTCTGTACCGTAGCATCATTTCCCCCAAGGTCGTTAACGTACAACTTGTGACTGGGTGGGACGGTCAAGGAAACCAACTCAAAAGCCTCCCCCTCTCTCCCGTCATTGTTCCGTAAGTGGGTAGAAAGAGGCAGTCTGATGTTGCACGCCGTACCAGCTGTCGGATCATTCATCTTAACGGACTAATATCCCCGTGGCACTTATCAACGGAAGCTAATGGATGCATGCAGGTTTTTTTTTTTAATTTTTCATAATTATCACTCGACCACTTTTCATCACCGCTGTAATGTTGAGACCAGATTGGTGTCGGTGTCTTGACGGTGCTGACGGAATTTTGAGATGGGCTACGAGCTAAAAATGCAACCTGCAAAACTAACAAATCGATTGCATTAACTATTGCATTATGTTTTCATTTAAGAATTCAGTCCCCTCCACGAAGGAGGCTCCTTTACAGGAGGAGGAGGAGGGAAAATATTTTATAAAAATTTAAGCATCAGCACGTTTTTCTTTTCGATGAACGAAGCTAAGCATCGGCATTTTAACATTTCTCACAGAGCGGATCTTTGAGATGGAAAAGCTGATGGAGGTGTAGACTATTTGACCAACTATTTGCTACCCCTAATAACGGCATAAATCGTAGTTCGGTATGCCATTTGTTCCTTTCAAGCAGCTGACAGCAGCTTTCTGTTTGTGTTGTGTCAAGGTAAATGGACGGCAACACTATTACGTGATGGTATGAAAAGTACACCGCCCCTTAACCCACACATACTTTGACACCCTTAGACATGAGCGGCATACTTCATCAGCTTTCCTTTTTGTTCTTCACTGCATTGCCCCATTTATCTATTGACAAAGCACACAATCAATATAATCAGCTGGCTCGAGCAAGTGGCATCGTTTTCAATTCGAATTTCTAATTTCGTTTCAGCTCGTAATTAATTTTCCGCCCTCATGCAACATAAATAATACCCGCTAAAATATTTTTGAAATGAAGACGGAGACAAATATTCATTGTTTTTATTTATTATTTTTTTTTTTTCACTTGAAAATCACTATGAACATCGACCACGAATTTCGTGAAAAGGAAGTTCCCCACATCATCTCATAATTGTTCACAAGCTCGTCAGAGGGCGGCTAGCTATCTATAGCGGCACGGATACTAGTCATTTCTGCCTATCCATTTGAACTCGAATTTTAAGCTAACGCTTAAAATACGAGTCCTTCATAGTATACAAACCTTTCCTCTGATGCTATTTCGATTTTTTGCAGGTGCGCTTAAGATTAAACGTTGGAGACCTCTGCTCTTTGCGGTGTGGTGTCTCAACTGTCTACTTCTGTCTACATCCTTTTCAGCTACCTAAAATTTATAACCTTACAAAGCCCCTCCCCCTTCTAAGACTTTGTTGACTTCTTAATGCACACTATTTTTAATGTATTTCATTTATTATTGTTACTCGTGATCGAAGAATTTTACGAGAAATTTATTGTTTTTTTTCACACAATCGTGGCCGAGTTAGTCGGCTTCAGGAGTTTTCATGGTTTTTCACCCAACATACAAGCGAATGGACTCCAAAATACGGATATCTCATGGCCTTAGGTACCTCGGGCAAAATACAAAAACACAACGTGAGAAGCACTTAGAGGTGAGAAGAACGATGACCTTTCACTGAGACATGAAAAACAAAAAATCTTCACATGGCTGATACAACAATAGAAGATAAAGTGCAAAAAAAAAAAATTTCGAGGAGGACAAATATTCTGTACTCATTTATTATTTTCTCATAATGAATAATAATTAATGTTATCCATTTTTAAATATAATTTAAACTTATTTAAAATGTTTTAATTTTATATAACACAAAAGTGTTATATAAAATTAAACAAAAAAATTTGACAAAAAATTGTAATATATTTCAACTCCTTTTACATAAATAAATGTGACAAGAGTACAAATCTATGTTATGAAAACATACTATAAACACATACAGGCGCAATGATACAGTGAACTGCAATCATGCTCTCAACTTCGAGAAATTTGCCGGAAGTTGGAACAAATATAACGTTTTGAAATCTTAAATACCTGCATTGCGTCACCGAAACATAACACTGATAGTGTGTTGAATCCCCATTCGTCTCCAAAGCAGCATTTTCCTTGACGTGAAGTTCATGATATATTTCGGTTTAACGAATAGACAACATCCCTCAGATCCCAACCGAAGTTAAACCTATATCCCGGTTGGTCCTTTCAATCTCATCCCACAAATTGTTTTATTGGGTTGAGATTGGAAAAATGTACCAGCTAGTGAGAACTAAGCATGGGGCACTGTCATGTTCCTAGAACCTCAAGTCGGGAGCCTCCGTAGCCAGGTGGGAATGAGCAGCAGTGCGCAGCACGCGCTTCTTGATTAGACCGGGGTTCGAGCCCGTCACCACCAAATACGGAGGATGCGGAAAGGTCAAGGAATGACCACCGCATATTCTTGGAGCAATATGTATTTCATATTGCTCCAGGAATATTGTATTTCATTAGTTGCTAATGCTCCTAAAAACCAAACAAACAAACCAGAACCTCAAGTCGATGACGTCAGGAATCTAAGTGGAGCTGAGCTAGTTTCAGTAGAAAGTAATTCAAATGAATATGATTAACACCCCCCCCCCCCTATTATACCATAAAAAGGGAAGGAATACCCTAGATAATCAGGTTTGATGATTTGCCATGGTGCAAATCCGATTCCTTCAGGGTACAGACCCAATAAACGGCATATTACAGTGCTGGAAACATTATCAGTGGGGAGATTTATTCTATTTGAAGTATACTACTGTAGTTGTATACTTCAAATAGAGTTAATAAATAAATAAGAGATAGCCACCCCGATGGGGCCCAACTAATTTGCAATGGTGTTAAAGTGAGGTCTACATGTCTGCTTCGACTCCAGGACGACCGATCAGAGGAGTTTAAAAGACAGAGAGAACGAAAGAGTAAAAAACAGAATATTACCATATTATGTGATATCACATGGATTTGAACACGCGGTGTATGTAACACCGTACTTTGCTTTGACCACTCGGCTACATATGGGCCGCAATAGACTCCTGGAAAAGGCCAGATGCATCGCGCGTCAGGATGGATGGTACGGTAGTCCAGGATGCACTGAGAGCTGGGATAGCGTAGACTATATGGTCGTGCCTGTATAGCCTAAATGGCATAATGATGCGTAGCAGCGAAATTATTCTTCTTCTGCCAGGAGGAAAGGGGGGAGAGAGAGAGAGAGAGAGAGAGAGAGAGAGAGAGAGAGAGAGAGATTCCTACCGTTAAATGGTATCTACCCAATTCTTCCTTGAAGTTTGCCAAAATTCTAGTATCGTTCCATATTTAAAATCCGTTACGTCTACACAAAAGTCGAAAGTCTTATAATATTTGTATAAATCTCTGCCTTCTACACTAAATATGATTATATGCATTTACTTGCTAATTTACTTATTACTGTGTATTAGAATTAGCAACTACGTTTTTAAATACATATGTATTTTCCGTGGATTGGAATCCAAGCGATGCCACAATTTCTTTGTGGCATCGCTTGGATTCCAATCCATGGTCTATCGAGCGTCTATATATTCTGTGTATTTTGTATGATGGACAAAATTCATTATAAGATTACAGCTAATTAGCCATGTTTAAATATTGTAATATTCGTTTGGTTAACAACGCTTTTCTGACTGTTTTATAACCAGGAATTAGATTCAAGTACAAATACTCACTCCTAAGTACTCACAGCTAAATATTTTGAAGATTAGTTGATATGGAATTCGGCAAGAAGATATTTGATAGTTTTAATCGTTTGTACAGAACGTTGTTATTGAAAGAAGAAGAATGTACAGTCTACCACCATCGTAGTTTGTATTCGATCGAAGAAGTTTGTTAATACAAAAGAGATATATGCCGTGATTCTTTAGATTTAAGTTGACAGATTAAAGGGCCTTCCACCATCACACGCAATATGTGAACAGCAAAGAAATTGTCCATCCAAATTCAATAAAAAAATTATTGGCTGGATAAAATCAATACAATATGGGCAAGCCAACAGCAGAAACACTAGCTGTATCTCATAACACTTGGCCACCGACGGATCAAATAAATTGCAAAGAAAACCGAAGAACGCAATTATGGATTCTTCAAAACTGACAAGTACCCTAATGCGATTACCCCATTTCATCGACAGATGAAAATAAGACATTGCAACATGGAAGTGATTAAAATTCACTGATCCTTTGAAGTTTAAGAATTATAACCGATAACTATTTAAATACTGTGGCTCGAAGTTAATGACTGGTGTTTCAGCCACAATTAACCAGTTAATGACTGGTTAATTGTGGCTGCCTGTACACACAGCGTAGTTAGCTATTCCAAAACAAACGAGCCTCGTTCATAATTTTTAAATGCGACTTAAAGTGGAAGAACGCGATGCGAGTTTTTAGCACGATCCAAAATTGAAAAGCATTTATTCCTTACATTTCTACGCTTCGTTTCGAATGTCTATCACTGGAACCACCGACGAATGATATATTCCAGTTGAAAGTGAGGTATTTATGGAGTAACAAAGTAGAAACGATAAAAGCAGTGCGAGTTCAACGTACACTCGGATATTTAGCGAAGTATCAGTCGATTATGTGTTTTGATAACGTACGAGAAACCTGTCACTAACAAGTGCACAGTTTCGCCCTCTATCGGTGAAACATGTTTCCGATATTATTCTCGTGGAAATGGACATCCATCTCCAATAAAGCTATTAAGTTACGCCGCCTTCCCCCTCGCCTGCCCCCCCAAGCACACGATCCTTTTCGTGTTATGAAAAAAGTGGCAAACACAACATAGTCGGTGCGATTTCGACACGGCTCTTTAATATTTTCGCAGCCTCGAGCCTCGCCTTCGCCCTGTAAATTTGCGTCAACTCGCCGTTCATTTCCACGTGCCATTTGTCAGACCTTTTTCGCCGAAAGTTACCGGGTTAAAAATTCTCGTGTGTAAGATTAGGTAAGGCATATAAAAGGGGGACCGCACCAGCCATTGTGTCAAATTTTTCAAAGTGGCCATTTACATTATGTTTATCATGCATCTCCAAAGCCAGTTTTACAGGGCACAGTCGGGAATAATGGCTCTGTTGGCCAGGCAACTGGCTCGGCGGGGAACACCGCTTCTTTCCCTTGATTCATGGACTACGTTTTTGTTTTCTGTGTGGTTGGGGCGGAAGATGAGTGCCTCCCAAGTGAACAATTTGACAAGGCATTTCGGAATTCAGATTTATCGGTGCCGTGTGCAAATCAATTTTTTATGCAGCGAGCCGCTGAGAAATTGACAGTAGCAGAAAGTTCTCAAACCTCATTCCACTCCCCAAAGAGAGTCGGTGTTGCCGGAATGGACTTAGGGAAATGGGGCACTTAGCCGTCGGCCGTCTCGGCCTAACCGCCACCGGAGTCGGGGCCGGCAGACAGGCAGCCCGAAAATTGATGCCTGGCCAGTGCCTCGCCTGCATGGCTGTGCTTAATGATTCAGTTCCCAGGAAATTCCTTAAACTACTTTGTGGCTTGAGCGGTAAGATGCAGGGGACAAGGCTGACTTCCCTCAAAATTACCCCCAACCACTAGCGCTCTGCTTCGATATATAGACGAGGAAGGATTGTTCGTAAGGCTTTTTTTCTTTTTTTTTTTTTTCTGTCGGGTCGGATTGGGACAATCCTTGGAACTAATAAGTTTTTTACGCTGTTACTTGAAGAGTAGAAAAAAGCAGCTAGCACACAATCTTTATTTAATGTGCAAGGTCTTTTAGGGCAATCGATCTGACGCAGTGACAGTAATAGATAGAGTATTGGTCGCTCTATGGAGGGGGTTGGTCTGGGAGTTTTGCTCGCAGTTTCACGAACTGAAGCTAAATTATATTTAAACTGTTATATTCAGATGGGGAATACTGCCTTTAGCCAAGTGGAAAGCTGTAATTAGTGACGTCATCACAACCATCTTCGACACATGTAGGATACGTTTGACATTTCCTCCGTTAATTCCAGCATGTCCATCCCATTATCTGAGACAGTCCGGGAGCATGAAGGCGACTTGCGTCGCGTTATAATAATCTTTCGGCGCTAATAGTAGTTTATGGATCGCTGAGGACGACTTTTTCTAAAAGTAAAGTCTGGAACTGAGGTGCTTGTCCATAGGTTGTTCAATTGAATTTCAAGTGCTTTATTCAGACTAGGCAAATTCGATCCTTTATATTAAGGTCCATAAGGTCGCACTCTATTAACAGAACGGGTAATTCACTTGCTTTAAGGGGGAGGGGGTGCGCATTCAAGGTAACTGTAACAAACCCACAGATAATGTTTTTTTTTTTTTTTGTTTTTTTTTAATTCAAATATGTTTCAGTCTAATCAACGTGAGAAACGAATAAAACCATCTTAATGAATGAATCCCATCCTATTAAAATTTTGTTACCAACCAGCTGAAATTATTAATGAATTTGAATGACATGAAACTTCTATATAGTTTCTAAATCTAGGGCTTTGGGCACATGCGCCATATATAATATGTCTAGAAATTGCGTGTTACTATGATCAATTTGCTGTTTTACTGGACAAAAAAAAAAAAAAAAAAACCGACTTTCCTGAAGAAAAACATGATACCTTTGCCTGGGACCGACTAACTCAGTTACGTTGTCAAAAAGGTCCATAGAAATTCCTCCCGTCATTGACGGGATTCGAAATGAAGTATTTTCCATCCGTTGTGGGGAGGACGGTGATTATACCAACTATGCTACCCACGAGGGCTCTAAATCTCCCATACTTCAATGGGAATAATTAGGAAAATGTTCTTCAATCAGTTATGATGCGAGAAGTCGTAAAAACGATGAAGCCCTCTTTGACCTGATTATAAAATGTCGAACTTCGTTGCAAATTAACCTAAACAATTAGTTTTCTGAAAGTTCAGCCAACTGAGCACGCAAGAAGAGAGCTATCCCTTACCTTTCTACTGAAGTCTTAAGACAAGAACAGGAGATTAGGAACGACGCATGATGAAAGTGTTGTTGACACCAATAATTTAAGAAATTATCCGGTGGAGTGGAGTGGTCTGGGCAGAAATATTTTCAATGCTGGTTATCATATTAAATGGACCCAATCTCAACAAAACTTTGAAAATATTTTGGAGTTATATATAAGTCCTGGATGCAGTGATTCTAGTCCCAATATTTGAAGTTAGGTTCGAGGAGATCTCCAACCACTAATTTGGTGTGGTTGGAGATCTTTGAAAGACCATACCGTATTGGAGCGACAGTCGAATACAAATTGGGATGATAACTTCTTCGTAATGGTAACTTCTATCCATTGATATTAGGACCCTGTATTCAAGTAGAGACTTGATATTACAAACATATGTAAACATTTTGTTGTATGTTCATCACTCGCCTGTCAAGGGCCCTCGCTGTAGCACAGTTGGTAGGATCACCGTCCTCCCACACCGGGTGGAAAAGACCCGAGTTCGATTCCCGTAGATGACAGGAATCGAACTCAGCTTTTTCTCAAGGTGGCTGAGTTAGTGGTCTCAGGCGAGGGGGTAACACGGAAACTCGAGTTTTTCTTGTAGCAGACAGAAAATCGACCTCAGAACACGCACTTTACAGACAATAAACACGGTGCAATGTGGCCTAAGTTGCTGATACTCCTTAAACCCTACAACAGCCTGTCAAGTGTGCTATAAGACGTCATCCAGTTCTGTGAGAATATTAGAGAAACCCCCGTGGGTGGAGAAGTTTGTCGAGTAACGATGCCCCTCGCTTCCCCTCCCACAAATTATTCATTTAAAAGGGTAATAAGAATTACACTACCAAAAATATTTGGAATTAGCTAACAATGTTATTTAAGTATTACACGATATCTTTCGGAATGAAAACAAGAGCAGTAATTGTTTTGAGCAGATTAAATGCATACATTTCAAGGTCATCGCTGAACTACTTTCATAAGTCCATAAATGCATAAATGACGATTCCACATATCATCTGAACCATCACGTGACAATTAGCTTGGGGTCTAGTCCGTTTCGTATTATTTATGACTCGCTAAAACAGTTGGAGTGCATCGTTTTGAACAAGATAAATAAGGGAATCGCTGAGGTCGTCCCTAAGGCTGTAGATCCTTGATAGCATAGGTGGGTCCCATCTTGCCAATCAATGGGTAACGACAAGAGGCCCAGAAGACACCAGCATTAAACAGATAGACACCACCTGTCTCTCGTGACATGACGTTAAAGTGGGCGTCGACTGTGCCGTTACTTGGAGCGACGGGTACGAGAATCGGGAAATATTAGACACGGATGTCTCTATACATGCAACAGAATACAAAGTATGGAGTGGCGAAAGAAAACACTGTTCGGTTCACAGCTACACTGGAGGTCTCTTAATACATTCGTTCAAATGAAGACTCACAGCTAAACGGACTCTTCCGTAATCCAAGTACCAATTCCACAGCTTTTGCGAGTGTAGAGAATGCCCACGTGGAGGACGAACGCTCGGAAGGGATGGAACACGATGATCAAACACCAATTTCAGTTTTCATAACGATTGCTACATGTCTTTTCTTTCTCTCACAATCATGAGTATGTAACAGAGGAAACACTAACAAAAATACACCATTAAGGACTCCTTTTTATTTATTTTGTTATTTGTTCTTCAAAGAAAATTTAACATTATTTTGGACATTATCCTTATAGAACCCCTACATCACCTTTAACCGATAACAATTTAGTTCCCTTTTAGCTCCAAAAAATGATGATCTGAACTTGAAGAAATCAATCTCTTACACCCATCACTTCATTAGAACTGCAATATTCAACCAACAAACACCATTTAATAATTTCAGACTAAATCGTTTAGTAAAATTGAATCTGATATATCTAAGCGAGGTCGTTTAAGATATATCAGATTAAACACAAACCGGAGAATGGCATCCCTAAATTTATCCTAAAGCTCAATGAAGGTGGAAGAAGACGACAAAGATAGCTCATATCCACCGTTAATTTCACACTGTTTCACTTTGAGTGCATGCCAAGTAGCGTCAGCAATGTTAAAATTAAACAAAAAAGAGAAAACAGCTATGAGAAAGTTGCATTTATTCTGAAGCTTAAAGTGAAAACTCTCGTATTCACATATTTCCCGTTATTACCCTACAATTTCCCTACACTTAACGTTATGAAACTGATAGCCCATTAATAATGGACGTTGTAAGCCGTACTTGTAATGATAGACTTCGCTGTAAGAAGAACACCACATATCTGCCACCCCAACGCTCCTTTCTCACCGAGGTGTAACAGATATGCACTCAACGGACAATATATTGGAACATCCCTCCTCACTACAGTGTAGGATCTTCAGCGATGGTAACACTTTTCTGAATGTATTGAAGAAGTCGTCCATGTCCCAATAACGGTTTCGTCTCCAGCGCTTTATTGGGTTTGTTAATTAAATCTGTGCCGACTAATAGAAAGCTAAGACATCAAATATACTGTTTTTAAAAATTGCGAGTATTCTGTGGCAGGTAATCATGCTTTGGGGATGCAAAAAAAGCCGATTCAATGGGAGGGAAAAATGCCTTTTTTTGGGGTTCAAATCCTATAACTGAGATGGATTATTACCGATGCCAATCTACTTTCTTGGAACCCGTTTTGTATGCTGCTTTCCGAAAGCCACGATATCCTGTTTTTAGCAGGATACATTATCCTGCTAAAAACAGCAGTCACCACAAGAAGCACCTGGTTATTGACAAACTTTTAGTAAACCCTACAGTTTAAGCCTGGTCTGTGGGTATCAGGAGTCCTACCACCTGCAAAAAAGAATATTCCCAACACGATGCAGTCATATCATCTGCATGAGGTAATCTGAATTCTTCGGACCAGGTCTTTTCAGATCTCCCAGATCCTGTGATCTCTGGTCCACTGATCGCTTTCCCTTCTGTTACATACAAGTGGTAGCAGAGAGCAATCCTTGCTTGTTTAGTTCTGTCAAACAAATTATAAACAGGAAGCAACAGAGTATAATATGTATAAAAATCGCATGTATTATTTGATTGATTTGGTCTATAATTGCTAGTTGAAAAACTCGCGTTTCCGGGAGAGGCAAGGTGTGAAAAAAAATAATAAATAATAAATAAAATAAAGAAATAACCACACTTCATGACGGAATTCGAACGCAGACTTTTTCCACAGGGTGTGGAAGAATAACGTGCCTGTAATTACATTTAAAATTGTTCGTCCTAGATAAGACAATGGTTGAAGGAAAGTAGGATAGCTCTCGTTGAAATCGGCGCAATAGCCTGAGATGCTGATGCGCCATAAAACCTATATGCAAACAAACAATCTCGTTGAAATCGACTGTGCTGAGGTGCAAATTTAGCCAGTATTCCAGGAAAGCCAGCCAATCTATGCATCCTCACACTAATTGAAGTCTGCAGGATTCCACTCCACTTTTAGTCGATTCCTTTATTTTAAGGTGACACCAACTCCAATATACCATCAAACATCCCTGATATCAGCTCCACCTTGATAATCCGTTCATATCGAATGGCTTACAGATTTTAAAAATTCGCTAATATAATGGAAACGATGCGGATGAAATCTGCCCTCAGATGATACTGGCAAACAAGGTTGTTTGCCAGTCACTTCTGTTCGGAGAAGTAATGTTACTAATAAATTATCTCTACTTCAGTATTGCAGAGTTTCCTTCGGATTCATTGCGATATTATCAAATTATTTCTCACATTAATCCTTTTATCCTTAACCTACCTGAACCACAGAAGGTTGCCAAAGCCTAGTATATTAGTACCCTGAAATAGACTGAGGGCTGAGAAGCCAGAAGAAGTCGTTTATGGACTTGAATTCCTGTAGGTTGTACTTTTCAAGAAACAGATGGAAGTTCATTTCGAAGAACAGAAATATAAAAGGTTGGATTAGCGAATCTGGACATGAAGCGTGAATGGATGCTCGCTGGTTTAAATACGTATCCAGACTGGTTTGGAAAATAACGAGCAGTAGTGGAATCTGATTCGCATTTCAGGAGAGACAGAACGTTGCAGTAACGAAACATGTTCGCGACAGAATCATTAAAGAATTTTAATGATTCTGTCGCGAACAAAGTTTTAGAGAAATTTCGGAAACGATATTTCATGGGTAAAGAAAATTTATACAGCTTAGCAGTACTCAGAAGAAATTAAAAGTTTTTTTTTTCTTTATAAGCTTGTAAAATTAAATAATCTTATAAATACTTTCTTTTTAAAATTTGGCCGCTGCCTTGGGGGAGGGGGAGTAAAAAAGATTAGGAATCTCTATAGATTTTTTGACCCAAAAGATTCTCTATGGCTGGTCACTGACGAAATCCGTTTTGGCGATGATGAATCAGATGGAATCTTTAACCATGTAGTTTAACAGTCCCGCAACAAATGGATTTCTTGCCCACTTTGGAAATGGTTAAATTAAGGTCTGTGAAACAACAATTACATGGCAAAGCTTTGACTCTCTCTCTTACCCCCCCCCTCCCTCTACGAACTGGCTTAATATGGACAAATTTCTATATTAAGAAGAACACACCATTAGACTAAAAGAGTGGTAAAACGCTATACGAAAACATGGTTTTTTGGCCACGTGCAATTTGTTTGCAATAGATTTAAAGCAGTGCTCTAACCTATCATCAAGTAAATGTGAAGGAATAGAAAATTTACTGTAATTTCATACAACTGACGAAGAACATGTCCCACGAACATGTGATAGAGGGGGGGGTTATGTATCTTGAACCTGTTGTTGTTGTTATTTGGTTTTTAGGAGCATTAGCAACTAAGGCCATATTGCTCCGGTGCGGTGGTCATTCCCTGACCTTTCCGCATCCTCCGTATTTGGTGGTGTATCTTGAACCTATTGAAGGTACCTGAAGTATTTATTCAAGTACCTTACAGATCCAAGATGCATAACGCCATAACGAATAAATACTGAAATATTGTAAACAGCCATATGCTGTTTTACGGTTGTCTCAAAAGAGGAATAAATAATAATAATTCGGCCGATGTCGAACAGTTTTAAGAACAATTGGAAAAATGCCATGAGGACCTGTTTTCTTGCATTGTATAGATTTTCTTTTTCTTTTCTTTTTTTAACCAATGTAGGCACCGACTGGTGTATTCTCGATATCATAGAAGGTGATTTATCAAAATCGCAAATATAAGTATGAGAGGAAGAACATGGTGTTAGTAGATGAGGTTTTAGATGACGGAAAAATAGAACCAACAAGATAAAAAGAAGTGAATATAAGAATGTGCTAAGTTGAAGCCAATGAGTGCAACAAGGAACCAGACAGCTCGACTGTCATTGGACCAGGAGAGAAGTTTTCTACTCTTGGGCTTTACAAAATATACTCGTAGTTCAGATTTATTAATAAACTGCTTACGATTATTGCGAGCTTATTGTAAACAGCAAGTGAAGTTAGAGATTTAGATGAAAGCATTGCGACTGCTTTATTCTTATCCTGAAAAGTTTTGATACATTTGTTGAAAAATCAAGGTTTATATCAAAGGTTTTTAACCCGTGGCGCGCTAGTTTAATCTAATCTAACGTTAAAGCTTACAAATAGTGCGGCTGTCGGCCTTAAAAGGTTGAAGATCCCTGTTTAGATAAAGGAAGAGAGCTTAGGGTGGAGATAGAAATAACATGAATTCGTTCTATGATCGGAACAACTAGTAAGATGTGAAGATTTAAAGCAGTGCTCTAACCTATCGAGCAATGTTCTAAAACATATCAAGGAAACGTGAAGGAATAGAAATTTTACGGTAATTTCACACAACTGACGAAGAACATGGCCCACGAACATGTGATAGAGGGAAGGGATCTGACCTCACCAAGTTATGAATGAAGTTGTGAGTGTTACACCTTGAGGCAAACTAATGTTGACTTTGATGGTAAGAAAAAGATCAAACGCAGTAGCAGAACGGGCATTTGTTCGAAGACCCATCCAAGAGAAGGATAACTTGCCTGATCTTAGCTGAGTGGAGAGGGACATATCCTGCGATTTGCACCGTCCATTTATATACTGGTAAGCCAGTAGTTAGTGAAGGTTTCGTTTCTTAAGAAATTGTCTGCCTTCCAGACCCATTTTTCTACTGCTATCCTTGATGCTTTTCTCCCTGTAGTTAGGGACCAAATTCCTACTAACGCTTTATAAATGGACCAGAGAGCGTTGTACGTACAGTAATCTGTAAAATTACTTTTTCGTTGGTTAACCTTGGCTACTGCAGATGTGAAATTCAAGTTTAATCTCAAATCACTCCAGATTAATGATATATACCGTAAGATTCCTCTCGTTATATGGTTTCTGTATTTCAAGAATATTATTATTATAATTTGTAGACTGGAATATGAGCAGCTCAATGACTTATCCTGATAAAAACAAGATTTTACAATCTTGATTTTGCAAGACACATTCAAAATAATTCCGGAAACATCAAAATAAACCTCCTGGAGATGAGTGAGCAAAACGTCATATTTGATATCCTTATCAGGAAGTTGAATATTCAAGTTCTGACATGTTAAGAATTTGTCTGTAGCAATCCGTATTTAACGTGACCCATCGTATTCTGGTTTTCGTGCGTTTTTCGAGAAAATTATCACAGGTGACGAGACTATTTTTTGTGCGATCCACCAATCAAATGTCGAACAGCAGAGTGAAAAGCATGAATGAAAAGATTCGTGGACATATGTATCGCTTATAACTCAAGTGGCAGTTTCCACTTAGATTCGTACTAGAAGGTGTAGCTGCGACTTAACAGCTTCGTGGTCTGAGAAGAGATGCGATCAGAAGAAAAGGCCGAAAGAAGAAAAAGGGTTTGCTGCATGAAGTGCAAACGATGGAAGCAAATGTGTTCTTGTACATAGTCGCTTTGCCCATAATTTGAACTCTTAAGAATTATTCTACGACGTTACAGAAGAGAAATTGCTGTAAAATGAAATAAATTCTGGCAACAGCTAGTATAAGCATGGACTGGGGAAAGCAGCGAGGCATTGAATTCTCACCACAAACCGCGTGCAGTACTTCGGTTTGGTGGAAAGAAGACGCTCGAGCCATCTGTATCCACCACCTGGTGTGCGCGGTGAGACCAGCACACGTCTCGAGAAAAACTGATTTAAATTCCACGTCTGTTGTGCAAATAGTCCAATGACAAATGCCGAAGTCGGTGTACTTGTATTTTCACCCTCTTCCAGCTTTACGTAGCCTTTTTAAATAAGTTTTCCATTTTTTTATTTTATTTTATTCTTTTTTTCTTCTCCTGGGAGGAATTTTACAGCTGGAGGAGCTCCTAATGACCCCATAGTTCTCATTATTTTCGTCATTTCAATGGATGTAATGTACTGGTATTTGTTAAGCCGTCCCGTTCGCTACTTAAACCTCCTCTTCTACCATTACTTGAGAAATAAACGCGGAGAAATGCGTCTTGGAACGAACGCGGCGCCATCTAGGGTTTATTAATGTTTCACTAGAGTACGGCAAGAATGCTGCTGCACGGGCTGAGCAAATTACAGTGGGATGATCATCGGCAAGAAGTCATTCCGCTGGAAGAGCAGGAAAATACGGGCAGTAGTTACCGTTTAGTGAGCTTTTCATGCATCCCTGTTATTATTAATTGACGTTCTGTTGTTCTCCCGACTGCTCTCAGCCTCCGGCTATTACCGACTCTTGACTCTCGACAACGGTCCGCAGCTCATGCAGAAAGTTTGCTTTCTCTCGCCGAACATCTTTTTGGCGTTTCTCGCGCGTTCCGAGCTGCTGATAATGTCGAGAAGAGCAGCGAGCGAGACAGGAAAACGCAAAGACCCATCCAAGAAGAGTCCTCGATTCCCATGAGTTGCGGACATTCCCCCGCGGCCAAGCGGACAGTGGCTCACTTTTGCACGTTTTCGCTTGCTAGTTGTCGGTCAGTACGCAGTGAAAGTCAGTGTGGCGTGAGCTGTCTTGATTGATATGTCACGCAGTAGGGCCGGCTAAGCAGTCGCTTCTAACCCGTGACTGGCGGTGGCAGACAGAACATGTGTTAGCTCACGTGGTTCGTAATCCGCAGTTACCTTTTATTAAATGAGCAGCAGATTGTCAACTCGACCGTGAACTGCCGAAGACGTGCCCAACTGCAGGGAATCATGTCTGTGCGTTTTGTTTAATGGGCTCCAATGAAGACAATCGTCTTCGGTTTCCCTCTCCATGTAATCACGTGTGCTCTGGTTAATAATGGCCCGGGGTGACAGAAAGGGTATGACGTTCCGTGATGATGATGATGTGGAACGTTTCGACCTAATGCACTAACTGAAAGTCTAAGAGCCCAGATGTGATTTACGACCCCATACTTCCTCCTCTGGCTTAACTTGTAAATCTGCCGAAAGGGAGGAAAGGAATCCATGCCACTGGCTGAAATCCGAGAGCTGTAGACTATGTCCTTAATGATAAGCTTAACAGCAATAATCCCTTGATAATTTGGAATAACTCAGCAAGAGAGGACAGGATAAAGCCAGTTCAGCGGCTACACTGTGACGCCAGCTCATCTAAATATCGCGAACGCAAGAAAATTGCAGCTAAGATTGGTCGATGCTTTCCATAAATCACTCTTCAAGGTCTTCGATAACTTAATCAACTGTCACATTTATTGTAAACATATTAATGGGACGAACATCCTTGAAATTAATTGTTGGTGTGTACTTTCGTATTTAATTTTTTACGAAGTAAATGTCTGCTGAAAAGTCTTTCTGTTTCTGCTGCAAAGCTGTCGATCATTTAGTATTGAGTAATCTCAGCATGTTTGGTCTTCTTTTTAGCCATTACAAGCAGTCCATGCACGTTTTCCCATTCATAAAAAAACAATCAGTCGTATCGAACCTGATCGTAAAGTTTAGATTGGTCACAAATTCGTTCACGTGCTACTAGATAATAAAATAGGGTGCAATTTCAAAAATATATTTTCCGAACAGAATAAGGCGTAAATGAACCACGAGATGTGCAACAAAATAATAAATCACTAGCTGCATAAAGGACAAAGGTCTATCATTTCTAAGGAACCTAAAATCGATGCTAGTTGGCGACTGTCCACAGCAGTAATCAGAATCATCAACAAACGAGCTTAATTGGTTTTCTGTTCGAAGACATGCCGATTATAGCGCTTACATTTTATAAGCACACTTCCTAACACAATTTTAAACCAATAATTTAAGTTTTTCATTTGATTTCAGTCACATATTCCGAAAAAAAGGTGGCGCTCCATTACGAATATGCTCAATAACTCTGGAAACCAATCAAGAAAGAATCCTTCGATGGAAAAAAAAATGCTTTTAATAATAATAAATTCTTTTAAAAAATAATTAAAAAATACAAGGACTTAGAGCATTTGTTTTTGTCGAAACTTGAATCGAGTCATTCTAGCCACGAAAAGACTCGAATCTCCTTTTGGAAACAACCATAAAAATTCCATAATAGTAATCGGTTCATTATTAAAATTAAGCAACCTGGCATGGCTGAAGCAACACACATCAATCTGTGTTTCAAACAGATCGAGAACTGCTTTATCAGTCAGGTGTACTTGTTGCGCAAGTAACCAAGCCACGTGCAATTAGAAAGAAGAGACTTTTCGCTTCTCTGGAAAATCCACCTGCACAATAAAATAAGAAAAATGCTCCGTGCGGCCATATCACCGCATTAAAACAAACATATTAAAATAAAAAGGCAAACATCCGACTTCGAAACGTCAATTACTGGGCTCGAAATGGGGTCAGGTCATGCCTGTCGGTCATATCCTTGTCTGGTTGTAATGTATTCCACTACAACAATTGTCATATTATGTGTTAGCAAATTAACTTCTTCATCCGTTATGATCGTCATTATAACAACATCGCTGGGGAGCAGGTGATCGGTGAGCAGACCACGTGACTTAGGTTGTTACGCCACTTGCTGGCTTAAATACGCGCGGAGATGTTTGATTGAACGGATCTTTAAAGACAGATCTTCGAAACCGTAGATTATTTACGAATAAATTTAATTTAACAGACAGCGAACACATTTTCGGATGTCTTTGAAAATAAAATCAGTCAGATAAGTAAAAACCATTCTAGATCTTTCTTTACAAACACCTGTGTGTCTTATGAGCAAATCTTTCCTTTATGGTTAAATAACGTGGCTAAAGCTGGATATACTCTTAGGTTAATTCAAAGAAGTTCAGTTCTCTTTATAGGAAAATCTCGAAAATCAACCGTTCTAGCTCTTATGAAGACCAGTTTCAACCGTATGTTATTTGGAAAATATTTCAGCCAGAATTTAATGCAAATTCAATTGAAGATTATCATGAAAATGCCCTGAGGTGGATGATCCTTTAGATTATAAATTAAAGTTAAAATCTAAATCTCTCCTTTCCCTCTCACCTTCGGCCATGAAGCTACGTGATTTATTG
This sequence comes from Mastigoproctus giganteus, assembly GCF_048544385.1. Lineage (NCBI taxonomy): Eukaryota > Metazoa > Arthropoda > Arachnida > Uropygi > Thelyphonidae > Mastigoproctus > Mastigoproctus giganteus. Next base: position 35,468,459 of record NC_143576.1, read on the forward strand.
ATACCCCCGCTTTTGTTTATCTAAAATAATAATAATAAATAGAATTACAACTGATTTGAAGTACGAAGTCTCTTGTAATTTTCTTTTTGCAAAGTTGGTGGTGAATGCCTTAAACTTACTGGATTAAGCCTACATCCTATAAGTAGAGACCAGTTTTAAACGCAAGCATTCAGCAAATATCATAGCACCTCACTCTGCTGGTGGAATCTGGCCAATGAAGTTAAATTCATCAATATAAGGTACGTTTCCACGACTCGTCTCCATTTTCCACAATGTAGTTCAAGAAATCTAATACAATCCACTTTATTCATATCATTCCACTAACGTGTAAATAAGTGCAAAACATTTCTCAGCCAACATTCCGCTCGTGATATTTTCATTCACTCTACAGAATGTATTAAATTACACTTAAAAAGAACTTTGGATAAGTTCTTCCAACTTCAACGAAACTGGGCAAGGTCCCAATGTACATACTTTTTTTCAAAGGAACTTCTTAAATATTTCATTAATTAAATTTGTCGAACATAGACTGGAAAATCACAGGACAATGATGGACAATCTACAAGCAGACCTATATAAATCGACGTTTTTATTTTTAAGATGGAACCCATTTCTTCAAAGTTAGCCAAACAAATCTTTTAGGTATTAAAGACTCGTGTAATAACACAAATTTCACGTGTTTCACAAAATTAAACAGTTTACTGGTTTTAAGAAAAAGAAAATCAATAAACTGTTTAATTTTGTCTAAAACATGAAATTTGTTTTAAGTTATTAAAAAGTCAGACTTTGATAATTAGATTAATAGTACGGACGTATTGCCTTTCGCACAAGATTTACCCAAAGAAATTCGATCTTAACCATTCCAACAGAATGGTTATTGAGGGAAATTGTACCTCGTGTAACAGAAGCAGAGCGCATCAAGGTTACTCTCGAAACGTTCTTTACCTGCATGGGTCCCATTAGAGCAGAGCCCAACGCCACAGGTGGAGGTCGCATATCAGACGCAGGAAGTGACCAGCTGAGACGCGCCGCAGGGACGACATTAAAGAGCTGACTTAAGATTCACCCTTTCTACGCCAAGTGAGTACCGTACTCTCCCAAACAGCTAACGAATTCCCTTCTTATTTCAAGTCCACGGTAAGCCCCGGGGTGGTCACACAGAAACATAAATCAACTACCGACCGCTGTACTCGGTCCTGGCCGCCTGCGAGGACACAGGGAACCTCGACACCTTCATTTGCATGTTGATTAAACCAGGCTGCGTGTGAGGGAGAGACTTTGTTTTTCCGAAGCTCCCCTGCAGCGTGACAAGTGGGAGGCAAAGCTGGGGAAAGAAATGGCGGGGGTTACCGTGCAAGCCCTGTCTCCGTGTGGGACCCTTGCCAGACGAAGAGACATTAGAGGTGCGCGAGGCCAGGTGTGCTAGGCAGGAAGCCACGACTGCATATACGCGTATGTGTGATAGAGAGAGAGAGAGAGATGGGATAGGGGACTGCTTGACATCTCGCGAACATCTGCACAACATGCTGTTGCCAACTTTCATTCTGCAACCACGGCAGACATCACATCAGGACGATACTCTGTTACTGAGGTGGAGGGTGACGCACATAGACTGGAAAATAATGAAGAAAACGCTCATCCATTCATACTGATAGATCCTTTTCCCGCCCCCACCTATTATCCCCCCATAGGCGGCGGTTCACATAACCACGAGGTAGCCATGACAGGTCCCATTCATGGGCGGTCTGTTCGCCATGATGAACACCAAATTGTCTGTCCTGTAACTGCCATTGTCCCACGTTTCGGGTGCTTTGTCGTCCGTCGGCTCCCTTTTGAGTCAAGACCCGAAGAGGAAGTGGCGGACTTAGCCCCGTGTCCCAGTGTCCGCCGTCGAAACGACGACACATCAGACTTACGGTAGGAGAGGCGATTACGACAACCACAAGCTCGATTGTCCGTCACTATTAAAGTCGACCCAGAGAACTAACGGTGGGTGAACACGAACGAGCTCATCGCTGACGTACGTTGACACTGTGCTGTCGTAGTGCACCTGGATTTGTGTTACCTGGGAAACCAAGTTAGCCGCCTATGGCGCAGCATCTTCGGTGGTCCGCAGTAAAAAGACACATTTTGAGCGAAACGCGCAAATAATATTCGAGTTGCTGCTCCTCTTCACTGTTGCAGCACTTCAAAAGCTCAACACGGCAGCTGTTGTCATGGGGCAGCGGGGTCGACCCCTCGTTATATTTTCTCACATCACAGATGTTGGTGCCGTTTAGATCTACCCAGCGCTTTTTTTTTATTTATTTTTTTCTTCACATGAGTCGCCCTTGAAATACAAAACTCAGCTGTATTCATATCCCACATTGAACTGATGCACATTCAGACCAGTAATCTGTAGAGCACTGACAAATCTGCTCAGTTAATTAATTGCAGAAGTATTGGCGAGAGTATTCCCCATTCACGAGTAAATAAAGAAACTACTACTAATATACGCAAATTAATGCCTGCCGTATGAAGTTTCGTAAGCTTGTTTCACTTCATATCTTTCGCTTGTTCATCAGCGTTAATATCTTGAGTCATCGCCAGTGGTAACCACAAACAGAAGGAGCGAGTGGCACAGTTGAATCTAATCTATTCAAGCAATAAGTAGAAGGTAAACTGCAGCCATTATCAATCCACTGCAGGACCACGGAATCCTTCTCAACGATTCATGTTGAGGGAAATGGACCATGATCTGCCACACTGGTCCACTGCGGGTTGGGAGATCCGATCGTATTTAGCAGTCAGGGTTTGAATCCCGGTCTACACAAAGAGCGTGCGCAACTGCACTCCCGCTCCTGACTACTCCACTACGGAGGCCGAACTAACGTAATTATATCTGTAAACTAGTCGTAATATGAAATATGTAACCTTGCAGTTACACTTTCATATTGCAACAGTATCTTGAAATCTTGAAAAAAAGGTTTAATGTCATTAAATTTTATTGCTGTATCATGAATTGGTCAGCTAAAAGTTTCCTTGAAAATCCGATGTATTACAAACACAATGGACTGTTACAAATTGTAACTCTTTTAACTTGAATTCAGCTTGTACGCTAACACTGGAAGACATGAGATATCTACAATTTTAAATGAATCTGTGCTTTAAGCAGTTTTTCAAACCTTTAGAAATGATTAGGAAACGAAGTTTCCTCCAGCTAAGTTATACTGTTCTTGGGAAATTTGGTTGTTGTAAATTGCAACTTTAAAATGTTTAATCAAGTCCATTCAAGGACCTCGGTGCCCTTCACAACAGATACACAAGGTTCAAAGAGAGTAACCGCTTCTATCTTGTCTGCTTTACTTGTATTTCACACTAAAATTGATTAAAAAAAAAAGGAATTCCCTTGTTTTTCGAAGTCTTTAACTGCAATTGATTAAAATTATGGAAGTCAGTTCTGACGTAGTGGTAACGGCTTTTGGCTATTTCAAATATTTACTAAACCACAAAACTGAGCAGGGGTGTAATTGCAGTGATCCTCCTCCCCGTCTCCTGTTTGCTTGGCACTTAATTCGAAATATTCAAGTTTGAATCTTGTCGATGAAGTTAGGGACTCATGACTGGCTTTGCAAGCAGGGATAGGTAGCTGATCTCAAGAATAAAGTTACACTCGGTTTTGAACGTTGGAAACAAGTAAACTGGCTTTAGAACACATTCGACTCACTTCACATCCTGAGTTACCTTGGTGCTAATATAATGTCACCTCAACAGGTTTCTCTCTTTAACGAAATATCTCAAAATACATTATTATTGTGTTACTTACTCTATTTATTAAATTGTATTTTCGGTGAATTTTTCGGATACCGTATTTCCAAAGTATTCCAGGATTCTCATTTCAGCCACATGTTTGAAAGTTCATTTACAAAACCAAAATCAATTTACTTTAAAAACCTTCCTTAAATGCTCAACTGTACTGAAAATATGCATCTGTTGGTACATAAGATTTTCGCATCAATCAAAGAAGGAGCAGCGCCAAGATGCTATTCTAAATTTTACGGCTATTCTAAACTGATCCTTCTTGATGTCTTCCAAATAAATAAGTTGCAGAATTAAAAGGAACGATGCATTTTATAGAGGGCCAATGCGAACTTTGATTCCCTGTGATTGTATCAGTATGCATTTTTATTTATTTCTTCTTTTGGAACAAAATCTTCTCCATAATCACCTTTTAGAGTCCATCACTCTGAGAGAGTTCCGTCAATCAGAATATTGTGCAACTTACCATCATACTCACAACTACGTGCAACGCCTACATTTAAACCCAACCAGGGGTTATCCACTTTGCGAAGATATCAGAAACACCCAGTAATACAACTCTCGCTGAAAATTTGTACTCAAAGCGTATTTGGACAATAAGAACTTTAAGAAAGGAGAATACATGATTCTAAAACAAGCTGTATAATCGCTTGCTATATCTGGCAAGTACAATTATATACTGTACTTGGCAGTGTAGCGTGTAAGAGAATGAGGTAGCCTCATTGTATATGAAACTAGGTTTGCTACTTAACCCATCGATCTCATATTGGGAGAGGGGCTCTAGGCGTATCTGTAACTTGGAACATAATGCGCTGTCTGTAAATTGAGCGTATTCTGTGGTCGATGCGCCTGCTTGTTAGAAGAAGAACGCGAGTTTCTGGAAGGAAAAAACCGTGTTAACCTCGTCTGAGACCGACTAACTCAGCTACGTTGTGAAAATGGCCTATAACAATTCCCCGTGTCATTGAAGAGATTCGAACGGGGCTCTTTTCCACTCTGTATGGGGGAGGACTGCATTTTTCTACCAGTTGTGTTACCTGATATTACAGCAATGAATAAAAAACACTACCCTAATAGAGTAGTGTTTTTTATTCGGCGTTTTTTTAATGCAGAGTGTATCAAAGATGGAAGTAGAAGATGGCAAGAAAGAAATAGTGTTACAGAGCAGTAGTAGTGATGTAGGAGGGAGAGGTTACTGAATATCAACACTTGGAATGCGCGACATTCGGATAAATACGGTACCGCCTTATTCTTTTGTTACTCTTTCAAAAATCCCAGCTCTACCAGACATCATTTTAGAGGGTAAAAGAACAAACTTGCTGTTATTTAAAGTTATATAAACTACTTATAGAATAACAGTTTTATAATAAAGATTGAACTATTTGAAAAAAGCTTTCTCGTATCGGTGAGAATTATTCTCAAAGAACTTTAAGCAGAGGTCTTTCTAAAAACGAGGAGATGGGAAGGATAATTAACCGTTTTATAAAGACAGGCTAATTAATCTTGAAAACTAAGAAGCCCAAAATCTCAAAGTACTTAAAGATAGCGTCTGTTGGGGGCAACAAGGGCAAACGTGATATCTGCAGTTTTATAACAATCTTTCCCCACCACAGCCCCACTTCATGTGTTTGTTCGTCTTTCCCCTCTCTTTTCTGTCCTCTCCTCTCGTTCCCACCTTTGCTTTCCTTAGGGAGACCTTAAGTTATCAAAGAGGTCTAGCTATCTATTGCAGTAAAACATTACGGACATGTCACAGATCCCTTTTTGCCCTGTTCCTGTTGTTCGGAAGACAGTCACCTCCATTTTCACAGACTCTCGGTCTAATGGTTGCGATAAGGAAAAGTGTTCTGTGAAGCGGGCAAACAGCAGGCCATAGGATATCGGCACAAGAGGTCTGAGAGCCATTTTCTGCAGCGATAAGTGGCACGCGCTGTGTTCGGACCAAACGGTAACAAAAGAGCCGAAGCCGAAAAGCTTTCTCCAGGGCATCTTGCCCCCGCTTAAAAGCGCTTTTGGTAAGCAGTTGTACACTTGTACGTAACTTCATACCCTCTCCGTGTTTATCAATGATAAGTCGTGGGCCATAGCCAGTGGCAACGAGAAACGGTTTGATTATTATCTTAAACAGCAGATTTTAATTTCTGGTCATTATACAGCAGAGTTGAAACACAAAGATGTCACTCTGAATACGAACTTCATTCAAAGGATGTTACTGAAGTGTCTGTTGCTGCTTTCCAGTTAAACTTCGCTGGGCAGTTTCTCTAAAATTCCATCCCCGATTACTGATATTAATCATGTTAAATAAAATCTATTTCGGGTTCGTTGATAGATATAATTATCCTTTGATTTCGCTCGTTTTTTGCTCTTTAGGGGTACTGTTATGTAAGAGGATTTTAAATATAAAGGAAATAATCTTGTTCTTGTACTCTGGTGGGGTTGTTCGTGTTTAGGGATGAAAAATTCGAGTTTTCCAGAGGTGAAAACCATGAAACTCTCTTCCAAGACGGTCAGGCCTTGAAGGAGTTTTCACGGTGTGAGCAAAAGCCCATGAAATTTCTCCTGTCGTGGTAGGAAATATAAATTTCGTCCGCGGACGGGAATCGGACCGTGAACTTTTCCACTGGATGTAAGAGAGCAGCAATGTGTCCAACTGTGCTGCCACGACAGCATATACAAAGAGAACAGTTTTCAGGATTAATCCTCACCATTCGTGTAGTGACAGAGAGTGAATTAAACACCGGTCTGTAAATTACGCCATGTGGGGTTTACACGAAATTTAAAATTCAAACAGGGCCCATTTTGATATATTCCAAAAGTACAAAATCAAAACTGCGCTTTTGCTGACAGCCAATAGTTTTATTGGATAAAATGCGAAGATACAAGTGATAGCATGAACGAGCGGTTTGAAATCCTGGTTCGTTTGAATACTAAAAAGGCTTAAATTCAGTTTATAGATAACATCCATTATTTAATTAACATAATGTGTTAAGCAGACAGCCTTAATTTCGGACAGGTTACTACATAGTGCGTCGTGAACATGCGCAGTTTTATCTTTCGGTTGAGTAGTAAACAGCATTGTTCTTTATGGTGAGTAGACCTTATTTTGGAGTTAATTAAAACATTATCCAGTCGGATATTAATTGTAAAATTCCCTCCTATGAAAATGCAATAAAGAATAATTAGAAACCGGGCAAAAAAACTCTGCTTGCAGGACGGCTTCTGCAGCATTTGTTTAAAAGTAAGACAAAGTTTGCCAAACTATAAAGTGCAGTATTTTATGTTTTATTTTGATTCATGCCACCTCACTTTTCCTTCCCCAAAAGTTACACTAGCCTATTTGAATTAAAGCAGAAAAAACCGGAAAATAAAAAACAGTTATGCTAATGCTATGATATATACGTATACAGTTAATCACCACGCTATTTGAGCTTAGATCTAATGTCGTTTTTTAATAACCCTGGGTGTGCAAGTAAGCGTAATTTATTCACAAAGACGTGAACTTTGGTGGCAAGACGAAGAAAAAAATACTTAATTAAATTCCCTTCACGTAAGGATGCAGGAATTTTAGATGTAAATTGCCTTGTCTACAAAATTAATTATGTTCACACCACACTTCTACAAGCTGTTTAAGTTTCATCATACAGGGAAGCGAAGAGGAACAAAAAATAGCCACTGTTATACAACAAATAACCAAACCCACTGGTTATCCAGTAAGAAAAGCGCAATAGAGTACAATAATGGACTGAGAACTTCTAGGGTTAAAACGCACACAGTGGGCGTGTATCCAAAGTCCAATGAAAGTTTAGTGATGGATATACTGTAGTCCGTTGCATAAATGTCGTGTGAACTTAAGTTTGTTGTTTCTGTAATAAAAAGACGCGGTCATTTGTTATTAATATCCACTCCAAAGAGGGTAAAATCATATCAGACAGACAAAGTATTGTATCGATTGAATGGAATTATATTTCTACCCGAGCTGTGATCAATTTATCAAAGGTTTCAATAATCTGATTTTGATGCCAAGACTTATTCAACTTAAGGAGGAATGTTTGGGGAACTTTGGGAGGAATGTTTCTCCTTCGTCCCCACCTTTACTTTGGAAAACCAACGTGAACAAAAGTTACTTAATTTTTGGAAACTAGTCCAGATTTAATTATTATAATTTGATTGATTGCAAAATACGTAGTTTGTGCGTGAAATGCTTGAAAAATGCCGAGTATCGCAACACACACAAAAACTTTCGCCACTGCTTTTTGCCACTGAGCAGAAGATGTTAATTGATTTCCTTAGAACTTCATCAGATAACCTTTCAGCTCTTCTTATTGATCGTAGCTCGCAAATAAAGCACAATTGAGACAACCCATGCTTGTTGACTCTTCGCGTACTAGAACTACTGTCCTCTGACGGATTCTGTGTGTGTGTGTTAGAGAAAGAGAGGGAGAGGCTGGGGTGGGTGGGGGGATGTCTGAACCTCTTGGGAGTTTGTGCAGGGATAAAGGAGTGGCTGGCCAACCCTTTGACCTAGCTGTCGTCTTCATTTGGATTGTGAGCCTTGGATAAATTGCCGTAGTGGTTAATTACATCTTCCAAGTGACGTCTCCAAGCGCAGTTGAGGTCCTCGTTAGATTCAGCCCGAAGTCTATAAGTCATCTATACTGTGGGAAATGCGTTCTCTGCTTGTCATGCGTGTTATTCTTCCACTGTATGAAGGCCTATAGAAAAGAAAGAATTCAGATCTTGTTTAAACGGTGCACCAGTTCTTTTCGCAGTGGGCAGCACTAAAAATGTTCATTGCATTTTCTGCGTAAGGAGTGGGGCGACAAAATTTGCATACTCTACTCTACTAACACACAATATGCCTGTAGAACTACTTCGAAGAACAACAGGTCCACTTACTGGAACTATTTCATTTAACAATGTTGAGATTACTTCGGTCCAAGCCATCAGCTCTTTCTTCACAGCCTAAATCTTAAATTCTTAAACTTAAACTTAAATTCTTAAACTTAAATTCCTCTCCTCTCGACTAACTTTACAATTAACCTGAGTACCTTTGGCGGTGGTTACAATATTTAAAATGGAGTTATGTTTCTGTTAATGGCCATGAGGCATTAATGTGTCGTGGCTATAAATATCACGTATCTACTGTATCTTCAAGAGGCTACGTAATTAACACATTCTATAGTATATTCTGCGGGATGAAAAATGAAATTTTCGGGAGAGGGAACAGCATAACCCTCGCCCGAAACTAATTTATTTTGATTATTAAAATTTACCTAAATCTTATAAATTAAAATCACATCTTTAAAAATATATATTTAATCAATAAGCATGATGAAAGATTGGACTTCGATATTAAACTTTTTTTTTTGTATTTGGTACTGAACAAAATAATTTAAATGACGTATTCGTCTCAATGAATAACGTCATTTAGTAAGATTGTGGATGAGTGACAAAGCGAATTGACTAAGGACAACCATTGAATAATTTAGATACTGAAGATGATTATTGCAATGGATACTGATGTGAAACGAACAATCGATCCTCTCTGGAATGAATGGATAACGAAAAAACCTGCCACCGAAAATGAAATAAATGTGGCATAGTCAGGAATGGTAGAAATGAGAATAATACTAATGAAACATTGCAGTGAAGCAGAAGGGGGGGGGGATTAGGAATCATCATCGAATAGCAGGAGAAAGTTGATTACGATGGCATTTTTCAAATATCTGTGGGAGATTAAGTTAGAAGATCAGCCCAGAATAGAAGAAATTGAAATCTGTCCATAGTACAGGAAACAGTACGTTCCGGTTGTTTCGGGGCAGGATGTTTACAGGATTCAAAATTTCCAGTATGATGAAGAACTATGAAGTGATGTTCATCCTACAAAGTGATTTTTCGACTTATATTCATCTGGAAAGTCATTATAACCTATGTAAGATGTTGGATGGATAACGGCATCATTTCATCGATCATACAGATTCATTGATTATATTCGTCCTGAAGATGCTGTTGGACAAGCTTTCAGTAAATAAAGAAAAAGTAGCTTTATTAACGATAACCACAAACATTAAAGGTGGTCATTGTTAAGGAGTCAAAAGAAACTTGCTGACTTTGGACTTGAAATATTTTAGGTTGTAATTTTCAAGAAATACTTGCGACTACAGGCTACTTCAGGAAACGAAGTAAAGAGCATACAATAAACGAAGAAGAATTAGCTCTGTGAGCTTGAAGTTAGATTCGGAACCGATTCTAGCTGAGTGCGTGGATAAAGTATACACTGGTGTTCTTACAGATTGCATCAGATAAGATTGACACGCATAAGCGATGACGTAATATTACATTTCAGCCATAATTGTTGTGTTTACCAAAACTGTTGTATAAAATTGCATATGCTCATTTTGGAATATTTTGAGAGCACCTGTCAAATATTACTTCGCTTTGTCTTAACTATTAATAAATATCTTTTGTTTATATTTCTATTTGTGATGCTAGTCATTAATGTAACATTCCATTGCTCAGAAGTGTGAAATTCCTAGGCGATGCACTTTCTTTGAACACCAGTGTATATCGATTTATTTGATGTTAATAATAAGATATTGATAATCTTATTATTAACATCAGATAAATCGATATATATACTATTATTTTTAGGAAATAATAACCTAATGCGCAGTTCACAGAGTAGAGAGAAAGGAGCGATAAAGGCAGTCAGTAATGAGGACTTGGGGACGATGATACGAACGAACAGACATGAAATTCTCCACACACTGCAAATAAGTGGTCAGGAAGGCACGATACCTTAACAATGATTCACCGAACTTCACATGTTGAGAAAAAAATAATAAAAACAATGGGGAGGGGTCATAGTTACATTATAAGTCGAAGGTTAGACTACATTTAGAATATTAGAGTTTTCAAGTCTGGAGGTCGCAACTGAAAAAAAAACACGAGCTTTCCAAACGGATCTAGAGAAGACCATTAGACTGGTAAAGAGTGCAAAAGGATGTCTCCACAAGGAAATACTCTGAAAGTGCAGTTTGCAGAGATTGGAAATCTGGGGAAGGGAGGAAGGAGAATTTCATTAAGGTGCATAAAGCTTTACGGGGTAAAATACAGTTGACGGCATATTTTCCCTAAGAGAGAGAGATCAGGAGGCATAAATATAAAGTGAGGATCATTACCAATAGATTAGATCACGGGAAGTTTAACCTTTAGCCAACTAACGGCTACCCATCAGAATAAACTACCTTGTGGGGTCACTGTCATTCGGGGAGTCCATTAATCAGCCTAAATGAATATTTCAATCAGACCTGTTTAATAATCATTAAGCGATATATGAATACACACCTAAAATATCCGATTATGGAAATATCTTAAAATATTATTACACAAAAATTTCCTTAGCGTTTAAATATATCAGTCCTGGGATAAACGTTGCAAAAACTAGCGTACAATACACGTACAAATTTGCAAATTAAACGTGCATTGAACAATTCTAGAAATCACATTGCCCCGAGAACCATGGAAAGCAAGAAGTACCCATTGATTTAAAATGAAAATTCGGATATACTGTAGATATACCATGGAAAATATTCGGTGGATTCATTCTCGAAGCCATAAACGTGTTCACACAATTGGTCAAGTTCAGTAAACGTTTGATGACAATATGGATGGCAGGTAAAATTAACAGTTGGAGCTAAAAGAAACAAGCAGGGACAGGTGTAGATAATTACAGAATCCCTATTTGTATGAACATTATAAGAGAATGTGTAAAAAACCACGGGGAGGGTGATAGTTGAATTCTGGAGTAAGAATTCAGTTTTCGTCCTTCTAAGGAAGAGGAGCTATAAGTGGTTCTAGACGAAAAAGACTAAGATTTTCAGATTTAATCTGACATGAGGTTTTACATGCAGTTTAAGTAGGCAACTAGGAAGGATCTTGATGTCCTGTCCACAATTTACAGGCCGTTTGCTAGTAGGGAAAAGGAAGCCATTCTCCACAAGACGACGGTTAGGCTGCATTTGGAATATTGCACAGCTGGAGAGGGTCGACCAAATGGGCAACCACATTATTGTTGAATGCAGATCGATGCTCATATGAAGAACGGCTTAGAAGGCGTGGACTACAAATGTATAAAAACCAGGCATCTAAGGGAAGATCTGGCTGAGGTGTTTAAAGCTTTGAAGGGGTTGAGTAAAATGAAAGAGGAAGATCTGCTCTTCGTCGTAAGTAACAAAAGAACCACAGGACAAAAATATAAAATCTCCGGAATGATTAACCGATAACTGGATCTCATGATGTTCACCTATAGGCAACGGGGTTGTCGAAGACTGGAATAAGTTGCCTCCCAATGCGGCAGAGGCAGTGAGTCTAGCAAGTTCAATGAAGAATTGGATAGTTACCTTATGGGAATGAGAAAAGTATGGATATTATGTTTTAGTTTATTACATATTATTTTATTTTATTATGTTATTTATTTATTTTTTGGATGATGCACAAAAAGGTAACTTCCTTGAGTTACCCCGCCTTACTTGTACTAATCGGATCAGCGTTTATCGAGCAGGATGTCTGAATTAATTATATCGTGCCTATGTATCCTTTTGGGACGGGGATAGTGAAAAATATAATGAGAAATTACTCTGTAGTAGTGGCGTTTTGTTGCCCGCCCAGAAAATGGACTTGCTGTGCTTTTAAACTAATAGAGCCCAGAAAAAAAAAAGTTCGTGCCTGGAAAAAATACAAATGCAGTACTTACCTTGATAACAGCGGGACTACGTTATTTTGCTGCATTAGGCTTACAAACCAAAGTTTTCAACAGGAAAAAATAAAGTTTTCCAATGATTTTGACCACCTGGGGGCAACTATGCATTTAAATTATTTCAATACTAGCCTACGTCAGTGCCGGATTTAGGCAAAAACCAAGTAATCCACGTCTTATGCCTAAATCCGAGTCCTCGCTATTTTCCTTCGTGAGGATAAAAATCTATAATTGCATATTTTTGGGCCTCTTCACATGCTTTGCCTTAGGGCCTTGTCTAAATTCAACCGTGCCTACGTTGTCCTCCGTATAGGTACAATGGCTTTCTGTTTGTAAATTTATAAGAGGTTCTGAATTCGATTCCTCATATGAAGGAACTTCTGGCAGGCTTTTTATCAGGACCGAGTTAGTTAGTCCCATATGCGGGTGAATGTTTCTTCCGCAAATTGGCCAACCACGATCAGAAGGAAATACACCCTTCGTCCCATCTGATCATCGGAAGGGTAGAATAACTTTATCCGTCTTTTATCCCGTCCCTTATAAAGACTGATTAAGCAGGAATAATGATTCAAACCAACACATGTTTATATTTACGTTATGCCTTTCGCAATTTGGTGTCTTTTCTCAAGTTATGCGAAAACTTTAACCAAATGACGAAACCATTAATACTAATCAACGCAGATATTTCAGGAATGGCGAACTTTTAATGCATTTTGCTCCACCCTTTCCCTATTTGTACCCTAAACAATCTTTGCAGTTATATAGCATAGGGTTCATTTAATGTGTTTGTTTGTTTTCCTGAAAATAACGTTCAGGAAATAACTGTGCGTTAGGTAAGTATACAATCTCCAAACAGCTAAAAATGATTTCCTCAATAGTTGGACTTCACTTAAAAAGTAGTAATTATGGTGTTCGCAGAATTAATAACAGACCATACTTTGAGTAGTCGTTAAAATATGCAGAAATTAATTAAAATGTTTAAACGCAGCGTATTATTTTCTATCGCATTAATTTCAAGTGACCTATTTAAAATACTTTGAAAATCAATAAGAAGAATGTCCATTTGAACAATGCTGTCAAACTCGTGGCTTGGTGTCATAATTACAGAAGGAGTGATGAGCTATATTTTCAGGTTTTCCTCTTCATACATGAAATTCATAAGTCCCATTGCCAGTATATTCAATATCAATTTACATACTTCGATCCCCATTTATGACCTATGGGTCGTATGTAGAGAAAAAGCCAAAAAACCTGGAGTCAAAATATTCCACTGATTACACGATCGAAGCATTGATGCCACTTCAATAATTTTAAGGTATCTGTGGGACCAACGAAACAAAGTTATAGTCATGTTTTACCTCACAGGAAAAATAAAGTGATTAGTTGTACTGGCAAATGTCAGCCTATCAGAGAAACTCTTATTAAGACGTATTTATCGGAAATGTGTGTTAGATGACTTCGCTTATTTATTTGTCTGTCTCTGTTTTTTTCACGAAATGATAAGATGAATTTATCGGCATCATAGGAAGGAAATGAATCATAATACGTCACGGCAATGAAAATTTTAACTAAGAAGAACGCTTCTTCGTGTAAAACTGACTTCGATTAGCCTTAGAAATAAGACGTTGAGCGAAACTCCCTCTCTCTCTTCCCTGCAGTACCTTTTGTACGTGGCGTTTCTCCCTCACGGAAAGCACTTAAGGTCTCTTCACCATACATTTCCTAATTATAGGGTTTAAAATGGCTTTAAATAGCTGGAAAAAAACTCAAACAAGTTTCACTTATTGCACTGGCGATGCATCCATGTACCCTAACTATTGCACGCTATAACAGTGACAAGCACCAACAATAATAACTCTTAACAGAGATTCAAAGTTGTATTTAAAGCGTTTTTTTATTCTCCCATAAAAAAACTAAAGAGTACACCAGGCCCTCTAGCTGCTGTCAGTCTTTGTGGCCGCGTTTCATGAGGAGGAAAGTTTTTATCATATCTAACTGCCCAGGTGTGAGACATCTCACGTTAGAAGGCGGGGTGCCATCAGTGGTCGTTCGTGCAAGGTGACAGCAAGCCCTTCATGGTTTCTTAAAGGTCTTGTATATTTTTTTCCTGTCTTTGTTTCGCAGTTGACGTCCATGAAACGCTTCAAGGCACAGAGAAGTTTGGTTTCAGTTTTAATGAAGTATAGCATTGATACAGAGATTTGTATACGCCAATTCCACCCCCCCCCCTTTTTTTTTCGAAGGGTGTGCGTAACGTTGTTTGATTCTATCTTCATATTTCGAAGTGTCAGTTAAAATTAAAAATCTTAGAATAACGTCGCGAGAATGAAGCTGTTTATTCGAGTTTAAATTCATTTGAATTGAAAATTTTAGTAGGGTGACATAACTTCAATATTATATTTTATAATCTAACATATTCAGAAGAAAATATGCTTGTCTGTTTGCTCCTTTATTTGCTGGAATCAGAAAAGAACTAATGAACCCAAACTGGGATCCCTCTTTCATCAAAGAAAGGGGGAAACAGTATTTGGATTCAAAATGTTTATTTCCCTCCTCTCTCCAGAACACCGTTGTGTATTAGGTTATTAAAAAAAAAGTTACTGTAACATTCATTTGAATGTGTCTTAAAAATGCATACAGAAACTGGTCAAATTTCGATCTGAATTTAAAGTTATACAAGTGAGTCCATGAACCGACAAAACTGACTCGTCGCTAACCCATAGACACACACCCTTATAAAGAATGATCTTTGTATATTCTTAACGCGTGATTTCGACTAATCCTGCTTGGAACGAGGCGGCTAATTAGTGCAGAAAGCATCATTCGTATTCTTGAGTTAAGGTTTCTGGGTGGAAAACCAGTAAGCGACAATTCTCCTTCCAGAGCATCAAATTAAACTAACGCCAGAGAAATATAAAGTGTGTGTCTGATGAATGGTGGCACTCGGAACGTCAGTTCAACTCCGCTGGTAGTGATCCAACAATGCTTTTCACCAAGTTCCATCGAAAATATGTTTTAAAAGGGCAAAATAATTTAGCTATTATTCAAAGAGATTTGTAAATGACATGCCATCCGGCTACCAAGGAATTATACTGAATAATAAATTTCTGCTGGCAGCTCTAGTTATTTAGGTGGTCACCGCATAAGCATGTGGGAACATGTACGTAATCAGTGACGTGGAAACATGGACGTGGGTGCGCTCTTCGTTGGAGTAAGTTGTTGATATCGTTTCATTTCAATAAAACATTGCGTCCCTGTTATTCCGCAACTGCTAATCTGGATAAAGCTCGCCCATGCCGATTACATCCTATTCCCCAGAATGAAACAGTTTCTGAAGGAATGCAAGATCGAATTTGCAGAGTATATGGAACGTGCTACGATGGATGCATCCGGTAAATCGCAGAGAAAGACCCGATGGGTTGCTTACAATAGTGAAGTTTCCACTGGAGTGTGGGACAGCGGAAGGGAACTTCTTCGAAGGCGGGGTGCAATTAAACTACCCAGCACAACATCTAACTCTATACCGGTAGAAGTCCAGGCTTTGTTTTTGTGTTTTTTTTTTAGCTCTACTGTGTTACGTCAGCGACTGATCTAGATGGTGGTTCATTATGCTGCCTAAGTGATCTTAGCGACTGATCCTGAATGGCGGCTCATTGCGCTACCTAGCGACACATTCTAGATGGTAGACAATTGTCGTAACTTGGTAAGTGATCCTAAATAGATGAATCCAGACGATGGCGCATTGTGCATCATCAGCGTTTAATCCTCGATAATGGTTTCTAGTACTGCCTTAGCGCCTGATCCCGGAAAGCGGTTTATTGTGCTGTCCTAGTGACTGATCCTGGACAGCAGCTCGTCGTTACATTGGTGACTGATCCTGGATGGTGGCTCACTGAGATGCCTTGGTGATTGAACTAGACAGCGGCTCTTTGTGTTGCCCTTGTAAGTGATGGTGATGCCAAACATTGGCTGGCATTGACTAATCACAATATATGTAAATATATTGTAATGCGTATACGAAAGCGTGTGGTGTGGAAGGATGAATGGTGTTTTGTCGACGGATGAATTTTCAAAAATTTTAGAGAATTAAACGTCTGACTTCAGTTTTAAACCTATTTCCTACCGATGACTGGAATCTAATCGTTATCAAGACAAAGTTCAGCAGTAGCAGCTAAAGAGGTCTCCTCCAAGCTTTCTGTGCAAGCAAACTAGGAAATATGTTTGGCTATTCAAGATTCGCTATTCGAGCAAACTTGGAAGTGACTTGTTACCTGTTCAGCTTTGTCTTGACCTTCGATTCTAAACATCAACAAAAATCAATACTGTTTAGTATATTGGGCTTGCCTTTTGATAGGAAATAGGTTGTCTTTTGTTTTGCTGCTCTTGTTTAATTTAAAGGCCCCATTAAAAAAAAAAAACATTAAAAACTGCATACATAACGCGGAATGAAGTGTTTAAAATTTTGAATAAAAAACATTTTATAAAAACGTTTTTGCAAAAACAGGTAAAAAAACTTCTATTATGCAAGAAGGTCTGTTTGCTCCTTTATTTATTTGGATCCCATAGGATCAAATGCAGCAATACGCCATTTCACTTCCTCTTTCATCCAGGAAAGGTTCATACTAGAGTGTCAAATTCTGCGATCGCAGGGTGCTGGATCAATTGGTACATTTGGTAGTGGTCTAATAATTCTTTTGGCCAAACCTGAGTCTGAAATACAGAATGGGTCATATGTCAGTTTGCCGGGAACTAATCAGTACAATTTCATAATTGAAGTCAATTTTATGCTCATCTTACTTAGTAATGTTAATATTAAGTCATTAAAGTAACATATGGAAAGCAGGCTTATGAGTTCACTGTACCCGTGTCTCTCTCCAGTAACCTTTGTTTATATTCCAATGGAAAACAATATGTTTAAGCAACGTGACATTTAAAAAGTTTTGTTTTTTTTTTAATTTAAATCTACCATTATGAAGCACGATGTCCGCCATTCATACAATAAGCACATCCTTTTTAGAATGTATTTGTTTACATTTCGATTCCAGATAACAATTACACTAAATATGAGGGGGCGATCCCATAGGACATTTAGACGATGAAGATATATTTCTATTGCGATTTTCCCTCTTTAACAGCCTCCTTATTCTGCTAAAGGAGTGGAAAATAGGCTCTATTAGTTCCACTTGGAACTTACTGTTTTACTTCAAAATAATTTAGAAACCAAGGCGTCCAAAGGAGAATTCATAATAATACTGAATACCAAATTATCCCAAGAAACGACAGATACATCTCCTAGTACACAAATATACTAAGAACTTGACTCGCTCAGTTTGTTTAATAAAACTGTTGAACTAATCTGTAATGCCAAAAATGTATTCACAACCGAAGCACAATTAGAGCATGAAGTCGACGAGTTTAAAGTAACTTAAGATACCTTAATTTAGATCATTTACAACAGGAATATTTTTTTTTAAATACCATAACATGCAGTTGCCCGATAATAATAATCATTATTTTATATGATACATATTTAATACATATTACGTATAATTACTATACAGAGCCTACATATGAAAAAAATTAAAAAGAACACAACATGTATTATAACAGATAAGACGAGTTCAAACTTATCAAGACACGCTAAATTTGTCACTCAACTTTTCTTTTCCTGCAGATGTTTGCCATTGTCATTGCAAACCTGATTGGTCACACAGAAACGAAAATTACAGGAATTCATAATTATATTTGCCCGAAGCAGAATGTAATTTACAATCTGCTTTCGTGATCTCGGTCGAAGTGAAACGCTGGACAGTGGGTGGTACTGGTTCGTGAGGAACACACCGTCTCCGTCGCCTCCAGCATAAGCTTCGTGGATTTTTTTTCACTCAGACTTCATTCATGTATCATATATTGTCTCGAAATCGTTAAAAAAGACACTTCGTAATGATATTCCAGAGAATTTCGCGTTACTTACGCCACCTTCCCCTTCCCATGCCCTCTTTTTTCTAGACTCATAAGTCTCCAGTAACCATTTCGTCCACGGACCGGTGTCAGCGCTGGCCACCCTTTCATTAGCTGCAATAACCCATATAATGGAATGTCGTAATGGGGTTATTGGCTTAGCCAGTTCTTGGCTCCCGAGCTAGGGGACATTTCATTGGCAAGTAAAAAAGAAAGGAAAAAAAAAGTCTGTGGGTAAGCGATGCACGCGCCTCGAAACTAGAGATGGCAATATTTCATAAGAGAGACAGTGAATTATGTGGTCTCGAATGTTTCGCCACAGAAACATTGACCGACTATTTTCCTCCAACTTCTTTCAACATGTACTATCATATATCACTGGGGCTTATTACAGTACCTTCATGTGCCACCAGATGTCACTTAGACCATACCACCTTTCTTACGGTTTCAGAATGTCAATTACTGGTATGTCTACCAATATTGAACTCAAACTATCTAATACTCTGTTTCCATAGTATTTTTCTCCCAGTGAAATACGATGATGATCCGCAGGGCCATTAATGCCCTTAACATTTCTTTTCAAGGTTATTAATGACAATGTTTAAAACCACGCATTTGTCAGCACAGAGGAATAAATTGAACAAATACTTGGCCACACTACTACAATAAACAAACCGAAGGCACATGAGCTGGACTTCAATAGCACAAGAACTGTTAATCTCTATTAGGAAATGCTTAGTTTAATACAATTTTTAACCAAGTCTGTATTTATTCTCAATGCCCTTTGATATTTTTCTTTCACTCAGAATCTAATTTTTACCTAACAGTAGTAAGCTACTTGTATAGATGTACAATACTGCGTACATTTTCTCTGAAATCAAAATACAGTAGATATTTAGTTTTTTCGTAGTTCCAGTGTCCTCTTTGGTTTTTACTAGAAGTTATTTACCATAGCAGTTCTTAATATGTAACTTTTTTTTATGTTAAATGTAACCAGGTTTAAAAATAATTTAAATCTATTTGCATTCATAATTTATAATTTTCTGTAATTTTCGTGAATACTCTCCTAGCCCAGGAATAACGCCAGTGATGGTGAATAAACGGATTTTCATTCATTCCTAAAATAGAATTGTAAGGAAGAGGGGAGAAACTTAAACGAAATTTTATGAAATTAAGTTTAATGCTAATGTTTGCATTCGATGCGAAGGTTGGAAGGGTAGTTAATGACAGAAATCAGGGTATGATGTGACCAGGAAAATCAGCCAGATGGGCTGAGAATTGGAAATTGAGGTTTCAGAATCCCAGAGCAACATACCAAATTTGTAGTACCACACTTAGGGAGAAAGAAAATGGGCCAGGGATAATTGTACAGTCTGGCCAGGCAGAGAGGCTGACAGGATAGCGGATGGGGTTCTGTCAAATATATATATGAATTTTTCCATCAGGGAAGAAGAGATGATTGTCTCGTTACATAAGGTTAGGCCACATCTTCAGTACTGCATCCAGGTCTGGAAGCCTAATTTTAGAAAGGTCTGGTGGAAAGGGTACAGAGAAAAACAACAAGATTAGCCAGGATTAGGGACACTGAAGCCCTGGCTTCAGTGTCCCTAATCCTGGGACACCTCCCCCTTTAAGAAAAACTTCACTCCCACAAACTGCAGTCTCGAAGCGCACTTGCAAGATCTGATTAAAATGTTTAGGGGCTTAAATGGACTGAGTATATTAAATGCGGATGATATCCTAACTCTTAGAGGGGCGACACGCATAGGAGGATATACATTTAAATCGAAAAAAAAAAAGATGGCTGTAGGATAGATGTGCGAAAATTTGCTCTCAACCAGAGAGTGACTGATTGTTGGATCAAATTTCCAGCTGGTGTTGCGGAGGTTTAAATAAATTTAAGGAATAATTAGATAATTTATAAGAGAAGATGGACAAATGAGGTGGGTAACGTTTTTTTTTTTTTTTTTTTTTGCTGATTTTGTAAAAGCTTGCTTCCTTGTATCATATTCCACTACTAATACTAATAGAAGTGAAATGGAATTTATGTGATAAGCCAAATGACTTCCATGCAGGTTTTATATGAGCTGTTCCTGCTATCTATGAGTTATTACAAGAAATGCAAACCATATAACTATCTAATACTTCAGTTGTATAATTTAACCGCAATATTTAAAATATTTATTTAAGGACAGTGTTCTGTGGAAGGCGCCACCGGTGGTTTCCCACATCTGTGCCATCATACTTTGTGAAAAATTACAGAATCTCTGTAAAAGCCAGAAAAAGCGTAGTGTCTGATTTGTGACAGAGTAGTGCTATATTCTGTTGTTCTGTCTCTGGCTGCTTAGCAGCAGGGGCCCCAAGGGGAACCCCACGTTGCCCACCACTACTGGGAGGTGAGTCAGGTTGCCCATTATACTCTGGTTGGCCTCCGCCAGGGTGGCTTGAGCTTCCTGACGGAGAGCAAGAAAACAGGGGTATCGAAGAAAAAAGGATTGAAAGGGTAGGAGAGGGGAGAATTAATCCACCTTAGTTTAGGCGAAGTAAGGGAAAGGGTGAGGGTTTAAAAGTCACAGGGGACAAGCGCCCCTGTGTAATTGCCATTGGCATAGTAGTTGTAGATCCCGCACTGTGGTGAGTGCCAGCAATCACGCACCTAGTTCGGTGCCAGCAGTATATCCTACCCATTTCGGGTTTGCAATAAATTTTAAATTCCGCACTCCGAGGAGTGCCAGCATCCTGCACCTTGGTTACCATGGCCCTGTCTGTGTTGTTTTTTTTTTTGGGGGGGGGGGTTAGAGTGTTATCCCACACCGTTAGTTCTTGGGGTCTGAGTTCTGCAATCTTAGCTTGCCTAAATGCAAATGTTTCCTGCGCATAGGTGGTTAATGCCTTATATAGGCATCTTCCTCGAGTAGCAGAGTGAATTCTTGATTGCGAGGGTTCCTCTGTATTGTGGTAAGGAATTTAAGCCTAATTTTATCGTAGCTGGGGCACTCTACATGAGATTCCCCCAGGACTCCTCTTCGCCGCAGTGGCAATGTAGATCATTCTCGATTCCCGTGGCCTCAGTTTGTGTTAGAAGGATCCATGTCCGGTGATAATTAAGGTCGCCAGTGTGGATGTTCTGGGTGAGTTGTACCTATAGATGGAAGGAATCGTTTTGTGATAGCTCCCTTTGTTGTGGTGTCCCAGTCATGTTGCCATATCTCTTGTAGATGTTGGGTTATCCGTTTTATTTCCTTCCTGGGGCCGTTTGTAAAGTCAATTTGAAGATTAAGCAATTCGGTTGGAACTCCCTTCCTTAAGTGATAAATTTTCCGTTGCAATGAGCCTGATCTCATCAGCAACGCATCTAGAGTGTTGTGCATTGATCTGCATGATTGTAAGTTGGAAGGGATAGTCTGGTAAGCTGTCTAGCTATGCAGAGAGAGGCACACTGCCCGTCTCTGCTCTTGCGATCGCTTGTACCGCTGGTTGTTCATTATGATTGCCAAATGATGGCATTAACAAGAGACCTGTGGGCCAGATATCTGTGTTTAGATATCTTTCTATATTGGGACTTTTGATCTTAATCCGGAAAGAGGAATAGGATGGATGCCTGGTGTGGACCTTTATGGGGTTACCGGTTATGTTGAGCTGTTTCAGAAGGGTTTCAATTTGTTCTACTGTTGTTTCCGGCATAGCCGACTTATAAAAATGCTGGAGAGCCTTGCCCTCCTTCCTCCACGCTGAACCGTTTTAATATCCAGTGTGTTCGGGTTAGAGCCAATAACTGCATCACGATTCTCAGCTGCTTGGGTGAAGAAGGTCTCCTTGTCTTGCTTGGAAGTAACGTTTCTGCTGATAGGTGCTGATTTCATCCTCCATGCTCTTGATTCAACTGTCTTCTTGGAGCTACTTTCAAACAGCATGTTGTGACCATCAGTTGTATTTGTTTCATTACTGTTCGTTGTTGGTCCGAAGTAATGCTGTTGCATGTTCACTGCAGCAGTGTTTTGCCGCAGATAGCTCGATTTGGGCTGTTTGGATCTTTTTTTTTTTTTTAAAAGTAGAACAGGTATTAAGGGAAAACAAGGGATTTGAATCAGCAGTCATGATAAGTGATAGAAAAGCCCTCTTTTAACCACTTCTAAATATAGTGGCTAGCATCCAGTTATTACCTGCAGAGCAGGGGTGCTGACGGTGCGGCACGCCCTGCAAATTGAAAGGAGCGAGCATGAACCTCTAGATTGAATCCAGCTTACGTTTGTTTCTTGCTAGGATGGCTTGTCGGTACCATAACACGCAATCGGCATGTATCATTTAAGGACATTGGGAAATAAGAATATTGGAAATGAGAAAGAGTGTAAGGACCTCAAACTGGTTTTCTCAAGGGTCCTGAAATAACTAACAGTCGCCATCTGGAAACCACACAATTTTCTGTGTACTTTTAGGAATTGTGCTTGTGCGGGTTCGCAGTTAGCGAATGAGAACTGCCACATAAATTAGAGTACTAATCTTATATCTAGTTACAAAAAAGTGATAAACATTAAAGCCAGAATTGACTTCTCTTCTTTTTTTTTTCTTTTTTTTTTTTTTGAAATCTATTGAGGTAGGAGGACTCCAGATTGTAAATAAAGCGAGAGTTTCTAATTTCTCCATAGCACTCTACTTCTCTGACTAAGGATGATAACGGCTTATCGGTTACTTAAGTGGTGGTCAGCAACCATTTATCTTCTACTGTCTATACAATGGGACCAGTCAGTTCAAAAACTGAACTTGTATGTTCACGAAAATTATATCGCTAATTGTTTTCTTTCAAGAATAAGGTTTCTATTTCATTAGATACTTTATTTTAAAAACAACATAAATAGTTCTGAATACTGCTTCCATTTTAATTACTTCCTTATCACTCTCCAGTGATTTATTTTGAGGGGAGAAAGAGACGTACATTCCACATTGATAGTTTTTACAAACGGCAACACATGATAGTAAATGAAAAAAAAAAAGTTCTAGGGGGAGGGGTTTTAGTCCCTTTGGGTGTACCCATGGTATACTCTCATTTATTGGCTAGAATTCACACGTTCAGCTGATATTTCGGGGTTTTCGGTCGTAAACATTGGACAAACTTTTATGCTGTCAACTTATTTCGTGATATTCCGAATATAAATTTAATTTGCGAAAATGTTTGCACAATTCCAGTGCAGTTTTCTGAACAGATGAAAGTGCATCTGCACCTCCATCAAAGTGCAGTTTTCTGAACTGATGAAAATGAAGTTTTCTGAACAGAAGAAGGATGGAAATGAAGCCCAACAAGGAGAAATGTCCTTTACATTATTGAATATCCTCTATGCAATTTCTGAAATTTTCCACCCCTCCTCAACACTTGAATTTCAGAACTCAATTACATGTGGTTTATTTATAAATAAAAATATGGCACCTAACCTCCTGCTTTTTCGGCTTTTCTTAGTTCTATTACATCAGTTTACTTCGAAATACGGATTAATAAGTTCTCTCTCTCTCTCTCTCTCTCTCTCTCTTAATCAGACGAGGAGTGCTTCATATTGATTAGTAATTTTAATTTTAATTTACTTTAAAATGCTTTGCGAATTATTTTCTAAAACATGTTCCTTGAGATAACCCCATTGGAAATAATTTATGGAACTCAGATCAAGAGATCGCAGAGGTCAATTCTTTTTGAGATAAAGTGATCTCGATAAAGCGGCCTGCGATTTCCTCAGTGTTTGCATTGAAGCAATCACAGCCGTTGCAACATCTTGTTTGATTAACCTACTTCATACTCTGCACCATCCCGTTATGAAAAGTCTATAGATAACTGTCAAAATTTATTGAGTTTATAAACAATACGAGTATTAGTCCGATCATTCGTAGTTGGAATAGCACATGCTACAGAGAATGCAGATTGTAATTTGCAATTGTACTGGAAATGGTAAGCGATTACTCCTACTGTATAAATACTGCCCGTTTCAGGAAACAGTCAGGTAACAGGAACCTGACTGTTCCCAGGCAGTATTGTTGCAGTAGGAGTGACGTTTTAATCTGTGGTCTGCTCTTTGGAAAGGTCCATCAAACAGTCCAGACTGTGAGGATACGGTACAGCAATTATTTCTGGGAATTTTCAGAAATCTATTACTGACTCATTACATACATGTAAAGAAAGACTACTGGCTTTCCAATCTATGGTTTGGAACACAATTTTCCAAATGGCAGCTCTTGTGTGCACATCTCTTATGTTGAATCGGCATACCAATGAAAACAAACAGAAAAAATTATCTGGATCATTCGATCGCATATACGAGAAATCTAATAAACTATTTCTCAAGATCAGTGACTTGAGTTACTTTATACTGTACTTTGCATTAATTCTAAAGATGCAAGTAGCCTATGCGATTAAGACTATTTTACCTGAAAAATCAGAATACAGACTATGAAAATTCTTGGAACTTAACATTGGCCCATGCTGTTTTTAACTATCATAGCATTTTAATGATGAATATACACTTCTTGCATTGGAAGTCGAATACCCCTCGCTCAGAAGAAACATCATCCTGTATTCCAGAGGACCTCCAAAAGTGCCACAATCGTACATGGAATATAAAGAAGAATGGCTTACCAATAACATTTAACAGATAGAAATTCAGCAAACACCAAGAATCGATGACCAAAACCTTAATAATACCAATCACAAGTTTCCGATAAAGCAGTACTCATCACGCACGCAAAATTGAAACCCATCGCTCAAGCATTTGTTTAGTGTGAGAGAAATATAACTTTCCTATTTGAAAATAGTGAATACGCTGTTATTGCAATGCAAGTTGTATCCCCCCCCACCACACCACCATTAAGGACAAATGCGACGTAGAATACTGCATGAAAGAATATCGCACACTCCAAAATGGTTAATGGCAGAATCCAGTTGGTTTTTATAGAAGGAAATGATGATATATATGTGACTGACATTAAATGAAAATTAAGCACGGATATAGCTTGAATTTATCTCGATTTTTAACGAGTCATTATATAGCATACATACAACACGAATAGTTACACATTTAGTAACTATTCGTATAAACTAAAATTTAATATCGTAATGCATACCTTCCAATTTACTCATGTTCGAGGACGATGGTTCCGATTTACCCGTCCTCGATGCGCAACTGGATTTTATACTAGACGTTTCAATGATTCAGGAAGGCTGCCTATCTATCTCACAGCAGTACTTGAGGGTAGAAACAGGTTGTCTTGTTTTCAACACAGGACATTTTCAGCGCATTAAAAACCGGCCATCACCTAAAACACCAAAAGAAATATTAATATATATATATATATATGAAATTCTTATTACAGGTATAATTAACGAGAGAGTCAATTTATTTACTGATAAAGCAGTATTTTATTGTAATTTCCTTATTTTTATTTAAGAATTAATTAATACTAGAAGCAGTATCCACCCGCTAGCTCAGTAGATGGACATTTCGAGTATTAATTAATTTTTATGTCTGATTGCAGTCCGTTTCATTATATTTAATAATTATCTGAAATAATAACGGTGTATTCATAGTTTCTTACGCTTATTTTTAAATTACACACACACAAGATGTCTCAGGAACTGGTAAACTTCAAGGGTTGAATCCTCCCGTGATTTCAAGTAATAAAGTTAATATTCATATAAAAGGGAGTCCCATTCTGATCAGTTGTGAAGCCATGGCTGTGTGAATTTTAAAAACGGCTCTGCAGTTGGGAATGGTAAAAAATAAACAAGAATAAGCAGGTATTTCCTGATATGAATAATAAACATTTATCAGATACTCCGCTTATTATTTTTAATTTTTTACCATTCTAAACTCCATTTTTAAATTCATACAACACATAAAAAATTCAATTCAAATTCAAGCTATTTTTAAAATTCAAACAATCATAGCTATGTAATCGCTCAGAATCAGACATGTTTATACGAAATTTTTTACTTAGAATTATACGAGGAATCAACTCCTGAAGCTTGGCAGATTCCTCCTTGAAACCGTGTGTGTTATTTTAATTCTAAGATGTATACTTTGATAATGAAATAGCTAAATGCTTAAAAATGCAATTTATGTTGCCTATAAAAATATAAATGAATTTTTTAAAAAATGACAAAAATATTAGCAAAGGGAGAAAAACAAGGGATAAAAAAAGCGCAATTTACGAGTTCTTTCATTCTACATGAACCTCCATTACGCCATATGCATTCTTCAAGAGAGTCCAAGTTTCCAAACGTTCGATACCCAACAAACAGTGTGCTTAATGGGAAGTTCAGATGTTGCGTAATTATTTAAATGTGCAAGAGGCATTGAACTTTTCGACCTATGTCCAGTGGAGCTTTTGAGATGTCTTGGAAGATTCTTCAAATTCTGCTACTGTAAACCAGCGATTTCGACCGCTGGTTTAGAGTACGAGAATGATTCTCGATGTTTTAAGATTTACACTAAAACAATTAAGGGGAATGCATTACTTTCCCTTAGCGGAACTGGCCTTCAGTGGGTGTCGTGAGGGTTTTATTTCACGGTTACGTGTGTAGTTACACGAGTAACTGTTGTTGTTGAAATATAGAGTCAATACCTCTATCTGAACAGAACCTACATCGGGTAGTAAGAAAAGGAAAAACAGCGATGAAATAAACTGAGAAGTCGAAAAGAAGTTTGTGAAGAAACATGATGAATAGTTCTGGATAACGAAAAAAACAAAACAAAACTCATTATATATTTAAACCGGCTCACGCATCCATAAAGTATACACTTTCCTCTACCATTTTTTTATGCTCCACCATTTCTTTATTTTTTCTTTCTCCCATCTGTCTTTCTCTTTTTGCCGTAGCAGCCTTTCAAGCAGTAAGTAGGAGGAGGAATAGGAAACAATGAAAGAACAAAAGTTGCAGATGGGAACCTTTTGTCGGTCCGAAGACAATAATTGAAATGTCCAGGTTACGGTCGAAAATAGCAGACGGATAAAGCGACCCCTGCTGGTGTCGCTAATAACAGTCCGTAACGTCCTGCGTGAACTTGGCCTCTACAAACATGACTAGCGTACATTGGGGGGAAAGTTGTCGACAACTAATAGTTGACGCATTCCTTTCCACTGTTTTTAGGGTGGGGAGACATGCAGGGGTCGTTTCTTTCTCCACCTCTGTCAACTACATCCTCATTCATCTCCGCTTCTTTTATCTGCGAAATTTTCCTCCACTTCATTCTACTTGAAAGACTCAGAAAAGAACGAATAGTCATTTATTTATGTTTTTGCAGGAGGGGAGGGGGGAGACGTAACACAGGAGTGACAAGCGAAGATTGTTTGCCATCACCGCTTTATTCAACCGTGAATTTCTTTGTGAC
The DNA here is from genome assembly GCF_048544385.1 of Mastigoproctus giganteus. Classification (NCBI taxonomy): domain Eukaryota; kingdom Metazoa; phylum Arthropoda; class Arachnida; order Uropygi; family Thelyphonidae; genus Mastigoproctus; species Mastigoproctus giganteus. The sequence goes on from NC_143576.1 coordinate 35,496,344, forward strand.
GCTTCATTTGATTTTTTGCATTTAAAGTGGCTTCTTCAGTACCGAGAGGAGACTGATGCTGCTCTTTCCGTTCTCAGAATAAGATGAACCACTAATGTCTTGTTTTAAACTATCTTGAAATTCCGATTTCAAACTATTTTGAAATTTTCGATTTTATATTTGCGAGAGCAGCATTGGGCATTTTCCCCCTGTACAGAACTAAGCCAAAGTACAAATCTTTTGGGGAAACAGGACCCAAGTGTTTTCAATTAACATTTCCAGCGCTACAGTCAGTGGCCCAGACTGAAGCATGCGATTGAAATAAAAGGCTTTTGAATCTTTCTGCCATATGACTAATTAAATAAATTTCATATCCTTTGGTAGTGCTTCAGGAAATACACTGGACAGTTGCCAACTTAAATTTCAAAACTACCTGAAGAGCACTTAAAACTAGCGAAATCAAGAACAGATTATGCGATACCGAGTTCAGAACCATCGAAAAGAGAAGTATATCTGGGCAACTGCTCTCACTATCTATTAAATAGGCCACACTAATCGAAATAGTGAAATTTACTAGTCACCCTGAAAGCGGGCTGAGTATCTGTAACGTATTACAGGCTCGAACCAGCACGTTACCTAGAAATGCGGTTGACCTTTTTGCAATGAAATAAATCAAAATGTCTGATGAGAAATGTAATACAATCAGGCCCATAGCCAACTAAATTTGCAACCCGTGTGAAGATCAAATATTTCTTTCCACTTCCCTAGTTCATAAAATAACACAACAGACAACTCTGTCTGCGCACTAAGTCTGGATACCTGGCTTGTCCATTGGCTACACCCTTACTGATGACAGTTTGTAATCACCTAAATATTCGCGTTCTGAACCATGCTCTAAAAATGTCTTCCAAGAAGACGTCATAAGATCTTAGTTGTTGTTTTTTTTTTTTTTTTTATTATTCAAATGGATACTTCGTAATTCCAAATCTAATGGGATTTGCTACTCCCACCATCCTGCTGATTTATGGTTAACTTTAACAACACAAAATATGCACGATAGATGACAAGCTTCCTTCTAACAAACCAGTCATCAGTCTAAGTGCATTTTTATTATTTTAAAGCGAATAATTAGAAAAATATGTAGTTTTTAGGAAAGAATAAATACTCCAGACGTTATCAAAACTCGAACTACCTTTCGGCCATTTTAAGTAAAACTCGTTTAGACGTGACATCTTCATTTAGGACAAAATTCTTTTTCAACACTTTCGAATTTGACAGCTAATTGATGTATTATTTTGTATCGCTTAAGGCAAATTAAAAAAAGGGAAAAATGTAGTTATATATCAAGAAAGAAGACGAATCGTATAAATAAATAGTTAAACCGGCGAATGGGTGTTATTCATATTGTAGGATACTATTTTACCATTCTAGGTGAACAGTTTAAGTTAAGTCGTCAATAACTTTCTTTCTTTTTTTTTTATTTATATTTTTTTCGAGGGCAAGTCAAACGGAAGCGGCATCCTTATTCTGTCTCCCTCTTTTCCTATGTCTGTCTGTCAAAACGTTGATGTCTCTCTCTCTTTCTCTCATTTCTTTTGTCTTTCCTTTTTGAAGATGTCATTCCAGGTTGCACAAGTGTGACGAGAAAACTCGTTTTCTGGGCCCGTCATGTGGACCTAATAACTTGTGTAGGCGACTTTCTTTGTGTGCATGTTGTCCACCTGTCCGATGGTGTTTGGTACATCAGGAGGGGCCATACCTACGGGGGTACGCCCGCGCTTTTACGCGACTCTCACACTGTCTTCTGCCGGAACCCACACCTGCTAAAATACAAGTTTCCTGTTTAGGGCTAGAGGGTAGGGAAGATAGCGATGAAATGAAAAAAATAGACTCGATGTTTTTGCTCTTGGCTTATCACAGCCGCTAATTTGTCATTTTAATAGAACGCGCCTACTACTGTTCTTTGCTTTTTATCTTTAAATTGGTCTCTGTTTAAATCTGAAGTTAATACTTTCACCAAATGCAAATTGAATGTTGGTTTAATCGATCAAACAGCATTCACCATTCAACGCAGAAAGGAAGATTAAAATAATAAAAAATAAATTTCAGAACGGTACACATTCCTGAGGATCTAAGTACACAATCTTTAAAATGCCATTAATTAGAAATCGCAGAGTAATTCAAACCCAGGACTTGAATAGGGCTGTACTTGTTAGCTAAATGCGCTGTTAATTAAGAGCTCGATTTACTAACAGACAGATTTGTATCTGAAACCTCTGAAGTTAAAAATAAATGCACTGCACTTGAAGAAAGCTTATATCCAACTGCGTGAATAGAGAACCCTGTTTTGCAGTTTATGTTCTGCGAAATAGTTATGAATTAGATGCTGACATTTCTAACATGAGCGGGCAGGCTCCATTTTCTAGGGATCAAATATTATAAAAAGTTTTGTGATTAACAAATCTGCTACGAACTTCGTGTTCGAGATTTGCCCTGATATCCTTGCCAACCTGCCTCTTCTGCAAGCATTCTGGTTCCTTCTGGATCTGTTTGATATCTGAATACTCCAAACCATGGCGGCATCCCAATCTTACCACAGCTTTTCATAGTAAATAACTTGCACATAAGGGTGTAAAGAAACAGACACCTGTGACAAGGTTAATCATGTGAACAGGAAGCTTTATGGAAAACACAGACGTTGAAAATGAAGGAAAACAACCTTCATTTTCAATGTCTATGAATTCTTCCCTTGAAACCTACCTTTGATTCAAGACTGGACAAATAGAGTTCTTAGGCAGGATCCGCCAAAGCCTTTGTCATGGACTGTTGATTCAGATAATTTATCATCAATGACAGAAATTTCCACAGTGAAGAATGACCTCGTTACGACGATCAATGACCTGCCTCAGGATGCACTGACATTGACCGTAGCTGTGTCATAAAATTAGGCAGCCACAAGTTGTATTGTACTGGCATTTTATTCATTATGATAAATTCAATTTTCTCTGAAGGATGGATTCTTCGTTAATAGCTGCACTGCCATTTGGAACACCTAAAAATGACATGATTATAAACATTGCAATCTTAACCATTTAGTTGAAACTATCTGAGAACCATCCTTAGGCCGATTCATGAATAACGTTGTCGTCACTAATATGAGTATAAGCCCATGCGTTCATGGCCAGACCTTGGCTGTTTCCACTGGATGGACCAAACCGAATAATTCTTAAATTATTTAAATGCATAAAACAAAAATAAAAAAAACTTTCAATGCATTGTGTATGCTTCTTGAAAATCTTTAAGAATATGTAGGATCATTGAAAATCTCGTAAAAGGTACTTCAGCCCAAGCATCGACGTTGTTTTGTAACATTTTAGCGTTTAAGTATTCCAGTTTGGCATGGGGCTTGCTGGAGAGTATTTTTAAATCTGTATTTTGGTAATAATGCTCTTTGTTTGTTGTATATATATTATAAGGTTTGTGGAGTTTCTATTCCTTTGTCACCTTCCCTATTTCTGCTCTTTCTCTTTGGACGCATTTTTAGTTTCCAGGAGAGTCATTTCTTAGACCTTATAGAGAATTAAAATAATTTGTGACGCTCCAAGGACGGTATGGTGTCTCAGATGTTGCGAGATCTCTAGATGTGCTTCAAATTCGTTGGATACTGTAGAGTTTTAGGCGCATCAGCAACTTAGGCCATATTGCGCCGTATATAACATGTCTATAAATTTCGTGTGTTCTGTGGTAGATTTTCTGGACGAAAAACCCGAGTTTCGGGTTTCTACCCGAAACTCGGGTTTTTCGAAAAGCCATGTTATCCTCGCCTGAGACTGACTAACTGAGCCACGTTGCGAAAAAGACCATTGAGAATCCCTCGCGTCATTAACGGGATTCGAACTCAGGTCTTTTCCACGGTGTGGGGAAGACGGTGATTGTACCAAAGGCATGTGTTTCGAATTAAACTGATTCGTTGGAGCAGTTTAGAAATATGAAAAGGCCTCTGCTCCCGCATTTGTGAAGTATTTTAAGTCTGTACGCTGCGTTATGATTAGCATCGAGCTGTTTGTTCTCCGAAATCCTGGTTTCGACAGTGGTCTGCAGTGGGTACAATATGTTATGCCCACACTTCGAATGTTTTTCACAAAGATGTAAAAGGATCAAACTATTTCATTGGTCCAGAACTTGTTGTTTTAGTACCGAATGGTGTACTATGATTTAGTACTTTGATTTAGTACCGAATGGTGTACTATGAAGGTTCGGAACTGTAGTATATTAAAGTCAATGGGCAATATTCGTGGAAGAAAAGATTCCATAAAGATTTTGACAGATACGTATAATCTAGAAGAAGCGCACGTTTGATTTATTTTTTATTGTCTAGGTTTGAGCTGAAGTTTTTAAAATATGCCACTGGTTGGATTTATGATGTCGATGTAAGCGATCTTTATTTGATACATAAAAATTACAGGGTAATCGTCACGACTTCAAACCATGTTCTTGAGGCTAACTGTGTAACAAAGTTTTTGGCTAGACAAGGGGAAGCCTTCAAGCTAGGAACCAGAATTTCTGCCATGGATGAAGCTGTCTCTGGATGGGAGAGAGCTTCCAGGAGTATCTAAGAATTCTTCAAAGGGTAGCTAGTAGGTATTCTTTCTATGCCTTTGAGGGATCGGTATCGTTTTTATCATGGTAAATGACTGGAGTTGGAGACAGGAAGACTATGATAAACATCTCCAACACAGCCTTGGAATGGCCTGTGAATGATCGTTCCAAAGCTTTGTCTGAGCTGTTGGGAAATAAGCCTGACTTTGAGAACTTTCATATCGATTGGTGTGGAAAGTGAGGTCATGTTTTCACTAGCAAATAAACGACTATTTTAGATAGAGCAGCTGCCCAAAACTCTAAAATCATTCATATCGCATAAATTTCTTGGAAGCATTTTGATTCTAAACTCACCTTTATAATGCAATTCGAGACTTCGACCAAGAAATTGATTGAAAGTTTCTTTTTTTTTTTTTTTCTAAAGATAGATCTAATCTAGACATCGAAGGAATAAGGACATCTAAGGAGAGATCTGATTGAGGTTTAAGGTACTGACGGGATTCAGCAAGGTGAATGAAGAAGGGCTGTTGTCCTTCATGGGTGAGACTCGAACCAGGGAACACGTATATAAAATCACAGGGACGGGATCTATATGTTAACAAAATTCATTATAGGTTAAAGCTAATTTATGCATATGCTTACTCTTCGAGCATTTGACGGTAATTATTAGTAATTGTAACACGGAATACAACAGGAGGAAAAAAACTTAAATCATTACTCAATTTTTTTTCCGATGTATCTACATTGTAAACTTTATTATATATATAAGGGAATTAACTGTTAAATAACTCGGAAAAGGCGTCCATAATTGATTTGAAAGTTTCATTTCCACGAATCCAACTCCCTCCCACCTCTCGATATCACGTAAGCCTGGATATTATCCCCAGTTCCTCCCACAAACTCCTCTTTTATCTTCTTACTATAAACCGAGTCGAATTTATAGTATTCGGTCGAGAGACTTCCCAATCTTCGCCAGAAGATGTTCGCTGCTGAATGTGTGCCAAAGGAGGAGGGAAGAAGATACAACAGTTTCTTTTATTCCTATTCTTTTCCTCTCCCATTAAACCATTCGACAGTTGTGTTGTTATCCCTTTCCCCCAAAGCCTATAACAGACGAAGGGTTAGCAGAAAACTGACAGAGTTGATGTATATTCCACCACTTTGCCTCTCTGCTTCCAGTGGCTTTCAGATCCGCGACTTAAGCTGGTAGGTTTAAGCGGTTCATGGCCTGTGTTCGCCCCGATAAGTCCGATGTGATGGGATTCGGGTGACTAGCGAGGCTGGAGATTAATAGCGCTCCTTATTTGGAAGTACAAGATGTCGGAGGATAAGTAATCGGGTGGTGTCGAAGCATCCATGCTCGAGGCGGGCGGCACGCGGTACGGATAACGTGCTTAATATGAGCGCTAGATCACGTGCATGTCTTTGGCTGTCATCGGCGTTCGATAGAGCCTGACGGATAATGGGATGGAATTATTATCAGCCTTCGCACCTTGTCGGGAATTTTGCAAGATCGTCGGATACAGTAAGCGGCATCAATATTACCTACTGTTTGTCCTGGTACACCAGAAGGGAATCCAATGGTGACCTTTTACCCGCAAGAAGCCCGGAAAAGCAGCGGAAAATGTCGAGGTTAACCCGTCTTATCGCTGTAATCGTTGTAAACTGTAGCCGCTTCTTTATAAACCTCTTTGGGCCAAATGGTGATATAAGCTCCTTGTTCCCTCACAGGTGGCGTAAGTAGACATTATCTACGACGTACAATTGCCTCGGGCCCAGAGTGATCTATCACATTTGATAAACGCCATTTAATTCACTTATGCAGCTTCTGTGACAGCAGTGCAAAATCGCCCGTGCCTTCTTAACTTAGGGAACGTTTTAATGAAAAAAGAAAGTTCCCATCAGGGAATGTTCCCAAACTGGAAACTTTCTCCTGTCGCTCGGTTTATGCAAAACTCTTCTTGTTGACCGGATCGTGACACGAAGAATGAAACGTACGTGCTACAGCGTGATGTGCCGAACAACCGTACCACTTCGTGATCAGGCATACAAATGAGATAATTATTAATTACATTCTTGGATACCGATATGATATACTTTTGTTCTGTCACTAAAGTATAACGTGCGATTATTAACAAGGCCGTATAAATCATGGTGCCCGCAGGTTTTCTAAATTATTTGCCCAAAATCCGTCGATCGTTGTCAATGAAACATTTGACACTTTTGGAATACCGATGATACCTTTTAATAATTATTACGATGCAAATAAAATCTGTAGGTTCATCTGAATCTCCAATAAATCTTAGGTACGATTGTGTGTAAGAAATGCATTTCCCTCAGTGCTGCAAATCGCCTGCCACCTTTGAAATTATTCTGGTACGAATCCTATTGACACACCAGAGGCGATTGAATCCTTTTCGAATCGGACTGAGTTAACCGACCTCAAGAAGAGATACAATGTTCCCATTCCGGGATTTTTCTCTTGGTTTTTCCCAACTCACAAACAGATAAATGTAATTTATAGACCTCAACTAGTAGTAATTCAAAACGACAGCATATTGAAGTATTCTTGTCTTGCTTTCTACACATTATTAATATAACTCCTTGACTTCTATCCTACTCGTATTAAAGCTCTAAAGAATATCGGTTTACTGTCTATAACACAAGCTTTTTGTGGTGAGTACCTTCTCCCTCTCCTGCGGTGTCCCACTGTAGCCAGCTGACTGGGCGGTTATGAGGTCAGACAAGGACAATCCCATTACTGCTTCAACCTGCCAATGACCCGGGTAGTTCCACCAGAGAGGTCGAGCCACTTGGGGAGCACGTCCAGTAGCTACGTTGCCTGCCAATGGTCCCAGTGAGGGTTTCTGTGACCAGACAACAAAATGACTTGTGTTGCGTTTGCTGTTTAAGTCCAGCGGGTGTCCACTGAATACGTGCTTACGACTTTGGACAGTACCCCTTGTGTATACGCGTGCAGATATAATGGCGACTGTTTCTAGGGTGGTTATTTGTCGAGTTGCTGTAATTCCGCAGGGCCGCTGTCATCTCTTCGCCTCCCGTGACTTATAGTGCCCCCATGAGGACTACTGTAGATTATTAGGGTTAACAAAGAACAACAGTGAAAGGTGATCCTCCGTGGTTGGCTGGAGACTCGGTTGCTGCAGAAAATATCACGTCTCGCAGCTGAGAGCTGGTGACTTGGGAGAAGATAAATGAAAAGTTGTCATAACTCTGCTACTTGAGCACACGCATATGCGTACACGCGGTTCAGAATTTTAGTTCCTGTTATTTAAAAACACAATTGATGACCTCTACGCCATTTCTTTAATTTAAAATAATATTATTTTAGCTTCTGTTAATTTATAAGTATTAATTCTTCAAATTAATCAGAGTTAACTCTTCAATAACTGCTAGAGGCGTCATAATTTTTTGGTGGAGCAGAAAATCTAAATCTAAGAAACTGCTACGCTGTATATGGAGGAAGATTGAAACTCAAAGGGAATGTAGAATCAACGTCAGCAGTTTTATACTAGTTTTTGATTTAAAATATGTCCTGCTGTGAAGTTTCAATTTTCATGAAAATCTATTGTACATTATCAGACAGTCCCAGAATATATGTTTGTTTACGATATCCTCACGTTTTGCTTATACAAAGACAAATCATATATATCATTCGAAAAGCCAGAATTTAATGAGTTAATTTTTAAATACGAAATTAAGTAATTGATGAATTTGTACTAACTGACATCGTAAATCAGAATATCATACACACAACGATAACAGTTGAACCAGTAGTGTAATGGGTGAGGCAGGGGGCTTTCAATAAAATTAAAACTTTTTTTTTTAACTATTCCTTGATTATTTTTTTTTTAACAAAAAATTTGAACGAAGTGATTGGAAATGTGAATACATCTTCAGTAGCAATTAGGATATTTCTAAATTTCAGTTTAAAATGTTGTTAACTAAACTTAATCGTGTCTCACTGTACCTGAATGCGCCGAAGTCAGAAATAATAAATCATACCGAGAACGAACATTTGAGACATAAATATTCGCCACCAGCTTATACCAAAAGTAGTATTAACGTTTATAACACGCTTCCCAAATATTTTTGAATACAGTCAACTTTTCGAAAACATTTAAATCATCACAGGACAGTACTTTAAATCTTAGGATTCAAGAAAGTGCAAGTTTTAATCACTATAAACTTTCTTTGCAGTGAGATGAAGAACAACTCATAAGAGTTGTTCTTCATCTCACTGCAAATAAAGCTGTTAAAAATCACTGTGCGATATATTCTTATTGCAGATTCTATACCTATATCATGAGCAAATTACGGTAATTGATTAGCGACAGATGGATAAGTCAAGTTTTTCTTTTTTAGACGTTGATCAAAAGGTAATAAAATAAATTTAACGTTTCGATGCTTTCCTACATCTTTTGAATCGTTCTGTCTGCTGTTACTTCGGTAAGTCTAACAACAAGGACAGGACAGGTAAAAGCATTTCCCAAACGGGTCACGATAGTTACATTCCCGAGTCAAGGTCCAAATAGCAGAAGGGTGGAGTCGCTAGACCTAGTTTCGGTTTCTAAGCTGACATTTTGCTTTAATTTTATTACATAAAGAAGGCCATAGGATATCACCGATGTAACTAATTCCAGTGACAGTTCGACGTTTTCTTTGTTATCCCTAAGAAGGTGAGATTTTTTTCTGTTTGTTAACGTAGTCTAAATAACTCTCTTATTTGGCCATCGATTTTCTCGATGCATTCACCACTTACTCATAGTGCGCCAAGAAGATTTATGAGTGGAAAGGGAAATAACTGTCGCCTGCTGCCGGACATTGGAAGTTCAACTGCACTGATAATTAGGCCTGTAATCAATAATTGCTTTCTGGTGAACAGAAATGTTCCAGTCATTTCGATTATTCAGAATTTTACTTTCCCCTCAATATGCAGAATAATTTACGTCATTGAAGCCGAAACAGAAATATGACAAGTGTCTTTGGGGATTACTTCTCATTCTTTCTCAGTTATAATACTGGGCTATATTCCTAAACAGATGTGCATACACATAGACCACGGAATAACTTTTTGACAGAGAGTTCATCTGTGATGTCGAATCTTATAAAGCAGCCTACAGAAATTTAAATGAACTCGGTTTTTTAGTACCTTCTGTTTAAGTCCCATAATTTTGAAGTCTTTCTCATATCAATAGCCCTCTCATGGAAATCAAAGTTCTATCCCATTTCTTCTTATTGTAATGAAATTAATTAAAGCTGCACGTCATTATCTCGACTGGGTGCTGAGCTAAGTAAAGTTATGAGGAAATCAGTGCACAGTTGAAGTCTTTGGTGCTTTTTATGCAATGCTTTCTCAAGAAAATAAAGACTTTACACTATTAACAAATTCCCACGTATGTGCCAAAGCTGTTCAAAGAGAAGTAATATTTGCCCAATACAGATATTATTCAGCTATCATCGAATTCACGTAACTCGGGATATTTTCTAAAAACTGTGAACCATCTAATAATTTATGGCGAAATCTAGGTCTTCTCCACGGTGCCTCTCTTCAAGTTCTCCCCTTATTAACACACACACATACAATGTATCTATGACTGGAAAAACATCCTTCACCTATTACATGGCCCGTCACCCCCCTCCCCTTAAACTGAACCTCCCGGCGCGCCCCTAATATTAACCATGTGGCGAAGCAGCTGTGGCCCCGAGAGTCAGGCTTACGGAGATGAATGGGCTACCAAGAAATCAATAACCTTACTGGTGTGTTACCATCGATTCCCGCTAGGAGGGCTCCGGGTTAGTTGGCCGAGTTTGCGGCACGGTGCCCTTTGGCAGGTGGCCACCAGTCCGCCTCTATCTTGTTGCAGGAGCCTTCCTAATTCTACAAATCCCGAAGTGTCTCACATGGCTCAAGGAAAGGTGAGGAAAGTAAGGCTCGTAATAGCAGAAGCGGCTGTCGACCGGAAGATTGTGGTTATGCCCCGTTGTTATCGGGTGTCGGGAAATCAGACGTCTTGTAAGTCTTGGCGACTTAGTTGCCACTGGCAGTGACCGTGTTGGGGGAGATTTAGACCAGCACAAATAGCCACTTCACACATCATAATGGGTATTGTATAAAACGCCACGAAATCTGATGTTTCGATTGTTCTGTGGCAATATTCAGCGATTCAAAAGATTTGGACATCATCTAAAGCTAATTAACAGAAGAACAGAGCCTACTCTGCAATCGAGAGAGTAGTGTTACTTAGATTAATTTGTTTTACCCTTGTAAAAAAAAAAAAAAAAAAAAAAATCTTTTGGCCTTCGTATAAACATGCTCAGTAAAGAAAGATTGCAGAATAGTCCATAATATGAAAACCAAGCAAAACGTTATCTTTCCTAACAAAAGTATTAATGTGCCGTAATGGAAATATTCCGAAGAAGTGGCCATGAATGTTCCACGTACGTAATTTCCATCGAAATCACGTACAACAGAAGCAAAATATTTACAGGGGCATTGAAAAGATGGTGCGTAAGCTTTTCATATATGAGAAAATATTGCAATCTTACATGTTCTGTCTTTCCAACTATATATCAGAAAGGCTTCAGTAAATTCTTTTATTTCCTTGAATAAGTAGATGATCTGAAGGCGCTGTTATAATAATTGATGATTTATTGAAGCCTAGGCCATTATCATTAAAATACGTTGTTCAGGTACTAGACGTATTGCATTATGCTAAAAGCAGTCACTTGTTGATAATACGCCCATCACTGCTATATCGCATTATTCTCATTTAACAGTATAACACCTTAGAAGATTTATAGTTGGAGTTATCTGTTCATTTGTTGTACATTATGCTATAAATCCCCATAAAATTTATCTTATGGAGATCCCACCATAAGATAATTTTATGGAGTGAAGTCCCATGAACATGTTGGGAATTTATCGGAATAAAATCTTTTTTTTGTGCTTGAAAAGAATAGAAGCCCTGCATTCTATGCAATAACTGGTTCCCATTGATATTTAAAATTCATTCGGTTCACGCCTCGTGATTCGGTGAACTTATTCATAAATAGCAAAGAGATAGGAAAGAAGTTAAGAAAGGCAATTTTAGTTATGCAGAAAAAAATAATTGAAAATACAGCTAATTTATGTAATAATTTGAGTGGAACTGTTCGCGACAAATCGAATACAAGATGGCTTAAAAATACCGCAATCACAGTTTAAAAGATCCTTAATTAAAAACCCAGCTCCTTTTCTTCCTGGAATATAAGAGACAACAAATTTAGAATATTCCTTACAGTAACTGTTTAAAAACGCTAAAGTAGCAAAACATATGTTCCCCAATAAATGAGATTTACTGGAGACCCATAATCAAGGTTGTCGACAGACTCTAAAAATAAGCGTCATAGATGGTTGGTGAATCTTTAGGTTGTGTATACATCTTTCATAACGGCAGGCCTTCAGTTTATATATATCCACTTTTAAAGCAGAAAAGTGAAGAGCGTTGTTAGGTTACTAATACTAGCAATGCAGCTCTGCTCCTTTCGTTCATAAATGGCTTATCGATAAAAAGCACCAATCTTTAAAGTTCTATTTGGTGACAAACATACCCGCATGAGTTCAGTTTCTATCCTAAAAAGATATTCAATTGTGAAGTAACAGTCTTTCCACGTTTTGCAGTCAAATAATGAAAGTTTGTAAATCCGATACGAAAATTTTAATTTAAGGTATCGATGCCATCTGCCTCTTCCATCTCAAGATTTAGCACCCTCCCTGTACGTTAGTATCGCGCATGTGTGCATCTGTGACGTAGCTTCCACGATATCTTCGCAAAAACGACATCGAATTAAAATATAATTGGCACGATTTTTATGTCCTAATGACGCAGCAAATTACTCTTCAAGTATTTATATTATTTCGAAGTATATTCTCGTAAAATAATTAGTCATCGCTAATGAATCGCATCGAGCGTATTCGTCGTAGTTTTTCCGTTCATTCCGCCACAGCTCAGCTGAAAGTTTTTCTTCCGTAAACGTGGAGTTAATTTTTTTTTAACCTGCCGTGATTGATTTTTTCGTAATTTTTTGCCTCATTCTGCGGCAAACCTCTGTCTACAAGCCGAGAGTCCTTAATTAATACTTAGCTTGCATAATGGCAGCTTGTCGGATATGGCAAGTGAATGACGTCAACTTCATTTGATTGTAATCCAAATAAAGGAAGGGAAGATCCATTAAAACGATTTGGGCCATCTGAAATGCGCTCACGGGTGCCGGAATATTTATCTGCGCAAAGGGAAAGAGAATAAAAAAAATACAAAGAGATAAAGAAAGCAGTCTCTGCTTATTTTCTTAAAATATTTATTTTACTTTTAATTATTCGATACAACTTAAGCGCTAATTTTTTTTTCAAATAGTTTTATAGTAATAAACATTATACAAATATTTATACTGAACTATTTTGCATAATGGAATGTGGCCTGATGGCAGTCGCATAACCAGACATTATAAAATTAAATTTAAACCTTAATTTAAACAATGGCCCCCACTGTCCTTCGTTCGAGGTACTCGGGAGTCAAATAAAAGGCCGACCGGGCTAGCCGAGTGGGTAAAGTACCTTCCCGGCAACCCAAAGGTCGCGGGTTCGATTCCCGCCTCGGGCTTGGATCAAAGTACTACAAAAACCTTGGGAGGTGCAATATGGCCACAGAAGCCGATGCGCCAACAACTACCAAAAAAAAAAAAAAAAAAAAAAAGTCAAATAAAAATGTTTAATTCCCTCTTCCTGCTTGGGAGTTATATAAGCCAAACTGTGGGTAAGAAGGGACCACTTTTTTGGGACCATTTTACAGAGCAGTGGTTCCACAGCTCTGTTAAAACCTAATAAGCCTGTTTTTTAATTCGTATTAATTAAGGAGGACATTGATTTACATGCAAAGTGGTTGCAAGAATATCACAGTGGAGATGGATATAATTTGATTGTTAGACTCCAAGATAACTTCAAGGTCTTTGGCACTGTCAGTTCTGGAAATCTTTTCAATTTTATAATAAATAAATAAATTTGTGTTTATTCTCTAGACGGCCGAAGTCAGAAGAATCCCGCCTGTGCCCTTTATGCCCATCCGCAAACAGCGTTTTTGAGGATCACAGGCTACTGGTAAACGCGTAACCCCAAATCAGCTTATCTGAGTAAAATGATGCCGGATTCTTTCTCCCTATGTTCAAAGCGTTACTGTTAAGGCGGAATACGTAGATCATGCGCACCTTGAACTGCTATTGCACAGATCACTCCTAATTTGATTAGGACATAAATATCGGCACACAACTGCTAAGCTAATTACGAGATGTATCCACTCTAAAGGATGAAATTTTGGAATGCGCAGACACGCCAAGAAAAATCTATGCCTTCGATTCCTGGACATAAAAGAGCGTGATAGGAATTGCTCTTAGAAACGGATGGATGCAACAATTAACTAAAATCACTGAAGGTTATAGTTACTGAGCATCGGTGGATCACAACGTTCCATAATAAATTAAAACATACAAATCAGTCTCAAGCCAAAAAGAAAACTAAGTTTGCATGACCGGTGTGTGGTGGGAGTGAATTTCGAGTGCCCGAAGTAGAAGGCAAAAAAAAAAAAAAAAAACACTTCGATAGACCAAACACAGAGCGAAGACTACGTGAGACAGTTGGGATAATGAAATTTAGCAACTCAGATCGCAGGGTTAGAGCAGCAATAAACGGGCCTGAACTGAGGTCATTCTAACGGAATGCAATCAAACAAAACAGTTGGTAATCATATTAGAAAGAAGTGGGAGTTCTCTTAATTGGTGCTGTGTTGTAAGAGCGAAGTCGTGGTCTGATCAATCATTGACTTTACCTTGCTGATCTTTTGCTTTGCCGGGCTCAAAATGTAGGAATATTACCTTTGTCAACACATCGTCATATATTTTCGTGATAGCACGCAATAGTCTGTTATTACAAGTAAATGCACTTTCTATATTTAAATAACTTAAAATCCTAATCCACTTCGTCACCATAGCTGACCAGTGGTCAATGAAGACATCTCTTCATTGAGCTGAACTAAAAGGCTACGAATTGGAATCCCGCAACAGCCATGAAGGTTTGCAAAACATCCATGGCCGTGGCAGGATTCCAATTCACAGTGGCGCAGACTGGAGGGTAAGGAGAGTCGGGGAATATATCTCGTGGAGAGCTCATCCCTTACATCTTTCTTTAAATATTCTCCCGCACATTATATACAATGTAAAGGATCGTTTCACAGTCTTCCTCCCCCCTCCCGCGAGTACAATTCCTTGCTAGCCTCTTCTTCAGACAAACTCTGGAGCTTACGGAGATTATTCTAACAAAATAATAGACTCTCTCTCCTATGATGCCTACATATGTTGCTTATTAACATGTACACCAAGATTCCAAAGTCAATATCTTCGTGTGAAACCGACAATGAACTTTCACCTCAGATTACGCTAATTACATTGTAATCATCCGAGGGGAAAAGAAAAACAAACTGTTACTAAATGGAAGCCAGAGAGGGTTTGGTTTTTTAAGGGTTCATCCGTTTTTTGCAGCCTAGAATTCGAACGGATGTGCTGCGTCCGCAGTTTTAAACATGCATGCATTACAGGGAGACCACGTGTTCTTTACCGACCCCTCTCCGTCCCCTGCCACCGACATTTTCCCGCGTGGATGACCAGACACGCGTACGTTGGTGAAGCGAGATCCCTACTGAAGTGATCCTACATTCCATAGGAATTCCTGAAAAAGCGCTATCTTCTTCCTCACTGTTCTTTCTTGTCATTTTCCCCTTCGTCTCACTCCCCTGGGAGGACGTGCGTACAAAAACTGCAAAAACAGCCCATTCATCTGAGAAACAAATTTTCTTTCCTCTAGTCTTATAATGAATTTTATTTCATTAAGGTTGATGGTCCGTAAAGATCGCGCGCAAACCACACGGGAGGGAATGCAACCTATCGTCACACCAACTGCTAAGCTCCATGCTTTGCTACTCTCTCTTCCTTTTTTTTTTTTTTTTTCTTGCATTTTTTTTTAATTTTAATTCCGACGCTGCTGACTCACTGGCAACCCTCAATTTAACACGCGGATCGATATGCCCCCGCAGTCAGACCGTGGGGAGGGGGCGCCCTCCGGGAAAAACGACGATGGATACAAAGGATTAAAGGTTTATCAATAAATGGATAGCCGGTAACAGGGGAGTACTGGTTCAGATTCGCAGGGGTGGTATGCGTCCCTCCCTGACTGACATGGTTCATATTGAATAGATGCCTCTTTTAATTTTTTTTTTTTTTTGCTCCTTTCTTTTGTGTCGATATATCGCTGTGTCTGCAATGTGCATCTTTTACTTTCAGACTGTCACTGCAATTCCTTTCGATGTCCGAGAGATTTCCCTGTCCAGAATAACCTTATTGCGCAACCAAACAGCGATTTTAAGAGCGATGGTGAAATATTCGCTGCAAACTTGTATAATCGGTTAATTGGCACTGGAGTGCCATCTACGCTATTAATAAACTAAATCACCATCAAAAAGCAGCGCACTTCCGGTTGAATTCATACAAAGACACCATCGTTGAGCATGCCGGGAACATTATAAATACCAATATGTGCAAAAGATGATTAAGGAGAAAAGAATAAAATGGTTGATGTACAACGATTAGTATAAATAGTCGGTGAATGTCCAATGGCTAATACTTTGGCCATAGCTTGAATTACACATCGACAAGGAACAAAGCCAATAAACGTCTGTTTATTTTCGTTTTCCTCGGAGATAACATTTGGATTCGTTCATAACCGAAGAGTGTATTCTATTTGTGACAAATTAGGGTAACGAATGCGTGCCACATATAACTAGTCACTCGTATCGCAGGAAACTATGGAATAACAGCCATATTTTTAGTGGTACAGGTTTCTTGATGAACATGCCGTATGCCAGGCGAGACGATCAAATGGGTAGCAGCAAGGGCAAAACTAGGGTGAAGAATATGCACGTTTTTTCCGCACGCGATGATGCTTAAGAAGAAGGGGAGGATGGAGGGGAATCAGGGGGAAAAAGTAGGAAAAGCAAGTCATTTGTTTACCCCGTTAACTCTTAAACAAACTTTGCCCATTTTTTCTCCCTCCCCAGCACGTACAACGGAAGCGACAGGGGGCGTACCACAAGAAACGATTACTCCAATAAAAGGCCGTCATGTTCTCTAAGGGCCTCATTCAAATGCACCTTTTTTTTCTTTTTTTTTTACTCTCTCTCTCTCTGCCATGCCATAAGAACGTTGATGATCACACACACCTTCGTTAGACATGAATATTTCCCGCGCTAGATTCCTCGCGCCCATTAACCAGATTTTCTCGCACTTGGGGGAAAATCCTTTAAATTAAAATGCATATTTGCCGACAAGCCGCCATCTGCAACGAGTGGTCGGAGGGCACTCAAAGAGTCATTTTCCGAAGCCGGGATGGCTGGAGAATGAATGTATCAGTATGCATTACAGGACCATTACAGCCGTTGTCTGCTAAGCCTGGCCAAGAACAAAGCGTATTTGCATAAAGCTCTTAAGCCGCTCGACCCGTGAAATCTTGAGACATCATCTTCAGCGACACGTACCATCAATAATTACATGGTACAGGCGAGACGAGCAAGCTGTTAGAAATTCTTGTTATGACAACCTCTCAGGGGTATTGGTGAGGGGATAGAAGCGCAAAATGGGGCAAAAAAAGCGCAAGCCGTTAGAGAAAAGTTGGAGAAAAAAAAATAAAAATAAAAATTGAAGGATTGAGTACGTTTCAAATTACAAACAACTCTTGGTTTTGCCATCATTCGATTCTGCTTATTACAGGTATAGCAGGTCTTGGCGATTATACGTTGTCGGAGCATAGCCGCTAGGGGTCGTATTCTGACAGTAAAACCTCAGTTAAATGAGGTTTTTAAAGCTAAACCGGTTCGTCTGGAAATACGGTGCTGTAAAAAGTCAACTTTAATTATCGTTTCACTTGGCAGTGTTGTGTTGTTCTGCCGCTGAATGCGCATTACGGGGGCGGACAGAGAGGCAAGAAGCACTAAAGCACAGAAGTTCTTTGGACAGTTACGCTCCTGTCGTCTTACAGCCTTTAATAAAATAGCATTTACGGCAAGGTAGCAACCCTTTGCAGCGTATTAATCACAAATGGGTTAAATATTGCTCTGTATCTCCAGCATTAGGTGAGAAATTCTGGGTGCTTTGACCTTGTTCATTGCTTTAGTAGAACGTAAGGTTACTAGCCGGTTTAAGCCTCAAAGAAATTACATTTCCTTGCCAATTTGTGAAAAACAGCATTTAACCTCGGATTCCAGGATACATGCAACTGCCCAACGCTATCGGATTTATCAAGTCAGGCGAAAACAATCAACGCGACCACTTATAGTACGTCGACCATAAAGGGTCTAATAGGAGGAGATCCTTTATGAATCATCGATGTATTCAATTTTTGAATGGATTAAAACAAGCAGAAAAGGTTCAGTTAATGTTTTTGGGGTAAGGGGAAGAACACTAGCTGTGTGAGTGATTGCTAAGAGAAATAGACTGATCGACTACTTTTTATTGAGCTCGTAAGATCAGAGGTGTTTTGTTCTGAGTACAATTAAGTACAGTTTAGATCTAAACTGTCCTTAATTTGCGATTTAGGCATTATTCGTTTCGTATTGCCAAATATGTAGTCCCATTAGTTCAAATTCGTAATCGCTTTAAAATTCTATGAAAGCGCGCTGTTTACAATTTATTACATTTGCATTCGCATCCTCTGCATAGTGAAAATTTATGTACCTATTACATGCACCGGCCAAAAAAAAAAAAAAAAAAAAGAACCTTTTTTATTCAGTATCGAATTGGGCCGCATTTGTTTCGAAAAACAGCAAAAGTGTGCGGCGCGAAATGGCTTCTATAAGATGTTTTAGTGCGTTTATGACAAATTGAAACCATTCTTAGCTCTCTCCAGCTTATCCCACACATTCTCAGTATGATTGAGATCACATGAATATCAGGGGGGCGGAGGAAAGATGGTGGAAATCCGTGTTATGTCCGAACTATTCTTGCACGATTCTGGCATGGTACGCTGTTGCATTGTCATTCACCAAGTGGCCATAATCTTCGGAATAAAAGGGTAACATTGCAGGGTGGAGTAGAGTGATACAAAATTCAGGTAAATCCTGGATGACATTCGACTTTCCACCGTATGAACGGACCTAGTCTGTGCCAAAAAAACATTCCCCGTAGTCATGATACTACCCCAGATGCTTTTGTTGCCTTAACAAGGTAAGGAGGGCCCATAGATTCGTGAGGTTCTCGTCACATTCTCTGCCTGCCATCAGTGCAAAGTCAAAGTGTATCGTGATTCGTCTGACATACATGGCTTTCTTCCATTGTTCCACTGTCCAATAACAAAGTCCTCGGCACCACTGCGAAGCGGATGTTTTGTTTTTCCCTGAAACAAGCGGCTTTCGAATAGGAAGACGACTGCCAATACCCAATTTCTTCAATTTACACTGAGTATGGTGACAGGTTGAAATAGGGTAGCTCTGGCTTCGTTTAATTCAGATCTTATTTGCTGCACACTGGATGTCCTATTTTTTCGTACAGTCCTCCTTAGAGTAAAACGTCTTCTCTCTTGATATATAATTCTTCTGCCATGTTTAAGCTTTTGAGATGTGAAAGAAGCACTTGCTTTCCAGTCATTAAAAATCTTTGAGATGGATGCTTTTGAGAAACCAGTTGTGTTTTCATTTCTTGAATTGTAGCTTCTGCTAAGCTCACGATAAAACCTTTTTCAAAGTCTGATAGATCACGCGTTTTCCCATTCTGGCTTCAGATTACTGCAGCTGAACATCCTGGGCAGTCTTTATACTCAACGAGGCAACAAATCATCACCCCATGCCACAGGTTCGCTTTGCATCTATTTGCATTTCTTTTGTCTGTGAATGTCCTAATACAAAGTTTCGTTTTTTTGGCCACCGTGTATAGTATTACCAGCACAAATTTTTGTTTATTTGTATATGATACTTCTTAAATATTTCTATCCTGTCTGTACATAGATCGATTCAAAATTAATTGATGTTTGGGCATCTAAGAAAACAGAACGCCTTGGCTAAATTGCACCCGTCCGAAAAGTTCAGGCACAACCGTCTCCGCGCCAGAAGTTTGTGGGTGAATCTGGCTTTAGAACATAGGTAATTTACAAATAAGAAAGGTTATTCTCCCCAGCCTACGCCTTTAATCTGTTTGATTACTTGCATATCTAAGGAAAAATTTGGCTACTTTGGTCTGTCTCGATGAAAGCAGAAATCCCATCACCAAATGTTTATTCTATAATGATTTGGCATCGGTATTTTCTGCATTTCTGGTCTCAAAATCAGTTCAGTAGGAAAAATTATGAACTTACGAACAAGGAAAGTAATCGTTACAGTAACATCAATACGAAAGCCCGTTCAAAATATCTGGTAGTACTTTTAATTCTACTGAAAGGAGCCGACTAATCCAGAAATCACTAAAAACAACCTTCTTCACCGTGTATTTTATTTTCTTCTTTTTTTCCCAACTAACCGTTCTTTATAAAGAAGTGACTATCGATGGACGAGCACTCAAGAATGAAAGTTGGATTTCCTTCAATCTTCCAAAGGAATGAATTATTGAATTCAAACAATGTTTACTTGTTGTTGTTGTTGTTTTAGGTGCATCAGCGACTAAGGCCATATTGCTCCTTACATACTGTGTTCTGTGGTCGATTTTCTGTTTTCTGGACGATTGAGACCCAAGTTTCCGGGAGTAAAACCATGCTGCCCTCGTCTGAGACCAACTAACTCAGACACGCTGCGAAAAATACCCATAAAAATTCCTCACGCCATCGACAGGACTCGAACTCAGGTCTTTTCCACTTGGTGTGGAAAAGAAGGATGGTGATTCTACTACTATCCACGAGGACCTATGTTTACTGCACATACTAGAACTGTAATCTCCCTCTCAAAGGCGAAGAGCTACGGGACTGACATAGCGCGAAGTATTATAATTATAAGAAATAGATTAGTGTGAATTTTAAAAATTAACAAAATTAAGACAATAGTACAGAATAAACTAGAAGTTGACACCAAAAACAAGTGATTGGATCCTACATATATTTAGTGTTGTTCTATGGCACTATATTCTGCACTTTTCTAGGTCTAATCATAGTCATCAGTTCAATTGTGTTACAACAGCAGAAGCCGAATAAGATTCTACTAATTATACTGATGAGATAAAAGCTTAGAGCTAATTTAAGACAAGAGGAAACAGGCAAATTATAGTCACCATCTTTCTCTTCGCTGCGGGCAAATATGCACTGTGAGTTCTGCTGCAGTACAGCCCCCAGTAAGCTGCTATATTTTTATGTATTTCCTTATATCCCTTTTTTGCCAGGAAAAGGAACTCAGCGGAACTGCGTACTAGGATGCCGAGACGTGCAAAATATTAAGAGTTGGATGCAAATATGCATAACATAAAATAGAAGAAAGGTTTTAAAAAATCGCTTTTTAGTTAAAAGAAGATTCTTGTCTTGTTGAACAGAGGTTGTCGAAGAAAAAAGCAAATTTCCTCTTCTCCAAATTCGAACACGAAGTCACGTTATTTATATTAAGATATTTTTTTTCAACAACGAAAAATACAACATCCTTGCTTTCAACCTGTCCTTTCTTCTCGAGGATGACTTGCCAAATAGAAAGATTTATAGTTCAGTTCCTGGAACTGAAAGAGAATGATTTTACATGTACTTGGGTTTTTCATCCCAAAATGCATAGCAAATTGTGTATTTTTATGTTATAAAGATTAGGTGGTCTGTTCAGTAATATGATAACAAAATAGATTTTCCCCAGTGGGAATATCTTCATCTGAAAACCAGTTATCTCACAAGGATTAAAAAAACCCATCATCCAGAAAAAGTTTCACCCGTCATTGATGGGATTCGAACGGTTATGAGTGGGGTTCTTTAAGGTTCTTTCCAGTCCAACAAGAAAAGCTATCATCGACTAAACCATCGTGATTGAATACTGGACATAAAAGTAAAATGCTTAGTTAATTACTCCGGCCATGATTTTTCTGTGGTTTTAAATCTACATTACAAGAAAGACCCTGTTTAGAACGGTTCAGGCAACAATATTATGATGTAGTTTAAAGTGGGAAAAAAAAAAAAAAAATTCAGCCTAACCTATGCATATAATCAGGAAATGAAAATGGAACTAATGATATCCACAAACACTGCCAACGCTTCTTGAATAGCTAGCCAGCCTAATGCGCAATTATAATAATTTAAATGCCAGTTTAATTCTTTGATATTTCTAATTATCTATTCATATGTATACAGATAACTATTTAATATTGGTGTAAATACACCATAGTTAACCCATAAATTTGAACTACATAAGTAGTATAGAAGGCATCGTTTTAATTGTATCTCATATTGTGGTTGCCTTCACAATGAGATAGCGGTATTGCACTACTTCAAATAAATAACGCTTCTCTAGTAGAGAAGACTACTGTTATTTATTTTCAGAGGATACCACCACCACTACCCAGACGATCGTTTCGAAGCTATTGGGCTTCATTATCAGTATACAGATAAGTATTGAACAGAGTAGCGTGGGGGAGGTTGCTTTACAAGCCGGGGTGTATTGGGATTTCGAACAAGGTACTGAGGTGGATTGGGGAACGGGTTAAGGACAGGAGGAAGAGGACTGTTTAATAGATAGTCACTCTTGTGACTGAGTAAGGATTATGAGTGCGTTTCTTTAAGGATCAGTGCAGAGGCAACTTTTGTTTCTGATTTTCATGAATGATATTCAAAGAGGAATAAAAAGCACAATGTCTGAATCTGCAGATGGCATGAAGAGAAAGAGAGAGAGAGAGAGAGAGTGTGTGGTTAATGATATAAGTCTCGAAGGTTACTAACTATGAAACTGTCCATGTAAGGAATATGAACAATTGTATAATCAGGCATAGTCTTACCCTACAACAATTTAAACCAAAAGAGCGCCACAAACAGGGTGGGATTTAAGCATAAGTTATAGTTCGGGCATCGCCTCCATGAAGATGAGGTGTGGACTTCCCAATTTATTTTTTTTTTCGTGAAGATAAAAATGAAAAATTACATACTTCGGGACCTTAGTGCCTCGTCATATTTAAGTCCGGTCCATGTGAACCATAAATGTTTTAATTTTCGTTATTAATTATAATTGATACTAACGACTTCAGTGCTG
The DNA here is from genome assembly GCF_048544385.1 of Mastigoproctus giganteus. NCBI lineage: Eukaryota > Metazoa > Arthropoda > Arachnida > Uropygi > Thelyphonidae > Mastigoproctus > Mastigoproctus giganteus. The sequence continues at coordinate 35,519,209 of NC_143576.1, forward strand.
AAATCAAAATGGAGGAAGCCAACCTGATTCCTTTTTCAAAGGAATCACAACAGCTAGTATACTGTAATCTCGAATCTACTTTACTCACTACATTATAGTAGAGCAATCCTTGGAAAGTCTATGTTCTATTCCCATTGCAGCTCAAATCGATTTATTTTCTTCGATGGCAATAAGAATTCTTTAAGGGCATTGCAGGTAGTAGCTGAATTAGTCAGTCTCCGGCACAAGTGTACGATGTTATTCTTCCGTTAACTTAGATTCTGTTTATCCCTTGATGATAACCTGCTGATCACAGAAAGCAAACAATTTACAAATGATATAACTGACGGACACTTCATGGTCTTTGTTTCCTTAGCGTCTATCCAAAGCTACCCATTGAAACGCATACAAAAATGTATAAAAGTAATTTGAACTTTTTATAAAAGCTGAAATTCAATTCAACTCTCTCATATGCCTAAACTTTTATTGCTAGCAAGTCGTAGTAAAGGTTTGAGCATATGAAAAAATAACGCTATATGGGGGATAGGGGGAAAAGTTAATTAAATAAGAAGTGTTTTAGTGCAGATCTAGTAGGCCTACTATTTTTTTTTTTTCCTATTAAAATTGCATGGAAGTCTATCTAAATAGGAATAACTGTAATTCTGATGTTGGTACAAAGCATTAATGAAATCCCTCCCTTTTTTTTCTTTTTACTTTGCTAGAAACAAAAAAAAAGTGACAATACCATGATAAATTAATATCAAACAGAATAAAATCCAGAGTGGTAATCACGGTTATCAGATGATGGATAAGTGCTAGTATGTCTCAGGTCCGTCAGATTTAATTATATACGATGTGCACTGTAAAAAAGTAAACAGCTCGGCATGGCTTTGGCCTGTAGCATTTCATTTGAATCCCCGTTTTCCTTTATCCCCCCCCCCCACAATCTTTCTTTAGATCTATCTATTCATTTTTCTCCTTCACAAATATATATCTGGAGGGTCATATTTCCATCTTAAACAGGGAGCTTAATCACCCATCTTTGCAAACAATGCCAGGGTGTGACGGGGAATCTAAATTGCCCAGTATGTAGATGGCTCGTAGGCCTCCATCACTGGCCGCATACCAATCAGGCAAACTTGCATTTTCACACGTTTTGGTACAACTGTCGCAACCTTCTGCTGATTCAACAAGCGTCCATAAATACAGGAAAGAAACTTATTATCATCGCCCTTTTGTGCATTCTTCCGTCCCTCTTTTTCTCACCCCGACCCCCAATCCCCTCGTTTGAAGACGTCCCACATTTCAACAGCCCTTCGGTGTAATTGACTTATAGGGAAGACAGACTGAAAAAGTGTTGGAAAGAGGGAAGGCGTCCTTGTCATGTGTCATATATTGTAATGGACTTCCTTGACCTGAGCGATGCCTTGCAGCTGAAGAAAAATTAACAAAAAATAGGTTTCAGAGGAAATAACACACATACCTGTCCATAATGTAGCACCCAGAGTACAGAGTCACAAATTAGGTGGGTCAAAAATTATGGCCGAACCCGGATATGCAAATTCAATTTCGGCATTCAAATCATGCAAGATCTTAAGACTGGGCTAAGGTGAGAGGAGGTATAAGGCCATGAGAATTAGTACATTGTGTATGTACATTGCCCGTATACTGTGGTAGTCGGATTCCTGTTTTGCCGGATAAAAATCAGGAACCGGAAGACGAATCATGCAATATCCGCTCCATACGAACGAACTTGGTCACAGTGTGAAAATAACATATAAGTACGGGATGTATAGAGGGCAACTGAAGCTGGGCCTTTCCCACAAGCTATGCAGCCACCGTAGCCACTGTGCTAACTGTGAAGGCTTTAGAGGCCCTAAGAACATCAATGTTAATAGTTCTATATATGATATATAACGACAGTGGCTTGAGAAGAATTTGTCACTCTTGGAGAATGAGTCAACAAATGACTTAACTTCTGAATTAGTAAATTAATTCAAAAAATTAAGGGACAAACGAGAATGATTGAAAATTACCAATTATTATCTCCACAGGAAAGGGGCAGGAGAGGTGGGCAATGAATGCGGGATATAAGGTTGAGTAGAAATAATTAGTCTTAAAAATTCTAAACTATCTGAAAACGATGTTTAGTTTCATGTAGACAGAACAACTTTGGTTTTTTCAGTCCCCTCAAAACTACAAATAAAACCCTGTAACATTTACTATCGCATATTTTGAAATCCCATTTGAGCAAAGGGGAGGGGATAACTCTTCATTCTGTTAAGAAAACATTCGTGCACTCCATTTTACAGTACGAAAGTTGTACCGCTCTATATAAGCAACAGAGCACTGGAGATAATGAAAGTGTAGAAGCCCATAACAACTATTTACCTTTCAATACTATTTCAATACTATTTACCTTTTATATGAGTATGCATACCGTAATGGAGATATAGGAGAAATTGAAGAATCATTCAACCTTATCCTCCTAAGGTTATTTCAAAAGCATGATCTTGCATGCTATGCTTCTGCATTGCCCATTAACAGAACAATGTTTATGCATGCTATATTAAAAAAAGTATTTATTCACCAAACCTGCTTTTGCCCCTCCTCTCCCAAAAAAACGTGGTCTCGATTCGCAGCCTTCATGTGCGCGCTTGTGTACAGTAATATGTCGATTTACGAAATATGATACTATGAACACGGATTAACACCACAAATTCGATTTACAAACACAAAGCAAGATCTTAGGAACTTTTGCTCAGCTTCAGAACGTGTACTCTTTTACATAATGGGACAAATAAGTGTAAAAACTATAGATGTAGTCTATACTGGAGATAGGACGTAATATCCAAATATAAAAAAAAAAACAGGGAAGGTCTAGCCTTGGGGCAAGAGTGGTTAACATATAAATTGAAAATTCTTTTGTTTACAGATAATGCAAAGCATAAGATGCAAGAACATGCTTTTGAGATACGTTTCGGGTGGGAGTGATTACCTCTGATCCGTCCTTGCCCATATATATAGAAGTGCAGAAGAGCATTCTTTTGTGAAAATTAGTGTTGAAAATACGATATTTTTCTTGCTAATCTAGTATTGAGGACGACACAAACTTTTGTGATATAAATACAAATAACAATAACGCGTAATGATACTATATTTATTTAGCATACTTTAACAATTCACGTACGATGATTTTAGTGCGAACCCGCAAAAGCCGTTAGACCATCGGAAGGGTTCCAATTGTCATATTGTTCCGCCGGCTCCATCTGGCACAGAAACTGCTTTCTAATTGTGCAGTACAGTTCACCATCATTACAAAACGAAATTTCAGAAAATAAATCAATTTTAAATAAATGAAAACTCTCAAATCACGCAGCCTTGATAACGAAGCGATTATAAGATTTTGAAGTGAAATCGTATCAGTAGTTATACCATCTTTATCCATCACAGCACAACTCTATGTACTATATTGAAACAATGAAGCGAAAATTTCAAATAAAAATCGGCACCAATTTTCCATTATGTCTGTATGTATAGAAAAATCTCGCCCAATTTACGAACTACTTTCTCGAGAATCACTGTTCGTAAGTTGGAGATTATGGTATATTTTATTTTATATACTTGAATGAATACATACTTATTTCAATTCAAAAAGCTAAAATACTACTATACTACTATATATATAAAAATACATATATATATATATATATATATATAAATATATGTATTTTTTAAATTATCGGGAAATAAATTCCAGAATATTCTTGTTTGTTCATTTTTGAAAGATATTTGAGAATATGTGCTGGAGTTAGTTTTAGAAACAGCCATATGCAAGGAAATCATTTAATCATACTGGAGGATGCCCCGGTTGGGGAAATTTGCCCTTTGCATTAGTATGCATGTAGTTTTTAATGACTGAGAAATACATTCATAAAAATATTTTTAATATTTATACATTTATTCAATAAATGTATAATTAATAATAATTATATTATGCATTTATTAAATTTATCTTATGGTACAGTGCCTCATTTATCTACATAAAATATTAATATTTTATATAGATAAAGAAAATAATATAAATGAATATCAATAATACGGTTTACAAATGCTAATTTCGTTTTTTTCCACTCCAGACTCGACCCTTCTCACTATTTAGAAAATTTGAATTGAAGAGAACTGGTAATATATTCTGAAGTTTAAAACGCATAGTAAAAAAAAAAAAAAGAGAACGTCTTATTTTGTATACTGTCTATCTCTTTGTGTTTGTTCAGACACAAAGAGAAAATTTCCATTAAAAACTGAAGCTTCACGAACATAATCATAATTATATCATAAAAAGGGAACGGACTGCACAATATATTTTTTTCTATTACAGTAGGTATAAAATTATTGCTATACGTACGGGATGTATAGAGGGCAACTGAAGCTGGGATAAGACCTGTAAATCGATGTTTCGCAGATATTGGCAGAAAGGCAATAGAATGTCATGGTAATTCGAGCAGGTAGGTTGAACACACCGTGGTCGGATCTTCTTCTTTGTATTTTAAAGATCATTATGAAGTTTGAGAAGAAACTAATTCATGGTGGCCGTTTCAGCAACTTAAGGAACTCAGCTTCTACTTTTTGTTGTTATGATAGGAACTTAACGATACAAGGGCTAAATCTCTGCGATTCATTTGAAAATTGGATTATCATCAGTAAGACAATGTGAATTAAATGCAGGCATAAACTTTAATTTGTCTAAGAAAAGGAAAGGAAAGTTCCGAAAAATTTGCTTATTTTCTAGAAAATGTTTCAGTTTTGGACGGCCCTATAGGTTTAAAAGAGTCTGACAAGTCTAAACCTGATATTCAGTACCGGGAATACATTTTGTACAAGCTGAGTTTCCTACATGGTGGAAGGCATTGCGAAATTATTCTAAATTTCTGAAACAAAAAATGTCTGAGAAAATATTTTTGCATTCGCCTCAGTAGGTGGTACAAAGAAGCCGGAAATTCAGGTCGAAAAAATTCAGGAGACAAGCACTATAAGGTCCTTACTCTCATTACTGCTCATTAACTTAACTATTTCGCCCTCGAAGACTAACGGAAGTCCGTAGCCTTTGGCCATTAACTAAACATTTTTATTGTGTAATCGATAATTCACAAGTCGCCAAAGGCCAACTGGTGACGACTGTAATCGATCTCATGGCCAGATGCTCTTCAGGATGTACAAAATATGGCTACGAAATGGCGTTGTATTCATTTAATTTTTTGATTGCTTATATTCTAAGAATCCGTGGAACGGCCAATTAATGTGTCCACGCTGTCTGGAAAGGTTTGTGTTTGAATCCTGTCGGTGATTGGAGTAACTTCTTAAGAGGGAGCATTTTCGAAACAGATAAAAGCACCTTCAGACAGACGAGATACAATAACAAATCATTGCTAGTTACATTTGAGATAATCCTACACAGACTAGCGCACGTTGGGTTTACTTGTTTGCGAAGGGGGAGGGAAATCCAAAGGGAATTGTATTACCCCCTCCCCTTCTCCTATTTACCATAACAGGCTTTTCAGCAGGAAAAAAATCATGCAAGGTTACTAACTACACTACTGAGGTTCCTTTGGAAAAAATGAGAGTGGTGGAGGATGAACTTTACGAGTAGGTTTCCGTTTGTGTTCTAGTACAGTTGGAATCCTTTTCTTTTTTTTTTTTTTCAGAATTAATATAAAGATCGCCCTTGACACATGTGAGAGAAGGAGTTCCGAGCCATTACCTACAATCCTTACTTGAGTGTAGCTATGAAAAATCAATAAAAATAAAAAATTTGATTTACTATGGTTGAAGCAAACAGCAACGAAATTAAGATCTTTGTACTTCTCCACACGCTATTGTCATTGTGCATTATTTTCATTTTCACTGCTTCTCTCGGAATTCAATACGTAAGTTCTTACCGGAGTGACCTTACAAATCGAGACATTCCAAAACCTTTGACGCATGCCTACTTCAATTCGGCGGTTTCGATATGAGTTACTGACGCCGCTTATCAAAGACCAACCTCTGACTGCACCAATAAAAAAAATCTTTTCTTTCTCCCTTGAGAAGTTCTTTAGCCTCATTCCCATCAACCTAACCCAGTCACGACGCCACAGGAATGACCTGATTTCGTCCTTTGTTTATAGGGAGTCCCATGTCCGCGAGCTTCAGAGCATGAGAACAGCCATCCTTATAACAGTCGCCGTTGTCCTCTAGTATCAACTTGGAAGTCGTCGAGTGACGGCTTGTCCAAACACAGTGGCGGAACGACCCTTTGGCGATATCACGGCTTCTCGGGGTTACACACAAAGTAAGAATCGCTTGCTGTTGCCGACATTTTCCTTTTCATTTTATTTCGTTTATCAAGAGAAATCTCTCTCTCTCTGTAGTTTCTTTGTGGGTCGTCCAGAATCATAGAACCAGCGCCCAGGTTATCATTCCCATGCACTTAATATTGCTAACAGTATAACTGCTACTGTCATGTCATAGACAGTAAATGATAGACAAAGTAACAGTGGTTTTTACCACCTCCTCAAAGCTCACAAGCTAATCTTGATGGCCTTTCTCTGAAGTTTCAGATCAGTATTCAGAACGCCGACTTCTCTCTCGGAGAGGGGTGGGTTTTCGGGTTACGCACTCTGTCCGCAAAGAGTTTATGAAACTCAGGTACCCTGTCAATAAATAATTTTTCTTCTCGAAAATAGCGTAGAATAAGGTAGGGAAGAAGGTCCATCAATGCCATAACACCGTCGTTTTTAAGGCTTGGTTGAACGCAGCGCAGAATTAGCCTTTTTTTACAAAAAGAACTCCTGTACTTCGATATTTTATATTTAGTAAAAGTGATGGAATTTGATGTAAAATGCTCAAAAGTTACCAGGTTTTACTCTCTTATCTTATCTTATCCTTTCTCATATTTTTGGACAGATGAAAAATAGGGCTTTTTCGACGTTTATACCAAACCTCTTCTCTTTCAACACGATATTAAATTTTAAAATACCACGACTTCTTTATCAATAACCATGCATCTGAAAATATCCAATATTATTCAATATGTATACTGGGTAAAAATTATCTTGTTAATCTAAATGTCATTATACAAAACGAGCTCCCTTCGAATTCTCTATCATATAATGCCAAAGGACCTGAAAGGGAGCAGATCCCCAACTTTTTTCTCCCTACCCGTGAATCCCGATTACAGTTAAATTTCCGGATAAAAATCTATAATTTTTTAAGGAAGATTCGATTCGTTTATCCGAAAGCCAAATCAGTGCAGAGTACTTTCTCGATCATTCTAGTAAATCCAGATGGCAACAAGATTCGTGTGGTTCTTGAAGTACGGAAAACCCTTTCTTCGAGTAATAAAATTAATTGAAACAGTCCCAACAGGTACTTAGTATTTTAACATCCTCATTTTGAAAAGTATTGGTAATATTTTTCACTGTCCCAAGGAGGATCTTTAAATATTATTGAAATACCAAACTACGGATAAATGGAGAGTGTCTAATGTCAACTGTTAAGGCATTTTTCACATATGAATTGAGGAATAAAAATTCTGAAGAACTCTGTATCAAATTACTAACCATTCCCAGCATATCCACACTCCTAAAACAAATAGTGCAATCTATCTGACATGGCGTCTTATTCCCATCGGGAACCATGTGTGTGTGTCCATAATTCTCTTTAAAACTGGTTTCTCTTGATGTCCACCTGAAAAATGATCGACTGTTTTATTCCACTGTTTCTCAAGAGTAGTGTTCCTGCTTCGGCACTGAAACACAAATTAAATGATCATCTATTTGTATGGAAAATTCTTTCATTTTTCTGACAGTATCTGTTTCAAGATATGGTCCGATGGTAGTTTCGATGTACCTGTTTGATTAAACTTCTTCATTCAACACACATTGACTGTTGTGCTAGAAAAGCATTCACGTTTCTCCCACAAAAATGACTCCATCCCATTAATGCTGCACTTGTTCTCGATTCGCAGACTTACAGTTTTCAAAATTTTAAACATTCGTTAACTATTCATTTTAGTGATTAAACGTTTCAGGATGGATAAATGTATAAACTGTGTGAACTGTTTCACCTCGAAGAAGTGGAAAACGTAAATGCATATTTTGCTGTCCTCACAAATTGACACTGTGTTCTGTTTCCACTCATATCACCTGTCAGGCCAAAGCTAGCGTTTTTAATTAAGTCGCACAAAAAGGATCTCTCAGCATGCCATACTTGCAGAACAGGACAGATCAAAACATGGCAATTACGATGTTTTCGTGTCACTTATTTACTAACGTAGCTTGGGCCTAATAAGGTTTCCGATCAAACTATGTTCAGCAGTCGTTAACACCTGTTATTGGGGCACTCCAGGAAACCTCACACAAATAACAGGATGTGCGAGGAACAGTCTCCATTGATGGAGTTGCCTTCTAGCAGGACAATGGATGAACATTTAGTTAAGTAAATATACCTTGACTGCCATTAACCCTTGCACACATTGCCCCACAGGCACGTCTTTTAATCTGTCCTTCTCCCAGTTCCAGTAAACGGTTTCAGTAAACGAACACACCATATGTGTATTGGACCAGTTTGTTATAGTAAGCTTCTAATAGCTTTTGGACAAACAGGATTCATTGTTTCCATAAACACGCAGTTTGATCACCCCCTTCCCTTTTTAACTTATAATAGCTACAGTCCTAACTTCAAGAGAAAGCAATTTGTTCCTTATTTTTTTGTGGGGATATAGCCATTGTTCTGTTTAGCACAAAATATAATTAAAGGCGGGTTGTTCCATGTTCCAGTAAAATGTCGTTTAAAGATTTCATTTGCAACTCTTTTTGTAAGAATTTTATTGATATTTTAATACTATTGAAATATGAAAATATACTACAACTGTTAGCAATCTTGGAATGTTTCTCACTCTATTCGTGAAGTGTTTGTAAATCTTTTCCGTCTTTCCAAAAACAATCACGATTTAAAGAGCTTCTAACTGTAATTCGTACGCTAATTTTTTTTTCACATTGGAGATTCCTCCCTCCAACTATTCCAGCTTAAAATAATATTCATTAACGACTGATTTCACAAAAAACGCTATGTGCAAGCTAACTGACTGTGAGGGCAGCTAATTAACTTGTACATAAATCATAACATGTCTAAAAATAATATTCCTTGCCATTACATTTACAAGATTCGCTTTGCTTAAGTCACTGAAAACGTTAGGCTGGCAAAGGCAGATTATGAGAAATCGTTGGCAAGGGGGGGGGGGATAAGGAATTGTCACATATATAAATGCAAAGAAGAGAAGGACAAACCAGGTCGGACTCATGTAATGGACGTGGGACAGTATTAGATACCTCAGCTGACGTTGAAGATTAACTCAACAGGTACTTTGCATCGATATTTACAGAAGAAAAACCCTTCACGTCAACGAGAAATTCTGGGAGTGAAGTTGAAAAAATATGTAATAATGATGTTGAAATTTCACACGTTTATTTAATGAAAAAACTTTCGAGCCTACAGGCCAGTAAGGCTCCTGGGGTTGATAGCATTTACCTTATAATCTTAAAGGAGGCAGAAAGTGAGTGCATTGAACCATCGAGGCAAATTATGAGAGCATCACTGGACTCCGGAATTATTCCGTTGGATTGGAAAAGTGCCAATGTATATCCAATACATAAGGGCGGTTCTAAGAGTGAAGTGGGAAATTACCAGCCGGTTAGTATAACTTCAGTAGTAGAGAAAATCATGGAGACTATGATCAAGGGTGGAATTCAGGATCACTTAGATAGAAATGGAATTCTGAAGGATACTCGTCATAGTTTTGTAAAGGGAAAATCATGTTTAACTAATCTGGTTAGCTATTTTGATAGGGTCACTCAAGAGCTCGACTTAGGGAATAATTTCGACGTTGTTTATTTGGATTTCAGCAAAGCATTTGACTCAGTCCTACATGGTTACTTTATAAGCTGAAACAGGTTGGAATCACAGGGAAACTCCTTAGATGGATAGCAGGGTGGCTTCAGGGCAGGAGGCAGAGGGTTGTGATAAATGGTTATACCTCAGATTGGGTTGATGTAAGAAGTGAGATTCCCTAACGATCAGTATTAGAACCATGGTTGTTTTTGATTTTCACAAATGATATCGATGAAGGAATAGAGGACGTGATGTCTAAATTTGCAGATGATGTAAAGATTGGTAGAGAAGTTAATGATTGCTGCCAAGCAGAGCTTCTTCAGAATGACCTAGATAGACTTCAGAGATGGTCAGAAAAATGGCAGCTATGCTTTAATCCAGCAAAGTGTATCTGAGTATCCCCAAAATAACTTATACACTTGGCGGAGTTAAACTAAAGCCGATAGTGGAGGAAAGGGACTTGGGTATTACGATACGTCAGATATGAAGTTCTCCGAACATTGTAGATTGGTTGCAAGGAAGGCCCATGGTGTCCTATCGATGATTTATCGAACAGTGGCTAGTAGAGATAAGGACGTCATAATCCCATTTTATATGGCTATTGTTAGACCACACTTGGAATTCTGTATTCAAGTATGGAGGCCACACCTAAAGAAAGACATTGTGCTTCTTGAAAGGGTAACGCGCCTGGTGAGATCGATAAAAGGGCGTCCATATGAGGAAAGACTTCGAATATGTGAGTTGCAGAGCTTGGAAAGCACCTTAGAGGGGACTTGATTGAGGTGTTTAAGGCTCTGAGAGGCATAAGCAAAATTAATAAAGACGAAATTTTCACGGTTATAAACGATTCTAGACCTAGGGGCCATAATTTCAAATTACAGGGGGGGGGGGATTTAGACTGGAATTGCAGGAAGTTTTATTTTAGCCAGCGAATTACAAATTACTGGAATAAGTTACCTACATGGGTGGTAGAGGCTGACAGTCTGGGGAAATTCAAAGGTAGCCGGATAATTACCTAAGGGAGGAGGGAAATGCATAGGTTGTATTAATTTTTATTATTTTTTTCAATTTTCTTCTTCTTATTATTATTTTATTTATTTATTGGCTGGTGTAGCATAAGCCATAGGCTTCCTTGCACCATGTGGCCATTACTAATACGAAAAAGTCGCAGATGAGCAGTGTATGTTTCTCATGTGGACAACGTCTACATTCAAACTTATTACTTAGTATAAAGTTGTCTTTCAAATTTCTTGACGTTGTGGTATTACCCACTGCTCAGTTCCTTTTCCTGAAAATTCCCTCAAGGACTTCTGACTTAGTACAACTATTAGTATTATAAAGGCCAAATAATGCAAGGAAGCGAACTTTTCTGTTCCAGCCAAAGCATAAAATGAAATAACAGTAATAATCATAAATAAAATAAAACAGAATTCAGAGATCCAGTTATGCTTTAAACGTAGCCAGAATCAATGCCTCTGTCACGCTGGGAGGCAACTTACTCCAGTGTTCAACTCTGTGCCCATAGGTGAACTTAATCAGATTCATTCTTAAGTTATTCCATGGAGATTTCATATTTTTATCCCATGGCTCTTGTCTCATCTATGAAAAAGAACAAATTTTTCTCCTTCAATCAGATTTCCTCTTAGACGTCTAGTTGCGAAACTTTGCAGTCCCAACCTTCTAACCATTCTTCGTATGTGCATCGCTTTGCACTCATTAATTAATCTAGTCGTTCTTCTTTGAGCCCTTTCCACAAGTTCTATGTCTTTTTAGGTGCAGCCTCCAGACTTGAATTCAGTACTCCAAATTCGGTCTTACCTTCGTCTTGTATATAATGAGAATGACGTCTCTCTTACTAGCAAAGGTTCTATATATCATAGATGGAACACCATTTGCCTTGCAAACCGCCCGGGTTTGTTTTTTTTTTGCATGGAAAATTATGTCAGACTGAAACGTAACACAAGTCTTTTGCGACTTGAACCACTTTTAACTTCTTGTCCTCTAGCTTATACGAGACTGCAGAATTAATTTTCCCGAAATGTATTAACCTTATAATTAGATAGAAATGGAATTCTATCTAATAAAGTTTAGCTGCATTTTGGACATTTCCAAAAAACGATCCGATCCAAGTCTTTTCGAAGCAACATGAGCTAGCTCAGATTATTAAGCACTTTTGCACCTTCAAACTGTCAGCAAACTTTGATGGTTCCCCTTAATTTCTCTATCATTCATGAAAATTAGAAATAGAAGGGTAGCCAACATCGAAATCTTAGGAATTTCACTTGTTGCACTAGTCTACCACCCTGGATTTAGTAGACTAGTGTAACAAGTGAATCTTATCAATAACTCCAACTTCCCCCACTTTTTATAGCAGTGTGCCATGAAGGACGATATCAAAAAGTCTAGATGCATAATGACAAAATTGTTATCTGTATCTAACTGTTAATGACTGCGTCATAGTAGTAAAGCAGTTTACTACACTGGTTGAGTATGACCTTAATGGATTCATGCTGGGATCTATTCAAGAAACCATTCTTGTTGACATGGTTCTGAATCTCATCCTTACTCTCCATGAAGGTGTCAAGAGTCAATCTCGCCGTTTATAATTACGGAACTCCTCCTACCCCTTGCACCACCTTTATGATTTCGAGAGACTTGATCACATCTCCAGTCACTATGGATCTACCCGGAGTCTAATAATGTTCTCTGATTCATATTCTCATTTTCTGATATACTCATATGCAGCCTTTTAAATTATAACTGAATGCATACCATCCACCCCCCATAGCCTTACCCTCCTATAACCTCAGTAACTTTTCTAAGAAATGCTTTTCTGAGATCCATTATCGCTTATTTTACTGCAATCTGACCCCTTAACATTCTCTAAAGGTTCCAGCATGCATTTCACTGTAAATGTTGTTGAGAAGTATCTGTTCAGCCCATCTGATTCTTGTTGAAATGAACTCTCTGAATGAATTTTTCTTGAAATGAACTCTCATCTGATTCTTGTTGAAATGATGATTGGATTGGAGACAAGAGGGTTGTCATTAAGGGTCCTCTTTGATTTACTCTCTATTTTTTTTCTTTTCTTTTCTTTTCTTTTTTTTTTTTTTTTTTGTATTTGCACGGGAACTTAACCCCCGTTCTTAGGTCCCTTTCCTACTGTTTTCTCGGATTCGGCTTTCTCCCGCCTTATCCATCCGTGGTATTGTTATGTATTCTTTTATGATGCCTATACAAATAGGAATCACGTAGTTGTCTGTCTCATGCTTGTTTGGTTTTACTCAAATTGCTACCCATTTGACATCTTACTTTTACCGAAATTTACCACTAGTACGAATACATTTGTCGCTTCTAGGATAAATCCCTCGAATACTTTCTACAGCATACTTGTATCTGACATCATAGGGTAGTCTCCCCAATTAATAGAGTCCACGAAATATCTCATTCCATTATAGTCTCCTCTCCTTTGGGCACACGGGTTTCTTTAGATACAACTAAGTTTCTGGTATTATGTTCACTGCCTATTATTTTTCTCCTATCAGCAAGTGCTTGATACTGTAAGACTCATTCATGTGATCCAGAGCTCAGATATTATCATACTCTTCAGAACATGCTGAAGTAACTATGAATCTATTTTATCCCCCCCCCCAAAAGAGTTAAACTGATATTTGGAAAATGACGAAACTTACTGGATATTCAGAAACCTCCTTCAAAGAAATAAATAATAATAAATCTTCTATTTATGCTCCGTGTGACGAACACGTAAGGTCAGAAAATTTAGTCTCCTCAACAGTGTATACACCGATCTGAACGCCCCTGCAACTTCTGGAAACATTCCTGGTGAATTCTTTTGGAATTACTCAGTAATTTACTCAGTCGTTAAACACATGTGACATTGCAGGGAGGGGTGATTTAAGCTTGGGAAATAAAAAAAAAAATCATAGAAGCAAATCCGATGAGTACGGCGGATAGGGTACAACAGTGATGAAGTGCTTGCAAGGAATTCTTGAATGGAAAGCACTGAGTGTACAGGGGGCCTGCCGTGTGATACAGGCACGAATTCCTCAGAGCCGCATTTCCGTCTGTTTTCTCTGATTGGCATCGCGTCTTCTCCATAGAACTGTTTTGTAGTATTCCTGGCTTAATGTTTGTCCTGGTTAAAGTGAAGGAGAAATTGTTGAAATTGAACATAAGAAAGGCACCTGGGGTGGATGGGATCTATCCAGTTATATTAAAGGAAGCGGCAAAAGATGTAAGCAAACCCTTAACCATAATTATGAAAGCTTCCTTGGACTCAGGCGAGGCCCCCCCCCGTGGACTGTAGATATGCAGATATGTCCCCAGTTCACAAAGGGGAATCAAAGGGTGACACGAGTAATTACAGACCAGTTAGTTTGACTTCTGTTCTGGGGAAAATAATGGAGTCACTGGTTAAAGATGCATTGCAGGATCATCTAAACAAGACTGCAGCAATAATTCACACACAGCAGGGGTTTGTTAAGGGAAATTCCTGTCTAACAAATTTGATTGGATATTATGATGTGGTCACAAAGGAACTGGATCCAAAAAATAATTTTGATATCATATACAGAACTTGGATTTTAGGAAAGCTTTTGATACTGTTGCACATGAAAGACTGCTGTATAAATTGGAGCGATATGGCATTAAGGGCAAGTTTCTGCAATGGATAAAAGGGTGGTTGAGTGTAAAACGGCAGAGAGTGGTAATTAATGGATGCTGCTCTTCGTGGGCTAAAGTTATTAGTGAAGTCCGCAGGTTTCGGTGTTGGTCCCATTGTTGTTTTCTGTATTTATTAATGATATTGATGAAGGTATATCAGGGTTAATGTTTAAGTTCGCAGACGATACGAAGGTTGGCAGGGTTGTTAATGACAGTAATGAAAGTATACTACTACAACAGGATCTGAAATAGTTGAGCAGATGGGCTGAGAGGTAGCAACTGAAGTGTAACATTGACAAATGCAAAGTACTGCATATGAGTAGAAGTAACCCCAGAGAAACGTACCAACTGTGTGGTACTACACTTAGGGTGGTAGAAAATGAAAAAGACCTGGGAGTAATTGTGCAGTCAGATATGAAGTTTTCTGAGCAATGCAGACAGGCTGTCAGAGCAGGTCATGGGGTATTGTCAATAATATACAGAAATTTTTCTAGTAGGTAAAAGGAGGTGATTGTCCCCTTGTATAGGAAATGGTCAGGCCACACATTGGATACTGCATGCAGGTTAGAGGTCTCATTTTAGGAAAGATAAAGAGCTACTGGAACGAGTACAGAGAAGGGCAACAAGATTGGTGAGTGGAACAAAGGGTTGCTGTTAACAGGAAAGGCTTAAGTTCCGCACATTGCAGCGTCTGGAGACTAGGCACCTGCGAGGTGATCTGATTGAGGTGTATAAGGCATTGAATGGTTTGAGCAAGCTCAATGCTGATGAGATTCTTCCTCTTGCTCAGATTACTCAACTGAGGGGACAAAATTTCAAATTGAGAAAAGACAATTGTAGAACAGATGTGCCGAAATTTGCCTTTAGCCAGTGGGTGGTTGATAGTTGGAACAAACTTCCATCTGTTGTAGTGGAGGTCAACAATTTAAATAAGTTCAAGGCAGAACTAGACAAACATTTTGAGTGAATGGATGGGTGAAATGGGAAGGGGTTTTTTTTGGCTGATGCTATATAAGCTTGCTTTCTTGCATCATATGCCTCTGCTAATGCTAATACTAACTGTTTTGTAGTATTCCTGGTTTAATGTTTGGCCATACTGAACAAATTCATAATAAACAATGTCCTGTGAGTCAAAAAATAACATAAATATGATGATGTCCACATTTGATCAAGATTGTGTCTTGGCTTGGAGAAGACGGACTCTTCCAATGACAGGACTGAGTCTTGGTTTCCAGGTGATACCTATACATACATAATTTGTCACTAGTAATGATAGAAGAAAGGAAGTGTAGGTCAGCAGTAGCATATTGACAAAGGTCCCTACGAGAACTCGCGCTCTGTGTGACCATCAGTGAAGACGGGAGGCACAAACTTGGCTGAAAGGAGCCACATTCCCAAATCTTTTGTTAAAATTAACTCACAAGTTCCATAAAAAAATACCAGTTTCGCTAGCAACTTCGCAGGTAATTAACCATCAACCACTGCTGATCAGATCATGCACCAGCGATTGAATCGTTAGATTTTGTAGTTGAAGGCAGGCCACAGCGAGGATCACATCTACGACGGACAAGCGGTCCTCTCTAAACGTTGTGAATTAATAAAGTTTCCACACGACTCGTGGTATCTACACCGAAATCTATTTTTAATATTTTGTATGTTTTTGTTACACTTTTCTCTAATTTGAAACAAAATTCGATGCGAATTCTCTGCTGAGTGAAATCATTCATTTTAAAATGTGACAAAATGTTTAAAACACGTATTCAACGAGCATTACTTCAGCCTGATTGCAGATAAAACGATTCAAATTTCAAGAGTATTAATCCTGAAACTTTTCGATGGCACCTCTAGAGGTGAGCTGAAGCAGCCCATAATGAGACAATTGCACTAGTAGCCAGTTCAGCGTGCCTAAAGAGATTTTGGTCGTAATGAGTACTCTCACTATCATTTTCCTTCACTGTACATCATTTCACAACACACCGTTGCCTTTATCCAGGTTCATCAGACGTGTCCCATTTTTTATTATTGTGCGGGCACATAAGGCAGCTCTAAATGTTTTGCTTAAAAATGCTATGGAAATGTGAAGCATCTGTTAAAGAAAATTGAGTATAACCGGTATAAATGGAACGTCTGTGAGGGACTTGAAGATGCTGGGATTCTTTCTCTGTTTTCAAGGCGGTTTCACTAAGTTTCTCTGTCTCTAGAACATTGGAGTGGTAGATTTATTGGCCGACAAATAAAGCAGATATTAGCTTTAAGAAATGTATTTGAAAGTTGATTGAAAATTACGGGAAAATGGAGGATGGAGAATGTCAATCAAGCTTCACTACTTTCACTTTCACCTGGATTTTTTCAGACCACACATGGGCGATGTCAGCGAGGGACTTTGGGAGAGATTCCACCAGGATATTCAGTCGATGGAGAACAGGTACCGAGGAAGTGGAATGATGGTCAACTGTACTTGGTTGTTGGTTCGGGATGATCACACTGGTCGTATCAGACAAGGACGTTCGGTTGTACATGTTCAAAGAATTTATTTTTTATTAACTAGAGGAGGATTTATACTTTTTAGTGATTAAAAAATCACTAAAACAACAAGCTAAAAAAGCTTGTTGTTTACTTGTAAAGTTTAACATTCTATCTGCACAGAAGTTAAACTGTTAATAAAGCTGATGTCGCATTATTGCATATTTATCTTTCTTTCATTTCTGGAAAACCATTGATGATATGCAACAACTAAGGTAATAATAGGAATCAGCACATCCAAGTTTATAGAGAAACGCCAAAAAATGCAAATAAATAGAACTTTTTGAAATTTTTTTAATGAAGCCAGTTTTACAAGTGGGTGGGAAATTCCTCAAAAACTCACGGTCCATAGAATTGCTTGTTCATCAGCTTTATCAGAACGCCACATATCCCTTATTTTATCTTAATTGTTATATACTCTTATTTATTGAAATTTCAAAACTTTTTTCCCTAACATTCCCTAAAGCTTCTAGCATGCATTTCACTGTAAATATCGTTGAGAAGTCTGTTCAGCACATCTACCGTTCTTGTTGGACTCTTTATGGATGCGGAAAGTCCATCAGAAATGAACAGATGTTTTAAGAATTAAATTCTAGTTTTCGAATTTATTTCTCTTTTATTCTCTCTGTTTTAACAAATAACATGCAGGCAGTGCACTTCAAAAACCAAGTAGAACCTCAAATAGATAAATAGCAGCCAGCTGAGTGACAGAATATGGGAACTTCGTAGGGCATCAACTGTAGTTAGCGGATGTTTTTGGGGTGGAGCGAGGGGGGGGGGGGGCAGGGTGGAGCATCGACGAGTTTTACTTAAAAAATTGGCACTAGTAGCGTGCCAATTTTCGTGGTTTGCTACTTCACATAATCTTTATGGCATAATGTGTGTGCAAAAAGTGCGTATGTTCACGGGCCAATCTGTAGGTTTTGAGGACTGAAAAACCCAGAAAAACTCACCGGAGAACAACTTTCGTTGAGGGGACTTTTAAGAATTTATCCAGTCTCTGACGGGATTTGAACCCAGACCTTTCCAAACGAATAGCGAATCCTCATACTGTCATAGAGAACAACAGATAGCGGGAATTACAGCTGAATGAAAGAGTGATTCCATTCTGATATATGTGCAGTGAAAAACCTTTTGATTAAATTTAAACTACTCGTAGTGTTTTTGAAAGACAAGAAAAAAATTGAATGTGAATATTTACTGTACTCACTCCGTGTAAATCAGCACAAAGACTCAGCAAAACGGGTTGAGAGAATTTTCCAAAGTTGGTGTCGCCAAATTTGGGCATCATATCAACATTATTTTCACTCTTATTTCCTTTCACCGCATTATACTGATGTAATTAATTGATTATAATACAATTATTTTGTAGTACATTAAAATTTTAGGACATTTACTTCTTCATGGCCGGTGAGCTCTGGATATGTTCTTTTCCTGCTGACAGCTAATAATTGATATAAATTGGTGTTCAAAGAAAGTGCGTCACCCCTTAAAATTGTAATTGTCGTCCGAATATCGTAAGTATATGGAAATATTTCTTACAGATTGCATCAGATAAGATTGACACGCCTAGGTTATGACGTAATATTGCATCAGCTGTTACTTTCAGCTATATCAGCACGCTCTGCAAGAGTTTCAGTCATTCCTTGCCTGTGTCAGGATGGCGAGTTACGTGTGTTTGACACCTCGAAGAAAGAGGGCTATTGTGTGTCTTGTAATCAGCCGACAGTGAGTAGATTTCTTTCCAAACTCAAGAATACTGGTTCTGCTGATAGGAAAAAAGGAACCGGACACAAACGAGTCTCTACGCCAAAACAGAACCGCGTTTTGAAGCGCTTATGATTTAAAAACCGTAAAGCTTCTTCATCTGAGCTGAAAAGAGTATGGGAAGAACATACAGGAGTGGTAGCAAGTGCAGTAACAGTCTGAAGACGCCTCTTCAAAAATGGACTCGTAGCCCGTCGTCCTAAGAAGAAGCCCCTGCTCACACAAAAAATGAAAAAGGCCAGATTAATTTGGTGTAAGGAGCATGCCAAATGGACCCCCGAGCAGTGGAAGTCAGTTATTTTCTCGGATGAGAAAAATTTCAACCTGCATGGCTGTGATAGGAGACAAATGACGTGGGGCCAGACTGTATGGTGTCTACAGTGAAATTCCCCACCACCCAAATGATATAGGGGTGCATTTCGTATCGCGGAGTAGGTCACCTGCAGTTTATAAAAGGTTCCGTAAATACCAATGGATACCTGGCTATATTGGAAGGCAAATTGCTGTCAACCATTAGAGATAATTTCAACCTGCCAAGTAACTGCATCTTGCAGGACGACTCTGGTCCTTGTCATCGGGCGAAAAGTGTAAGTGTAGATACTTTAGCTACATTTCTGCATTATACGTTCGACAGTAATGTGTTTACATTTGTTACAGGTTAAAAAAATGGTTGGAAGAAGGGTCCATTACAACTTAGCTGGCCAGGAAACAGTTATTTTCTCGGATGAGAAGAAATTCAACCTGCATGGCTCTGATGGGAGACAAACGATTCGCCGTAGACGTGGTGAAGAATACCATCCAGACTGTATGGTGTCTACAGTGAAATTCCCCAACAGCCCGGACCTCAATCCTATACAGAACTGATAGCATCGTGTGGAATCTGCAGTTGCCAGAAAGAAACCAAAGACCCTTCGTGAACTTCAGGAAGCCTCAATTCGTGTTTGGAACCACGAACTATCAGTTGATTATCTTCAGAAATTGATCTTTTCAATGCCTCGAAGGTGTGCAGCTGTCATTAGGGCCAGAGGCGGTTCAAGTAAATATTAGTTTGCACCTGGTGAACTTTTCATTTTGTTTTCCATTTAAAATGATAAACTGAAGCAAAATGAGGGCTTCTGATAACATTTCAGCCATAATTGTCGTGTTTACTAAAACTGTTGCAAATGCTCATTTTGGAATATTTTGAGAGCACCTGTCAAATATTACTTAGCTTTGCCTTAACTATTAATAAATATCTTTTGTTTATATTTCTATTTGCGATGCTAGTCATTAATTTAACATGCCATCGCGAAAAAGGGTTAGAAATGTGAAATTCCTAGGCGATGCACTTCTTTGAACACCAGTGTAGTTGGTTGTTAGCTTTTAAAAAGGAAAGAAAAGAAAAGGAAGATTTGCTGAATATACGTACATTTTCCCCCTCCTCTTGTCTACATATTTTTGACCTGAAATAAAGTTGCATTTATTATCAACTTATAAAGATAAGAAAACAAAAGTGGTGGATCGTCGAATTAGTTTTGTGCCGAAACCTTTTACGCGCATGGTCTCAACACTGTTTTATGAAAGAACAATGATATCATTTCCGGTCCTAAATATTATAGACAGAACCACGTGACTTCCTAGCCCGTTGTTTAAACTGCATTGAAAATTTCATATCTGACTGGATTGTAATCGCTAAGTCTGTTTCATTCTGAACCACATTTAACCCTCCCCCTTCAGCTTATAAGTAACTCTGGATTTCTGTTGCGTCGGTGCAAAACCTTAATTTGAAAGCATTAAACTTCAGTTGCCATTTTTCAGGCCATTTGTGCAACTGATCTAAGTAATTTTTAAGTATGGATTGGTTCTAATCGTTAACGACCGTTCTTACCTTTAAACCAGACTTTAAAGCAAGCTTCCCATGCACTCCATAATCAATGTCTTTAAGGAGGAAACACAAAACACGAATAGCCTCAATACTGATCCCTGAGGAACTCCGCTTGCTATACTGATACACCCTGAAGAATGTCCAATTTTAAGTATTCTATCTCTTATCTTCTAGCCGGCCGTTGATCCAACGAAGAATCGTTTCAGTAATCCCAATTTTCTCCAATTTATGTAATAACCTTTCTAAAGGGAAGCATATGAAAGGCTAATAAAACATGCGAGATTTCAACATAATATTCTGTATTTTTGTAATCAGCATATCAAAACTTCTGATAGTCAATGAAATTAAATTTTTATAATATTTGTTTTTTCAAGTCTTTTAAAAACCAGAAGGTATGCGCTATTCTCCTAAAACAAATCTAGAGGGTATACGGCGCATACCCTCCACTACAGCCTGGAACCGAGTCATTCTGCACTTTTTGTTATTATTTTTTTATTTATTTATTTTTTAAGGCCACCGGAATAATTCAATTCATCTGCCGTGCATTGTGTATTATGCCTGTAAATTGCATGTGTTCTCTGGTCGATTTGCCTGTTTTTCTGGAAGAAAAACCCGAGCTGCCGGGGGGGAAAACCTTACTATCTACACCTGAGACCGACTAACTCAGCCATAGAGTGAAAAAACCCCTTAAAGTTCCTCGCGTCATCGACAGGATTCGAACCCGGGCCTTTTCCACCCAGTTTTGGGCGGACGGTGACGATACCCTGTGCTACATACGCAGACGGCCATTCTGCACTAAAAGATCCAGTCCTGAGGCTCCACTTCATCGCCCGTTCTATAATCAGACTGATTCCTGTCGCGCTTCCAGTTCAGTTTTTTGCCAGGGCATCAACTCGTATTTTTGGAGACTCAATCTCTCCTAACAGTACGAGTTCGTAATTTAAGGTCATGGCGCTCTTACATCTGTTACACAAAAAGGAATCACTATGAGATAAAGAAATATCTAACCACATGCAACAGCGAATGCAAGTAAATAGTCCATAACTCAGGAAAGTTATTAGTGACAATTCCCCGTCAGTTATATCTTGTGACACATTATGCATACCTTTCCCAGTTGAAATCATTATTGCGCTTAAGTAAATATTTAAATATCGAAATAAGCACTGATGAATTACTTTCAAAAATGCTCCCCTTGAAAATTTAAATAAAATTACAGGAACTGAAATCGATAAGCAAAAATATTTCTAATCCACCTTCAATATCTGTCCTTGTTCAAAGTATTCATATTTCAAAAATAAAATTTAAAAAACTGTCTGTTCCTACTCAGACTGTTCGATATATTGGTTTATATCTTGGATTCAGAAATGCTACAAGGAAAAAAGTCTCAACAGCTTGCCTCTTACAGTTAGCGTGACGAGTATGTTTTTTGTCTATGTGACTCATTCGTGGTGCACGTAATGAGCAGAAAATTCGACTCCTGGCTGACAACGGAAAATTCATAAATTGTTCCTGTTCAGGATACTTGAAATGTTAACAAATCAGTGGGACTGCTCTCAAAAATCAATGTTTTATTTCGAGGATCTTTATGAACCGTGCCACTTGTACAAAAGGACAGACTTCTCTCAGAAACAGAATATTTTCTCATAGTTTGTAGTCATCACACTTTATGATATCGTCATTTGAACAAGTTTTGGTCCCTATTTTCTCGAGACAGAATACATAAATAGCCTAATTCATTTTTGACAATGTAATTCGCGGATATAGTTTAACGAAACAAAATATGAACATTGTCAGTCCTGTTGGCAATAATAATCCATAAAATTCGACATATTATTCGCTTTAAAAAATTGCTCATTCTAGCATAAAATCTGAAAGGAATATATCGTAATGGACAGTCCAATTAGAACCATATACTTGTTCTTATCAGGGATAAAGGGAGGTGAGATGTAGCATCCCCCTCCCTTTTTACGCAGAGTGCTGCAAGCGATGTTGCACTTTGTTCAAATGGAGGGTGGAGGGCAGAGACTGCATCCTCATATGTTATGCAAAAGCTTTCATTGGTCCTTTGTGCATTTGATCTCTGTTTTGTTCCAGCACTTTGCAGATATGTTGAGCACACGGCAATAGAGCGAATGGCATAAATGCGTAACGCAACAGTAACAAAATCCGATCTGATGGTCAGATAAAATTTAATCAGAATTCCCGTCATTCACAGCCACCGATATCTCACCCACCCGTAACCTCCATCTGGCCGAAGAACAATTACGCAGACATCTACATTCATAAACTGTCCGGACCATCTATCTTCTGTTTTTACGTCGATGTACTGCTAAAAATGGATCGCCACACAGAGAATTCTTTAATCCGAAGTCTGATTCGACCCGCTTCTTCCCGCTGTTTAATTTCGCTTCTTAAACAGCAACGCCACGAACGGCTGAATTCATTACGAAACAGTCAACAGTGAAGAAAATAATAGTACGGTTTAACTTAGGCTAACGGAAGGTTATAATCAGCAAGCTTTACTCGTTGCTATGGTCACCCGATATCTGTTTTACCTGTCTGCACACCATGGCAGACGCTGCCCCTCCTCCTGTAATCGAGCTGCGTGACGGTTGGCGTACTGAGAACTGTGTTTCTGCAAACGGTCGGCATTCGCAATTCAATGGACGTGTTGGCTCGCCTTACAAATACTCCGTATTCAAGGAAAGGCTTCCCCGAAGCAACGGGTTGGCAAGAAGCGAATTGTAAACCTCACCCGAGGAGAGAGAGAGAAACAAACAGATACCAATACTCATGATAAATGGTCAGATTTAAACGATGCTCATCTGCTCCAGCTGGTAAGATAGATGGCAACGACAAAAACTATTATGCACACGCTAAAAGGAGCACAGAATTACCCTAAATATGGGCGGGCCAGATGATCGCTTTCCTGGCAGTTACTTGTCCATCTATTATCGTACCTCGAAGACGTAGGCACATCACGCTCGTGAAAAACTTGATAATTGTTCTACTGATGTAGTCACTTGTAAATGAAAAGATTTATTGAGATTGGTGGAATGCAATCATGTGACAGTACGCAGAATTCTGTTTGCAGGAAAAACAGAAAAGGTGTTCATCTCTGACAACAAAACGTTCAAACAGTTTTCAACCGTCATGCGATTCATAATGCGTACGCGTTGTGAAGAACAGAAGGGATTTAAATTATCTAATCCACAGGAAAATGTGGATGTCGTGAAATTCGAGCCATCGTTAAATTTTTGAAAAAGAAGGGAATGCACCGAGAGTTATTCACAGGTGATGTCACCCCTTCTGAATATCGGATAAAATTTTCGTCTGAGCAGTTTAAATGAGGTCGAGAATCTATAGAAGACAGCCCCTCTCTCGAGACTACCAACGGAAATCACAACTCCAGAAATGTGCCAAACAAGTTAAAGACCTGGTTATGCAATATAAACGTATTAGAATGTCTATGGCTGCGAGAGAATGGAATATTTCCGAGCGGTTGGTACTGACTATCTTCCATGAAAACTTCAAACTCCACGTCAAACATCAGTTCTCGCTGGGTGCCAAGAATACTTATGCCTCTTTAGAAAAAATGCACAGTTCAAATCTGTGAGGAAATTCATAAATGCACGATGCAGGTCCATGAAGGTCTCTGTTTAGAATTGTAAGTTTTGATGAAACGTGGTATTACTGGAATCCAGAAACAAAACAAGGGTTTATGCAATGGAAAGAACATTAAGGAAACAATCGTGAAAATGCCTATGCTGCTGTTCACAAATATTTTAGAGGAGCCATAAAGGAACAAACAAGGTGAAAATTGACAATATTCCTGTACACAAGTCCCACATAGCAGCTGCTATTCTGAGAGATTGCCGATTCCATAAATTAAACCAACCACCCACCCTACAGTTCAGACCTGGCACCAAGCGGTTAGGTCCTCTTCTGAAATTTATTTTCAAGCAGTGATGATGACGATCTCATGGAGGCTATCATGGCTGTTCAGAGACCAGAACGAATACATTTTTAAGGCACTTCCTCTTTGCCCTCAAAACAAAGGACATGAATTG
The DNA here is from genome assembly GCF_048544385.1 of Mastigoproctus giganteus. Lineage (NCBI taxonomy): Eukaryota > Metazoa > Arthropoda > Arachnida > Uropygi > Thelyphonidae > Mastigoproctus > Mastigoproctus giganteus. Next base: position 35,544,025 of record NC_143576.1, read on the forward strand.
AATTCGAGGGAATATATATTTTTTGGAAAAAAAAACAAAGAATAGGTAATAAATAAATTGTTCCCTTATTTTTATTTCACGTATGAAAATTTATACTTAACCCAGTTTTAGAAGTTGTTTCTTAAGAATACAATGTGAAAATGAAGCCGATGATGCCAAAAGAAATGACGTTCCCTGACTTTTGACATATAAGTTGAGCAACATGTGGCCTCGGCTACAACAAATGGCTAGCTTGTGCAACATACCCCCGTGTTCAAATTCAAGAAATACGGAATATTATTGTAAACCCCAAAACTCTCTGTGGTCATTGCAGAGTATAAACAGAAAATTTATTATTCATGTAACGTCGGAATTGGTTATCTTCGAGAAGACGTGGTGTTTGAAATTTTATAACAGAGCACTTGAGTGTATTGGCACGCATTTAGTTTTTAAGATGGATGCTTTTGCCAGAGGGTTTGCTCTCCGCAGCGAGAAGGCACAGGTAATTTCTTGAAGATACTTCTTATGAAATACGTTGGCTGTCCAATGAATTTCTTCAAAATATGATCATGCACTACCCCTTGATCATTCGCTTTGATGGATATCCATATTAGTAATAATTGACATAACGAAATCTGGAGGCCGCTGTTGTTTTCTTGCATGGACATATCATTAAATATTTGCGATTCATGCAGAGAGAAAGGTGGACTGGATCACACCTTGGGCAAAGCCGATACTATACGAGATTATCAAGTTAATTAATATCTCTATAAACTCCACCCCCTAGGTAATGATGGACTGCTACAGTTTGCTATCTTCTATCAATCCGTGTACGCAGATTAAGAAGGCTTCATCCTTGATATTAAGTATAGTATCCTTTGCGGATTTTTCCCCAAAATTCAAGATAACAGGGGTTGAGGGGGATGGGGTCTTAAACTCTAACACGAGTTGCTGTAGTATTGCATGAAGCTCGGCTAATAAACTTTCCAAAAGAGAGGTTTATAGCTTTCATCATAAGATGACCCCATGACAGTGACCGTTGCAGAGTTATAGGTATGGTGAAACAAACTCTGCCCTCTTATGAAGAAAAGCAAATATCTTTTGGAATGTAGCCTTCATCATTCATTATCGAGACACTGTACTGTGGTAGAGGTTAAGTCCAGGCAGTGTAAGAAAGTCGGCCAAGGACTGGAGCTTTTGTTTTAGAAGGACAAACTTTATTTTGCCTTTATACTGGAAGTAAGGCAGAGGATTCGCATCCGAGTGAACTGAACGTCTCACAGAAAAGGACAGAAGTTACCCAACTCAGATTACTGCTTTACGTTTTTCCTCAAAAGGGCATTAAAAGAGACTTTTCACCAGCGGAAAAACTTCAAACATTATTTCAGGATCCACAAAATGGTGGATCCTGAATTTCTGGCAATATACAGATACTTGTATATTGCCAGAAACCTAAGGGTATGAAATGATTTCGGTTCAAGTTTTGGATTTTATCATTTATAAACTAACAACCGCATCATCCTGTAAATTTACAGTTTCTATTAATTATATTAAATGTTTCTTAAATAAAAATAATTATCGAGTGGTCAATCGCGAGGGTGTACGCGCTTTAAGTGACCGTGGTTCAGGCCCACATGACTAATAAATACGGTATCATTATCATATTCTTGTATTCTCTATATCTTTGGAGCCCCTTTGACCTTCTATGTGGTCATCCCGGAGTATAAACAGAAAATTTATTTATTTTAAAGGGTTTTATAAATATATATATATTTTTAAATATATATTATTAAATATATATAAATAACTTTTATAATAAATAATAAAATATATATCAATAATTTTTATAATAAATAATAAAATATATATATTTTTTTTATTTGAAGGCCATAAAATATCTATGCACTAGCTCCTTTTATCGGGGTTAGTGAAAAAAAATATCGAATAAAGATTCTTGAAATATAAAATTTTTTTTTTTCATTAAAAGAAAGGTAAAATGATTGTAGTATAGACTGTGGTCTAAAGCAACCACTTATATGTACGTATTTAAAAAGATAACCTAATTAATGGAACAGTCCTTAGTTAGTGGCTACCACTGGCCCTGATAAATTACGAGTCCCAGACAAATACTTTCTTTGTTTAGGTGCAAATTCGACACTGTTAATCACTAATACATGTTGTCCTTCTTGTACTGAAACCATAAACGTTCAAATATCATTCAACTTAATAAATAAATCTTTATTGTATGGTAAAATATACTTTACACCACAACCTAATCGTCCAGGCTGTTCACTGTTTAAAGCCAAGAAGGGATTTTGCAATCCTTGCATTAAAAATTACCTTTGTTTCGAGTTATATGAATGCCCATGAGACAGCAGCTGAGATTTTTTGTTCACCCCCCCCCCACCCGGATTCTTGCTTCTTGCTTTTTCATTAAATTAATAAAAAATTAGATCTTGGCAATCCTGATGGGTATTCCATTAGGATTGCCAAGATCTGCTGGACAAGTTCAGGATTTCTAGATCTTTCTATAACTCTGCAATCTTTTGTGGTAACACCGGGTATATTTCCGCTTCAGCCGTGTTTAACCTTTTCGCTCTCTTTTGGAATCACGATACTTGTTAAGAAAAAATTGCAAGAATGGGAATTTGAAGAAAAAAGATTGCCACTAAAGAATAATTAACAACATCAAACAGTAGAAGCCTCAAGAGGGCAACCCGCAGAGGAACCTCTAATATTGTGCAATTTGAGCATTGACATTTATGATGTAGGAATTCATGGGAATTCCTTAAACGTTAAGGGCTCGACAACTATGTAAATTTTTTTAATTTTGCTCATATGCAGATGGTCAAATAATGATTTGTTTTACAAATCATTATTTGACCATCTGCATATGAGCAAATATTTGACCATCTGCATTACTCGCGACTAGATGGAACTGACAATACACGACATTTTTGTATGTGAGTATCTTAGTCAACTTTCTCATGTCTACCATAATTTTAATTATGTTACTTACAGCAGTTATATCACTCATTAACCCTGTTGAACGTGAACCCAAAGAAATACCGATAAAACACTTTATTTTAAACAAATGTGAACGCTTACAAGAAAAGGTATTTCCCTGAGAAAAATATCAATTTCAGATTTAAAATAATGACTCGAAATTTCCAAAGCCCAGAGATAATTAAAAATGGCGTTTCCTCTTGCAGTGACCGGAGAATTAATATTTCGAAATTACCCAATGTTTCTTCGATGCCAACTACAACTAGGTGTATCCTCTCTGAATTATCTGCACACCTGGAGGTTTCACACATCTTCTGCACAGAAGGCCAATCTTTAAAGTAGTCGAAATACCTTCTGTTTCAAAGAATCAATATATTTCGCTATTGCTTACAGCTAATTTAAAGATGGTGTGGATACCTGATTTCCGTTAATCCAAGGATTAGCAGAAATCTCTTACCACGAAGTATAATTCTGTGTAATCTTTTCGCAAAATAAAATTAGTTATATCGCGGTGTATGTTTAAATTAAACTTGGTGGATCTCACACAAGAAGAAGGACGTTCGTTTAAGAACTAAATTTATGCGACTCTTCTGAAATGAAAAAATGAAAACCAAATATATTCGCAGCATTAACTATGAGTAGGGAGATTCGAAAAGGAGGTTGTTATTCTCACCTCCGGATGGACCTGCAGCCCTTTATACATGTTATCTTCCACGAAGACTAGGCGGAAAGGGTTTCTGGGAAATACCAAATCTTGTGTAATAAATAAATCAGCAGCTTAAAGAATATTTATACCTACGAATATTTTTAAATAATCGGAGGCCCTTCTTGCCATTCATCTGTGGGGAAACCGGATAATAAATGCACGCGTATAAATCCTGACAGTAATCATAAACAAGCAATTTACGTTACAGAAAGACAACTGTCGGGGAGATCCAACAACTTGCATGAAAATCACACAAGTTTAAATGGGTATCATGAAGTGTATTTAATATTCATAATGCTGAAGTTCAAGCAGAGAACAAAGCGTATGAAACATTTGTAAGTTTGTCTCAATTAACGCATTATCTTGAAGTAGACGATTCAGAGCATGCAATATGTACTCAGTGTTGTAATTCAGATCACCTAACATAATTAAAAATTTTATTTAAAAACTAGTAATATCATCCGGATCACTATAGATTCGATTGAAAGATTTTTAAGTGTAAATTTTGCTCATTTTGATCAATACTCTTAAAAGTTTCTATTAAATATGATGCAAATATTGGTTATTATATTAGTCACACTTCTTGGCAATAACCGAAATTACTTATACGACAAAATACCGAAGACTTCTCTGAAAACCTGCGTATACTCTACAATAATTGCCAAACATTTATTTTCGATCTATTGTTAGATGCAGAAATACGTGCATACAGGAACCAAGCAGGTATTTCTGCTTCCATATTGGTGGCCAACGTCCAGGGTTCCTCTGAAGAATTATATGCAATAAAGCTGCAAACCCTAAACCATTTCAGCTATGAAACAATTTTTCTGTAGTAATTAAGAGACGTGTCGTTCATAAGTCTCATCTAATAAACAACAGTCAGTCTCTGATGGATGAGAAAGAACATTGAACATACATCCCTCAACAATGAGATCGGCTTCATTTAATGAATACCTTATCCTAGTTCCATATACCCTACATGGGGTACATCTTATAGAGGAAAAATAGCGTTTCAAATTAGATATAAGGCAGAGTACGCACAAAGCTAACTGTACAAAATTGTTTACACTTGATCAGTCCGTATAGTGTGACATCGACCCACTTTGGCGGCCACTGAAGTCACTGAATTAATTTTCCGCCATAGTTTAGACGTCCACTGACAGCCAAGCTTGATAAGCTCTACAATAAGACGAACTGCAGGTGACTCTGACTCCAGTAACCATGATGCAACGAAAGAAGGGTGTTGTCGTTGGTAATGTGGGATGGTCCTTCCCCGTTTAATCTGTATCGTATGTCTTCGTTTTACTAAAACATCCGGAAACCTCCAAATGCCCTGTGCGATATCCGTGATAGTCAGGAAGTGAAAGCTCAATAAACATAGACCACATCTGATTACAAAAACCGTTAAGAATTCAACTTATAACCCACGCTATTTAGCAACTACGAATTTAAAAAAATAATCTGAAAATGTTTAAAAAAATATTGATCGAGCCTTGATTGGTTTGTTCGAATCGCATAGAGCATTAGTTCCTAAATGTTTGTAACTTTTCGTCCCTGAAAAACAGAAATAGTGTTCACTTCTGCAGAAATTTATGAACTAAAAGATTTCAACAAAAATTTTGAAATAAATACAGAAACCAAAAATTACATAACCAGCAGGTTTACAACAGCCACGATCCTGACTCTTTCCTTCAAGAACAACTTAGAGAATCTTCGCTATAGTGATATTTGGTACTTTTAAATTGCTAGAAGTATACACTATCTTCGAACACGTATCAGGGCACCTCACTTCTGGGTAGTAATGGTTAATTCTAGAGGTCACATGACTTGTCAGGTAGATGGCAGAACCGGTTAAAAATATGATATAAAAGGCATGCCACTCAATGACAGGTATATGAGGCGAGTGAAGGATCTAGATTCCACTTCATAACAGGTGTGATAGCAGATTGTCATATAGAGAACATGTCCATTTTCCAGATAGCAAAAAGAGCATGATATCTGAAATCAACTTAGAAATATTTCACGCCTGTTGAAGACGGAAGATAATACGACCTTTCATCACAATCCAGATAGACAACCATTAATGACTCCCGGAGCATGTCCACAGTTTAAACATAACGAGAGGAAATCGCAAAGACTCTTCATGATCTGGCTCAGGAGACAGTTGACAGAAATAGGATGAGTGTAGAACGGACACCATAATCAAAAACACTTTACAGAATGGGTTATTATGGTGGGTATGTGCTCTAACTTGAAGATGCAATGCGCGTCACCTCCTATCCTGATGTAGAGAACGGAAATATTGGACATAACAGCAGGGCTAGAAGTGGTACGAAGTGAATCACGCTACGCAATCCAGGCAGAATATGGACGCACCTGAGTGTGATGTATGCCCAAATAATAATTATACCGAGATAGTGCTACACCAATAATTCATTTCGGTGGTGATAATATGGGCTTAACCTTGACCTACATTGTGTAAATTTTTTGGAGAGGGACTGTATTTATATCAGCATAATGCTTCTTGTTACAAAGTACATTCGGTACAATGGCTTGAGGAGGAGAATGTCGTTAATTTGTCATTTCGAAGCGAGACCTGATTCTAATTGTGAAGAGCTCTAGGATGGTTCGGAACATGACGTCCTAGTTCAAGTAGAGACGGGGTCACTCTTAAGGGAAGTATAGAACAAGATTTCTCTCTCCACATTTCTTTTTTTCCCAGAAAACGGCAGTTGAATGAATAAATAAGGAAGGTGAAAAGTTGGTTCTGTGAGTTTGAAGTGGGACACCAAATGAACGTTGGCGGCACGTGTTCGGACTGTTTTGAAAGAGAGAGCAGGAATTATAGAAGCCAATTCAGAAGAACAGTGCCCATGGAAGTATCTGTAGAAAAGGCAAGCAGAAGAAACAGTACGTCTATGAGACAGCGAGTGGAGAGACTCTGTTAGAGATGAATCATTAATTAACCTAACTGCCCTCTTCTGAATGGAATCAAGAAGCCTGAGAGAGCTTTTTGGGGCACTACCCCAGATGTGGGAACAATATTCCATGGCAGGGTGGATTTGCGATTTATACAGAGTGAACAGCTGTTTGGAAGAAAAGTAACCCAAAAGCGAAAGATAAAACCAAGTTTTTTTTTAGATGCAGAGGAAGCAATATTTGTAATGTGCTTGTGCCAAGAGAGATTAGAAGTCAGGGTAATCCCCAAACGAGATATATCATTTTGCCTAGAAATCGGAGTGTCACCAAAGATAAGCATAGGAGCAGAAGAATCCTTTTTGCGAGATATAAGCCAGGACTGAGTTTTAGAAGGATTGGAGTCAACTAAGTTTTCTTTGCCCCACTGGAGAATTACCTGAAGATCGGCATTTAAGGAATTTGTAGCGGATATTCGAGAAGTTGAAACTGATTAAGCAGGGCAAGGTTTCTCAAACTGGAAAGTGGAATGCAATGTGCTATCATCAGCAAAACTATGGATAGGATTTCCGGTCAATCGAAGAATGTCATTAATGTACAAAAGGAAAAGAACTGAACCTTGGGGGACATCAGCATTAGTGGAGAAGTTAGAAGACAGAGCAATCTACCATCACCTTCAGTGAGCGGGGTCAGAGAGAAAAGTGGATAACCAATTACAAAAAACAGTTGACAAACCATAAGACGGAAGCTTGTGTAGAAGCCCTTTATGCCAAACACGATCGAAAGCCTTTGAGATGTCAAGAGCAACCGCTTGTGTTATACCGAGCAGTTATAAAAAGTTTTCCCGAGAAGGTTACTGATGTCATTCAATTCTGTAGAGTCATACACGTTATTAAAATGTTGTGATAAACCATATATTTTTCACTTAATGTCCCAATACACGTAGAAAGATAGTGTATATACGATAAATTTTACTTTCTCAAGACGACAGCATGGAACACTACACATAGTTTGAAAACACCAATGTCACAGACAACACGAGGTACTTTTTTTAATGTTTATCATCCTGAAAAAAAAAAAAAAAAGTCCAATCTTCAGAACAGACATAGTAACCATAGCACATTATCTTCTCCTTGCGAAAAAGCTTCGATTTGAGGTCTTCAGTTTTTTTTAATGCCATGTTTAAATTTCACTTTCTCTCCAAAGCGTATCTTGCTAAAACAGAATTGAATAAGCTGAGTTCCGCATTCCAACTGTTGCAGTAGGCCGTGTATTCTTAAAACCATCAAAGATTAAAGAGATTTTTTTTCTAAATGAAGAAAAGTCGCACCACCAGTTATTCCTATCGTCCACTTGAGACACACACTTCTGTTTTTTTTTTTTTTTAGTTAGTAAGCTATTGAGAATTATTTGTGGACTGGTGGTTGGTAGTAAAAACTTGACAGGTTTAAAAACTTAGAATAACTCGCGGAAGAAACCTACTCTTTCTTCCTGAAATAGCAAACTACAGCCCTGAGTGAAGAGGTCTTCCAGAATTCCTCCAGTCACTGATGGGATTTGAGCACACACACCTCTCCAAATGAGTTACTGAATCGCCTATACTCACCTATAATCATCTGCCACCGAAAAATCTTGTTAAAATATGAAAGAAAAAGAAAAATACTTCCAAAATTGCACGTTTTGCCATTCACTCATAACATGGATGAGTGGCAAAGCTCTTGCAATAATTGAGTCCATTGAACACAGAAGCGTATTAATATCAATAGAGTATTAACCAAAAATAAAATCTTGTTTGGACGTGCGTGGATCACCTAACTACATTTTTGAAATTGCAAATGCAAGCAAAAACGAAAAAGTTACAGCAGAATGCTCTGTTTTTAATGTAGGTCTGGGAAAGGGGGAGGAGGAGGGGTTATAACCACTTAATTGTCGAAGTGAACAGCGAGCCGCCTACCTCATTTGTTCGGAATCAATTTCAATTATGGAAAAGTTCAACCTTGAGCGCCAATACTCCACCGGACATAACAACAACGTGGTGAAATGCAAGGGCAAGTGCGCTTAAACGAGTCTGTAGCTTTAAAACAATCTTTGAGTGCACAATCAACATGAAAGAAAGAAAAGAACCGAGTTCAGCGAGTTCTAACTGTTGGTCGCAATTGAATAGCTTTTAAACAAGAAATTATTGAAATAAATGTTTATTGTAATTATAGCAGTATATAAGTATGTAACGTGATGAATATATTACTTAAACATAGCAGCGATCTTTAGAACTATAATGGCTTCTAAGATGTAAACCCATCCCTGCAATAAACGATGCTTCATTACTGATCGAAATCAGTGGTTAATATTAGATATGTACACAATCAAACCGGATTTTTCGCTACTTATAAAGGATATAATCAAAGGCAACACAGGCCAGGAAGCGTCAGTGTTTTTAAGAAGGATTTTCGAATTTGCAGGCTAAAGAGAAATAAAAAAGAAAAAAATTTACGCCTTTGCCTCGAGATTGATCAGCTCAGTTCCCCTGGCCCTAATTCTAACTAATTCAACCAAAGAACAGAGTTAAAATTGAAAACAGAATTACATATACCACAAATTTTGTCGCGTGCAAAGTTCAGTTTGAATCTGCAATTATTTATTCGACTTAATAATCATTATTAGAGTTTAGAGATTGCAATTCGCTTTGTTTCCAAAATGGTGCGATGAGGGGAAGTTTGAACAAAGGGTGACTTCTTTAACTGACAGTTTCGTAGTAGGTGGCGTGGCGGATGCATTCAAAACAAATTCCCCGCCACCCATATAGGGACATTTCTAAGCATCACGCTTTTCATAGCCTTCCTGCGCGTGTTCAATCTGGCCATCGTTTTTTTTTTTTTAAATAGATTTGTCCTCGTATAAATTTAATAGGGTTCCGACGTCATTCTGATTGCGGATGGAATGCTGCAGTCTTGTTGCGAGCAGCATCAGTAAGATGTATTTTTAATCTGCACAAACAGAAGAACAGAAATAGGAGACTTTTCCGAGGAGGAAAAAAAAAGTGGCGGTGAAAGGAGAAAGCGCGAGGAGAAAGGCAGTCAGAAATAATGAAAGAGAAAGCGCGCTGACATAAAAAGAACAGAGAAGATTCCTTCGGCCGAAAGAAAGAAAGAAAAAATAATAAAAAAAAAGACGCGAGCATTAGCTATAGTACAAATCTGATTGGTTCGACTCCATTCGGTCACGAGCTGCGGACGTCTCCTATTTGTCGTAATCTTTGTCCTTTAGTACCTCAGAGTCTCGCCGACACTCCGACGGTGCTACTACCAAGAAAAGCGTCCAATCTGGAGGATACAATTAACCGCCATGTTGGGGCTAGGAGAAAACGAAAGAGAAAAAAAATAAAATAAAATTCCAGATGTTTATCAGCGTTTGTGTCCGCTCAGAAGGCCAGCGAGCGTGCGGGAAGATTGCGTCGAGGTGGGGTATCAGTCTCTGGGATCTCGAGGCTGGTCACGCCGTCACCTTGCCCCCTACCGCGCCCACCCTCCACCACCGCCGGGAGCTCGGCTACCCCCTTCCCCCTTTCCCGGCAACTTCGCTCGGAGTGAGGGTTCCTACACACTTCGAGGGTACCAGTGCGGCGGCCGCAGAGACTGTCCTGTCCCGGAACAGGCTCTCTGGCCGGGGGCGAGGGGCGGGGAAGGACGCCTGTCCTCCGACATCTCTTGGATAGATGACGAGAGAGGTCGAAGGCGAAAGGACAAGAGCCCGTACGCAGAGACGGCCGGCTATTGTTTTGCTGGAAGACTGCTCTCAGCAAACTCCCAACTTTAATATTCGACTCTGACAGTGCCGTGAGGTTAACCGACTCTACGACAATGGGCGAGTACGATAATGTTTCTGTCAAGCTTCCACGGCTGGACAGCCTCGTTTCCAATGTGGTTTGCCCTTCATGCGCAGAAAGCACTTAAAATACTTGCTCCAACCACACCTACAGCTTGAAATATAGTTCCACGAGTCTTTCACCTTTTCCATTCGGTACTGCTTAGTTATTAGCTGGGATATGGCAGACGCTAGAAGGCAGCTTCTTTTTTTATTATTATTACTTTTTTTCCCCAGGGACCAAACAAATCGGCGAAGAGAGAGAGAGAGGGAGAGCAGTTAACAATCTTATTATTCCACACTTGCAACCAGTTCATTAAGATGTGCATGCAGTGGTATTATGAATACCAATTTCCTTGGAACTTTACACGCATTACTTCTGTTGTAATATTTCATGAGATCGACTTTCTCTTTCTAGAAGGCAAAGATTTAAAATCAAATATCTAAGCGTAGTGCAAGAAAAATGACCATTCAAGGTCAAACGCTTATGAGGATGAAGAAGATTTTTTTTTTCTGTCATTTTCGTTCGCTCCTAAATGTTGGTGTAACTTCCTTCTCAGAGTTTCGGTGTGATACTTATTTCTTCAGATCTGTGGGTGGGGGTAGCGATCCCTAGGGGCTTTCAAGTCCTTTCTTCAAACGCCTACTGAAGATAATTGTCACAAAATAAAATTAATTTAAAAATTAAACTAATCTAAGCACATGTGCATTCGTTTGTGTATGAGATCAGGGACAGTCCCTGATCACGTACCCAAAGAATTTTCAAAGAGGGGGGAGAGTAAAGCAGTGTTCCAGAGAATCAATAAGCGTTAGCGTTATGTAGCAGCAAAATAATCCTCATAATTTTAATCATAAAGAGAACTATATATAGCCCAGCCCCTGTGTGCGATATAATTTCTTAATTTCTGTCTGAAACTATGCAGTAAACTCGTGATAAATGATCCGATGTATACACCGCCTTCCAGTAAGAGTTAACGCACAGGACTTAAATGAATATGGTAGGGAATATATATTTATATGGGTTGTATCGGTCACTTTCATAATAAGAAATTATGCTAGATTAATTAAACGAAAATTTTTCATTTTTCAATGTAATACTTTCATTCAGAAAAATTCTAGATACAATTTTTGCTTCTTACCGCAGACAGGTTATAATCTAAAAGCATAATATTTGATTTCAAGAAGTCCTGTTCCCTTAGGGCAGCGTTTTCCAAAGTGTGGTCTGCAGCCCGGCCCTTGGTAAATAAAATAACAAAATCTCACGATCCTATTATTATCGCCCAACATTCACGAAAGCCCTCTGGTTTGCTTCAAATACATAGAAACAGATTGAATGTGGAACCGACTTAGGATAAAACTGTCTTCTTTGGCTCCTGACAAAGTTGCTATGTGACGTTAAGCAACACCATCATTCGCATTGATTCTCTTCTTATCTTTCAACAAGTCATAATAAATGATTTGTTCTCGAGAGATTAAATAAAGAGTGAAAATTTTTACACGCGTTTTTATTTTGGGGCCGTAATATAATAATACTGAAAAAAATCTGTCCCCAGCTATATAGATTGGGAAACCCTGCCTTAGAGATTGAACCTTTGCAGTTTCAAATGGCAGTCTTCTCGTGACAGTCGACCCAACAAAGAGCAACCTCTTTGTTGGGTCAGCTGTTCCAAAAGGAAGGGATAATACTGTTAACGTACCACATTAGCTGGATAAACATGCAAGAAATTTTCTTAACAAGCAACCCCCCTCCCCAAAAAAATATTAATATTAAGTATCTTTGGAGCATTGTTCCAGTTACAGATGTGAGAGTCAAGAGAAAGAAAGAAATTGGACTGCAAGAATCGTAAAAGATTTCGACTTTTTCCCTCTTTTGTTTAAGCATTATAAGCAAAAGAGGTATTTATAACGTGCAAACATTTCCCAGAATTCCAGTCATGAAAATCACCTCGAAGCACTCACAGCTCCGTGACACAAGAACAAGAACGGAATCATTATTCAGTTCGAAGTCCATAAAGCCGCTTCTTTTCTTCTCAATCTCCAATTGACTTCTGGCCTGTTAGATCTAATCTACCTGTTATTCTACTCGCTTATTAAACACCTGGCCATCGTAGTCTCTCACTCGCCCCCCCCACAAACTCCCTCCTGCGGTACTACTGGGACATGTCAGGTTATTTTCTTGACCCTTTCGTGATAGATATATAACGGGACACGTCAAGTCCAACAGGCATATCAAACACGTCCCACAGACGCATTAAAAAATATTGCTTTTTTGTAATCTGCAAGGAGAAAACACCCGAAAAAATAAGGACCGTTTAGTGTTAAGTCGACATAAAAAATGACAGCTATAAAATAAAGATTAATTATCGTCATTAATCCATTTTCATGCAAAGCCTCGTTCCACTGTGTGACTGGGGACCGCGAATGACGTAGTGCAACTTCATACCCGACAGTTAACCTCAGCGAGTATTATCTCGCGAAACAAGGATGGCTTGTCACTACTTTGCATGTTAAAGATAAGGAGGGCGATGCCATCCTCGGGTAGGCTTGACCACTATGAAAGAGTTGTTTCTATGGTAACAGGCGCCGAGATAGCGCTTCGAGGGAAGAGCTTTCGAGTGTTTCGTATGGTTGGTAGGTACCGGTATCCTTTCGCAGTCTCGCTCTAATACCATCAGTCATATCTGACTGCGAATAAATGTGTTGTCCACTAGGAGTATTATTTACTTGTTTCTAAGCGCCACCTGTGTTGCAGACACTAGTAATGAGATGCTGAGAGCTTCACTTGATCGTTATGCTTCATAAACGTAAAACTGCAATAAATCTGTTGTTTGAAATCTCCATCCTTGCTGAAACCCGGAAAAGAATTTGTTTGGCCACTGTGAAAATTCGTCTACAAGGAAGGTTTTCGTCATAAGAGACCGAGACTAGAACTAGCATAACACGATACTGAAAATACATCTTACTTTATCACTAATGGCCGAATAAGTTGCTGTACGCAGTCCTTTATGATCATAAAGGACTGCGTACGATCAAACAAAAAAACAATAGAATTTTAGATGACGCAGGTTTGTCGGTTGTTTCCCGATTAGTCACATGATACAGGGATAAAAGGAGATAATAATTTAGATTAACAGTCGTTAAGCTACAGTAAATCGAATTCGTGAAACTAAACCATACTGAGGGGGGGGGAGAGGAATGGTGGCTCGTGCACGATGACGTTTGTATATTCACGAAGCACTTCATTAGTTTTCCAGTCATAATTGTCTCACGACTACCAGTGGTGGAGGGTTGGACGTGGGGAGGATTAGTAAGAAGAATGTTGTGGTAATAGTTCAGGGACTTTCATCATCAGCAGCGGCAGCACCGACAACAATAAAACCAAACCGAACACCTTCGCGCAATAGCCGAAAGCCTATCTTATTCGTCTTGACTCTGTACGTCAAAATGAACAACGCTACCTTTTCTCCCGGCGGCAACAACACGTCCCAGGTTGAATAAAATCTCACGACAGCTCTTTCATCAAACAGTCTTAAAAACGACACGTGCACGTTTTCTCTGAAAGCTTGCATTCTTTAGAAGAGAAGGATTCGACCCATCCACGTGTCAGGAGGGATGTCGGAAGCTGCAAGTATTAGCGCGGTTTGGTTGTCAACTGTCAGACGGTCTTGGAGTTCCTGTATCCAACTGTCACGCCACAGACAGACAGACACATTAACAAATGTGAATAGCCTGCCACCATGCGGCTTGGCTTAGCTCTCGAAAGAGGTAAAAAATTTAAAAAATAAAAATAAAGGCTATGCGAGATCAAGGATTAGGCTGTCTGTGCAAAGATTCGAAGCCGAGGCCGGAGTGTCGGGTGAGTCGGAGTGGCACCTGAAGGTAGCACGACAAAGAGAAAGAAATCTTTGCAAAGCAAACACGATTTTCGGACAATTTATCACATCAAGATTTCATTCCCGAAACTGGTGGAGCTCTGCACGAGTAGGGTGGGTGATGGATGACGTATAGGGACTTCATATGTCTCCCCAGGCGAGAAAAGCAAGCGTGACAAGGCGAGGAGAAATAAGCTGCGACGACAAATAAACAAATTTCCAATCTAATGGGAAAATGGGGGGCGCTAAAGTGGGAACGTGCAGTGGTTGACAGAGACAAGTTGGAGGCTATTTGTAACTGGCACGTGAAAGCATGATGGTTCTTGTATGTGAGAGAGAGAGAGAGAGAGAGAAAGGCTGTCTCCATTCAGGTATCGTAAGGAACACAGTATAATTACCTCAATTGTGCACTTAAATTTTTTGGTGCATTCTTGCTGTACTTCGATACTGGAATCTTAACTAGCAACTCACATCCTGCTTTCTTAAACGTATACAGCTGAAGCACACGAGATCGATGACCGCACAGATTTCAGTTTGAGGATTCGTCTATAGCACCTTAGATATGCCAACAGAACTGGTTGGTTTTTCTGAGCTAAACTTCGTTTTGGCTGTGTTCATCCTGAAAAGTGTGATTTGAAAACGTACGTCTCAGAAAATAATGCGAAACGAAAGAAAATTTATTTTTAATGAAATTAAGTACTGGAATGTCCGCTGCATATCGACTACTATTTTGTCAATCATTCCCAGCATACACTCTCCTCCAATATGTATTGAGACACAATGAAATCAGACTTCGAGCTCCCTTCTATGGACAGTACAATAACTGAAGAGAACTGGCAACCATGGCCTGAGAAGTCAATGCGCCAAAATTCGCAAGAACTTACAGCTGATCAATGGGATACATTTCCCTAATATCTTGCTCTTATCTCTGATTGCTGTAGACCAGAAAGTAACAAGTAAATAAATGCACATTATAAGCTGTTAGGTTGGGAAACAGCGCAACACGATGGTAATTATATTGGGTGCCAGTTCCATATGTGTTAGTAAAACTTCAGTATCTTCATGAAATTGTTCGTAACGATTCATTGAATTCCATAAAATGAACCATTTCATGTATTTCTTTGAAGGAATACGATGAATCGTTCAAGGAACCAATGAATCTTTTAAGGAACCAGTGAATCATTGGTTCATTGTATTCCTTAAAAGGAGCACAACCAACCAATATTTTTTTTAAAAAAAGATGTTCTGTTTATATTACAGCAAGATCACATAAGTTAAAGGAGATTACAAGTAATCATCTTTATTAGAATATGATTACTATCGTATTTAGCAAACATATAGCGTAGAACCACGGTCAACTCAAATGCGCATGCTACAGCACCTCTGTTCCTAGTGTACTCTCTCGTTAACTACTTTGCTTCGCCAAGCCTACTTACGTTCTATCATTCAGAATCCATATTTTGTCGTTTGATAATCCTGTAAATATCAATCGGATCGATCGAAAAGCCCAAATGACCGAAAAACTGAAACTTTTACGATTAGTGTGATAATAAGTGTATGGTTAGGTTGTTTTGAAGTGCAGACTGAAGCCAATAAAGGCAAGTACATCAGTCATCTGTGAATTGCGTGCATTCTAGGCCAGTCTTCATGTCCATGGGAGGAAAAACTGTTTCCACTGAAAATTCTCTCGGTCTGCGACTGGAATCGACTCTCAGACCGTTTCCAAATGAGGAACGAAGCCGCTAATACAGTCTCAGAGGACGTAATACACAAGGAACTAACTTATTTCTTCCTGTGAATCCATAGAGCTTCACAGGAAGTGTGGATTCACAAAGTCTTTCCTCTCAAAGACAGACTGTGAGTCGAATATTCTTATTTTGCCTACTCATACCACGTGTTCTACACTGAATGTACAGCCTTACCACTTACTATCGCGCGCCATTTTCTGTTGGCAACATGTATGAACCAACGTCCTCCTAGGCCGCCTAGAAAGAAACCAGTGGCTGGATTATGCAAGCGCGAGTTTTTGCAGATTTCAGACAAAAACTGTAAATTCCTAATCTTCACCAATTATCAAGCCAATAAAGAGGGTCAATACTGCGAAAACGTTAAGTGGCAGACTGCACTGCCGCCCCCAAGTGTTGATGACAATAAAGTGTGTGTTAATTATGTGTGGCCGCAGCGAACACAACGTACATTAGGAGTATTATCGATCAGCGTGATGGGACATAATTAATGCCACGTGCTCAAACATTCACGAGTCTTGTACGTTCGAGCATGACAATTACGAAACTCGTTATGGAAAGACGGCAATCGCACCGTAAGAAGGATGCCAAGTCTTTCCCAAACTTCTATGCGTCATGATTTAAGATGTTCCACTCGGTGCCTGTATTTTTCACCCCACACTTGAGGGCTATAAACCTATGGGTCGATAGAAGAGAAATTGTCAAAAGACGCTATGAGGCAAGAAAAATTCCTTAATGGGAGGTTCTCGACACTTTAATAAGCACTGAATAAATGATCTTACCATTCTGGGAGAGCTTTACGTCCTCAATGAACCCTTTGGGCCCCACAGACGTTGTCTCGGGTCATTTTTATTTATGTTAATAAGGTTTCACTACGGTGATGAATAACTAGCATCTGGCTGTGTCGTTTAAGTCGAAAACGATCTTTTTTTTTTCCTCGTGCCTCCCATCTAAGCTTCCTACCGAAGTCCCAAATGATCTTTCTTGTTTTAATGGATATTTCGTTAAAACGGGTATCGCGTTATCTAAACAAACAAGAGCTTCGTGGGGTTATAAAACTCCCTCTTACTGATGCGTAATTTTTAACTTCTTTACATAGGAAATTAGCTCCACTGACCTCTGTTCCTAATGCGCAATCAGCCTTCTCTGCAGGCCTTTAACTGATCTTGACCGACTACTAATTTATTACTTCATTATATCGACTGTGGCGCCCTCTGTCTATGTCTTAAACTGCCTAAATCAGCGCGATCGTATACGACATTATATCGAGGTAGAAGTTTTATTTTTTTTAAAGTTATTTGATAAGTGATGATGCGAAACTGCATGGGAGAACGTAGTTTGATATCAGATATACGACGTGTCCGATTCTGACCAAATTTGGAAACAACGTTCGCCACATACAAATAGGTTTTGCCAAAATTATTTTTCTTCTCTTAAAATAAACTGCCAAAAAAGATGACGGCCGGAAATATAAAGCGTACATGCATCCTTGCGCACGCACAGCCGGCCATGCAATGAATTGTGCATTGCTGTTCGAAAAATACACTGCGCGAGCAAATAATGCGTTTTGTACAACTGATGGGTAATGGAAGGAAAACTTCCTCGGGTATGCATTACTTTGGTGGCTGCCATCTTGAATCAAAATGGCAGACGAGAACAGTACCAGGTCTAAGACGGAATGACCAACCTTCGAATGCTTGCGTAATGATAATTAGTGGCAAAGAAATGGAGGCGTATTTGAAATCATAGCGTAACAACTCCATAAACGAACGTATTTAGTGCCATTGAATCAGAGGCCAAGATTTAAAAAAGTTTACTTAAGTTTAATTAGTTATAAATTAATCAGAAGTCTTTATGAACCATAAAAGGTGATTTTTTGCTTAGAAAGCACAAATAAAGCAATCATTGCCCGATTTTCTGTATGTTCAATGCACCAAGCTTTGTACCAGTTCGATAGTGATGTGGCTGCAGCAGATACCTAAAAATGTCCATTCTACCCTAACTTAACGGGATGAAAATCAATGCACTCACCGCTGCTTGATCTATTAAAACAATTTTAGTTAGAAGATTTCAATATTCTATTGAAGTTTTCCACATCAACATAATTTTTAATTTCCTATTTCATTTCGAAGATACTATACAGTAATTTGTACTGCCAACCATTGGGACATTACTAAAATCTTAATTACATCCGTCCTTTCCCATCTTGTTCATCAGATTCAGTAATCGTGAGCCATCTCGTTAAGTCAGAAATGTCGTCCCCTACGAAAACATTCGGTCATCACTGGGGGGAGGAGAGGGGCTCAGTCACAGCTCGACTATTTCCTAAATTTCCTTTATATTTCACATCGATAAATAAACCACCCTCCGTAAAGAAAGACCAACGCTCCCCACAACTCGCAGTTAATTATCCTCTGGAAAAACGCTTGCTTCGTGGACCCGGTTGAAGATTGCCTTTATAGTCAGCCGATCGGAAGGCGGCACCTTGTAATTATCCAAATAGGGCGGCTGTCCTTTGTTGTCGCAAGTCCCGGTCACTACGAAGATCCCCCGCCGCGTGTACAAATTACTTCTCTCGTCGGTGAGGAGACATCCTGACCGCCGTCTTTCACCTTTAACCTGGGGGAGAGCAGTCAACGCAATCACAAGACCGGCTATCTACACGCACTGTTTTTTGCTTCGATAGGCGACGCCGTTTGATTAGTCTCTGACAGCTGGCGTGACAAATGAACCTCCAGTTGTTTCTTAGATTGAGGAAAGGGACGATAGCAGAAAAGACTCAGGTGGGGAGAAAGGACATTCCGACGAATAAAGGCTGTCAACCTTGTGTCATTTGTGTGCCAACGACAATGGTGTGGTGTTAGAACACTGCGTCTTGAACAAGCTGTGTCACGGGGGGTCACATCAGTACCAGCTGAATTGAGAGGCCAGTCGAGCCAATTAAAGACAGAGAGCAACCTTTATTCTAGCTGAAGGCAACGGGAAACTTGGTCTATTGATTTTTCCTTGTTAAGATAAGGTGGCTTATGTAGTAGTTAAGTTCAAGTTGTTCTGTGTGTGCGTGTATACATATATGAATGAATAGAAATGGGCACTGTTCCAAGGTTCGTCTTTTTCTTTTTATTGCCAAACGTAATATCATTCGAAGACTAGAGAAATTCCTGAATGACATGGAAACTTGGTTCGTTGAAATTCGAGATTTCTGGGTGTTGGTTCGAATCCCTCCTTCTGCATGACTGCCAACTTTTTAACAGGCTATAACTCTAGTCTTTTTAACACATTTAACCTGTGGCAAAGGCATAAATGACCTCCCCATCGGAATTTTGCAAAACAAAATAAAGCGTTTTAATAAATATTATAGAAACCACAAAAAATACAATATCGCGGATCGATATCACAATGACTTGTCCATGGTGCTGCCATTTCCATTAACGACCACTTTAATTCCTTCGCTTTCCACGTAGAGCTGCACTCCATTAATTTTCACGTGCTTCGTGACTTCCTTTTTGGACCAATCGCTAATTCTTACAACATTCGTTGACCGTTAAAACAGCATCGAATGTCAGAGGTTGTGCCGTACCATGGAATCTTCACAGACCTCGTGAATAGCTTCGACCCAAAGAAAACGTTCAGTTCAATTTGCCTAAATTGAAAAGGTTTATATAAAAACTCATAAGTGTTTAGCAAGTCATAAAACAGCTTCCCATCCTTGAGCGAGCATTGTCGCATCAGTGCCGCTACGATAAACGAATTAAGTGCTCTACCTGTTATTGCCATCATTACGATGCACTGCCTCATGAATTTTTATATTTGAGATGCTGATTAAAAAGGAATGCAAGGCCGAATGAGAAACAGAAGCGAGACAGTTTGTTGTTATTGTTTGCAGGAGGGAAAACCGTAATTATCTGTCTCCATTCAATGCACGCTTCAGGTAGCAAAAAACCGATAAATTCTGTTGCATCGAAGGGTTGCTGAAATCACGTGGAAAAGAATATTTACTGCTCAGAAGAGGGAACAGCAGATGAGAGAGATATCGTTAAAGACTTCAAAAATATACAAGGTCCTTGAGATTTCTGAGCTATCACATATGGTATCTTCTGGTATTTAAATTTCTAGATGATTTCTAGAAATTTGTAAAGGCCTCTTCAATTTGGCTATAACTAGCTGACCTCAGGAGGAGGATAAGTTCCTCCCCATGAGTTGTTTCGGGGTAAGTGATCTCCTGATTATGGAGAATGGTTATTAGTGTATGAGATCGCATAAGTAACGTTTTTCTTTAAAAAGGCCGTTGTTTTTATGAAGTTATGGAAAAGTTTCGGGGATGTTTGTGCATAAGATCGATTGTCTGGTGTCAAATATTTTTGTTCGTTAAGATCAAAAGTTCGTAAACAAGGAGCTCACTATATTTCAGCAAGTATAACATGCAAATCGGTAAATGAATACACACGCACGTGCTTGTGAAAACATAATAAACTACCAAATATATATACATCGCAGCTGATAGTAGTTACCAAAGCAGCTTATTCGCCTGGAAAATTTCCCCAACAACCAACCAATCTTTCACTGTCAAGGAAATTCACAAAGAACGTTTCTTTCCAAGACGATAAACTTAAGATTTCTACGATAAATGTCGAAATAAGATGTTTATTGCTATGTTTATCAATACCAGTTCGTTTTTTCATTTCAAATATTAGTGTTTAATCCATAAAGGGTTCGTAAATTATTAAGGATAGAAGGATGTTGAAAAAAATTCACTTTAAAAACGGCAATCTGGCTTTAGGAGGTATTGGGCTAAATGGGGTCTCGGTAGCGCCGGTTTTCTTCAGGCATATCGCTTTTCTTCTTTCCTTCCTGCTTTCCAAATTATATCTGTAACGTATATAATAGCTTAGCTAAGTGAAGTAAACATAGAATATTAGCTATTAATAGGGTAACAGGGGTGAAGTAAATGGCATTTTCGCGGTCCCATGAACTGTTACAAAAAAAAAAACAGAAGAAAGAAAGTTGCAGATTAAGTTCAAATCAAACAAACCGACTCCTGTGCAATATTTCTTTCCTACTTACCTGACTACTTTCTAGAAGAATAAAAAAAGAAGAAGGGGGAGAAAACGCCCCACAGGAAACTACAACAAAGGAAAGTTTGATTTTTTTCCTTGACAAGAAAGTATACAAAACGATTTTTGCCCCCTTTCTGTGCTGTGCTCAGTCATCCTTGGCTTCCCAGTGACTTCTCATGTGCTGAATACTTAGGTCAGAGGTGACACTTCGATGCACTAGTAGTGACCATCTGGTCTTCCGGAACCTCTACTAGCCGCCTGCCATTCTGAGTGATGAAATATGGCGGGGGCAATATCGAGGAAATTGACGGCGTCCTGTTTTGTTTAGCTAAAGGCAGTTTTCGCCGAAATTGATCTCCCAAGTCGTGACAGGAGGTCTTGAGACAATAACGCTAGAAAAGTGGGAATCACTTCCAAGCGCCAGACGTTGTCCTTAATCAGTAAGCGACAAAAGAGAGACGAGGTGGAGAAAGCCGAGCTACATTCGCGTAACCTATTGAACCTGAGAATTATTAGGTTAACAATTGGTTCGGACGATTAGGTTAATTCCTTTTATAAGACTTGTTTTGTTGGCAGGTTGCTCGAGGCCTGGAAAATGCCGGTGATCGCCAACATCAGATCCGTAATTAGTTCATTACTCATTCCCGCAGATTGGCTAAACTGTTTGACGTAATCCGTAAGGTAGCCATTTGTCACGGGGTGAACCACTGCTTGTAGTTGTATGTGAGAGATGGAGAAGACCAACGGTCTTTGTGATGTCACAATAAGTTTGCTCATTTAGTTAAGCCTAAGGAAGAATGAGAGGCGGAGGGAAAGTTACTAACAGAAATATACTCCTTAAAGATTTAAAAATGACATTCCAGTTAGACATTTGGTCTCGCTTCTCTACTGGTGTGTAAGAGATATATGACTGTGTGTTTAAAATAGCTGGCTACAGTTCATAAACTGAAGCGGAATGGTACAGACGGTAGAACAGTATTTACTTGTCATTGCAGTGAAATCACGACTAGTAACGTTACAAACGAATCTTGAAGATACGAAGTCTTCCATTTCATCATCATCAGCCATTTTCAATCCACTTCCATTTAATAAATCTTCCATTTAATAAATATTAATTGTTAATACTTGATAAATGTATTTCTCAGTCCATCAACAACTAGATTAGTCTTTCTTGGAAGAGGTTCTTGTCCGTCTTCTCTAAGAATAAGTGTTATCCAGGATCGTTTTCTCAGACCGTTTTCAATACGAAGGTCCAGCCGAATGGTCAAGTACAAGTGCAGAATTGCACATGGCCCGTGCTAGAATCCATGAAATAGTGTACTTTTCTTGTAGCCTATCTTTAAATTCAAAAATGCTATCATTCATTAGTTCTCTGATTGGCGAACAAAAAATAAATAAATAAAAACGTAAATATTCTCTCGGTCGATTCATGAGGTTGACTGATATTCTTCTTCCCGAAATCTTACTCTAATGAAGGTCAAGTGTAAGAGAGTATACTGAGAAATTTTAGTACAGCTATCATTTCGAAGGAAGCAGACATAAGTCGAAAATATTAATCAGATTTTCTTATTTAAAACACTGGGGGAAGATACTCAATCATTACCGATCAGACCTAGTTATTTGCAAATTGTTTCAGCATAATAATTTCTCTTCCACTTTTACGTCATCAGACAACCGTTTTTAAATCTCTTGATGCTAATGCTTGTTTCAATTGTATCGTTGAAAAGTACTCAAAGGAATGTAATTCTTCACTGCTAGACTACTTTCCACTTTAAACTTTGACTATCCACAAAATCTCTTAAGGATTTCATAAAGAGCTCTCTCGGGATTCAGTTTATACCCAAGCCTCCAGGGTTAACTGGAATGCTAGAAACAATTTTGATAAAGGTTTATATTGTTAATTTATTATTATTATTATTTTATTTTATTTTTTTTTGGCAGATGCAGAAAAAACTTTCTTGCATCATTTAGCCTTTACGATACTAACGTCTATTTTGTATTGCATCTGTTATTTCTCGCTTTGAGTGTGACATGAGAATTCGCTCACATCCAGTCCATTTCTAAAATGGGAAGCAGACCTTTGCTGTTGAATCAGCATCATCCTATTTCCTTTCAACCCTTTTCTGAAATAATGAATTAATCTATTATCGTAGCCGAGTACAGAGTTACTCACGACGCTTGTTCGCATTCGTGTGATGCCACAAAATACAGCAGTACTCTTATAATCTAAACTATTATAATCCATCGCTTACAAACTTCCCAACTCTATATACGTTCCTGAATATAAATAGAAAATGTATTTATTTATTTATGGCCAACTTTGAAACTTCTCGCCTTGTATGGATTCTGTGGTTGTTGGTCTTCGGGGACTTTTTGTTTACCTCACCCGCTTCGTAGACAAATTCCTTAGGAAAGTTCAGTGATATCAGTTGTTAACATTCACGCAGTTCAGGATAAAGGTCGTCTAAATAAGTTTCTATCCACTGGTGGATTCTCTGCCTTCATAATGAAGCGAGCACTTTTTACGTATGTTGCTGGATGACTTCATCTTCCTACTTCTCTGCCGTTGTTGCAGAGAAGTAGGAATTCCCTGCATTCCCTTTTATATACGAGCGACATTCCTTCACCGACTAGAAATATAGTCCGTGGTTTTAATTATAACAGTTCTCTTGTGGCGGGACAGTAATTCACTTGTCCCATGTTTAGAAAGGTAGATTTCAAATCCAGTGGCAACTGGATTTGATCCCAACCTTTCTAATTGGAAACTGTAGAAAACTGGCCCAAATTCAAACAAAAAACAATGTGCCACAGCTACCATCCAGTGTCCCCAGTTGCAAAATAAAAATTAATATTTCGTTCTCGGTTGATTTATTTATGTTACTGACGTAACATAAATAAATAAATAAATTATAATTTATATCATTTAGCCTATTTTCAGATTTTATCCTGTTTAAAACGCACCCCACAATGAAATGTATCAGGAAAAATATCAGTTGAGAGAAGGTTATCGTATGTTAAATTAAATTCATGTTAACAGCCAATTCCTTGATATTTAATAAATAAATAAATACATTTCTATTTAAGGTTGATACAGCCATCGCCGGCCAGGGGAGTTTTAGCTAGGAATTAAATTTAATATCTGAAGAAGCTTTCTGTGTAATTTTCGTAGCGATTTTAAACACTGAGTTTTAGATTGTCACAATCCCATAGACTACTAGGCCAGTAACCGAATAACTTTCATTGGATTGATGTATTCATTGGATTTATTTTATTCATTATTATTTTTTAAATATAGCCTGATAGCCGCAAGAATATGAAGGCTACGAATATAGGTTTCTTTTAATTCGTTTAACAACCGGTTTATCTTTTGCTCTTTCAAGTTTCTGCGTCTTTGGATATGAATAAGCTGTTCATATCCAAAGACGTTCATATCCAAATCTCCCTTAATCTAACTTATTAACTTAATCTTACGTTTAAATGACGACCTATTGTCAGATGAAGCTATTTCCATATGCTTCCCTTGAGAGATGATATACCGGGCGCCAAGAGCCAGCGCGGACTCTGGGGCAAACAACCTCACCAGGATAGCCCGCCTTTCCCCGTAGGGGGCCCGGGCTCCAATTCCCAACCCGGGGAAGCTGACCTGCTTGCACCCAACCCCCTTTTTGGAGCACTAAACTTGGAAGATTGATCAACCTGTCTCAGTACCCATATATCAAATGTCCGCTAATTTGTGATACGTGGTATAGCTAACTTTAATGCTAATAAAACTAAGCTCTCTGATTCCCTACAAAAGAAATTTCATTTACGCTTATCTTCAGTAAAAACCACATCTTTAAACACGATCAGGTTTTATTTGTTTAGGATAATCCTAGCCTCTAACCTTTCTTGGAACAAATATATCTTTAGCTTCCTCTGCATCCAGAAAACAATATTTTTTTTTATTTCTGGCATTATATTCTGTACCAATTTCCTTTTGTTCTCCGTTTTCCACTTCTAGAGTGATCATTTAAATATCCTCGACTCTGTTAAAACCAGATGGGTCGGAATCATCTACAATACTTCCCTAACAAATTTGATCCACTTCCTATCACACTAATTTTTAGTTTCTACTACAAGCCTTCTTACAGATGCTTCCGTTGATACCATTTTCCTAAATCTTTTAGAATACTTGCATGAACAGTCGACAATCCAATTTTCTGAATTTTGTTTCCTTTCCACTTTGGAACAACCTTTCCTGGTATGTCTTTTCTAAAAATTACAAGTCAGATATTCAAATCCAAAATTCTGGCTTCATAAAGAACAGGTTGATGCCTTTAGATGCGAAACTTCTTAAAACTTAAATTAAATATTTACAGTAAAAGATTTGTTGTCCGAAACCCAGATAACCAGTGCATTTATATTCTAGAATAAGGGTCATCAGTTGCAGTATTTTTTCTTTCAGAACCATATTTGATTTCATTTTGTTAGTTATAATGTGGTTTATAGTGGTACATATCCAAAATTTGAGTTTCGCTATTATAATCCATTGATCCCTATATTGATGGGGAAAATCAATGGATTTTATACACGTGCGTTCCGGATAATTTATATCAAATATTTGGAATTTTTTTCTTACTTCAGAACCACGAGATTATTTAGTTATCTCGCATAAAAAAGAACACGGTTGAAAAATCACAGATTTCTATCATTAACAATTCCAAACACAGCAGGATGCACCGATGGACTCTGTCTAGTCTATCTACAAGTTGGGTGTGTTCTTTTATCAGCTCATGCATGCACAATGGTCTATGCGGGGCAAAAGCCGGTGATTAAATAAATAAATATTGATTGGATTTAAAATACTGTCCTTTATTCATTTTGATATGCATGTAGTTTTTATAATTCACCTTATTAACTAAGTTTTCAAAATGCGTCCTTACTAAGAGAACATGCAGGCATCCTTGAAGAGAACGAATACCTTTCCAGTCACTTAAAAGTAATCATATTCCTTTGGTGATATTTTGTGAGGGTAAGAAAGGCTTATTTATATCTAGATAAAATTATCCGCGTAGCTTTTTGAAATACTGGTGGTGGTCTCTTTTTCCAGCTTCGGGTCCTTTGTCAAAACTTCCAACCACAAACATAACTTATCACAACAACTGTCAGAGTATTAAGCCAGCTCCACGGTCCGATAACAAAAGGGAATCCAGTTTGTTTTGAGAAATAATTGTAAAATTCGCGAGGGAGCGAAATGTAGCAATTCCATTACTCCGGATCTAGCCCTCTAAGTGGCTGATAATTAGAAGAAAACAATGCACGTAACCAATATGCAGAGCTGGAAGGGTGAATAATTATTAGGCTGTGTTTGAGATGCATCAGATCGGGCGTCTACCCGATACACTCTTTCAACTTCCACTGTTCCAGATACAGACGGTGGTGATCATCAAGCAAAGGACACAACTTTAGATAAGAGACGACCACGCACATTTCAAGTGCTCTGCAGTAGTGCGCGCATTCGTTGGGAAGAGTTCAGTAATTAAAATATGAGTACATTTTTGCTGATAATACAATGTTTCTCATTAGACTGCGCACTCAGTATTCACCACGGATTCTGTTTGACGGTGATTTGTTACGTGCGATTCCTGCTTGCGTATACTTTGAGAGAAATGCTTCTCAATAATATTTCTGGCACTGAGAGCAGCCATATATCATCAACTCCGCATTACACCGCTATGTTCCGAATTTAAAGTAATTGGTTCCCATAGCAACACGTGTCATGCTCTCCTGCCTTCCTTCACTTCCTACTGGTAATATTTATTATCTCTTTAGCCTTTTGTTCGGCGCTATTTTATGTTTTCATTTCTTCTCTGTTTACCTGTCGCCACTTCCGGTACGTGATGTAATTTGAATTCCGCCAATTAGAAGTAATTAAATAATTATCGCGAAGGAACACTGGGTAGAATAAAGTAAGGTGGTGAGTGATTTTAGATGAATGTGTGGCAGCTGTATCTTCGATTGTTACTGCAATCCTCCATTTCCTTTGAATTAAGCGCGATTATCTCTTTGCCAAATTTATCTTTTTTTTGGAACAAAAATATTTCTTATAGAAATCTGAAAGTAATTCGTGACTCTTTTCCAGTGTTTTTTAGCGTTATGAATGAAAGTTGCAATTGGAGTGACAGGGTTGGGTTGATTAACTAGTGAATCAGATGGATGAATAGTTAACCCGCTTCTTACTAACGACTATCCGAAATAACTTGAATGCCTCAACCATTGAACTGAAAATACATTATGGGGATCATCGTCCAGATCTTACTGCTGTCCGATTTCTGCGATAATCCATCTTGGCTGTTGACTCATCCTCTTTCCTGCGAGTGGATATGAAGAGCGGTTGCGCAACTTCTGAGAAATTATTTTATTTTATTACATTTTATTTTTTGTGCCTCAAAGAATCCGCAGAGAAATCGTTTCCGGTAGGGGGCATTGCTGTGGGCCTTTATGCTTTCTTCAATAATTTGTGTTGCGCTTCTCGTCTAGTTTGAGGGTCAGGGCAGCCGCTATCACCGATGCATCCCACTAGAATCGCTGCGTGATAAACGACGACTGGGCCACTCTGTCACGGACGCGCTGCTGTCTCATACAGAGGGGTTCTGCCGTATACCATTGTTCCTGTGGGCGTTGTCCGGGCCCCAAAACCACGAACTTCGTGTCCATGCCGGAGCGGAGAACTCAAGTGATGACACGGCGATAACCACCTGTCTCAACCGCAGAAGAACACGAAACTGAACGCGGAACGGGACAGTCCACTCCCGACGAGCCATCGACCAGGCTACGACTGACCCACGGTCACCTTCTCGCCGTTCCCGCTCCCGGCGGCCGTCAGCAACCCTGTAATTTGGAGGCTAGTATCCATTGTTACTGTGTCCAGGTGTGCGCTTTGGCTAATGGCGCTTCCCAACCTCCGAGCTTGCCGGCTGCTTTCTTCCTTCCCCTCTGCCGCCCCTCCTCTTTTCTCCTCCCTCGAAACGCAGTCGTCTCCGGATCATCCGTGTCTTCGTCCGTCGTTGGTGCCACTAGTCGATCTGCTTTAATGCTGCGCTCGCGATGATGTCAGTGATATATGAGATCGGATGCGGCCGTCTTAACCAGTGACGGTGCATCTACCTAGCCGCCGGACACGAGGAGCTGTGCATCTCCATGACCGGCTGTGGCAGGTCTCGATACCATCCGATAAGTTGGGGTGGGAGTGGGATGCATTCCGCCGTAATCACAGGTTGGGATGGGGGGTGGGCGAGAGATATTTCATATGTCGGATTTGAGTGTCATAGAGCAAGCTGGGTTGAAGTTGCTGCCATCATCTATCTAATGCTCCGCGTCGTTCTCCATTGTAGTTGTTGTCAGCCGGTAATTGAGGCACCTCCGGGTGAACAACGAGCGCTTCTCTTCTCTGACTACCCCCCCTTTCCCTCAGCTTCCTTTTCGTGTTTGCTTATGGGCCTCTTCCTCGCTTTTATGGCGAGGTTACGAAATCCGCTCTGGTCAACGAGAGTACAGCCATGCAGAGAGGTGCTACTGCAGACAATGCGTACTTCACTCACAATCACTGTTCACTTAAGCCTGTCACAACAGTGGAACAACACGTCTCCTCGTGCTCCCTTCACAGATAAAGCAACTGCAGCCGACTAGTGAATTATTCTCTCTCTCTCGTGTTTATATATAGACTCAACGGAATAATAAAACTGAAACGTTCAACAAAAAATGTAAAAGTTACTGTACAAGACGTACAACCCTCCCAAACTCTCTGTATAATAAATACACAATATTTATTATAGAGTGTAATATTGGCTCCAAGGATGCACATTTCAGTGAAATAAATAAGAGAGAAGTTATCACTTTGAACATTCCTACCAATTAAGAAAAGGCAGTCCATTTAACTTGACCACACCTCTTGCTAAATGGACATACGCAACAATGATTGCTGCCTCCATCTGAAAACTCTACACGAAACATCCTAACTTATACCGAATTATTTCGATTAAAAATTCTGAATTATCACAACCATAGTCGAGGAGACAGCGTGT
This sequence comes from Mastigoproctus giganteus, assembly GCF_048544385.1. NCBI lineage: Eukaryota > Metazoa > Arthropoda > Arachnida > Uropygi > Thelyphonidae > Mastigoproctus > Mastigoproctus giganteus. The sequence continues at coordinate 35,573,230 of NC_143576.1, forward strand.
TTGAATCTACGTGATACCACGAAATACGGCAATACTCATGCAGGCGCCATCTTGTACACTCCTCTGAGGCCACTAAGGAATACAAACATTTGTAGAGGATTAAGAAGACGGTTTCGCCTTTTACGCGTGAATATTTGTCCATATTGCTTCAACAACATTCACGATGGCTGACGATGCTCTTACTTAAACATTGCTGTATTGGCAATGCCATCGATGCAGCTGCGACGACAAAAAGTGCAAACTTTTCTTTCTGTCTTTAGCTGGGAAGAGGATTTTCATCCAGATAAACTATACTTTGTCATCCATCAAGCTTGAAGACCCTTTATAAATACATTTTGTATTAAAACAAAGACTGGCTTAAGAGTATATTAGAATATACTTTTAAAACTATGGTCATAATGGAGTATGTTGAATATAAGTGGCGTTTTGGGATTCTGTTTTCTCTGTGAATATAATGCATAGTTTAACTGGGAACATACCGGTACTTAGTTTTAATTTTCACAGGCAGCTTAAGGTGAATTGTGAATGGTCAAAGTTTACCAGTTTAAAAGCTTAATCGAACCATACATATTCTACAACATTAATATACTTCTGGAGAATTAGTTGCCACGCTACTCAATTTCTTAGCTATAGATGAGTTGAATCCTAATTTGGAGGAAATCATGTTTGACTATAGTTCAAAATCTCGTGGTTGCTAAGTACGGTGATGTTCTTTTATTCTCTCTATCTTGTAAATTCATACCGCCGTTCAGGAGTATAAGCAGAACAATTATTTTATTTTATGATACACCAATAAAATACGAATTAAAATAAAGGTGGTTAATGAGAGTAGTAATTACGTAACAGGAATTTAATTCACCCTTAGTTGACACCTTTTCTGCGTGTTATTAAAGTTGTTTGCAAACGATTCCCACATTCAGAAAGTTTTTTGGTTTACAATTAACCTTTGAAACGTACACCCGTTCTACAAACAGTTTCTTAATCACGGAGTTTTGAAAGATAGTAAAACTGCACCATAAACATAAAAATAATTATACGTTTCAGGGTTCCACAACCTTTTTAAGAAGTCTGGATGTAGTAATGTTCAGTATCTAGGGATGGTATTAGGGGGAGGGAAGTGTTTCGAAAAAGAGTGTTCTCGTAGTTTCACTGAATAGCAGTCTTTAGCAACAGAGAGTACCGATTCAGGTAGGGCCGAACTGGTAGGTTTTGGCCCCATCTGAATCACAAAACCCGTCATGATTATTAGTCGATGATCAAAATTTGCTGTTGGCCTAAGGAGGACTGGACTGAGCTAGTTCGTTCATCGTTTAGTACTGTGGACGAACTGGACAGACGAAGGAAGGCTCGTTCCTGGAGGCCAACATCACTTTACAATAAAAAAAAAATGTTCTACTCGATGAATAGTGAAATATTTTTTTGTCTACAGATGGTAGAAATATTTCGTGAGACTACATGCTTCAGTTCGTTTGTGTCTTTTTTCTTAGTAACCCAACACCTTCGGTAGCACAGTATAAAAATGATATATATGATTTAAAGACGGCCATGAGAACTTTCTTGAAAATTAAGTGGGATCTTATGAATGAAATTTAGCAAAGCTTCTCTTGAAAATGAAAGTATATATCGTAAATATTTAGAAAATTTACAGCATAAAAACAGTTCTTTTTCTTCTTTTTTTTTAATTAAAAAATGCATTCTGTAATTTGGGGAAGATTACTGCATATATTTTACTTGCATTTAATTAATGCACTGGGTTGTTTAAAATTTTTTATAATTTTTTTAAACTAAAAAAAACTAAAAAAGACAATCCCTATAGAAAAAAATATGGTTTTCGCAGACATATGTAATCGGCAATGTAGGTTTTTTTTTTTTTTAAAAGGAAAAAGAACAATCTCACCACCAGTGCAGCAAATGTGCTGTTCCGTCTGCATTATTGTTTCTAATAGAAAACAATCAAAGTGTAATTAGTGTCTAATCTGCTGTGACATTAGTATTAGTTAAGGCCAAATGAAGCACGAAAGAGGAATTTTTCTGCATTAGCCAAAAAAAAAAAAAAAAAAAAAACTAAATTAAAATAAAATAATAATAATAAATACAAAACAAAATATAAAATTCTTATTATCCTTCAATTCCGCTTTGAACTTGGCGCCAGACTCGACCATTGCCATACTGGGAGCCAACTTATCCAGCGTTCGAAGGTTCGTCCCTGAACAACCACACAGCCCACACGTCAATTTCATTTCTTCGGTCTTCCGTTATTTCCTGATATTTTATATATGTCTCCTGTTTCGTGTCTCACCTACGAAGACGAGAGGATCTTCCTCATTCATTTTACTCAACCCTTTCAGAGCTGTATGCACCTCGGTCAGATATACCGGCAGATGTCTAGGTTTCAAACGCTGCAGTCCACAATTTCTAAGCCGTTCTTCTTATGTGCATCGCTAATCTGATTGCCCTTCTTTAAACCTTCTCCAAAACACTGTCTCTCTCTCTCTCTCTCTCTCTCTCTCTCTTTTTTTTTTTTTTTTTTCCAGTGCGCCTAATCGTCTTGTTTAGTGATAATGATCCTTCTCCCTACTAGCAAAGGTCCCATAAGCAATTTTCAGCTCCTCTTCTTCTAGCTTATAATACAAGACTCCAGCAAGAGGTTACCTAATATAAGCTTTATTTACAATTTTTCGAACTATATATCCATTCAAACCAAGTCTTTTTAAGCAACATGGTCTGGCTCGAATTGTTAACCATCTGTCCCACCTTGAAATCACCAGCAAACTTTATTAACTTCCCTTGGATACTATCCGTATCTCAGTTATGAAAATCAGAAATAGGAGGGGGGCTCAAAACGAGCCCTGAGGCACTTGCACAGGTCGATCCCGAACACTGGCCATTTATGACAACCCGTTATATCTTATCTTTTAGTTCAGTCTGCTATCCAGCTTACATCTTACCAGTAACTCCAACTTCTTCCAGTTTATGCAGCAGCCTTCCACGTTTAATGGTATCAAAAGCTTTGCTAAAGTATAGACATATAATGTTAAAATTGTTACCTGCATCCAACTGTTTAAACGCTACACCTTAGTAATTTATCAGATTGATTAGGCATGACCTCTCCTTAACGAATGCATGATGGGATATATTCAAGCTACCATCTTTGTTGGGATAATACTAAATCGTATCCTTAACTATAGGCTCCATGATGTTCCCCACTACACAAGTCAAATTCATTGTCCTATATCATCCGACTTCCCTTTAGCCCCACCCTTGTGAATTCGGAGACGTCAGAATTTCTCCAGTCCCAGAGGAACTTACCGGGATTTAATGGCGCTCGCACTAACGTTCCAACGGTTTGATATACTCACGTGAAGCCTCTTTAATTATAAGTAAATATATACCATCATCCCCTGGGGTCTTGGCCTCCTTTAACCTCAGTAGTTTTATTAACAAACGCTTCTTTTAGATTTATCACATATTTTACAGAAATCTGACTCCTTAGTACTTCTCAGAGATTCAAGCTTGCTTTCATATGTAAATATCGTCGAGAAGTATTTGCTTTCTCATAATCAGTTTTCGCCTGTGTTACGCCATCAGTGGTTGTCTTATCTCGTATATTCTCCCATACTGCTCATACAAGTCACTGTTATACAAGCACCTGTCCCATGTGCTCCTTTTACTCAATTAAATTCTTAATCTCACCAGTCTTTGACTACCAGTACAAATACGTTTCTGGTTTCGTAGATAAATCCCTTGATTTTCTATTGCATATTTTTGTATCTGAAAACATATAGCGTTCTCTCCAGTTAATCACTTCCAAAAATATCTCATTCCATTATAATCCCCTCCGCTGAAATGGAAGCTCTCACCTTTGACCACATAGGATTCTTTAGATACAAACCATTTTATAGTATTGTGGTCACTGCATGTTACTGGTTCCCCACTGTCAAGTTTGTGACATAGTTGGGCACCTTAATTGAGAACCAGTTCTAGAACATGATGGAATAAGAAGAAAACATCATCCGGTTTGCTTAAAAAAACTGTTATCATACAGTTATTTCTGGTACATGTATTCCATTATTGCAATTGCACTTACTAGCCCATTCAGCTGCTTAAAGAGATTTTTGTTATACTTCTTCAGAATAATTTAGCCGATAACATACCCCAACTATCATCTTCCCTTTACTACAAGTCATTTTACACCACATTGACGCGACATCAACGTTTTCTTCTGAATCATGGAACATTGTTGCCACCTTCAGGCAGTTTTTCACCAGAAGAATCATTCCCTCCAACCCTCTCTATCTGTCCTAAGCACAATAATCACCGAAATTAAATTCATCTTACATTTCTGAGTGGCACTATGTCTCAATAATCAAAAGGCAAAATTCATTTATTTTGCCTGGCATTATTTTGCCTGTACATAAAAATTTAATTTGTACCTCGTTGCTTTTGACAGTCTTGATACATCAGTTATACGTAGTTAAGTGTTTTTCCATGTGGTCTTACAATTGTTGGTGAATTTTACTCCTATTACGGTTTCCCATTAAGGTTTAGAGTAATTAATGATTGCACACAAGCGCTCTCAGAGAGGTTGTAAAATTAGCAGAAGGTATACTCTATGAATGTACGTATGCAGATACCCGTACATATATATAAATCCAGAAGGTATATTCTATTCACCTAAAAAAATCCAGAAGGTATACGGCATATACCTCCACTAGAGCCCTGATCACTAAGTATTTTCTCCAATTCCTCACCTGCTCATTCACCACACCTGAAAATACCCCTCAGACTTAAAGGCACATTTATAGAGATAACCATGTTTCTTTTCATTCCGCGAAATTTCACATTCAACGTGAGTTTTATATCGTCTCTTCTGGCATGCTTCAGAGGAATGTTAACACGGATGCTAGGCTTCAGTCCCCCGAAAAGGGACTCGATCAAAGAGAAAAAAACATGAGTAATTTCTGTAGGTCGACGTAAGAGCTCTGATTCTCCAGCTTCGCCCCCCCTCCAAAGAAAAATCCATTGGTCAACATTATCATGACCCATAATATACTTAGAGATCATCATGGTGGACCTACTGAGCCTTTTAAAATTCCAATACGGATTTGATAAATTAAAACCCTTTTGGCCCTTTGTGACAAAACTCCATTACAAATGTATGTATGAGGAGGGAAAAACATTTTTGCATTTTTCAATGGGGTTTCATTTTCTTCTTAGGATTTATTTCGTTATTACAATGGTTCTCCCAACCTAACATCGAGAATCATTCCTTTATTCTTTTTTTTCATTTTCTTCTATCTTCCCAATCTCCGTCCACCAGTCTTCTATTCATAGCTGCTCTGACACCCTCTAACCACGTCCTCCTTGGTCTTCCTCTCTTTTTTCCTTCTCCATGGCTCCTCTGGTCAATCTGTCGTCCTCCATTCTCTTCACATGTCCAAACCACCCATTTTTTTTCCCTCTATTTTATCGATGATGGTTTTTTGGACGTTCGTTGTGTTCCTTATCACGTCATTTCTAACTTTTTCAGTCCTAGCCTTTCTTGCCGATCTTCGCCAAAAATCCATCTCAATAGCCATTAGTTTATTTGTTTGTCTTTCAGTTAAGGTCCAAGTCTCACATCCATATAATAAAACACTTTGTAGTATTGCATTATATATTTGATGTTTCGTTTTGTTAATAATATTTTTATTCCATAGCACAGAATTGAGCATATCTATGACCTTTCTACCTTCACCCAGCCTTCTCTCAATTTCCTGCACAGATGATCCGTCAGCCTGAATAATTGCACCCAGGTATTTAAATTGCTGTACAGTTTTCACCAGTATTCCATCTAAATCCAGAACATCCTCACTTCGATTCATGTACTCTGTCTTATTAAATTTAACTGTCAGTCCCCGTGTTTTATTTTCAGTTATTAATTTTTAAAAATGATCAAAGACTTTATGAGTAACTTGAATATGGCCGTGTTACTAAGTATGCAATTTTTTAATAAATAAATGTAAACACCTTCAGGAAATTATTCTTACTTCCCGCCTGATAAAAAATGAAATCAAATAACCACCAAATAAATATGCAAAATTAATCGCAAAAAAAAAAAAAAAATCAGCGCGTGGAGATTGGAGCACTGCTTTTAGCGATGCAATGTTTACATTCATCGAATAATCTCCACAGTTACTTCCAGAAAGAGGTCCAGATTGATGTAGATCGGTGAACCAATACCGAATTAAGCAGATGAAATTCCTCATTTAAAAATTTATGACTGCTGACGCATCCTAAATCCAAGCCATTTTTTCAGTAAACATTGCATCTATTTTTTGGTGCATCAGTGACTCCTCTCGAAGAGTCCAAGATCATGCAGTGACGTACATACACGGCGTTCCAAATACATTCATTATATTGTGTTCATCGACGAGAGAAATATGACGCGGCACGAAAATGAAGCCCATCATGATCAGTTTTAACAAGAATGAACATGTTTAAAAACTTTAAAAAAATCGACTGTACTTTATTCCCAATCGATAATTGAACACCGAAGACATTATGTAGTTCAAGAACGACATGCCGCTTGAGCTTTGTTCAGTTAAATCTCATTTTGCACCAGTCTTTCTTTATACGAACGTAATGAAATTACGTGTGAGCCGAAAGAATTAAACAAATCAACCCGAAACGTTATCCGATTTGATGGTAATTTTACCTGCAACGGAAACAGTCACCAATAACAATTATTGTGATTGGGATACCTCTAATGAGAGGGCAAATGTAATAACGTAAAGGAAATAATCGGAGTAGTTACGAGATAAGGTACTACTGCATTCAGAATTAGTTTGGGATGTGTGACCCAAGGATAACGTCACTAACATGCAGACCTGCTAAGGAAAAGTCCACGCACTTAAATAGCGAGAGAAAGAAATTTTTTCCTAAAACATTACGCAGGTAATTTTCAACGCACACAAAAGCCTAACCACTGAGGAATCCTAACTAATTAGAAATAATTGGAAATGACTAATGACTACGTGCATCCGTTTACTGCAATCTCAGAGTTAAATACGCGTGTTCGATCCAGTAACTCATTTATAGGAAGGATCAAGATGTCGTGAATCACGTGATTTGAAAGAAACGCCTTCCGGGTACTGATACCACCTCCATACAAGCGAAAGTTTACGCCAACCTTTAATTGAAGCTGGCCTTGAATTACACCATCGCATGAAGTAAAGGTTAAAATAATTGCTTATTCCAGAGTGAGGACGATGCCGAAGCACAATTTAAGTGCATCTTCGTTTCCTCCTCATCTTTGATTATTCCGTATAAATAGCGATGTTACGATAGAAATTACTGCAGGCGGGAACTGTCTCGTGTGTCTTATCAAGCGATGGCATGCCCTAGCATTAGATTCCTAATGAGTGCTTTAATAGCTACCTCATTTGTCTGCGCGGACATCAGATGACAACGCTGAACCGCGGATAAAAGAAAACGTTGAGATGGGACGTCCTCAGCAATGTGGACCTTTTTGGCTTCGGTATGCGTCAGTACATCTTAATGACTGACTTTGTATCGCGATGTACATCGCGATACAAAGCCTCCAACCCAGGCACAATTTACTAGATTCAAGTGGATTGTTTTGAATTAGCTTCAAGGCAATTCAGAACCATGGGCGTTAGTATACAAACTATGTTTTAAGGTCAGTTTATCTACTAACTCTCCCCTTCTCTCCTGAATAAGTTCTTCCCTCCCTCCCCTCGGATTCGAATCACGCTGGTCCAAATGGTTAACGAATGACTATCAACTATCCTGCTAAGAAAAGCCTTCCTCAACAACGGACACCAACAACTATCTTTGTATCTTTGCCTGCAAAACTATTAGCCAGCTTGTAGATTTTTGTTGTTGGAAGATTATTTTCGTAATTAATCTTTATTTTATCCACTGTAAACCCACGTAAGTCGTTTTCAATTTCCAGTCAAAAAGGAGGGTTTTAAAAAGTTTTCATGCTACACAAAGCTTTTTATTTGAAGGATTTCTGGTGATGTAAGGAGCGATTTTTCCTTACATATTTAAAAAAATGGCGTAAAAATCACTTTAAATTAAAACAGAGAAATAATTCAAATTTACTTTTCCGTGTTTCATTGGTCTATTGTTTCGTGTGTAATGACTTTAGGTTCTCTTCAAACCATTCTAATTTCGTGAGTCGTGAAAACAAACATGCCCGGCTTTAACCGGAAAAAAGGAGTAGGAGAATGTAGGCTAATCATCCTCGAAAACTGTGTTAATTGTCCTTATTCTGAAAGTTGCCCGATGCATAAACATCTTAAACGTGATTTAACACTGGAATTAGCAGTTTCCATTCGTTTTGTCCTTTTTCCAGAAGCGCTAATTACACGTTTATATTCGCTTACGTAACACACTCGTGCCAATGAGTATCATTTCTTCACGTAACGGAAAAGTAAGACGGAGTGGCGCCATTGCTGCACTTCTTCATGTTTTCTTCAAAACAAAACCAGGTTTCTCGACGAACGGCTCTATAGAACACTGTTGGATGGATATCCGGTGTAGCATAAACGAAGTAGGCAGTGCCCTGGTGTCCTTCGCATACGAAAATGTTTATTCCATCTCTATGAGTGTTGCAGAGGTGACTCAATAAACCTTGACATCCCAAGGATATTCAATGGGTGTGGCAAATGGATACTCTGACCCCTCTCCTCCCCAGCACTTTGACGGAGGCCAGAATGATCTAGACGTGCGATTTTTCTTGCTGTCCCCCTTTTGTCTTAGTTATTAACTTTGTCCTGGGCACGCCGTATTTGGGGTTGAAGGGCGGCCGACCGGACTTTAGTGAGACCATCGCTGCGTCCGCTTATCGACTCTGTCATCGCTGATCACCATGGCCCAGCGGACCGCCTCCAGCAGAAGAATTTCAGGGACTGCGTCACGACCGCCTCCGGTGGTGGCACAAGTCACGATTTGGCTACGGTCCCCATCTAATCTCTCGCCGTCAGTTCTTTCCACTGTCGCCGCAAACTATTACCTTCCGCAGGTGTAGTGCGACCCTTTGGTGCTAACTGCTGGCCGACCCCTCCCTCCCCGAGGATAGAATACACTCTACCTCACGTTCCCATTCTCAACGCTCGTTCGTCCCCCAGTAGAAAGTGGGTTTCCGTCTGTTTGGGTCAGATGCAGACCTTGGCATGTTTGGATTTCCAATTACGGAAATTATCTCTGTGATGACAACGTGCAGCATTATGTTCGCTCTGTCGTTATCTGTTCTCTTCCGTTCACTGCTATCTTTGCCCTCTTTTATTGCTTCTTTCTTCTTTCCCACTTTCTTCTCATAATTCTGTTGGCGCTTTGACATTTGGCGTTATACCTCGCCATAACGATTTTAAAATTGCACTACTTTATTCTTTCAAAAGTGCTGAGCCGTAATTTATTTAACTACACATAGTAGATCCAATTTCACTCTAAATATTCACTGATTATATTTCAATTACGCAGTAGTACGTGCATGGACATAAAATACAAGAGTCGGACGTTGATTTATAACCAATGATGTGGAACCGTTCAATTTATACTACTTAATCAGATAAATAGAAATCAGCTCGCCGTATTATTAAAGGCAATTTTGATATTTCCACAGTAAAACTGAAAGCGCCTCTTTACTACATACAGCCTGGATCGTGTAGAACACAAACACAGCGCATGCACAAGTTTCTGATGTTCACCACCTGAGGGAATTTTGTTGTCTGCTGACACCCATTGAGAGAGTTGTTTTCACTTTGCCCAGGCTACTTACCACCTTGGCCTGTTTCGGCATTAACGTTGCCAACCAGATGGGTTGCCACGCAGGGCCAACAGGCGTAACGTGCACCAGTTGATGTCATGTCTAAATTTTATTAAAATATTACACAGTAGCCATCTACATGGATGAGATCACGTAATATTTCTTATTATAGAGGATGCCAGTGGATACTACACGGTGTTAGGCAATTAAGATGGACAAAAGTCAATCTTCATTGAGTAAGCAGAAGTGCCAAAATAAGGTTTTACTTAATGCTGGCAAATAAGAACTTCAAGTTTAAACTCTTAAACCTGTATTGCTGGAAAACTGATGCGTTGTTTGAATACGGCCAAAGATTATGTGAACTATTTCGGCTTTGCAGAAACTTTTCAGAATTATTCTCATTCTGATTTTGCCTAAAATTTCAGATACTCGTGCCAGTTTCTTATTAGTATCCGGATTCATTATCTAGAGCTCAAACATGTTCGTTAAGAATAATTTCCGGTTTTTTTGGAGCTAACTGTTCTTACAAAAGTCGGGCATGCTGCGCATAAACTAACGATATACAGTAATTGCAAGGAATGGGTTCGTAGCAGATATTAACGCCAGATCATTATTTCAAGAACAGGTAGGTTCAAGTGTCCTTCACAAAAAAAGAAAAAAATCTATTAAGCACATGCTCTAATTGACCAAAACCAGTCAGGTCTCTTTTCATTATAGAAAATGTATTTTGATGACTGTGGTCAAAAAATTTTAACTTGTGGATTATTTTTACTTTTTAATTAAGATAATTATGAAGTAATAATTTTAGACATGTCCAAGGGATCGAATGAAATACTATCGATGTGTAATTCTACATCGACAGTATTTCATTCGATCCCTTGGACATGTCGAAGGGCATTCCTCACGATGCTAAATCCCACTGAATCGTGATTGTAGGTCCAAGGTTGTCTCTTTTAAAACGACAATCATTAACCTACCTGGCTCACGAACGATCTCTTGTTGTTGTAGGATTTTAGGAGTATCAGCAACTAAAGTCATATTGCTTCATATTATACTGTCTGTAAATTGCGTGTGTTCTTTGGTCGATTTTCTGTTTGCTGGATGAAAAACCCGAGTCTCCGGGAGAAAAAAAACCTGCTTGACACTGACTAACTCAGCCACGTTTTGAAAAAAAGACCATAAAAACGATCGCTTTGTAACCGTTCGTTGATTTTTATGAAGTGAATCAAATTCTGCGACTTCACATCAGTTTTCTTTCTTTTTTGTTCCATAATCGACTGGAATTTCTAACATTAGTGGCATAATTGAGGACATAAAGCAAAAAAAACATTAAGCAGCACATCGCTTCTTATATTTTTTTTAGTCTTATCATTGATGTTTTAAATATGAATTGATAGTCAAGTGGATTTTGAACCTTCCCCAATTTCCAAATCCTAGCTACGTCACTCTCTCACTATCATAAAGTCAACTAAGTTACGCATTTGGTTTTATTATTTCAATAAAAGTACTTGCCTTGAATGAATGAAAAAAAATTTAGTTTCTAAAGCAACGATAAGGTGTGATATATTACACTGAGATAGCATTTTAACGACCAGCAATAGCTAGACAAGGATCATTCTATTTTATTACTTTATTAGGTTATTACTATTAATAAAAGTACATTAAATATTATACCAATATCTTTTTGCATTATATCAAGTCGTGTCATTAATCGACCTGTTGGTTTAAAGTTAATTAACTATTCCACATGTTAGGTCTATCTGTTTGTAAAATATAAGCCATATAAAGAAACTTCTATAGTTTTTGTTTGTTTTGTTTTGCTGGCTGACAGCAGTCGGATCTTCATTAGGTCTGATGGACCACATACAAAGGAAATTCATCTTGGAGATATTCAAATTAATTTAATTTTAAAAGTTAGTCGCCATCTTATCATTATGTACTATCATGATCCAACTTTTCCTCTTTTTCATAGTGCTTCGAAATTTGTTTTGGTTATTTTTTTAATTACACATTTAAGTACAAGGTGGTTATCGTTTAAGTGACTCATTCGGCCATCGCTAGGTGGCAAATAATGAATCGCTCAGATGTGAAATTTGAAACAGACAGTAATCAAACCACGCAGTACAAGAGTACAGTACAATTTATTTGATCAAGTTACAGGTTGGGAAGGTAAATTTACTCAATGCAACATCCACTTGGACTGCTCATGTGCTGGAGGTGTAATGCAGTGTAGCATGGTCAACTGTTGCTCGAAATATATAGTGGAGAATGTTAGCAAAATGCCCAATGATGCTTTCCTTCAGGTCAATGACAGACTGAATACTACCTTCTTGATAAACCGTGTACTTCAGATATCCCCAATAACCAGAAGTCACATAGATTAATGTCCAAAGGACGAGGCAATTAAGTACTGTATTGGCAAGATGCCAGGAAATAATCTGGTCATCGCTAAACATGGTCCGATGTAGCTGCTTTACCAGCAAAAGCAGTTGTGGTGGAGCTCCATCGTGCATAAAAACAGTCGTGTCCAAACATCCTGTCTATTGCAGGCCGAAATCATATGGGGTCAGAGAAGATCACAACACGTTCACCTATAGAAGTAGACGGGTCGGAACAACGTGTTCAAACCTTCTCTAAGAAGAATGGTTCTTTTAGTTTGTTGTGAGCTACAACATGCGGACATTGGGAAAAAGCTCCGTCGATGTTCTCCATAGGAATGATATATGTCACCCACCTCCATCCCAGCCAGAAATCGTAGAGCGAAACCAGTGCGCTGCTGAGAATCCCGCGAGTTAACTGCTGCAACTCATGGCTTAAATTTTTATTCGTTTCGTGTTTTCGCCAGAACAAATAAAGTGATGAGGGGCTGGTGTATTGTGTTTATTCTATGATCGGTTTATCTGGTTTGCTATGGAAAAACCCGAGACTTCAGGGTGGGGGAGAGGGGGGACAGGACCTGGCAACCTTCACCTAAACAGTCCACTTCGGCCATGATATGAAAACTGCTTATAAAGTTCCTCTCGTCTTAACAGGATTCGAACCCATGCCTCTTTCGCACTATGTGAGGGGACAGCGATCGTAATCATCACTACCGCCGAGGGTGGGTTCTTTGCATAAGAGATTAACCGACAAAAGCAGAATCTTTTATTTGCTGTACCACGTTGACTTTTGCTTGTTACTGTGACCATGTCTGTTTTTATCGCTTAAGACACGTGCATTATTAGTCACGAGATTTACTTTGCATACTGACTTCATGCAGCGCCACGTACACCTTGGTGTTACTTTTTGGAACTTTTTTGTGCCTTTTGTTTCCGCATGGTCTAGACACTGTCTGTTACAAATTTCATCCCTAGGTGATTCATAGTGTGCCACCTGCAGGCGCCAAGATGACGCACTTTAATCATAATATACACTATTTGATTTATTAATATTTCTTCCACCTAATTACGTACTCAATATTTACAATTTTACTATCTTCCAAGGGTCACGGGATGCTCATCACTACTTTAAACTACCTTTTATTATCCACAAAAAGAGAGATTTTTTTTGGAGAAAGTTATTTTCTTAATATTCATTATTTTTGTGATTTGATATGATGTTGAGAGGATATTACATAATTAATGTGAAGTAATTTTGACAATAATTAAAGCATTTGAGGAGTTGTGAAATCTTGAAGAAGGGTTTATTAGTTTATCCTAATTAAGGTAACACACACGACCAATAAAAATTGGCGACGTTTCTGGACTTTGTGATGACTCCTGTCATCAGGTCCAAATAAAAAGTGAAAGAGAACAAATGTACAATTCACCCTGTGCATATTATTCCCACCTTTCATTCTTTCCTGTTGGGGCCTGATAACATGATTCTGCAGAGTCCAGAAAAGTCGCTAAGTGGTTTTATTTTGGGTTTAATATTTTTAATTTTTGGTTAGTCGAATTCACCCGCGGGCTGCACTGGATAATCAGGAGGTCGGCTAATGGATTGCTCATCACCGGTCCCTAGAGCGTGGGTGTAAAGACAGGCTTCTTTTAGGCAGTATGCGACAAAACGATCATTTCATATTACTCAAAACCATAGCCTTTTTGGGATCGGACTTGAATATATGTAGGTTGTAATTAATTTTCGAATTCTCGTAGTTGGTGCGCATGCTCTAATCGTTTGGCATAATATCCAGTATTTCAGCCACAATATGCAGTAGATGGATAGCCTAAGTGATTGATACGCATGAAAAATATAAATATTAATTTCCGGACCTTTTAATTTCATTAAAACCGGACCTATTGGTCCGATTTTAATGAAATTTGCGAATTTCGCCAAACTGTATTAAAAGAGCGAATTATAAAATTTCATGAAAATCCATCCAATGGGAGTAGAGTGAACGGTTAAAGAAATAATAATTGTTGAAATTTTATTTGTCTGATTTTAATGAAATTTGAGTTTGCTCAATAAATCTCTCTTGAAAGGCCCAAACATGAATTTATAAAATGCATCCAGTGGAAGTCGAGTTAGTACATGAGAATGAAAAGAAAAAAAAGTAATAATAATAATTTCCGGATTTCTATTGATCCGATTTTAATGCAGTTGGGAATGGTATGACAAATCTATTTAAAAGGCCCAAATATAAAATTTCATGGAATTCTATGTATGGAAGTAGAATTATTACAGGCAGCCGAGCGAACGGACAAACGAACGAGATGAGTGAAGACAATAGGCGTATTATGCATGCATGCATGTTAAAGCGCCTAAAAACAGTGTAGTGTGCTATCATCGGCAAAATTATGGATAAGATTTCCAGTCAATGAAAGGTCAGTGATAAAGAGAAGGAAAGAAGCTTGAAAAACTCCGCCATGTTTCAGAAGTTAGAAGAATGTTGTGATACAAATTCCCAGTGGGACAAAATGCGAATATGCAACTGTAAAATGGCAAAGTATGAGATCCGTGAAACAAGCTACAATAGTAGGGAACGTATCAATAAGTAAAAAAGAAAATAATAATAATAATATAAAAATAAACCAAACATCTAGTTAGATTGAGCTAACTTCACCCTTGTAATCGATTTTTTTTTTATAATTGCGCACTATAATACTCATTTCATAAAGAGTGAAAGGCGATTAAGATGAAGACAAAGAGGACGTCGACAGAAATGGCTAGCAGCAAAAACAGTACAGAGAAATCGAAAATTGAACCTAAACTTGTTACAGTGCAGGAGATGATGTGCGAGTCTGTGTCCTTGTAACTTTGGCATTTATGAGGGTAGATTGTTAAATTGATTTATGGAGAGGGCTTTTTTTTCTTTTTCAGTTTGTTAAATTACTAAATGAGAGGGCTTCTGGCGGCTAGAGAGCCTAGGATTATGCTATGACATACAGCTCCAGATGTTCATCTATAAGATGGTGTCTTGCTTTATTCCAGATTTGATCTGGAATGCCACTTTTAGCGCTTATGGCAGATGGTAAAGACGCCACCCGAGGCCGAATGGTACCATGAGATAATTTCATTTAATCATCCCAATGAGGCAGTTACTGCAAAAATTGCGCCTCGAAGGCAAACACGAGTTATCTTAATTTCAAAGTGAATCCCATAAAAGAATTTTAACTTTGCACTTATCCTGCGCATATTATACACATTTTTACAAAATTGGAGCTGATAGATCTTTAGATACAGATTCTCCCCCACCCCCATTTTAAAAATTCAAGCTCTGGTATTAGGATGAACACAAATTCCCCCTCCGCCGGATTTAGAAAACATGCTCAGTTTTTGTTTCAACTTCCACGGAATTTATTCAAAGAAGATTAATATATGTCGAGAGATCCCCTACTGACGGTCACTAGTGAATCCAATGTGGTACCGTTAAACGTACAGGATGGTATCAAGCCGGCGTATCATTTAGCAAAGAACAACAGTTCAATAATTAGACAGCAAAGAATTAATATCTGATTGTTGAAATATTTATGGACAGATGACGCGGACAGTGGCTTTAGTAAGGATTAAGCAAGCCCCATTGCCTGCCTGATTTGAACAAGGAGCAGATTCCTACTCTTGGACTACTCAAGCTGCAGATCTTTGAAGCACTTGCGTTTCGAAGAAAAACTTTAATGGAAAAATGCGTTATTCCAACAGACAACTGTTTACAAAGTTACGCACTACATCCTAACTTAACATATAGACATCGTACTGCATTTATTTTTAAATAAATCTTCATTCTTTGTGGAGTGGTCAACTTCGCGGTTGATCACTCGCAAAGGCGGCCTTTTGAAATAACAATGAATGCGGATTAATTGAAAAATACGGAATTCCTGGCATCAAGCAAACAACTAGAATCAGAATCCTAGTGGTTATTGTACAAAATCCATGCGGTGCCAGTGGTTTTCTTCTCTACGGGTAATTAAAATTTCTTCTGCCACGTTCTCCATCCTCTTACGATGAATTTGCAGTAGCTTGCCGAACACGTAACTGGACTAAAACTGCCTTTTTTAAAAAAGAAAATTTCTTAGGCATTTCTCTGAGGTTTCAACTGAGAAATATGAAATGCGTGCTGTCATAAAACGCTTCCTGAAGGGCAAGACTAGAGTAGGGTGCTCTGTTTCAGAATGTATTCAATTGTTATTAAGTGTACGCTGAACCCAAGAATGACAGGTCTTCGTATAAAGCTAATGATCCGTCCGTGTGTGTCGCAGAAAGACATGAATTCTGCTTCATCGAAAGCCTAGTGCAAAATTCATGAGCCCGTACCGGATGAACTTTGATTGACTGTCAGAATCATTTCTGGAGTATTAGTATTTCGTATGACAGAACACAGTCAATGCTCGCGGAAACTGAAAAGGAACAGTGAAAAGTTCTGCGAGATGGATGCCCAAGAATGCTGACCGATAAACAAAAGGCTGGCTTGCTGTACAGGTTAACTATGGTGGAGCGACTTCCTGTACGCTGGAGACTTTTTCACTCAGACTTATTACCGAGGTGATAAACGGGTTCGTCATTTCATTCTCGATACTGAAGTGAAACGTACTGTACGGCTTTAAAACCTTCCTCATTTCCAGTCCCAATTAATTTCGTATCACTGCCTATCGGGCAAAATCGTGCCATCCATGTTTTTGAAATCTTGGAATGGTCGTGTTGAATCGAAGGGAGACTATCTCAGACAGACAGTTAGGAAAGCAAAGGTTTCCCAGTTAATTTTGTTTGTCCCCAAAGCTGAAGAGCACCTTCAACTATCAGAAAATTTCTAGTAACTAGGAAGTAGCGTTCGTCGCGAATGCTTTCTTTGGAGGACCGAAACAAACACGTGGTTAGGCTTTAAAGGAAATTACGAAGGAATCCAAATATAAAAGGCAGGCAACATTCCTGGACTATTTCATATTAATTTTCAATGGGATCCGAGCATATAGGACTACGATGAAGTGCATTTCAGTTAAAGGGGGATGAGACAAAAAATAAAATAAATAAACTTGCTATAAACCTCTCGCATGAACAACAACGATAGCCAATCGCTTCACCTGAAAGATAACAGTCTGCCTTTCCAGGCACACCTAAGATAAATATATTATAGGTAGTACTATCGGGAGTCGAAAAACTTAACGACATTGCACATTAAGATGGAAGACTTTACTTGGACCTAGAATGGGAACATTTTCATCATTAATGTAGCCATTTAGAAGCATTACAGTAGACAATCTATCCATATTCTGTCTATCCGAACAGATGCCTTTATGCAACAAGATTAATTCCCTGGGAAGTTCTCGAATCAGGAGATCCGGAACTGGCTCTAGACATATTAACTAGATGGTTGCACACTGTTACTATGTTCTCAGCAGCTAAACAGGTCAGTATCTCCGCTAGAACTAATGCTTGGTGGTCTTCGGAGCTAAATCACAGTTTCAAGTGCAAACAGTCCCTCCATAAACAATGGAAACAGTCTGGTACAGCATATGACCGAACTCAGTACTCCAAAGCTAGAGCACTGTTTAATAGACTGAAATCGCAAGCCATTAAAGAATACACTGACAAGACCTTATCCAAAGGCAAAGTGCCATATACCCATAACTCTGAACCAGATTCCAATTTCAATCCAGTTGAATGGATCAACTATGTAGCCAGATTCCAAGACAACATCACACAACCATATGATTACCAACCAGACCCCATTTCAAGTCCAGATGATGAGCTGTTTTCTATTCAAATCGATCGACAGCAGCTTCGTCAAGCCATCAACTCGCTGCGTCCGTCATGCACCGCTGGCATCGATAATGTCCCACATTTCATCGTAAAGTGCCTCAGTCCATATATCCTTGATCCTCTGCTCTACTTGTTCAACTCCATCCTCTCCCATAGAGTGTTTCCGGCATCCTGGAGCAAATACAGTCTTGCCCCACTACCTAAAGTTCAACTACCAAGCCAGCCGAAGCACTATAGACCGATCTCCACTGCATCCACGCTCCTAAAGCTACTGGAAAAAGTTCTTCTTCCGCATATAACACGCCATCTTCTTCCACAATCATCAAAACAACTCCATTATGTTCTCCCTAATAGATCAACTGTCTCCAACCTTCTGGCAGTCCAAACGGAAATTTTAAATGCATTTGAGGCCAAATCAGAAATGGCGGTTGTTTATGCCGATATTGAAGCTGCTTTTGATAGCCTCAACATCTCAGCCCTTCTGAATCTCCTAACCAATTTCTTTCGGATCAAAGGTGACGTTTTCGCTTTTCTGCACTCGCTCCTCCGGAACAGAACAGTGTACTTCACTCATCGTAACCTCTGCTATACCCGATCCATCAATGCTGGTGTGCCGCAAGGTGGCGTTTTATCGGGGTTACTTTTTACAGCCCTCCTTATTCCGTTTGTGTGTAACAGAGATGATGTCATTACCTACGCCGACGATATAAAGTTCCTAACGGAAATACCACCATCAGCCGACAGGGGAGTGATCACATCGGAAATCTGTAATAAGATCACAGCTTTCTCTAGCCATCTCAACCATTTCGGTCTCAAACTGAACCCCCAAAAATCCGTTATTATGGTTTTTTCTCTGAAGAAGTGTCCCACATTCATACAACCCTCACTGGAGGGCGCAATTATTCCAAGTGTTACTAAACACAAAGATCTCGGTGTAACCTTCGACCCAAACCTTAGGTTCAACTGTCACATCGAATGTGTTCTACGCAAGATCAACCGAATGCGCTGGATTGCCCGTCAACATCTTCTTCATAACACAGACGCAAGAACCACAATCAGATATCTGGAAACCATTGTGTATCCTACCTTTCTGTATGCCTCTGAAATATGGGCATCCGCAGTACCTTCTCTCATGAAGCCCATCTTCGCCAGTGAATACTGGATATTGAAGTGGGCAACCCACAAACATCGACTCCCCCCTCAGCAGAGGACCACCAGCATGGCCGACCAACTCCAAATCCCACGGCTGCCTCAAATAATCAGCATGAGGAGAACTGTGACCACAGTCAAAATGCTGGTTGGCAAAATCAACTCCCCTGACTTCTGGGATATATGCCAGTGGCATGTTCCACTTCCGTCCTTACGAGCCACCCCTCTTCTTCAGCTACAACGGAACAGGCTGAAGATCAGTGACAGATTCCTACCTGGACAAGTACTTCCTACAGTACAAGCCCTGCTAATGATCGGAGTTGACCTGCAGAAATTCGCTTCTGATCGCAATTACAGGCGCTCGTTGGCCGAACTTGTTCCCCTTTTGTTTGGCCCCTGATGTCGACTCATACTGATATCTCCATCTTCTATCTCCTATGAGGTGCATAACGGCACGTCGCAGGAAAATCGACGAACTGTCTTCACAAGAAAATGCAATACCGAACAATAATGTGGCACTGTGAAATTTTCTGACTTGTGTGAATATGCTTAAATATGTGCTTTGTACATATGAACGTGTACATACCTTGGTGTACTGTCTGCCTCACAACTATGTACATACTCATATCTATTGAATGGCTAATGCTACGTTTTTAATTGTTATGTAATATTTTATACTGCACAAATTTTTATACTGTACATATTTGTATATTTCTATATCATTGTCAAGCCCCTGGCCTCCTGGCTGTGGCGGGCACATTATTGTATCTTTACTGTACAATAAAGATTTTCTTCTTCATATTTGCATAATGCGGATATAGGGCAAACCACCACTTCTCAAACCTTTACATTCTCAAGCTTCACTTAGTAGTTACAAATAATCATCAATCCTCTTCTGCCTCATAAAATTGCGCAAAAACGTTATCCAGACTTTCGAGAAGTCGTATTTAAAATACGACTACTCGCTTACTGTAGATCATTGAAAATATAAACGAAATATAGAGAAACCAAAGGAACCTTGTGGCTTCTATTTTTATATAACTCTTGAGAAAAAAAAATTAAATGGAATCTTCCTCAAAAGTGAACTGTTGGTCCAGTGCGGTCAGTTTCTGTTGACAACAACGAATTTTTGTAATTCCACTACGATAGTCATTAACTTCATAAGACTGATTAATATTTTTTTAGAATAAAATAATCCTATCGTAAATTAAGCAGAGAAATATTTTTCATTAATATATTCCGATCCAATAGAGTTTTTGGTTGTTTACCATGTCTGTAAATTGCTGTGTTCTGTGGTTGGTTTGTTTTGGAAATGAGAAACCTCCACAATAAATCCCACGAAACTTCTTTCCGTCGAAACGGGATTCCAACGTCAGTCCTTTCGTACAGTTTGATCAGTTATTTAGTTAGTTATTTGGTTTTTAGGAGCATTAGCAACTAAGGCCATATTGCTCCGGGATATGCGGTGGTCATTCCTGACCACAGTTTGATCAACACTGTGCTTCACCCACTGGTATACTGTTGGACAGAGTATGTTCCTGGTTTAAGCATAATTTCAGTCGCACAACCTTGCGAAAAAAACCGCTTCCCAATAAATATTTTTATGAGGCCTACAAGCAGGTTGGTTGACAGGGCTAACGTTAGTCCTGACTGAATGAACTGAACTAATTCAGGGTGCACCATACTGTTGCTTGCTTTCCTCCGTCGACTAAGGATCATCACGATTGAAGAGACCTTTAAGAATTCCTTCAGTCTCCAGATCCAGACCTCTTCCAAAGAGTGACACATTCAGTATGCTCTCATGGAGGCTTCCACGGATAGTAATGAAAGTAAAACTGATTGATCTGAGCTCACCAAAGTGGCAGTTTTAGAATTAGTCTCAACGATGACAAAAGTAGTTTCAATAATTTAAAGAGAACTAAGTTTGTCAGTCCCGCCTTTGAGATAGCAATTTCTGGCATAAAATTTCATACCACACACTAGCTTCATGTTGTGGGAGGCCCAATTATTCCTTTATTATTTTATTTTCTACCTTAAGGACTCCGCTATGTTGTTTTTCTTAAATATTTTTGTAATTTGTTTAGTAGACTATATCATATGCGGGGTATTCGAACATATTGTTTTTGTGATTGAATTCTTAAGCGTTGTAGGTAAATAAACCTGAAGAGATTCGTGATTATAACCATACATTTATACGTATCTTTCTGTTCAGACACTTAATTATTTAAAAGACAGGGAAAATGCATGGTTCTAATCATGGGTCACTTTCTTTCACACTTGAAAGTGGAAGTATTATCGTAGCTTTGTTTCATTGGACCAAAATCAACCAGATCTAATCTCATATAAGGATATTTATTGAGTAGCAAAAGAAGTGCCATCATTTATCATCGCCTACACTTTTTCTCATCCAATTACTTCCTTATGTTCCTGCTTAATTCTAAAATATATTCGAAGGCCTTTTGCGGTTTTCAATTAATGTCTTAAACATCAAGGTTAAATCGTATACAAATCTAAGAAAGGGCACAAAGCAAAAACGCTTTGTAGTTCTGTCTACAAATACAGTTTAAACCTGTTGGACAAATATATATGTCTTTTAAAAAATGCACAACGAAAATATTATATACAGAGCCAAGAATCGTTTCTAAACTGTGTTTAGATTAAGTGACCGTTAGATGATTGATTAGATGATCTGATTGATGGAATATTATGAAATGAATAAAAAAATTGTTATAATTAATATTAAAAAAGTTGTTCTCTTTATTAGTAGCTATGCAAAAGGAATTTCTCTGCATTTGGATAGAGAATTTTCTGTTCGATAAGAAATTGTTTAGTATTGACAACTACTTTTTCAGTTTGGTTGTTTCCTTCTGTGCTTGGGTCGCATAGGAACATGTAACGTTTGGCTGGATAAGGGTTGTTGATGTAGGGGTTTAGGCACACATCAGCAACGTCGATCATATTTGCACGTGTTCTGTGGTCGATTTTTCTGTTTGCTGGATGAAAAACGAAAGTTTCCGGGAGAAAAACAATGCTACCATCGTCTGAGACCGACTAACTCAGCCATGTTGTGAAAAAGGCTCATAAAAATTCCTCGCATCATTAACTGGATTCGAACTCAGGTCTTTCCATTCGGTGTTGGGTGGAGTGGTGATTATGTCAACTGTTCCACCGCGAGGGCTGGATAACAGTCAATGGCTAAAATACGACCCTTTCTTCGGAATTCACAAGCTCTGATGTCCTCTTGAAGAAGTAGTACTTGTGAGGAAGGTTACACTGGAGTAATTTGTTCAATTTTTTGTGAGATACAAAGTCATCAGAAATATGCACCTCATTAGGTGCTTCACTCTTTCTTTTAATATATAAATAGAACGAATTAGCTGTCATCATGCCAGTTTCGTTCCGGATAACGGTTTTTTTCCTTTAATAGTAATTTATTTTTCCATAGTCGCCTAATTTTAAACCAGAGACCGACCGTTAACGCTACTATCACGGTGGAAAATTCTACCAACCATATTAGACAAAATAAAATTGGAAGACGTAAACATATGTTGTATATGAAAAAGAGAGAAAATCTCATTACCATATTCTGCGACAGGTTAAATCAATACACAACTAATAGGAGTTTGAGAATTATCAGAAAACTGGACCTTACGTTTAAGAACATAGCAAACAAGCACTCTGAAAGTCTCGCTACATGGTTTTCAGAAAATAATAATTAGATAGGAAGAGCATTTACTGGAAAACTAATCCTTTATACATTAAGTGGCCATTTCATTAGGCACACCTAATGAAATGGCCTACTCTTTTTATGAAATGGAGCGCTCCTTCAATAATGGCATCATTTCCGTAGGGATGCTTGTATGCGCGCGCAATGTAGTGCGAAAGATTTCAGGGACTTGCTCATCCAATAGCTAAATAACATCCAACCAACAACATTCCAGCAGTCAGAAACATCTCATTGATGCGAGAGGCCAATGGAGGCTGACAAGACTTATGCAGGGTAAAGGAAAGGATACATCCAATCAAATTACAGCCCAGTACAATAGTGATAACCAAATAAGCATTTCAGAATGTACAACTCGTCGTACCTTGTCGCGTATGGGGTTATGGAAGCTGACGACTAAACCAGATTCCATTCCTGCCAGCAAAAAGGTACCGTTTTTTTCAGTGGAGGACTGAAAAAATGGTTGTCTTGTTTGACGAATATCGGTTCTTCATGGGAGTATGAGAGTACCAGTATATGGCGAAAGTAGCACGAGTCCATGGACTCATTTGCCAGGTATCAACAATGCAGGCTGATAGTTGGCGGTGTAATGGTGTGGGGAGTATTTTAGTGTTGCAATTAGGCCCCTCGATACCAGTCGAGAGACATGGATGCCACAGGTTATTTAATTTTTTTTTTTTTTTCAATCAGACGCATCCCCTGATGGCTGCAGTGTATCCATCTGCGAATGGATTCTCCCAGGATAATTCGACATGTCACAAGATCAGAATTATACGGAACTAGTCCCAGGAACATGAAAGTGAATTCATTCTACAGCTGGGTCCTTCCCAATCGTTCCTTGCGTTGTCTGTCGGATGTGGAAAGCGCTCTTCGGAGTAGAGATCCGCAACCATCCAATTTCTACACCTCGTTGTCATGCCACGTTAAATCTACTGTTCTAATGGCTAAAGAGGTGTCTACTCTCTATTACATAGATAGTGCAAATAAAAAAATAAATAAAAAAAATTCATGGATCTTACTGTTAGTATTCTTTCCATTTATTGGAAAGAAGGACAGGAAGGATTTGCCCAAATCTTTTACGTACCGTTTTTTTAATATTCTTATATTCGGTGTTGGTAACATTTACACGAACAGGAAAGTTAAACTGCCTACTGTATGACAGGCAAGAAGTGCGTGAGTGCCCCACCCACGCGCTTAAGTTGACCGCAGTTCGAGCTCACGTGACTATTAAATACAGACAATGATTATACACTGAGTGATCACTGAATGTTGACTGTTGACCACGTGAGGTACGAGAGTGCGCACTTATTCGACCTACGTAGCATAGATAAAGTGTCAGTAGTTCACTGGGTAGTAAAATTCCTAGGGTGATGGGTAAAAGGAAGGATTTATCGGACTTTGACAATGGACAGATTGTGGGAGCTCGACGAGCTGGTGCCTCGATTTCCGAAACGGCTGAACTGGTGGGGTGTTCGAGAGCCGCCGTAGTTAAAGTGTACCAGGACTGAAGTCAAAATGATCAAACAACGAACCGACGGCAAAACTGCAAATGTTGAAGTTAGAGGTGAGCGCCGGGTCCGATGACTCGTACAGACGCAGCACTGTTCAAGAGTTGACTACCCAATACAACATGGGCCAACCCGGAGCAACATCTGCCATGACTATGCGTCGCACGTATGGGCTATACCAGCAGACGACCCCTACGGCATCCTCTCCTAACCAAGGTTCATCGGCGTAAAAGACTCGCCTCATGCAAAGAGCATGAAAGTTGCACGTTAGAAGACTGGAAGAAGGTGTGCTGGTCGGATGAGTCACGTTATTTACTCCACACCGTGGATGGTCGTGTACAGATTTGGGGTCAACAACATAACGCTCTTGATTCATCATGCATGGTATCAAAGTGCAGGCCGGGGGAGGCGGTTGTATGGCGTGAGACATGTTTCACTGGCAGGAACTTGGACCCCTTGTGCATGTGGAACAACGTATCAGTGGTCTCCGCTATCGTTAACTGCTTGCTGACTATGTACACCCCGCTATGTTACACTTTTTCCTGAATCACGATTCTGTCTTCCAAGACGACAATGCGCCGAGCCATCGGGCACTTGTTGTGCAGGAATGGTTTGAGGAATGCAGTCGTGACTTCCAGCATATCGATTGGCCTCCGAACTCCACCGATATCAATCCCATAGAGCACTTGTGGGACACTATGGAAAGGCATATCAGGCGTCTTGATACACCAATCACCTCCATACTTGCATTGCTGATCGCATTACACACAGCTTGGTTGGCCATACCTCCCGAAGGCTTCCGAAATCTTGTTGAATCAATGCCACGTCAGATAGCTGCTGTACTGAGGGCAAAAGGAGGACCTACGAAGTATTAGGTAGGTGGTTCATAATTCAGGGATCGCTCAGTGTATTCGTGTCAAAAATGCTCTCTTTGTATTCCGGCACTACAGCAGGATCCCCTAGTGAAGAGGTCTTTAAAAATTCCCAGTCTCTGAGTAAAACAAACTCAGACCTCTCCAAGCGGGTGGTCAAGTAAAGGCGTAATGGTGTGGGAGGATCTTAGTGGTCAGCTCGAGAGTGCAGTTAGCACTTGCGTTTAAGTTGAGACCGTGGTTGGAGCCCACTTGATTGCTAAATAGGTGAATGGTTTGTATTCTTTGTCAAATGATTAGTTGAGGATTCATCTGGCCAAAGTGTATGTGGCAGAGTACAAACAGATTTTTTTTTTTTTTGTTTTTTGCAATAGCTGAGGATAATAGATGAAAGAATATAGGCAATTGATATTGAAAAAAAGGTAGAAAGAAGTGTCCCTCAGTTAAATAGAAAATGGGTTGAACAAAATACGCCACTACCCACACTTCAGGGCTATGGGGAGAAAGGTTTATGGATAATCTGTTTAAATGAGTAAAAAAGCTGTGTAATGATTTAGGAAAAAAATAAAGTTTCTAGCGTGTATACTGCAGCAGATATCTTAATCCGACATTGAACGGGACCGAGCTCAGGGGAAGTTAGCCCGAGGACAAGGCTTATCTTTATGGCCTCTTTAATGAAGCCGGCACTCATTTTCGCAACTAGTAGTTGTCATGTTGATAAAGTTTACCGCCAAATGTTGGGTGGAATGGCCACCCAAGGGACAGTCCCACCTCAAAAGCAGTTCTGGGAGGGAACATCGAGTTCTGAAACAGCCAACCTTGGAGATACGTTGCAGAAACAACGTTTTCGTCCCAGGTGTAGTGGTTAAGCCATAAAATATGAACCGAATTAGGACCATGGGGTGAAAATCTTACGACTAGGGTGAACGACAAAATAAATAAGGCCCTGCATTCCCGGAAGCATTTGAGTTTTTAGGCTACATTTCTTTTTAAAGTTCTGACCCTTGTTAATTTTCTGGGGTTTTTTTTAGTTTTATTTTGCTTTTTTTTTTTTTTTCGTTTGATGATTATGAAAAGATTATCAAGTTTATTTTATTGGCTATTTACAGTCCAGGTGATTAGGCACTTAATTTGGTTTTCCGAATTTTCTCATTCAATCATTTGTTCTCTAAAAGAGTCAATGGTTCACACGAGTAATATCGAAAATCAAAGACTCAAGTCCATTTCAGTCATTTTTCGACATGACATATCATCAAATGGGTTATATGCAAACATTCAGGTTATTTCGCACAACGAATGCAGCTTCCCTTAAACTGTATGGAGGAAACTTTCCCCTTATATGCACGCAAGACTGCTTTGGCTTATCGACTCTGAGATAAACCTCTGTATTTTTTTTTTTTTTTTTATTCTCTCTATCTTCCTGTGGTGACTGCATAATAAAATTTGGGTTCTCGACTAGGAAATAATAAATAGAAAAATTGCCAAAATCAGTTGAAATACGGAGTTAAAATTACTGTTGAAAATGAAATGAAGCAAATCGTGTGCTTCAATAAATATACAGAAAGCACATCCTAAATCAGAGGTGCATTAAAACAACAATCGATGCATAAGCTACACTGCCCAAGAGCATATTCCTATTGCGCGAGTTATGTAATTACACGCCCTCTGGCGGCACGGAAATAAACAACATTTTGAAAGTAAAAAAGACAGAAAGTCGAAAGGTCGGCGATTGTTGTGAAATCGTTCTACCTCCTTTTGTGCCCCAAGTGTCGAGTGGCACTTCAAGAAGGTATCCCTCCCCTCATCTATCCTCGACCCAGATAATTTACCTAAATCAACGGCCGTAATCGCCTGAAGGACACTATTATTAGAGCAAACGGAATCACGTTCTTCAAAATTGCCTAATTACCATGTATCATCCACGGACCTCCCATCTCGTACCTTTCCCACCTGTCGCCACCTTACTTCATCTTCGCATCTTGGCAAGACTCGGCTTTCCCCCTAGTTGACCGTGGGACCGAAGACAAGATCCGCCCGATGGTATTGTTCACTCCAACCCTCACTCCCCAACTTAATTAGAGACGAAGGTGTGACTAGCAGACCGTTGTTATTGTTGGGCCTTTGTTATGCAAGGAGTTGGCTCTCTGTAACCTTCGCGAGGAAGGCCCCTACCGCTTAGAACCATCAGCGACACTGTCGTACTCTTTTACTGCGATCTCGTCATCATTCTTCTGATGTCGCTAAAGGAGCGGTAACGTTATCAACTTAACTGCTGGAGGGGAAAAAATCGAGGCTGTTATGTAATAAATACAGTTATGTGGGTAACTAACTGAGTGGCCATTATTCTTTCTGGATGGATTTTGCAAATTAAATCTCTTGGAAGTTGATAAAGTTTAGAGATAACGCAGATAGGACACGTAATGCGGAAAATAAATATTCACACCCCATTATTTTCCCAGGTCTCGGTGTGATCTGTTACTTAGCACAGCTTGGGTCAATATTTAAGGTGTCCACGTTCAGAAATTCCTGCCTAAAGCTAGCAGCACATCATCTCTGCGTTTTTATTTTCACGCTGGATGGTGAAAATAAATCGCAAAGTTTATGGATTAAGTGTGAGGGTGGGCTTTATTATTTTTACATCACGTAATAGTTTTTAGGTCCTTTCAAACTGCAGCCACTCTGACTACTAAATGCGTTTCAAAAAAACTCTCATATTATTTTTTTGTGTAATTTTGTGTTTATAGTAGGATTATAAATTGCATTGAATAATAGTTACATTTATGGACGGTTGGAAGTTGAAATTTTCATCTCTTTGTATTGTCTTAATTTCTCAATTAGCGTCCATAGTTATCCTTATTTGGTAGAAACACTCACAGCGAGAAGCTCTGCAGAAAAATTCTGTTTCGAAATTTATTCTTCAACGCATTTCTTCTAAAATCCAATTTTATCTTCCACCTTCTCAGAAATTAATCTTTGGAAGATAACGGTTGTTTCAGTGGACATCTAAAAATCTTGAAATGGACCGGATGATTCATGGGCAGCAGATTGTCAGGTTTGTTGTGAATTCACTTAACCCAATGCGCAATGTAGAAAGTTCGGCAGTTCTCTTGCCAACAGATTTATTTAAGGATAAACGGTTCTAACTTGGCAAGCAACGTTTTAAAAGTGCTGAATAATAAATCGCTCTTTCTAAATATGCCTATTATGTCCTGTGATTCTCGGGATGCACAACTCCAAAAAAAAAAAAAAAAACAGTTGCACCCAATTAACCTTCTACTTAAAAAAGGAAACCATTGTCGCAGACATTGAGCGACATCTCATGACGATTATACTATTTACAAATGCAATCATGGGATGGCAGATATGACGTGTGTCACGCAATGTTCAGTGTCCACCGACGGTTGACCATTTCTCGTAATTCTCCAATGGAGAAAAAATACGGAGCATTTCATCAACTGACAGCACGTAAACAAAGAGGCCAGGAGAGCGTAATATTTTCTTTTTTTACTTTTCGTTAGTCTGCGCTTGAAAACAGAAAACATTCGCAATCATTGATCGTTTCCATTAAACGTACTGCACAAATGGAAAAGAAAATAAATAAGAAAATAAGAAAAAAAAAAACGAAATCGGTCCCGACACGCAATCGTAGCCAAAGCATCCAATTACAGTCTTGCTTTAAGAAAAGAATTGCGGAATGCTAATTTTAAAAGAAGTGAAATTGCTTAAAGAATTAAATTCGTGATAAGTTATCGTGTTCTGAAGAAGAACACTACAAATCATATCCTGTTACGATAGAAGGACGGTTTAAAATGTTCTTTAACACAAGTGTGAAAAATACACTTTTTTCGAATGGTTCTGGAGAATTCCTCGATTATCTCTAATAAATAATTTAAATGCCACCAGGTTTGTCGTTAATTTCCAATTATCATAGCAAATAATAATTTAAACTGTTTCCTGAAAAACGTACTGGCTAGAAAAATGTGTGAGCTAATATACAGACTATTAGCAGAGGGGGGAGGAGCTGTAATTTATACGAAATTGTCTTCATTCATTACAATTTCTTCCCATTCCGAAGGCATTTTAAAGGAAAGTTCTGCACGAATAAAAGATGGACACGCATTGTTCTGCTTAATTAGGGGACTCAGTTATTAGGAAACAAAATGAAGAGAAAATAAACTCCACTTTGACCTCTGAAATAACCACGATTCGATCATACATCAATATATGAGGAGTCTTATCTGATTTAAGAAACAATGTGCACCAATAAATATTGAGATCTTGCATCACAACGTGCAAAATGCCACTAATCCTTTTATCGTGGCGTTCTTATTTGAAATGTCTCACCTTTAGATCATGTTTAAGCTTATTAAGCTGCCCGGACATCTACCGAATACTTGTAGATAATATTGTCGATGTATAACTTTAACGAACTGCAAATGAAAACACCGGGCTTAAAAGGGGTGGATAAGTCGTTGCCCCCACCCTTAGCACCTGATATGTATAGCAGAAAGCTACTGTGCCTACAAGGCTTCTGGAGATAACCACGAGTAGATAAGAAGTGATTCTCAATTCCTCCCTAGCGCTCTTTTCGCAGAGATAACATGCCCCTGTAATTCTTCTCGTGGAGTCAATAATGCCGTGCTAATTGCCTTCAAGTAATTTATCATCTAACTTTGTCTACACTACTTTCGTCCTATTGGTTCATTTTCCTGAAGTTCATTCCCTCCCCGTCTCTGTCAAATGTTGGTTTGTGGTGCCTTCGGAAGTGACTTAAAAAGCTATCTTTTTCTCCTCCCCCTTTGTTTTTAGTTCCAGTGAAGCCAGGATGTGATTAAATACGCAGATGGAACAAACGCCTTCCGTATATGATTTCGATGAAGCTCTCCTGCGAACATTTGAAAAACAAATGTGTTTTCACAGTAGTGAGAACGAAGACTCAGATGTGTGTGGTGTCGTTAGAATCAGCACGAATTGATTTGTCATGAGCGTACGCTAATACGATTTTCAGTTGTTCAAAATTCTGTTTCAGATGCCAAATATCCTCTTCTAAGCAAAAATCCGGTGCACATCCATATTTGTTTATCCATTTCATAAAACCGAACTTATTAATCACTACCTTAAAAGCTCATCCTCCCTTAACCATTTTCACTGCTCAAAGACTTGCTGACAAAAGAACGACACCACTTCCGCACGATACCATTCGTGCAGCAGAAGTTGCTGCACGAATAATTCTTGTCTCATTAGATCTTGCGCTGATCGATGATTTTTAATAACTCCCAAGACAATATGCCATAGTTGAGATGTGGCTTGAAAACTGTTGAAAATACCTTGAGTAGGAATAATCCAGACTGCTGCAAGGGCAGGATCTCTGCCAAAAGATGTTAGTTGTTTTTTTATGGATAACGTTCAAAGGTTCTTTGGGTACGATCTCCTGATGGCAGCCAAACCAGTGAATTGTATCCAGTAGTATCTATCGAAAGGCTATTCTGTTGTTTGTTCTCTTCAACTGTGATAGTTTTCTTTAGGAAGTATTTTCAAATAAATGCACTCAACGGGTGCATAAGTCATCTCCAAGATAATCCTATATGATTTCTTATGATATTCTTTTACAGTGTAGTTAAATAGGTCTACTGCAGTGGTGTCCAACCGTTTCCCCTACAGGGGCCATATTAAAAGTTAGATGTGTTTCGCGGGACGCACTGAGCAATTCGAGAAAAATTAGGGCGTTACGTTTTCCAAAATCTTGTTATATGTAAAAGGAGGTTTCTATTTTCACATTAACTTTTTTTTATTTTCACGCTTTACATAAAAAATGGAAATTCCCAACACTTTTATGTGCAACAAATCTATGTGTCAGTGATTTATTTTTTTGATTTCATTCAAATTATAAAAATATGACTTACTTTTATTCTGGTTTTTATTAAAAAAAAAAAACCTTACTTTTGATTTTGAACGCTCCACCTTAGAAAATTTACAACCTCAAAAGGATGAGTGCTTTTCAATGTCAAGGCGAATAAATAAATATAACGATACACCTAAAATTGAAAATATTCGAAAACTTTATTATTAAGTACAATACACAATAACATTTGCTAAAAAAAATTAACATTTAATGAGAAAATTTCGGTTGATAATTCATAAAATTTAAAAAGCTGTTTTGGTTCACTTTCCTCTCGGACCGTATAAAAATTATTCTCGGTCCGTAGGTTGGACATCACTGATATACTGCATTTAAAACCCTCGAACGGTTGAGACAGATAGATACATCGTTGTGTTTTATTCAGTTATTTTAATAATGAATCTGTTTAAGTATTCTAAAATTTCCGAATACAGGTATAACAATATAAGGAAAAATTCAATTGATTTCAGCAAAAAAAAAAAACTTTTGTAGCCAGGTCTGTCAACAAATTATATGTGCCCACTTGGCTGGAGCTCTTGTAGATCCAGTTGTGGTACTAATAAATCAATTATTTCAAAAAATCATTGATGTCTCCACCATTTTCAATAAGTTTTGAGACCACATCCCTCCCACTTCTCGATAATTCACGTCACCTAACTCTATTTTTCCCCATAAGCTTGTCCATTGTAAACATCTTCGGTAACATAACCCCCGCGATCGGCAAGGGCGTACTCTATTTTCATGCTAGAATGGGTTCAATGTACA
The DNA here is from genome assembly GCF_048544385.1 of Mastigoproctus giganteus. Lineage (NCBI taxonomy): Eukaryota > Metazoa > Arthropoda > Arachnida > Uropygi > Thelyphonidae > Mastigoproctus > Mastigoproctus giganteus. Next base: position 35,605,097 of record NC_143576.1, read on the forward strand.
GAGCAAAGTGTCTTATCTTTCTTGAGCAGGTCTGCCTAGAGATGCACACACTCGGCGGAACAAATTATAGGGCAAGGACTTAGGAAGACTTGGAACTCGAGAAGGGGATATCCGAAACAAGAAACGCATAACGGAAAACTCTTTCCTTAACCATCTGTTGGCTTCTCTCACTACAGTTCTATCGCTTCAGGAAAATAAGATTCGTGATTTCTATTCTAACGTCCTTGGTCGCTTCATCTAGGTGTGTTCTCGATTGAGTGCTGAAAACGTCTGCGTAGTACTTGGCTCATTTCGCTCGACAGTACTCACTTTCCATGATGTGGAGAACCTATTGTATATTTTTAATGATGTCCCTACTCTCTACAGGCAAAATCGACTCTTAATATCGGCAACTCATCGGTATCGCACTTGACAAGTCATTCACAGTTTAACTGGCAATTCGAGAGATCATAACTTCAGTTAACAACAAAGAGCCTGAGAAAGTTTGAAGTCTATAAAAGAGTCGGTAACTACTCGTAATATGCAACTAGTAGATCTTTCCAAAAACGGACATAAATCTGCTTTTGTTGAAAATATTGAGGCAAATACTACTTTTGGAACATTAATAACTCTTTATAGACTTTAAATTTTCAGTAAGCTCAATCAGCAATTGAAGATCGGTTATAATATGTCCTCCTCTATACTGCTTCCTTATTTCCAATAAGGAAACTATACACTCCAAACAACCGTGTATTCTTTAATAGGTCTGCATTATGCCTTATTCATGTAATCCTCAGTATTTCATGAATTCATTTGTATAAACACTAACAAATTATAATGTGGTAGAGTTATAAATACCATTCCACTCACTCAGCGCTGATGGAATATCTCTTTCCTTCTTTTTAGCTCTAGACAAGCTGGGATTCAGGCATTTGTTTAACTGCCACCAGGTGGAATTAGTGCAGCCTAGTATAGCTTTTGATATCGCTTCCCTCATGCTGTACGGTACCCATGCCGTACCGATCCGGTTAAAAATCCTTTTGGATCGATTATTTAGTGTTCTCCATCATGAGGAGGTACTCCACGTATTACACGGGTTTGGGTGGACGTACGAAGACTATGCCAGAGGATACATTCTCCAGGTAAGGTCACTTTCCGAAATTTGCCTTAGATAAGCACTTGGCAGAAACTAGTTGTTAGTTTTCCCAATATTGTTTCTTCTAAGAGATATTTAATTTTATTTGTAGGGTTGCCTTTTCTTATAAACGAGATAGTATTACACGATTTAAAAGACAATAATTAGCCTTACATATTATATCGGTATACATCTGCGATTGGAAAATATTTTTTCATTATTTTTATTTCAATAAATCTGCAAGTACAAAAAAAAAAAATAATAATAATAATAAAACTGCCATCCATCATGCCATGGTTTTTCTCTGGTCAAAAATGCATTTTCTTATAAACTTGAATAGGACCAGTTTCTCATACTTGGTTATGTTTATTAAATATTATAGTTTGAGAATCCGAAATGTTTTTAAATATATATCTTTGCTAATAAAACTACTTCATTATCTGTAAACTGTGTGAATTGTACTGTCTGTTTGGTTCTTATTCGGAATGAAAACCCGGGACTAGATGACAAAAAGTTCTTTCTGGGAATAATTTAAAATTTTTCCACTTCGACTGGCGACGGAATCGAACCCAGGCCTTCTCTAGACGATGTGATGGAGCAGGTATGCAATCCACTTCGCTACCCTGGAGGGGTCAGAAATTTCCAATAAATATTCCAATTGAGAACGTAATAAATGGGTGAACCGTTGAGCTCATATTACAATCCAACTTTTGAAATTCAATCAAAAATTATTTTGAAATTTCGATCTTACGTATCCCCAACAAGTTTTGAATAATATTTCTGAAGCCAACTAATTCTTCTTTTTTTACTTGGTTAATTGTTCCACCAAACTGTTCATCCAATATTAACTTCCTGATTTGACGGTCAACGATGATTCCCTTGTTACAGATGGAAACTGGGAATTTACTACAATCTTATATGATTACCGCTCTTATCTTTCACGGTCTCCTTTATCAATCCCAGATTTATGTGGAGTGGAGGTATTTACATTTTGCGGAGAACCAAATCTTTTGCAAATGATATTTTCTATCTAGGTGTAAGACTTAGTTTTGGTGGCCACAGACGCTTCTTCCGACAATGTCGACTTCTTTCTCAACTGTACTACTCACACAAAAGCATGCTATTGGCTTATAAGCAGACTGCTGACGAAGCAACAAGCTTAGAATTTTCGAACCTCCACATACAATCCACTTACTCATGCTCATAATATGAACTCTTTAAAGTTCTTGATAGCCTCTTACAAGTGAACAGAATGAGCTTATAGGAACTGAATGATACTGGTCCATTGTGAAGGAGAGTGTCTTTCAAGCTAGTTCTAGAGGACTCGATTCGAAGCAAAGTGCAAAATTAGTGCATCTGAAAGAGAATTCCCTTTCAGATGCACTATCTTGGGAATTGCTAACAAGTCATATCGGGAGAGGATTTTTAATTTAGTTTCACTGAAAATCTAGCGAGTCAAAATTCGTTGAGTCTGTATTGGACTCATAGGCTCTAACGTCTACGGCGCATTAATAGTGCGTGTATGTCGAACAGCTCCTTGGCTTACTCTTACATTTCTTAAATTTCCAAGTTGTAAAATTATTCTAAATCTACTGCAGGCGAAATGTATTGCCATTTCCAAATATATAATCTGTGTTTTGGATGTAATTTTTAACCGAATTTAGCTATATGTAAAAATATTATATATTAATAATATTACACATTATTTTTTTACAAACAAATATATAATAAATCTTCTTCCTTTCCAAATTAAGCTTGCAGCGTCCATTCAGTTTTCTAGCTTGATTGCTTCCTTCCACCGTAATTTGGGTCTTCCAAGGCCTCTCTTGCCTTTGGTGTCCAGTTCTTCATTTTTTAACTAACCTTGTGTTTTCTATTCGGTTTGCATGCCCATTCCATTTTAATCTGTTTTTTATGCAATTTTGTTCATGGATTCAATTTTACGTTCAGCTCTTATCGCAGAGTACCTAACTTTCTCAATGATTTTTGTGCAATCTTACATGGTGCCTTCATTTCTGTGGTTTCATTTATTTTCTATATATTCTTATTTTTGCTTCTTTTCTTAGGTTTTTATTTTGTTCCAAATGGTACTATTCATTAAATAAAATATATATATGCCAGGATTATTTAAGCATCCTCTTGATGTGAGATATCAAGAGGATTAATGAGTAAAAATGATAAAAGGTCGTATTGCAAAAGTGAGAATAATTCGGAATTGTCATCAGGCTGTGTGTTAGGATTCGTCCTTGTATTATCCACTAGTAAAGCATGACGGAGAACCTCATTAGTCTTAAGAAAGAACAGTTGGTTTCTGAACTCTGGGATGTACTCCGACCTTAGAAACTTTTCTCATCTTGAAAGTCAATGAAGAGATATTTCTTTAAAGGATTATAGTGATGCGAAATGTTCACATTCTCATATTTTTAAGCCAACAAATCCTGTTGCATACAGTGCAACCATTCGTTAAAATGATCAGCAAAATATCAAAGCCGGCTGAACGCACCAGGATGACATAAATTATTAAAACTTTCTGCTTAAAGTTGAGCAGCATGATAGTTAATGTATTCTAGCTTCATCTCAAAATGCATTCTTCTGCGATCTTCAATGCGTAAATTTTTGGGGAAAATAAGAAAAAAAATGAATAAATAAAATCTTTCCGGCTACAGCTGAGTATTACTGTGGCACTGTGATCACTGGCGGTTGATGGGGAGAGGGAGGAATTTTAGTAGATAAATGGGAGGCATTAATTTGTTTGGTTACAAATTTAAACGCATTAACTTTGAACGCCTTAAATTCATTTGAAAAATTCATTACGTTTTCCCACAAGTAAGCCTACGCTTAATAAGGAAAACATGTAAAAAGTGTGGATGATTATTTATTTCATTAAGTGGAGTTGTTATCAAGTAAGATGGGCGTTTTTACTGCTTAAATTAAAATTCTTTTAATAGCATGGTTTCGCAATTTTCCTTAAATCAGTTCGAAACGGCAGTTTTTTAAAATAAAAAATTACTCGGCGAAACTTCTTGATTCATGTGTTTAGAGAAGAATGTTTTAATCTGTCTTTTTGGTTAATTATAATAATAACAGCGAGAAGTCATTGTTCTGGTTGTCACTCCAGGAATTGGTGACGAGAAAGAACAGACATCCAAGAAGTACAGTACACAAACAGAAAAACAACGAAATTTAAAAAGAGTTCTTGTTGTTGGCAATATTCTGAATAAAATTCTTCTCATAACGGGCAATTGTTAATTGAGTTCTGCGCACTTGAAAAGAAACGAAATGATTTAAATCGACCAAATTTAAGCTGCATGCAGGACACAAAGTAAATGGTCTTATCTTTCTGATGTTCCCTATTCCACAAAATGTACCTTATTTATTTTTTTTTAACAGTTACAGCCAGTTGCATTTTCACAAGTTCATGAGGAAACGTAAATTAATCATGGCTTCAAATGAATGTTTGGGCACTCGTATAACGAACAGAAGGCGGGATCGGTCATCTAGAAGTTGCTAAGATTTATTCCACGAACCATGCACATCCCAGTGAAATATCTTTATGGAAGTACGTATGTATATCTGGTATTATTTAATGTTAATAAATCTTACGTACTTCTTGCATCAGTTAATTATGAAGTTTAGATACAGAAACGACAACTGTTTGATTATTCGAGCTTCTTTTGTGGCTTGTACTAATCGATACCACTGAAGTGGAAGTTTTATCTGAGAAATTAGAAATGGCCATTTTAGAGACGGTTGACTGTTCTAAAGTCCTTCAATAACAACCTAAGATGAGTTATATAATATTTTCTTTAAAGGAAGGGTTAGTAGGTTGGAGATATGCTGATGAGTCTAGTACTTTGGTCATAGGGCGCCAGTTCATATGGATTATCTTGCATTTCTGTCTCTGTACAGAGACCATTTGCATGTTGTGCTGGTTGAAAAACCAGGAATAGCTCGCTTCCCCTCCTACTTTCATCCGAGGTTGGCTAATTAGATTCTGGGATAAATGGACCTTTAAGAATTCCTCTAATTTCCGATGAGTGTTCAACTACGATTTCTCCAAACGAATGACAAGATGCGAACTTAGTATACCGTTCACAGAGGAAGAAGGAAAAGTGAGCTAGAACCACAGTTAATTGAAATGCATGTATGTTGACCTTTACATATTCATTGTTGTCTCAGTGAATGAATGCAGAAAATTACTCATTGTGCAATTCGCCTATCCGATGATGGGTACGAATGCTCTTTGTGCAGTTTGGAGCGGTTTCCCAAGCTTGCCAGAAATTCGGTTTGTGCTTGTTCCCAATCTAAAAGATTTTCTAAGACCTAATTGAGACGAGTTTGTATTTTCTCTAAACATAAAAGAAATTATCGTGATAGAACCTTACCTGTTAGTTAATGAGGGTCACTAATAATGTAAAGTGCGCAAATATTTACTAATGAGATTAAATTTCTGGCTTGCAGAAATCCCCTCATAACACTATGGAAATACACTTGGGAAATCCCTATGCTAATACACTGTTAATGTTTGCAGGAAAAAATACGAAAGGTTAATTTTAAATGAAACGAACTTTGTATACACCTCATTATATTTTTGTGGCCCCTGCCTTACCAGAGAGTGTTCAAGTTGACGAGGCCGGTATAAGACAACTTGTTAAATAATTTTCTTTTTCTCCTCCTAGATCTCATTGATCTAGAACCAATGGGAAGACGTCCCTTTAGAGGAGTTTTCGTCTGCGTGTCACAAAATGTTTTCAGCTTTGTTTTACAACATCTGCTATGATTGGCTCCACTAACGAAACCGTCCAGAAAGAAATTGCCACAGCCTGCAGTGGACATTCACAAAACACAAATCGTAACAAACCCCTCCGGTAACCGAAGGTTTATCCTCATGGGCTGTCAAATATCACCCTATCTCCTCAAACAGTCAGGAATGCCGCGATGTAACAGTCACGGCCCATTCTCCACACTGGTTTCACAGCTGCCTGTAGTGAAAGTCGGCCATGGCTCATTACAAACATTGTTTGGTTCACTGTCTAACGACACGACGGGCGGCCTGGGTTAGCTCCCCTTCCGGACTTGGTTGTTTCTCCAAGTCGAGCCGCCTACCTAATGACCCACAGTGCATACGCTAGCCAGCCGCACTGCCTCATGGGAATCCTGTTATTAGTGACTATTAAGATGGTGCATGCATGCATGCCTGCCTCAGTCTGTCCAGTTGATGTGAAATTGACACGAACAGCAAAGGAACAGTTTTTCTAACGATTCAAAGAATAAAAACGCATCTGAACATTAGTAAATTCAAGAGCATGCTCTTCCTTTTTTGTCTGCAACACCAGTAAATCATTCTGCTGTAAATCATCCGAAGGCCTAACCAGGAAATATCAAGCAAAAAATGGATCGACAGAATACGAATTTTCAATGAAACGCGCATAAAACACAACGGCACCCTTAGTTTCATGCAGACAGAAGTGATGAGTGTCGCTGCAGTTGATGTCTGAGAATATGATTCGTTCAAATGAATTCCACACTACAGAATACGGATCTCTGTGATTTCACGATCATTTGTCAGTGGTGTTTTGCCATCTTCATCACTTTACTTCTAGAGACAGATTTCCACATCCAAAATCTTCAAAATCTTACTACTTTCGAAATCAAAGTAGTAAGCATATCAGTCCTGATGGTGTCCTCCATTCACGTATAAAATATGAATTTTATTGATGATCGGTAGTTAGATTCTCTGCACTTCTGTCCTTTTTATGAGGGAGGAGATAATGACACAATGAAACCCCATTGGATATGTTACTGCAGCTAGTTTAATATGAGATGATATAAGTTCGCGAAAAATCACATATGTTTAAGAAATCTTACTAAGTTTAAGAATACACTTAGTAAGATTGATATTCATAAAGAAAACGAGATCTTCCTTTTGATGCGAATGATTACGCTTTACACTGAAAGACTGCTTTATTTTAGATCGTACACTTATTTCAATTTAGTGAGGTAAGGAAAATGATTGATTCTGATTCTGTCTTAGCAAATATCGAGATGCCCTTTAATGCATTTAAATACTATTTCACAAGTCAATATATTTTAAGCATTCTTAAGCTATCAAAAATTTTTCAGAATGAAAAATATTACGGATACTGAAGTTTTAAAAATAAAATCTCGAGCAAAAAACAAACATTTCTCGATAGTATGCCAAATACCACGAAATGCTTAAAAGAGAGGTCTGCTGTATGAAGCTTGTGACAAACAGTTTTATGGAATTAGTCATTGATTACGTGGCGACATCTTAGAGAATAAAAAGCGAATGAATTTGTTTCAAATGGAGAGAAAGAGAGATGTACACATTCCCTTCATTCGAAGCCTTTAAACTAAGTTTTACGTTATAGGAAAACCATTTCATCTCTTGAGAAAAAAGCAACAGACATTCAAAAATTATTAATAACTCCGAGGGCTGTTTGAAAAGTAAGGTAGGGTAATAAGTGTGTTGGAGGTGACGCTGTGCCTGCATTCCCCAGCGTACAGTCGTAACGTTTCTTTTCACATAATGCGGTATACTTTTGTTACATTAGATGACTAAACCAAAATGGCTGCCCTACTTGAAACGTAGACAAATGAATAAGCGCACATTTATGAAATTTATGCATGCCAGAGCAACTAATCCCGCAGATATTCATCAGCAGCTGTCAGTTGTATATGGTCCAATAGTCATATCCAAGAAACACGACAGTGGCTACAGAGTTACGAATGGGAGCAGTCTTCCGACTTTGCCCTTTCTGTTTGGCCATTCGCAAAAAAACATCTGGTGCTAAAGTTAAGCGATGCGTTTAAACTTTGTTAAATGAGAATGTCCCTGAATTCACGCCAGAGATATGGATGATCTCGTGAAACGGTGGGGTGGGGAAGTGCCTGATTATGGCAGGAGAATACGAAAAGTAGCTAACGTGTCGCTTTATTGTTCTGTTATTAAATAAGATAAATGTCTTTTCAACAAAAACATTTGTCACCTTACTTCTCGAACACCCTCGTCATATAACATTTAGATAGTCATTCTGAACTACGGACTTATTTATTTAATGATATTTGGCCAATTGCGACGCTTTTTTTTTTTTAATGATGATGATCTGAAACATGACTAGAATAGAATCTTTAATTGCAGCATGATATAGGTACATACAATTAGTCCCGTCAAGGCATGGTGGTGCCAGGGGTTTACAATACATATTTACAAAAGAGATACACGTGAGAAAAACATATAAGTTATATCAGATTATTGGAAGGCAACAAAGCACAGTTTTACATTTTCAGTTCGACGAGGATTCCCTTCCTGTATTTTTTATTGTCGACCACTTCTTGGAGGTCCCCGTCGATGGCTTGCAGTGAGGGCAGCATTTGCTTTGGAAGGAATCTACCGGTTACGGTTTGCTAGCAGCTGTGCTGAAGACCGGAGATAAGGGGGAGGAATGCGCCAAGAGTAGTGATCCCAGAAGTTCGGCTCTGTAATTTTACCGGTGGCCATCTTGATGGTGAACAGCAGCCTTCTTTCTCCGATGTAGGATTGGAGCCTGCGTAGTTGAAGGGCTTCTGTTAACTGCGTTGATCTGAGAGCTGGGGGAAGGTGGAGTTTGCTGTTGGCCCATTTTAGAAGCCAGAATTCGGCAAAGAATATTCTTTTAATGTTGGATTCGGCAGCCGAGGCCCATATCTCTGAAGCATACAGTATTGTCGGATAAAGGATTGATACGATGTATCTTTTTACCAGTTGTGGGTCGGTGGTGTGGAGCAGCTGTTGTTTGGCGACCCAGCGTAGTGAATTCAGCCTCGACTGTATGAGGTTTACGTAATCGTTGAAAGATAGTTTGGAGTCGAAAACGACCCACAGATCTTTGTGCGTTTGAACACTTGGTACTGAGGAGCCGTTAAGCACAGACTCCAACGTTGTTGGGCTGCCCTTTAGTGAATACATTATTTGTGCCGATTTTAGGGGGTTGATTTGGAGGTTGAAAGTATTGAGGTAGTCAGCCATGTCCTGCAGTTTGCTAGTGATTTGCTGAGTGGTTTCGGCTGCTGAGTTGGATGGCGATATCCTAGTAAGGAGCTTGACATCGTCAGCATATGTGATCCAATTGCACTTGTTGGTCACAAACGGCATCATGATTGCTGAGAAGAGAATGCCAGACAGGACCCCCCCTCCCCCTTGAGGCACACCGGCAGTTATGTGACGCGTGAAGGTCTTTGTTCCGATCTTTAGAACAAGGGTTCTCTTGGATAAGAGAGAGAGAGAGAGAGAGAGAGAGAGAGAGAGAGAGAGAGAGAGAGAGAGAGAGAGAGAGAGAGAGAGAGAGAGAGACTAGGAACCAGAGAACATCGCCGCGAAAATTGAAGTAGTTTTCTAAGAGGCGTAGGAGATTAGGTATATAGATGGCATCAAATGCGGAATGGATGTCAAGATATATAACTGACAATTCCTGTCTTTGTTCAAAGGCTTCTAAGATGTGCAGAGTGGTTGTTGCAAGGTTAGTTAAAATAAATAAATTTTCTGTTTATACTCCGAGACGACCAAACGATCAGAGGAGTTTACAAGATACACAGAATACAAGAAACAGCACCGTATTCAGCAGTCACGGGCTTGAACCCCGGTCACTCAAGGCACGTGTACCTATGCACCCGCGCGCCTGACCACTAGGCTACGGCGGCCGACCTTCCTGATATCCCATAGTGTATTTGCTGAGGACTGTCACAGAGAATTTGATGGGTGACAGACGGTAACAGTGCTTTCTCCAGAATTTTTAGCAATACTGAGGCTCAAGCGATGGGCCTATATTGGCTTGGGAGCGTCGAGTGTTGTAAACACTCTGTACTCTAGTACTGAATGTCGTGGGAAGAAAGAAGAAACTTCCAAACGCAACTGAAATTCTTGCTTGAGATATTTTATAAATCTTTAATAAATCTGAACTCTCTAAATATGTTTACACAGTTTACAAAGAAATAATGCTGAGGGGCTTATATCGCATTCCTTGGCTATTCTTTGGTAAAAGGCTCTGCTAGATGGAAATGAAGCATCCACTTCTCAAGGCAGGATGGTAATAAAATTGGACTGAAGCCACCCAGTAGCATACGTTAAGTTTCAAAATTGAACTGGATCGGATTGCTTAGAATTTATGCAGCGGTAAGGTGAAGTTCTAATTCATTCTATCTGTTAATTGCAAGTATTGTATGGTCGGTTTTCCTGCCTGTTCTGCGGGATGAAATCCAATTTTCCAGAATTAAAAAAAAAAAAAAAAAAAATCAATGCCTATTCCTCGCCCGAGACCACCTAATTTGACCACGGTTGAAAGTAGAAACCGGATTCAAAAATTGAGACAACTTCCACTGCATGTTAGAAAACTTTGATTTTTAAAATGACGTCACCGAAGTAATATTTTGTTGAATTTCCGATAGTTCTTGTCATTTAATCGCTAAAAGATGAATCACTGATCTCTTTTGAACGCTCGGTACATTTGAAATTCCATACGTAAAATTAAACACACACACAGCCATAACAAAATGTAAACAAAACAAAGCGAGTGTGAATTATAAACTAGTACGCGAGTCCGCCCCCATCCTATATTCTGCTGATAACTCTCAAGCGTCGAATGTATTTTGATTAAACAACCCATTTCAATTAGTTGGAATTTTTTAAATATACTTTTTTTGAAATTCAGGATAACTACAAAAATTGTTCACCAAATTTCCAAGCTTAATATATGCAGGTGATCTTTAATATTGTAATCCATGAAAAACTTTCCATTTTGTTTACTCTTTGGTTTTATCTCCATATGAAGACTGAGCAGCGAATTAATTGAATAACAAAATAAAGCGCCTTCCCATTGAACATCTCTGTGACGGTGCCTTGGGGCTGTTCACGAACTACCAACGGTTAATAATTTGTCAACATTCAGTAGAAAAACTGTAAAAGAAGAACAACAGATCACATTTTAACTTTAATCGTTTGCCCAACTTAAATATGGTGCACGTACTCACACATGTATAAAAACTTAGAATTGAGCGGCTTTGTCTGTGGTTTGCCCTAGCAGAGAACATTGATGGGATTAAAGTCCAGGTCGTTCGTGGTATTCTATGCTGGTGAGATGAGATTGAGAAAGGCAACCCTGCCCTCATTCTTTATCAGTTGTGATGAAGTGATGACACCGCACAAAGCGGGGGGGGGGGAAGTACCACAGATAGTGTGGATCATTTCCGTATTTAACAGCTGCTTCTTGGTTATGATAATATTACTGCAGAGTCGTCTTACCTTATTGAAAGTGTCCATTTTTAGTGGTGTGCGTGCACGTTGTCTTCGAAAGCGCTATTCTTAGTAATTTACCTGAGGACATCCGAAAAGACCTTCAAAATAGCGTTTAAGAAGCTCACATAAATTCAGGGCTACATCGAGAGAGAGAGACTCAAGAACAAATTAAAAGGTCACATTTATTTTCGCGAATATCGCATCTTTAAAAAAGCATGACTCCAAATTACTGAATCACTTGTGGGATGAGGGAACTCGCATCATCAGATGAACCGGCGATGAAGACTACTATGAAGTGACAGAATTTATAAGCCATAAATTTTGCTGGCTAAAGTAATAGGTCAGATGTGAAGAAAACAAGCTCGATTCACGCATTTTATACTCCCGTCTGACTTCGTAAAATAAGATTTTTAGCCTTAAAGGGAACCTGGTTTAATAAATAAATAAATTTTCTGTTTATACTCCAGGACGACCAAACGGTCAGAGGAGTCGAATAACTGCCCTTGACGTGCAACTTTTATGATAATCCACGAGCATTTCCTACCTCTTGCTAACTTAGAAATAAGTTTTATAATCAGCAATGCAGAATTCTTGCACTTTATGGATCGTCTGACTATTAATCTTATATTATTATTCCTGTTTTCTTTTGTTTTTTTTTTGACTTCTCTTAATATCGTATTCTAATAATTTTCCTTCCTCTGTTGTTCCCTCTACTTTACCAATTCAGCTCCCTTCTCAGTCGAACATACAAGATTCACTAACATTTGTTCATACAGGAGCTAAGAAACCAACCTTGGAATAAACTCAATACCCTTGGCCAATTACAGCTCAATTTAACTTGGCGCTAGTCCAAGTAATCGGGCCCATTTCTCTATCCCAGTTCCTCTCCTCAACTTTCACGAATTCGCATAAGATCAGGAAGTAAATTATCGGAGTGAATCAAGTTATAATTTAATTTCTGTAGCACTCAGTCAAGTATATAAAAAAGACTCATCAGAAAAGATCAAAATCTCTCAATAGTACAATAAAACAGTGGGCAGGCAGTTTTCACGTATTGGATAATAAACCACAGCTTCTCTATTCACAAATTATTTGAACAGTTTTAAAAATCTTTTGTAGTTGCGGATGGCTAATAAAGGATAAGAATGGGAAGTCCTCCGCTTTTCTGCCTTTCCTTTAGCTGGTTCGACTTATTGCGTGCTCGAGACAACCGTTCACAAGTGCGCCTCCTTCTCTCCAACTAACTACATATAGGCCATATGACCTTACACTATGAAGTAGAAAAAAAGAAAGAACGAAAAAATGCTAAGGGAGTTATCGAAGTAGTTCTATCAGTGAGACAACGCCGATGTCTTCTAGATTAGGAACAAACTAGACTCAGCAGAACAGATCTTTCTCTCCCAGGTCGCTGATGTGGTCTGCCTCGCAGAAACGTGGCTTCAACCTAATCAAGATACACTCTTCTGCTCAGCTATTGCTGGTTACAACATGCTGTCTGCATCCAGGGAGCAATCTAGAGGCGGTGGAGTAGCCATACTGTACAACTCCTCCCTATTCTCATATGAGAATTCGACCTCAACTACAACTGAAGATTTCGAAGCGATTATAGTCTCGCTACGCTTCCACTCCAGCCACATTGATATCGCATCTGTGTATATTCCCCCAGGGCCTACAATTGAAATTATTGAAGATTTGGGGAATTGGCTCTTAAACCATCTTCGTCCGTCTGCACAACGCCTTGTTTGTGGTGATTTTAACCTGCCTCCAAACCGACATCACCTCTTTATCAGGCTCTGCGAGTTCTTCAAATCCATCAACATGATACGGGTCAATGAGAACCCCACCAGGGGATTGAACCTACTGGATCTCGCTTTTGCTTCAACACCATGCACAGCTGAGGATGATCCCATCGCATTCTTCCTGTCTAATCACCAGCCCATAGTGTTGACATGGTCATTGCAGGTGCCAAACTTCAACATCCCTGACAACAAAATAGTCAAATACGTTTCAGCACCTAAATACCTTAATCCTCAACTCTGTGTAGAAGCAGCATCTTGCATTCCTTGGGATGTCCTCATTTACTGCGACCTCAGCCTTGCAGTGACACTCCTGTCTGACTGGATTAAATCCGTCACCGACTATGCTGCCACCAAACGAGTAACAGTAACTCCCCGTTCCAGATCGTGGTGAACTGCTGATCTTAACAACAGCTTCAAAATGAAACAAGTCCTACATAAGAAATGGAAGCATACAAATGACAGTAAAGACAGAATCGCCTTTTCCCGTGCCAGGGCCCACTTTAATCGAAAGAAAGCTGACGCAATCCAAGTGAACCTTAACCGCACTTTGAGGAAAGGAAAGCCATTCTATGCTGCCCCACATGGTGGATTCAATCACATGCTTGATCCTCAAGAATGGCTCAAATACATCGCCAGATTTTCAAATACAACCACAGTCCCATCTACAGTTGTCCAGCCTGACTATGAAAACCCTTCAGATGTCCTAGGGACTATCCAGATCACGGAACAGGAGCTCATACGTGCCATCAATTCCCTTCCCACAACAGCCACTGTTGGGGAGGATGGAATTCCACAATTTATGATCAAATGCTTAAGCACATTCATCATAGGCCCTCTTCTCTCGATCTACAACAGATGCCTCGCTGAGCATTATTTTCCACCCCAGTGGAATAAATACAGAGTGTACCCCATCCCCAAAAACCAATTTGCCTCAAACGTCAGCCAGTTCAGACCCATATCAGTTGCCTCTTGTCTGTTAAAAACTCTTGAAAAGGCTTTGCTACCCACAATCACTCAACAAATCCTCCAGACGAAACCACCTGAAATCCATTATGCTATCGCAGGAAAATCATCAATCACTAACTTGGCAGCCACCACAGAACGCATTCTCTCAGCATTCGAACAAAGATCTGAGCTAGCAACCACATACCTCGACATAAGCGCAGCCTTTGATGCCGTGTCGATTCCGGCCTTGCTCCTCCTACTTAAGGAGAATTTTCACATTCGAGGTGATATGCTGTGCTTTTTGGAATCACTTCTCAGTCACAGAATACTTATTCTCCATCGGCAGCAACATACCCTATCCTGCGACATTACTGCTGGAGTACCGCAGGGGGGTGTCCTGTCTGGTGTCCTGTTCACAGCCATCATCGTGCCCATTATTGCCTCAACGAATGGTCTCCTATGCTATGCCGATGACTTCAAACTGCTGACTCCAATTAACCCTGGCGACGACCCCGCCCAGCTTAGCAACAGGATCAATTCCCAACTTAAGGATCTAGAATTGTACCTGGCAAACTTCAATCTAAAAATCAACCCTCTGAAGTCTGCTCAGGTTATATTCTCCCTTAAATCCATGCCGACAGTACTCAACGTTTCACTCGCAGGGGTACGAATACCAAACGTACCCTCGCACACAGACCTTGGCGTTCTGTTCGACCAAAAGATGTCCTTTGTCCACCAGATCGACAAACTCAGTACCAGATTTTCTCGTCTACGGTGGATCTCAAAGCAGCAGCTGCTACACGTCCGACATCCTGCCACTGTTAAAAGGTTCATCACCTCCACCGTCTACCCTGCCATTCTCTATGGTGCAGAAATATGGGCCTCTGCTGCACATACAAACCTTAAGCGGGTGTACACTGCTGAATACTTGGCTACTGAAATGGGCGAATAACAAGCTTCGGCTACCTCCCGCTACCACAACTACCATGATGGCACAAGCACTCGACATCCCGAGGTTGAAGTTCCTGATCGTTGAAAAGAGGCTGGTCTTCACAGCCAAACTCATCTCAGGCCAAATATCATCTCCAAATATTTGGAATGCTTGCTCTTGGAGGATTCCACAGCCAAGCCTAAGGTCGGTACCAGCACTTGTGGCTCACCACAACAGGCTTGTACTCACCGAAAGATTTCTGCCCAAGCAGATGCTCGCTGCCCTCAACCGTGTGGACGCCGACATCGACACCATAATAAGTAAAAAGAAGGACAGACACAAGTTTATCAAAGCTCTTGAAACCTGAATCACTGCCAACTTGTATTTGTTTTTCTTTATTTGTGTTCAGCTCCTTGTTTTTATGATGTATTTGTATTTCTTTTTGCATTTGTAATCTGTATTTTGTAGCCTTTTGTATGTGTTCGCTATATTTTGTAGCCATTTGAATTTGTACTTATGTTAACTATATGTGAACCCCTGGCGCTCGTCGCCGTGATGGGATATTGTGCTGTAAATCTACTTCACAATAAAGATTTATTTATTTATTTATTATGGAATTTATACGCATATCGGGTGATGACTTCCTAATGCCTTCGCATCGATGTCTGCAGAAGTATCTAGGTCAGTTTACGGGATGAAAATATTTGTACCTCCACCTTAGAACGGCTAACTCAGTTCTAAGCAGATAGAAATTCTTTCGGCCTACTGAGGAAATAAAACTTAGACCTTTGGGAAAGATATGACACGACCACTTGGAAGGAGACCACAAAGTTCTTACTTTAAAGGGTTTTACTGCGTGTAACTATCTCACTAACTGAGGTGTAGCTAAACGATCGCAGTTTCATCAACAGGTATAGCTATCGGGATGTTCTGGTATTCACCTACCACTCATTTAAAAGTTTTCCATCTACGTTCGCATTTTGTAATTAGTCGCGATGCACTAATTACAAAATGTTTTTATTCTTAATAATTCGCCCCAAAATGACAAGTTGTAAACCAGTTGTCAACTACAGTATTAAAAAGAACGTTGGCAGCCATCCCTTTACGCTTCAAGACACGACTTGGGCATTTAAAACTGCGCTCCTCGGAGATGCTCTTGAAACAAATGAAGTGGTTAAAATAGTTCTCTTTTATGTCCAAGCTAACAAGAGAGAGGAAAAACCCACCGTGTATGAAGCAACAGAGACGTTAGGAAACCCATCAACAACTGCTTACGAAGTGTCCTCTATTCTGCAATCTAAATGTCCTCGCCTTTGCCACCATATAGTGACATATAGCCCTGGCTAAGTGTTCACTTTCCGTCAGTAATGAGATTTCACGGCGCTTTTACAGGCCGCTAGCCCCTGCGTGGTTCCCGGAACATCCGCTGTACTCATTGCGTTCGGAGACAGGGTCCTCAGCCACCGCGCACGCAAACTGCCGTCTCTAGTGAGGGTGACGATAGCACTGCTCCTCCGGTACTGCAAAGATTCTGTGATATTGTGCTGGACTATTAGGGAGCAAATTTTTGTGTCAAAGGAAACCGGGAGGGAGATGATAAATTGCTACGTGAGCAATGGTTGGGGGGGGGGAGGTTCAGAACGACAGCTTGTGTCCTTTCTTGTCCTATTCGCGTTAAGGTTTTTTTACCACTGTTGGTTGGGTGAAGAAACAAACTTCAAACTTAGTTTAGTTGTTTTTTTTGGTTGTCTAAATTTATTATTTTACAACAGATTCTTAATTCAGCCTTAACAAGTTAGAAAAAGAAGGGAGGGAAGTCATGTTTGGGCCCTTTTCATACGAGGTGGAGAAATCACCGGGATGTTTGCTTCTGCCCAATCTAAATTCGGGCTTTCTTCAAAAATCTTCACCGACTGAAATCAATTCAGAATAATGGGGTTTCTATGACTTCTGTTGTCAATAAGGAAGACATGTACAGGGGGAATGAATCTCTTTCAAAACCATAGCAAATGACTTAGCAGCTTTTAGCAGATACGTGCAAAGCGCCACTGTCTTTACCATGTCTGTCCGTCCGTTCGCATGTAATAAATCGGCTCCTTGAGGATGGATGTTCACGAAACTTTATATTTGCCTCCTTTAAAAGCAATGAAACGTTCTGAGTTGACGCATTGCTTTTTTTTTTTTTTTTTTTCTATAAATCATGAATTATTGATATTTGCTAACGCGCCTGAAATGTAACGCACTGCTACATTGACTCGTATATCGAAATGGGTAAATTCTTTTTCCCAGAGTAACGATTTGAATTCCTGTATTTTAATGTCAAGCGATTTACCCTAACTAATAAGAGGTCTTCACAGGCCAATACGATGATCCTTGCACAGGCAAACAAAGTATAATAGAGAAACCATCGTGAATCGATATGCTATTCATTTGTCTTATAGGACTTACCCAAGTCATAATGGCTGTCATAATTAACATGAACAGGAAATAAAAGCGTGCTCTCTAACCAGCATTGGTTTAATCGTTATGTTCACAGTACAAATGAATACGTTCAAAATTATTATTATTATTATTAGAAATTCCGAGGAAGTAGAACTGATTACTGAAACAGAGGGGGCCGTTTGCAAAATCGACCACATCTCATCGGTCGTTATATGCATAAATTTGGCATGTTTTAGTGATTTGAACTTAATTAATCTCCATTATTCTAAACCAACGATTACATCTTCTAAGGAGAAATGAAAATTATTTCATAAAAAGCATTATAGGGAAGTAAATTTTAGAATTTGTGCTCCAACAACAAGGATGTATGTGTGGAGTTACCAACTATTCATACCACACGAATGAATTATTGTGAAACTAATTCATTTGCTGAACCTGCTTAATTATGGTTGTTTTAGGCGAGTAGAACGCCTATTATTTCCACTGTCTGTTTGTCCGTCAGCATGCAATAACTTGACCCACCCTCAGTAGATAGATTTTCATTAAAATGTATATTTGGCTCTTTCAGAGCGATGTGTTCAGACTTACTAAAGTTCATTAAATCTGACCAGTAGAAATCTGGCAGTTATTATTTCTTAATATTACTTTTCTTTCATTCATATCACGTAGGCTATCCACGTAAGTTATTTTGTGGCTGAAGCATTGGATATTTTTTGTTACGATGCGCTGACTGGAGGAATGAATGGGCAATATGATGGATGCGCAGAAACAGCATGTTCTCGGTTCGCGCATAAAGATCGTGGCATTTTGCTGGTTTAATTCATTACAAATCATCAACTATTATTAATTACCAACGCACTTGAAATGTAACGTTCTACGTTACATTAATTAACTTGTTACCACTGCCTTCATTTCTGTTTGATTCGTTTATATTACATTATTTCTGTAAATTGTTGTGTTCTGAAGTTCGCTTGTCTATGTCGCAATAAAAATGTACATAAACAACTTAACATGAAAAAAGAAGTTCCTCCAATCATCGTCATGATTCTAGCCTTACCGTTTCAGCTTAGGATGTAAGTGATATCCACTTATCAACAGAGCCTCGTCATTTCCAATAATCATCCAAATGGAAAATCTTTAGCCAGAAGCTCTCCCTTGGACTAGGTAAAGTCCACCAAAGCGGAAATGCATGCCAATCATCACGATAACGCTATAAGCGTAATATAATTCAAGCTGAGAAAAGCATATACTCAACTACCATCGAACACGTTGAAAGGTGCCTGACACATTTCTAACTAATAAAATTAAGCAAAGCTTAAATTCAGAATCACATTGGTTGCATGGTCTTTCGAACTTTGTGATAACAATTTCAGCAGAGAAACTTAACAACAGTTTTGTTTCGAAGTTATGCATAATGAATCCTGAAGTGAATATAATGATTCAGAAGCTGTTCTTTCATTTAGAGAGTTGCTCAAACTAGTAGAGATCGCAACCATCTTTATGGCGTACATACAGTTTTCTTAACTTAGTGTCAAGGCAGTCTCTCCGTAGTAGACATTGGTTTCTCATCTGAAGGTCTTCTTCAAGCGATAAGGTATGGGATTCGAGTCCAGTCACCTTTTTCTAGCTGGAAGAAACGAGGAGCTCCCAAGCCTAGTGCTGGTTTATCCTCAATGGTAAAAATAATTAGTTACACGAAACCAACGTGCATGAACCCATCCCCATTGTGAAAAAATCAGGACCGACGACCAACAACCAAGCCACCTTCACGAGTTGCATATAACCTCACCGACAGATGTCGTTTCGGTGTACTGAGGAGGCAAAGTCTGAACTGTGGCGCGGGTTGGCATGGTCACGAAGTAAGATCAGATATTTTCGTGGCAATTCTAGCCTCTTTCTACAAAGAGCATCCCTCAATTTCTCCACTGAAACTTTGCTTTCACAAAATTACTTTCCATCGTTGATGCCATATTTCTGCTGATGTCACAGACATGCAAATTTCCCGACCATACGAGGAGATGACGCTTTCCACTGTGTTCATCTACTTTAATTTTGTTTCCTTTGTATATTTTATTTATCGAGTTTTATAAGATATGAATTCGGTACGATCGTACGGAGTGGTAAGACTTTGACTCCAATTAATTTGAATATTCATAAAATTGCTGATTTTTGCTGTGGGTGTGTTTGAGCATTAGTATAGCATAACTTCATTAATTATTGGACGTCTTTATCGTTTAAATGTATTTTCCAACAGAGGGTTAAAGCTGGATACTGTAACTAATAAAAATTCCCATTAGATAACGGGTGTTTAAACCTCTTTATCCATTATTTTTACCGATAAACAAATAATCCCTAATATTGGCTCCTCTACTAAAAAAAAAATGATATTAGACTTGTAACTGATTTATATAGAAATGATAACGCAGATGAGAATATTCCTAATGGTAAGAATCAACAGCGATTAGCAATAAATAATAATTTCAAACTGCGAAATTTCCGAAAAATTCTTTTATACTTATATCAACTGTAATAATCGAATTTCAGTAGCTTTTGATAAGGCACTCTTGCGTCGAAGGAAACGGTACACTACTCCAACTAGACAAGGAATTGCAATCACAAAGAGAGGGGGGGGGGGGTTGAGGGCGAGTATATAATTATGGCTATAGCCACATAGTATATTGCCAACAGCAGATCACTCAGCATTCTGCAGTCCCATCCAGACATTATTATATCCCATAATTCCATACACCTGGATGGTATAGGCTTTTGTAGTAGCCGACAAGTTCCCGTTGTCTCGCTAACCAACCAGAAAAAAGCCCAGAACCGACATCCACTGACATTATATACTTCACATAAAGCCAGCTACTATTCCAGGGTCATATAGAGGGCACGGACCGCGTGCTTTTGCCTGGCACTGTTTACAGTAATAACCGTTGATCGTTGGTGTACTTTGTACGGGACGTTTAACATCCGGGTCCCGCGAGGCCCCGAGATGTTTCCCACATAAGGAGAGAATGACCTCCGACACTCGGTGCTAGTCCCTAGCCATAATGACCTACGAATCACTCTCGCCCTCGTGGCTGCTCCGTCATGATGCTGCCTGTCACCTGCCAGTTCCGCTACCTCTCTGTCCCCCCTCCCCATACTCTGTCCACCGTCATCTGTGGAGAAGTGCGAACTACTAGAACTTGTGGGCCAAACACACCCTGAAGGCACGTGCTTTCCCAAACACGCAATATCTGTGAGCGTCCCTGCATTCAGTGGCTTCGAACGTAGAGAAAGGATTATGACGGCTAGGTTTACTACCGCTCATCTTTGCTCACGTGTAGGTGTAACGAAATCTGCAAATCCGCCTGGAAACAGCACACTCACAGACAGACGTGGAGTACCATGTGACCGCTTATAAAAGAGCATACCTGCTATGTCAGGACACTGTTCATTATGTTAGAGAAACCGCACTTGTCTGGTAGATATTACGTATTCTTACTCCGACCTGGCTTGGTCGATGGCAACCAGTATTTCAATCATTTAGGCCCAGAACTTTCATTAATCAAATGAGAGATGACAGGTTTCAAGCGATTCATTATGCAAAAATTAGAGATTCACCTTCACGAACAGAGCTAAATAAAGTGTCTAGACCGAAATTGAACAAAATCCCTGTATTATGCCTCGTTATTACACCAAGTTTAAATTGAAATTTCAAATTCATTACACATAACAGCGGACCACAAGGAGAGCAATTTGCATTCGAAGGGAAAAAAGCGTCCATTTATTTTGATGAAAGTGCTCTAATATAACCATATGTGTAATATTAAGACGTGAGGTGACCTTCCATTTAAGCTTGTTTTTTCACATCCATCTCCATAGTAATACGGCACTTTGGTTACTACGTAGGCATGGCAATAGTAAAACGTGCCAAGATGATTTGTTTTAATCAGTTACTATAATTTCAAGGCCGTCAAGCCCTTGAGATGTTTCTCAAAAGTTCCGTGTCTTATCTTTGGGATTGATCTCACCTGGTGGAGACCTACAACTTCAGAGATATTATCAACTGATCTCTCGTGGTGATGTTCTTTATAATTAACTTATACAGAGACTAATTATAACATTACATTAATTAATATCTGCCAGTTGATGGTTTAATCATGGACTCATTGCAGATGATTGAGAGAGGGGGGGTCTGCTACTACGAGTCCACTTTGGCTGGATTATAATGGAATTACTTGTTCAGTACGGTGGAGATGAAAATAACTTCAAACTGCTAAAAAAAGCCAGGAGACGTTCATTTTATTGGAACTAGAAATCAAGTCCATCGATATCAAAGGGAGACTGTTCAACTGTTTTATCAAGGCACAACAACTGCACAAACGAGACTGTGGAAATCGAACACGTCCCCTACACCCCTCTCGGATTTTTTTCCTTTTTAAAATACTCATTAACTGCGAAAATTAATTTATTTTCCAATTTATTATTTTTAAATATCAATGAATTATTATTAATATTTCAGTGATTCCAATTAAACATAATCGTAAAAAAAATTGATAATTAATATATGAAAGTCCTTTCAAATGACTGTTTTAGGGTATTCAGGGCACAGTGGTGAAATTTGGTTTTTAAGTGCCGTGTCTCGTTAGCATTGTATTTCCAAGAAGGCTTTTTACCTCCTCCTCGTATAAACTAAGAAAAAAAACACCTTTTGTCCATCCTATTATCATGACCATCTGCATCTCTGAGAACCCGCACGAGTTGTTGATACTTTTGCGAAAACAGCTCTCATCCCACCTGCCACTGTTCGGCGTTGTCTACCATTGCGAAGTGAAGGTCAGTACCAGGAATTTCGCAAATTTTCCGGAAATACTGTGCGCAAAGATTCTCTCTTTCAAAGTGAAATCGAGCACACGCGTAGTAATCGCCGGGAGGAACCTATAGGCCAGGGACTCACAAACTTTTGCAAGCACCGATCCGTGAGATGCCTACAGTACATTCGCAGACCACTGATCTAAATCTAAATTAACAAGAGTTATTTAAACTCCAAACTGAACAAGTATTATTCTCTCTGTTAGTAATCCAGGTACCTTTTTTCACAGGGACAAAGATTTTTCTTCACAAATATGGAAATTATTTTTGTGCATTCAGTATGATGCGGTTGGTTCGATTTTCCTCACTGCCTTAGTATTGTCCTCCATCTCGATATAGTGCCTATGCCACCACGTCCCCATTAGAAAAGGTCTCAAATTCATTCCCGATTTCAAAAGTACAGAATTTTTCTCTGCAAGGTTCTCTGTTTTGTCTGTGTTTTTGAGGTTAAAAATTCCGATTTTTTTAAGTACTGGATGGGAAAATTCGTCCGATTATTCACGGCTGGGTTCGTTATTCGAGCCTGGACATTTCCGAACTGCAGGCGCATGAATTGCTGTATGAACCATGGAGACATTTCGTCAGATCTGGTAGTGTAACGATATTCATCATAGTTCGGGAATTGCTAATCAATAATTACTGACGTACATCTTCCGACTACAATAATAGGAGAGGAGAACCAGAAACCAGCAGGGTGAAGCCTGTACTGAAATATGCGCAGCAAGTTAGGCGACAAAAGTGTTGCCAACTGGCTAATTTAATGTTACAGATAAGCGTAAAATATTATATCTGATAAGATATACGAAGTCTTAAACAACAAAGGAAGCCATGCAGAAGAAACACCCTGTTGGAGGTGTCAAGATGGCAGCGATGCAGTGCAGTCGATGAACCCTCACGACAAGTTCTCTCAGATAAAAAAAACCAAAAAAAAAAAACCTTGTGGGTGTAAGTACCTTGCTTGAAAACTAAGCGTAATAACACCTATAATGGAGACGAATGCTTAGAGCAATGCGGATTCTAATATTTTTATTGAGTAGCATGCAGCTTGAATTAGCTGAAATTGCTTATTTATGAATTTACCAGATACAGACAATCATGATTTTTACTTATCATTTCTAGGAAAACATATGACAAATACGGTATACTGTATTATGGATTAATTCTAAAAGTGGTAATTTTATATCGTGTCCAGATAACCATTAGATATTTTAATGGAGTGATCATGGTGGAAATAGAACCAAAGATTTGCACGTTTCAGTGCATAGAACTGAAATGTCCTCAATTCTAGATTTTTCAAATAGGGTTCAGGGCACTTCAAAAGAACTAAGGTGAAAACAAGTTTCATTTGTTAAATGATAAACAACTCTTGGTAATAGATACTGAGCACCTTAGCTAGACAAGCATCTCAAACTGGCATCTATTTAAATGAACTGGATTACGTTTATGCAAATGAAACGTTAAGATTTCATAACCCAATTTATTATCTTGAGCAGAATGCAACGTAATAAATACAGATACATTTCCGCCTCGGTATTGAATACCGAATTTACGGATTCCCTATTGGAAGTAAAATATACAGACCGCGTGAGGGGCGTTAGGCATCCTCCTAAAGACTACGCGCTAGGAGAAGATTGCAGCTTGAGTTTAGGGTGGGTCATTTTTGTGAGAATACAGACATGGAATAAAATGATTTCATGACCTCTCCGAGTTCTCATATTACATACATGCGTTCCTTAAATCACCCGTAGTCATGCGATTGTGTCCCCCGAAAAAGAAATAGAGTGTCTGCCATCGCCTTCCAACACACCTATTGAGGTACTTTTTTCCTTTCCTTTTTTTAAGTGCCGTGGCTTTCTTGGACGACGATGGAACAGGTATTAGGGTCCGTCGCCTGCTTCTAGTTCCGTGTCATTGACTCCGTGTCGCTGAACGGCACGTGTCGCCGTTTACCACTTTCTGACGTTGAAGATACACGGTCGCACCAGGAGCGCTAAAGAAGTTTCATTTGGATCCTCTATGACCAGGTCAAGGGTCAGAGGTGGTGTCGGAAGTATCATTAGTACTTGTCATTCTCTTGATTCACGAATTCAGCAACAGCAGGGCTAATGCAGTTGTACTGGGAGTGGGCTCATCCTTAGTTCAATTAAATGCTTATTTTGCGGGGGCGAGAAAGGAAAATAAAATGGTTGATGAGATGTAGGGGTGTCTACGGAAATTTATCGAATTAAAATTCTCCAATGGCTACCTTCAAGAATGAAGCTGGATTTTAACTGCTATTCGCTCTGCATAACATATAACTACATCTGGAAATGGACTAGGTTCAACAACGGACCTGGAAGATAAAATATAACTCCTACCAGGTGCACCCACCACGCGCTTAAGCCTCAGATTATATCACTGTTTCCTGTATAGTTGGGCATTCAAGAAAACTACACCTTCAAACTAGCCGGAAATTCAAGAGGTATCAGAAAACTAAGGCCAGACATCTTAATTTGGATTTAACAACCATTTCATGTAACAGGTCTTACACTGCATCGCGTATTCTTTCATATTTATTTCTTAATATTGATGTAAGTGGGACGAATTCAAATTTACTTTAAAGCAATTGTTATTCTAATGAAAAGATGTATCCTTTAAATTACGAAGAACCCCATCCAAATAGCGGGAGACAAATTATAAAATTAGTTATAAATATCGAATATTAACTTAAAATTGGTTTACAGATGTATTAATAATTAATATACTGTATTTGGCGTACAAGTGTATTGGACACTCACTGGGCAAAAATTAGAAGCTTTATTGAATATTTAGTATTGCCACTTTTTTTCCGAATTACAGCCTATCGTGACATGGATTCCACTAAGTGTCTGAGAGAGTTTAGCTCCAGATTTGATCATTTTTCATTAGGACGTTCATCAGCTGCTGTATTGTGGTCGGTAGAAAATTGCGAAACCAAACTGCCCTTTTCAATATATCTCTCACATTCTCAATTGGATTCAAATTTAGAGAGTTAGGCGGCCTGGGTAGACGTTGAAAATCTCGGGAATGTTTCAGATACAATTTTTGTACGGTGGATAGTTGAGTTGTCATCTTGAAAAAATCCATCCATCATCTTGAAAGAATCTGCGTAAAAATGTAAAACACTTCAGGGTGAAGTTTGTCGGATACAATGACAAAGATATTCGTTAGCGGTAACACGACCTTCTAACGGTATAAAACGGACTCAATCCGTACCAATAGAACATATCCCATACCATGATACCTCCTCCTTCTCCACCCGGTTGAGTGGTGGAAGTGTGTTAGTTGTCTGACGGCACCAGGGGTTTCCCCCTTCTCCACTTTTGTGGTGGAAGCGAGACAGTCTGGATGAATGGCTTCATTGATGCTCACTATCCTTTCACCATGCTATTGTGAAAAAAGGTGTATATATCAAGTCGCCAGACCACGTGATCTATTTCCACTGTTTCATAATCGAGTTTTGGAGTTGAAAGCACCACTGCAGTTGAATATTTCGATTTTTTACAGAAAGAAATGGTTTCGTATGGACACACGACCGCTGCTACAACCTTCACTTCTGCGGCATAATTTAGTTTTTTTTTTGCCTAAATTGAATTTTTTTCAGTCATTTTCTGCAAACTTCACTTTCTATTCTGACATTCGCTTTAAATTCCTACTTGTCGTTCTTGAAGGGCCGATTATATATTGCATTTCTTCTTTACAGAGCTGCATTCTCCTTTCGTCTTCCACACACTTCTGTTGTTGTTACTTTCAGTAACCAGTGATTCCCTTTGTTTTCTCAATAATATCTTTCTGAAAATCGGAAAGATTCACCTGTCTTCCCCACGACAGATCGCTAAGAAGCCCCAGGAAACAAACAATATGATACTATCTGATACCAAAGAACTTTTGATCATACCGTTTAAGGCCTTACATTTGCATACCACAAGTTTAATTATCTGTTGACACCAATTGCAAAAGGTTTTCAATTTTTGGTCAGTGAATGTACTAGCATTGTAAACAATATTTATTTATATGCCAGTTTTAAGTTCGCATTTCGCGTGCCCTAATTCAGTTTAAGCCTCACATTATTTGGACGAGGTACTGTATTTAAAACCCTTAATACCTAATTATCATCATAATTATTTTTAATATATTTAAGACGTTTTTTTTTTACAATGTATATTTACAGCGAATAACAGAATAAAGACAGCAAAATACGAAGCAAGTACATTTGTTTTTGGAGTTAGACTCAAAATCTAAAAAAATTAAATATCAACCCGAGATTTATTAGCGTGACGTAACATTCTCTTCTTGGATATCCCTAGGCATGATTAGTCCATGTTAATATTTCCCAACATTGAAGCCATATATATGCATAGTAACGATGGCACCTTTTCATATAGTGTGGAATTTTGTTGTTTGCGTATAATTCTTAACACGGCCCTTAACTGTTAAGTCCACAAGCATTTTTGAGATACATTTAAAACTTATTTCCAAAAGAAGACAACAGTCAATGGTTCCATTTACAGTTGTCTCACATACGAGTTGAGATTCCTGTCAAGATATAGTAAGTCAAATTTATTGCAAAGCAAGACAATCTTTGTTATATCTCACACACACAACAAATGTATTATTATTTTATTTCCTTGAACTATAACTGAGAGACACGAAGTACAGTAGTGTGCGAGGAAAGCCATAAGGAAGTCTCAGTAATCGATGCAAAAGGGACAAAGAGAATGTAAAATTCTAAAAGTAATTGTAATTAAAATTCTTTGCATTTGTTTTAGCAGTGCGTAGACAACGAGAAGGTTTGCATGTTATGGTGTTAATGCATGTTCCTTTGAAGACTATCTGCAAATGTGAATAGATTTCATTCAGTGGAATCCAGGCTATACATATGCCCCTATCCGCAAAAATAACAAGCGGATAGGGCAAGGCAACAATGACGCAATTGTACCCAAAGCACTTACACAGGGTTTCCTCTTCAAGAATTGCACAGTGTTTAGATACTTTTCCTGTGGGATCTCCTCTTTGAGCTTGCGCCTGGGCCTTAGCGAACCTTGCTACCCGCACTAGCAAGAATCATTTTGAAGAAGTAAAAATAGCATGGATCAAGAGCACACCCCTGTGGGATATATGCTGATAAATGCCCTACTTGAGTAAATAACTCTGAAGTGTCTATTGGTCAGGAAAGCTAAAATATCGAAAATATTTTATATCGAAGAATATAGGATTTCTGAGGATTATTGCATCAAATTTATAAAAGCCACGCCCACTTGCAATCTCTTATCAATCGCGTTATTCAAATGTATAGCTTTGGTCTGAATGCATGAATTCATCGAAGGAGGAACAGCTCTGGTCTAAAAGGGAATAAAACGATATGAAAGTTAAGTATGCTTTATAATTTCGAACACTTTTGCGGTGGATTTTTTTTTTTACTATTAATCCCAAAGGGAAAAGTTGTCAAACCTATATTTCTCTGAGGCGTCAGGTCCTATCTTGTCCTAACTGATCTGCAAATTGTATGTAGTTTATAAAATATAAGCAATTTACTTAATAATTAGTCAGAAGAGTTTTTTTTTTTTTTGAAAGTAGAGAGAAAATATTTATTTCAAAAAAAAGTTGAAGGTTACCATTATTGTAAGTAGAAATCTAATCTCGGTAAGAATTTGGCTATTATTGAAAATATTTTTAGATATGTATCCCATATAAAATCCCGCGTATTAAATCTCTTATGATTAAATCCATCTTTCTGTCAATTAGAATAGCTCAGTTAATAACTAAACTAAAACTAGGAAAAAAAATATCTGAACCATCTAGCCACAAGTGACGTATGGAGTGAAGAGATGAAAGCTGCATTAATTATTTTAGCTAAAACCAAAAACAACTGACAACTGGATTGTAAGAAGTATTTTGCACTCCTGGATTCTCCAACCAGGTGTTTAATAATGAGAGAGAGAGAGAGAGAGAGAATCATTATTGCAACATTTGATTGTAACTGGTTACAAGGTTACGTATTGCAACTTTGCCTTCACGGCCAAAAGGCCAGGGGTTAATATGGTTATAACTGTTATTATTATTATTCATATAGCGCAACAGCATCTGAGGTCATATTGCACTGTGTATTATGACTGTACAATATTCACAGACCGATTTACATGTCGTTCGGGCTGAAAACCATGAAAAGACTAATTGGACTCCCCTGCCTGAGATTGACTAACTACAGCCTCGATTGAAGACGTCTTTAAGAAAAGTCGCCAATGAGATTCAAACTCAGACCTCTCCAAATGAGTTATCAATCCACTATACCAGTGCTTTTAAAACTTTTTTGATGCCGATGCCATGTGCCAAATATCATTCGCCACCCCACTCTTTTTGTTCCGTTAAACTGTCCTAAATGCAACGGTACGCAACTTCCTTTGTTTCGGGCCAAAATATATAACCAAGAATAAGAAGGAGGAAGTTAGCGTCGACTAGCTCAGTTATTGGCTTTCGAACAGAAAGAACGTGCCCAGAGATAATTGGCCTACCATTATGAAGCAAGTGAAGAAATAAAAAAAGTACACGTCTATGTATCAATAATTGTATTTTAATCAATCAATTATATGAATATAGTAAAGGGAAATCAGATTGGAAACAATAATGTGCCGAAATATGGCGATACCCTTTGGGACATAACACTTTTGGAAAACACTACCACGAAAAAAATGACAAAAAAATAAATAAATAGAAAAAACAAAACAAAGAGGACAGTTGGCTTTTCAAACATCATTGAATTTATTATTAACAATACTTTTCCAATTGTATTAGCTTTTTTAAAATTATTTAATGTCCACATGATTATAATTGTGCATCTTCAATACGAATGGTGCACCAGTGTGGCAGGAATTTTTATCTGAATGGCGTTTTTAATAATAGCAAATTAAATATAGCATGGGTTCAAATTCGTAAAGAATTTAGTATTTCTCTGATACAAACCAAGAGCGTTACCAAAATTATTCTGCAATTGGGCGACATCTACCTTGTAAGAACTAATGTCTGCCTAATATGTGTCTGTCTCCAGAAAACATATCTATAAGAGCAGGTAGAAGAGCGTCAAGAGCTATCTTGAACATAATTAAGGCGACAAGTGAATTAACAAGCCATTGAGATTATTGGACAGACAACTTGAGTAGTCGAGACCCGCTAAAATTAGCGGGTCTTGACTACTCAATTTGTCTGTCCAACTGTCTAATAAAGTTTCGAGATTTTAGGACCTCCATAATTTGTTTACACTATGCCATTGAGATTATTTGAAAAATTCATCTGTACAGGACAAATACGAGTAAGACCTATTATTCTCTGTAGAATGGAGACAAGGTCTTCACGAAATACATTGAGTGTAAAATTATTATAATCCAGGATATTTGCAAAGAAGATTCAATAGACCCATCTCAAGTTCCAACCAAAGGTGTCCAAACTAATGCAGGTGATCGGAATTAACTGGCGATTCACGATGTTTTTTTTTATTTTTTATTTTTATGTGATATTGCTGAAGTAATATCCTCCGTAAGGTGGGATTCACCTGTTGTACCAAGTTATTAAGTGTCCACTGAATGTCCAATCGCTTGTATTATTGCAGCTGCGTGGCAAGTGCTTAATTTAGATTTCAATCATATTTTCTAACTTAATAATTCATTTGATTGCGAAGATGGAGATCGGCCAAGACAGTGCAACTTCTCTGGATGTAGGGCCTAATTATCGTGGAATCTGCTGCATCCATGTTTGTAAAGAAGTAGCGACATTTTCTTGTTTTCATTCAAGCACTTAAATGTCTTGAGACAGCCCTGTCTGGGCGCGGGTTATTTCTATATAGAACGGGTAATTCCTAAAAGGTACCTTACTCCCCCGCCCCCCTGCTATTTTTGACGATTTTCGTCTGCTTTTGCATATCCTGGTTATTCGTAATTTTATGAACGAACCTGCAGACTGTCACGCTTCCTCCTTTAGGGGAAATTGATTGTTTTAGAGAAAGGCTGGTTCTTTGCTAATTGCAGCTAATCTTATTCAAAATCATTGCTGATAGTAAAAAGAATACCAACGCCCTCTAACGGCATCTCTTCTGGAGCTTCAATTAAAAAAAAAAAAGAAGAAAAAAATAGACTTAAGTTCATCGTTTCCTTTCATCCACTTCCATAAGATCATCGGTTATTGCATCCGAGACACTGTAATGCGCAATATACCTAAGTCAATGGCTTCAATGCCTACTGAAACCACCCACTCGATGCGTCATCCCAAGTGCGTTCTACTGACCTTTCGTTTCTGTTTCTCCGCATTACTGACTGTTCTGTCGGTTGCGCTTTCTTTTCAATTAAGTTTGTTCTAGACGAGTTCACCAGGCTCTCACTCTCGCACAACGGGAGAAACTCCTTCGCATAGGGGGCGGAGCTGCAGCAATAAAGCCTAGTTAGTCTCAGCAAGGAAGCCGAACGAACCTGCGTGGCTGGCGTTTTACCTCTTTGTGTTTAGCCGGTATTCTGACGGCTTCTACTATCTCATCTTCTTAGAACTGAAAGTCGCAATGACAGCACTTCAAACAAAATGAAATCCATTATTGCGTTGTTTTTTGTCAGTTCTCTGAAAACAATGAGATGTCGCAAGTCCCCCCATCCCCATAAAGTAGTAATTATTAGTTTTTCTTATGTTCACCGCCTTGAAAGTCTCTCTTGTAAGTACTACTCGAAGTACAGACCAAATATTACTCGACTCTGTTTCCATGAAACATACTTTGGCCTAAAAAATAACAGTTAGTTATTCGCACTATTGGATTGCTCTCCGGTGGACGATGTTCCAAATGCATAAAAATGGCCAATCAGCAAGATTACCATCTGCAGTTCCACTTGGAGAATCACTGTTCGTACATCAAGGTCAAATGAATTTTCAAAAAATCAAAATGCAACCATGAATCTGGAAAAGAAAAAAATGGTGAGAACCATCAATTTTAAGACATATCTCAATATCTACAATATTATTACCATTGCGGTTAGTAACTTCGTCACATAACTTTGGGGGAAACTGCTGATGCCTAACTTATTCGTAGTTATGACAGTGTCGTTAATATTTCAAGCCTTGTTATGAGGATGAAGAAAATTAAGGACAATGATCTGTTCTATAAAACATATTAGATTAAGATTAACATTTTATCGTTTAAAACACATTTACCCAACGGGAGCAAAGTAGGAACTCTTTAACAAAAACAAATTCCGCATATTATTCAGAATTTCCTTTTCATTTTTTTCTTGCACCAAGCTGGTTAGAACGTTCGGATCCCCATTTCTCCATCGCCTACCTGCCCTTCCTTTTCTATTTGAAGTTTTTTCTTCCTTATCTATTATGCCCGATTTTCTTGGCGGATCGCGTGAACAAGCAGCCCCCAGTTAGATATGCCGACATACACCTAGCAACAACTTTAAAGAATGGAGGCATGAAAGATCGGCAATCTTGTGTTATTATATCAAGTCTTCAGCTCGCAGCCTGGCCTTTCTCAATTTCAGACCAAGGAACAGTAAATTGGGTCCAAACGCCACGCTTGCTGAATAATATTCTACGCTCGCCTACACGTGTTCTGTGTAGGTGCCTGTTGCTAAGCTAACACCTTGTAGAAAGGTAAAAAAAAAAAAGAAGAAATAGCTATCGGTCAAATCGCCTCGAAGACGAGCTGCTTCACAAATATTTTATGTTTTGCAACCGATAATCAGGAAGTGCGCCCCCTACCTTTACATACATTTATGCCCAAAATTGCGCTATTCTTGCAAAAGTAAATCATTTCTTTTAACTTATTTCAGTTAACTTTATTCGTATGTTGTTTACAGAAGTGTGGCTAATTAACTTTCTTAAAGCACCCATAGATAAGCCATTCATAATTCTCCGGCTTACCTTCTACAAAAGTATAAAAATTCTTAGCTAACCCTTTCTTTGTTTACAGATATGGGAAGTGAGGGTTTATTGTAGGACAATATACGCTTACTTCCCATTTTTTCTAATAAATGAATAAATGTAAAATTTTCTTTAAGGATAAAAAGTTCGCTATCGCTTTAGAATAAGATATATCTAAATTATTTTTGTATTTAAAGAAAAAACTTCTAGTGAAATTTCTTATTGCTTTAAAACATATTTTCGATGAAAACTTAAAAGAATTATCGGATCACTGCTTTACCTCTACAGTATCCCAAAAGTCGAACTTTAGGATCCAAATGTAATCTCGAGCCGCCTCTGGATGAAAGAGGCTACTTGATCAAAAGAATTGTTATCACTGCATACCACAGCGATTCAGGAAATTTTTCTGATCAAGTTTTCATCGACCTCTCCCCGAGGGCGTCAAAATTTTGAACCAAAAGCCAAATTAGTCTCAGCAAGCTCCAGTTCACTCACCATTTCGAGAAGGTACAAGACACATGAAATGCAAACACTGTCCTTGACCTTCCCTTGGATGTCACTGTAGTCCAACCAAGCAAAGTTTGGTTGTACTGGCTTCTAGGGACTGCGACCAGATAATGGACGAACTTGCATTATGTTGTGGATGAGAACTCGCTTGTAGTGGGTTTTTTTTTTTTTTTTTTTTTGTTAAAGGGCAACATAATGCAAGCTATTTGTCGTCCGTTATCTGGTCGCAGTTAAAATGTTTTCTTGGCAAAGCTTCCAATCAAGAAGGTCTACGTACTATCAGTTAAGTAAAGCTGATTTTTCACATACAAAATAATAAAACAACGTCAAAATAGCGGAAGTGACAAGCAGGAAGTCTATGAAGGCTGTATAACGCATGTAAAAATCTGTAAAGGGATCGGCTCATCTAATGCGATTTATTACTTTTGATTACGGTTAAAAGCCACGCCTATCACTATTCAGTTAACTTATGTGGTAATAAATATCCCAACAGGTCGAGAAACACTGAAATATTTGGGCGATGTTTGATCCCAAGCTCCAGTTCATTCACCATTTCGAGAAGGTACAAGACATGAAGTGACAAAGGACTAAGGACCTTCTCAACATAAATAATTTCATCACGACAAGGAAATACTTAAAAGCTTTTGAAATGAGCAACTCTGAAGTGCCAGCTCTGTTCCCCATCTACAGAACTTGGTCTAATATGGAAAGAAAAGAAAGCGATTTGTATAATAAAAATGGCCGTAGGTAGGAGAGAGATCCCAGCTCCAAATATTTTACGTATGATTAGATGAAGTCTTTCACACGGGCACTGAGATCCACATCCAGGCTCATCTCAAAATCGGGAAGGCTGTGCCTGCTGGAAAGCTTCCATCAGCCCAATTGCTTCCAAAGATTCGATCCTTGGCTATCGATCGGTGCAGGAGGAACACAGATTGCTCTTATACTCCATAAGGACCAAACAGAAAGGAGAGTGTTTACAATTTTTGTTATGATCCACACACACGAGAAGCAATTAATAACAGGCCGCGTATTTCTGGCGCATGGTCTAGGCTGAAATACGAAAAACAAATAATATAAAAAAAAAGGTATTTAATTCAGATAATTAATCGTGATTGACAGTGCATTAAACTATTGGACAATGTAGAAGTAAGTGTACCATTTCATTCATTTGTAGGAATTACTGTTATTTAAATTATGTTTGTCAATGATCGTGCAGACCTGCTGCATTGTCTCATGTTTCTAAATTCGCTAATTATACTCAGTATAAATGAAATTTCCACCTTTTTTGCTGTTGCTTCTGAAGAATTTTATTCTTAATTGTAAGTATTTTGTTTCTTTTAGAACTACCAGCTATACTACGGTTATTTAATCAGCCTTGGTTTTTTTTATGACGTTTTAAAGGCATATAATCTACAATACATACAAGGAATCGCGCCACACAACTCAATGGCAAGTATCGTCTATTGATTTCGTATCGCTACAAGAACCCAAATGGCAACAGACCGGTAATAATATTAACATAATTAATAACAGCACTATATAGCTCTGTAAAATTAAGTTAAGAATGACATTTGTAAATAACCTGGTGTATATCAAATGACATGACTTGCCACTTATCCTCGTTAGCTAACGGGCTA
Source organism: Mastigoproctus giganteus (assembly GCF_048544385.1). NCBI lineage: Eukaryota > Metazoa > Arthropoda > Arachnida > Uropygi > Thelyphonidae > Mastigoproctus > Mastigoproctus giganteus. Next base: position 35,639,538 of record NC_143576.1, read on the forward strand.
TACAAAAGGCGAATTTTTGGATCCAATAAACTGCAATAATAACTTGGCCGAATCCTTGGGAATTCTGGTGGGCACAATTTCGGGGTAGTCGAATTTCTGTCGCCCTATTCTTCGATGTTCAATTTGAATTAAGTTTAAGTTAGGAATCTGTACAGCAAAATTCTCTCCGCGACAAACGAGCAGGAATTAAAGGTTATTAATCAATATTAATAATATTGCACGAACATGCAGATAGCGAATTCCAAAAATGGTTGCGTAAGAATTAAATCCAGATAACGGTTGATTTGTCTTGTGTGGAAGAAATTGGTGTAATTCTAAGTCATTGGTAGTGTTTTGTGCATGAGCTGAAAACCAAACATTGGCAGAGAGCATTACCTTTGAAGTTACAGCTACATTTAAAACTAAATGAAACAGTCCTTCGATTTTGATCAAATTTTGCATTTTTTCTAAGAATACCAGAAGGCTTAATAACGACTTTCTGAATTTAGTTTAAATATATTCTGAAAAGCTTCGATATCCCTTTTCATTCCACAAAAGGGATACTCCGCTTTAAGAACAGACAAAAAAGGAAAAAAAAAAAAAAAAAAACAGTCATGATCTTCGTTGCTTTTGCGAAAAAACTAATCGTTCATCTGATCACTTCCGGCATTCTGAAGTCTATTCTGTCCTTCAATCCAATCTACTCTTCCAGACAGCCCATCGGACTAAAACTGGCCAAAAGAATGGAAATTCCAGACGCAATTACTGTTCTTGAAAAGTCCTGTCTATAGAGTATGTGATTATTATATTTATCTTCTTTCATGGAAGGAGCTGTATATACCTTTCAATTCCGGTTATGTAGTGTTGGTTGGTTTAATTTTTTTATGGAGCACTGGCAGCTTAAGCAGGTTATGTGGTGAAAACAGTTTTTAACTGTAATCAAGAATGGTCTTAGTTCAAATTCAAAATTAATCTATAAAAAAAGAAAAGAATTTTGGAAGAGCGAGTACGGTTAGTCGCTTCCTTCTGCAACTACAACATATTTTGTTTTTGTTACTATAAATGTCAGTAATAAAATTAACCAGTTATGCTATTATTATATCATTATTTTAGAGATACGTAATAGATGGATACAGAGTTGTCTCTTTAGGTTTTTTTTTATATATATATATCCTTGTAATTTGTGCCAGAAAAATTTTGTACAGATTTATAATGACAAAAAAGGTCCTTTTCACTTTTTTAAATATCCGTAGTTCTCTTCATTTTAAACTGCTGAAGATATTAAGAAGACTAATTTATTGCGAAAATGTATGCATATAGTTCAGAAGTTCCATTCCGTTTTACGGCTGAAATTTCAAATATTTGAATGTGGTTTACAAAAAAAAAGCTGAATTACAAAATTAAGGGCTGAAATGATTTAAATATTCCATAAGAAAGTATATCTGGAAAAGACTTCAAAATAGCCAAACCGAACGCAGATGACCTGCGTAGCTGTCGAGAAGCCTCCAAGAATTGTATAATTTGGTCGAGAGGAGGCAGGGCACGCGCCGATATTTTCAGCCATGCATATCTTTAGTCCTGCAGCACGACTGGATCCCGACCACGTCAGCACAAGGAGCGCCATTTGTCTTGACAACACTGCACCTTACTCAACGTAAAAACGGCAGATGGAGACAGGATGTTTAGTCAATTTAAATTCTTCCTTCACCCTCTGTTTGGATGGAGGTTGCCGAGAAAGGGTTCAACTACAAAACTCAGGTGGGGTGACAAAGCGTCTGTTTATGATAGGAGCTCCAGTGTTTATTCTCTTGGCGGTGACATGTCATCGCCAGATCTGGCCAAAAAAAAAGTCACTGTTTATTTGCGGAGTGACAGAGCAGACGTTATCCAGGCTCGGCCAAAGAGAGCTCGCCATAGAGCTGGAAAGTGTTGCCTCTTTGCACCCCTGCTTTCATATTTCTTCCGACGTTTTATGAATGATGTCTCCTTTGCTTGCTGTTCCGCATGATTTAGACTCACCCAGAGTTGCATCACTGCATCTTCAACCGTACTGATAATGCAAGATACACGAATATTAATAATCCATCCATAAAAACAAAAGTATGTAAGAACAAATGTACTATCCATGCCGTTAAACAATGGCGACTGATTTCTTCTTATAAATTCTTCGCTATTTCGTGTACTTCGTTCTTTTTTTATAATCTCAGCAGGCGAGGCAACACAGCACCAATCTATACAACCACACTCTTTTTATCATTTTTGTTTTAATTTGAGTAAACGTTCGAAGCAACTCCATAATTAAACGAATTCCTTATATTACTTGTTTGCATACCTTTTCTATAAATATAGGTGTATACTCATGATCGGTACAAATCTGAGCAAAGTTTTAATTTTTTTTTAATATAGTTTATTGAATTCAATTGCAGTGATTTCAGTATCAGCCTTTGAAGGTACCGTATGTAGAATTAGAATTGCATTAACCCTTCTGAGTGTTTTCTTTACTTGTTATATGGATGAAAAGTAGAAGTTGAGAGAGATATATTCTACCACTAGTTATAGAATAGTTACAGATACATGCAAATGAGAAAACGCAATTATGTCTGTATTAACCCATGCTGACTGCTATCATTTTAAGCAAGCACCAGATTCTTCAGAATTTGAGTAGATTTTTAGATTGCGACCATTTAGAAAGGTGCTGGTTCGAATTGTGTTGAACAGAGAATTAACTTAGTGAGCCGGAGCGGGGGTAGACTAATTTTCTACAGTAGCACAGACAAACTGGCTTTAGGACACATGGAGCTTGCAGACATCCCAAAGCATTCCAACTCAACTGTTCAGTTACATTATTTAAAACAATTAGTTAGACCATGTTCCATAACATTAGTCAGCATTAAGAAATTTATCAAAGACGAAAAACGTGGTAAAACAAGCGCGACTGCTACTCATGAACCACTTATCGTTGCAGGTGTTCTGCAATTTCTAGAAATTGGAGATGGAACCAACTGGGACAAAATTATTCCTTAGCTACAATTAAGTGCATGGCTAATTAGGATGGAGTTTACATAAGATTTAATCAGGTAACAATTTGATTTGCATCTAACTCCTGCTAGGTTAAAAAAAAAACTCGTAATTTTTACGCACGTATATTAAGCAAACAACCCCAGCTGTGCACTGTATTCGGGTCTTTCGTGAAGCGGAGTTTAAAAAAATGCGATAAAGTTCTTCGGTCAAGCTACGGATGCGGGGACAGTACTTCTAAACATCAGGGGTGTCTGACATACGTTGTTTGCCTTCCACGCTGCGACCATCTGGAAGTCACAAGCTCGCACTGCTCTGTCTCCTCCTAGCCTGGATCCGAAGGTCGTGCCGTAAATCTTGTCCAAAGTTATATTTATACCCCTTAACAGGGCCAGCGGAGAATGTGTGTGTGTCGGACTGTTCGGAAGGAAGAGAGATAGCACAATATGTTGTCCTGGTTTTAAGCTGACGAATATGATCTTTGTACATCTGCTATTTTAAGGATAATGACGGAGTCTAAGAGAGAGAACACTTTCCTTCCCCGTCATCACATGTCGCCTAGCAACTATACTAATAAATGTGCTATGCGTGCATGATAGATTACTATATACTGATGCTGCATAATCGCTTTATTGAGCAAGTCACTTCATGTAAGACTGTCGTCCAGATTCCTGTACAATTAAGGAGCGTGGAGTTTAGCTGTCCGTCTAATTGACCACCCTCATACAGCAGCATTGCACACTGAGTGATCTCCAGGTTAAGTTATATCAAATAGAGAACGAAAAATCGTAAGACCTAACAAAACTTTTAAATAAACCTTTATTGAGTCTTTACAACAGAGGCAGATCTAGTATTAATGTCCATGTGATGAGAAAAGATACGAATGATAAAGAAAATATAAAGTATGTCTTTAGGAAGTGATTGAAGTTCACTGATACTGATTTAATAAATAAATAAATCTTTATTTCTATTTCTCTTGATCTTCCCCTCTTAATGAAATAAAAATTCTTTGTGATTATATAAATAAAAATGCCTGACATTATTTCTGTTAGGCAACCTGTTTATTTCCCTTATAACTCATGGTGGAAGCATGCATCGTAAGAGAAATAAAGTAACTAGTGTACTGTATTTTCAGGGAAGTACGTCCCTTACACACCCCACTCTCATATTCTGCGGTATGATTAAATAAATCCCCATCATAAAGAGAAACGGATTTCAAAACATCATTAATTTGAAATGTGTTACTGCTATCAAAAACTGGCCAATCTGGTTCATTTCGGAACACTTGCAGAATGACCAGTAATCGCCGTGGCCACCTTGGTTCGCCTTATTTAATTCATCGAGACTTTTTTATTGTGAGGTCCAGTGAGGAGGAGAACAGAGCTGCTGAGAAGTATTCAGAAATAAGCTTCATTATATAGTTGATCAAACTCTAGAAATCCTGCGGCTGTATAAAACATGAAGAGGCTGGAATTCCAGAATTTGGAACATCGTGTTCAGATGCATCTGGGCATTGAAGACTGACATAATGTTTGTAACGTGCTACCTATATATTTTTAAATCTTTCTACGGAAATAGGGATGATTCCATGGGTTCTCTACCTAAGAGTATGCTCCATTGAATATGAATACTGTACCTATTTATGATACGAATACAATTAAGTCCACAAAGCAGTTGTAATGCAGTAATTCTTTTACTTTTCGATAAATCTATCAGAATATTAGAGGACCATGTTACTCACATGTTGCAGACATTGAAGTCTTATGCAAGTTTTACATATTGTGAAAACATAATTCTGGATACGTTTGTAAAACATTTCTCAAAAAAAAAAAAATATATATATATAAAATTATAATAAGGCTAAGGCGCATTTAGGGCTAGAACCTCAAGCTGCGAACAAATTTAGACTATTTATATATAAAGTGCTTTAGCATCATAATACATCATACACCATCAGGCATCTCTCATATTGTGGAGTTATACTTCATAACTGTTTTTGCCATCATTGCATCACTTGGGTACCTACCCACTCACCGAAGAAGGGCCAACTAGCCCTGAAACAGTGCCGTCTGGGTGGTGGTACCTATCTGAGAATAAGTAACATTAGTCTTCTCCTTAGGTGAAGCGTTACTTATTCGAAGTAGTGCAATATCATGTCAACTCGTTGTGAAGGTATTCACAATATGAGATATAACCAAAAACGATGCCGCCTTAAAAATTTTCTGTTTATTCAGAAATGGCTGTGTATTATGATGCTAAAGCACTTTATATATACATAAAATTATAATTTGTGAAAAAATAGGCTGCAGTAAACGTCCTTGAAGTTTGAAGAAGGAGGCCCTTCGAAAATTTATAAGTGTTTAGGAGAGACTCTATTGACTGCTCTGATTATCTGGCTTGACACACCAACTTTATTTATTTATAAACTTCGTGTAGGTGTTTCTCCTTTTATAACGCAGTATACAAGTTTTTTCTAGTAGTAAGCCAAGCTTACTACGCCTATTCCAACTTGCGCATAAAATTAGAGACATGATGTTTAATGTGTGTCAATTCTCATTTTTCGAGATAGCAATGGCAAATTTTTAACTGCTGGAAAGTATTTTGTAATTACAAAATAGCAAGGGTTAACTTCATCTACGACTGTACTCTTCTGCTTTCTAGAAGGCATATTCACTAATTCCAACAGCTTAATTTTTTTTTCCATCTCCTACGAAGGCTCCCTGTCGTGGTATTTTTCTTCCAGTTTTCTGACTGATTCCATCATAAGATGGAATCAGTCTACCCATTGTAATAACCTTTCCTTGGTAATCTTCCTATTCACCTTACGACACGAATTTCTTCCAGAAGGAAGGCTGGACCGTGCACGTTGTCCATTTTGTTGCTATTGGTTTTAACTTCTCATGGACCCTCGCAGTAGCACAGTGGATATAATCACCTTCTTGTTGGGACAATTTAATCCGTCCATATCATCTCCTACAAGAACACGGTTTCATACGTTTAGCTCATTTTCTCCTAGTGGCATTCATGTAAAGCTACCGGTGCGCGTTACAGTGAGACTGATAAATGTTCGAAAATTCAAATATTTTTAAACAGTAAGATAAATTATTTACCAGTACATTTATTTTCGCTTCTTTCATAACTTGCACTAAAATTAAAATTTCTAAAGGCTAGAAAATATTTTTTATATGTTCACGACGGTGAAGATATAAGAAAGAAAATGAATATTCATAGAACAAGAAGGATGATGTACGCATGGTGATAACGATCCGTTGGAGGCTTGACGTGGTCGAACCCATGTTTGGTCCCCAGAGAAAAGCTAAGGCAATTCTCATCACGCATTCACGCAGTATGAGTGGAATTCTTTTGAGGCTGTGTTCATCATAGCGAGATTCAATATTTCTTACATTTCGGGGGTAGCTTAAAATCGGTTTTCGCAGGTCAGCTGTTTGTTCGATAGTCCACCGGACCGAACTTCTCGGTAACTCTCTAAGAAGCATCCGAATCAGTTAGTGTATGATCTTGCTGCTTCTACTCTAATATCTAATGACTGAGGATAGGAGTGGAGAGGTCCACGTAGTATGCATACAGAAAAGGGCCGGCTGTAGGGTAAGGCCGATTAGGCACTGGCTTAGGGGCGCTAATACCTTGCGCAAATTGGTAAAATTAATCATTCTAAAAATTGAAAATCTTCGCATCGGTGGAGGGGGGGCGTAATCAGTCAACGTGGACTAGGGGTGCCATATACCTTTGAGCCGGCTCTGATACTGGAGGCATTGTCGAGGCCATTACGCCAAAGAGCTGTGTACATTTTTTCTTTTACTTCATCTACTGAATGCCGCACGAATAGTCAAATAAATAGAATTAGTTTGTTCTCTTATATTAATCGAACAAATAGAATTAAGTTATCTGCGAAAAGATCTAAACCTCTAAAACCTTCCTCATCCATTTCACAAATACACGTCGTCTCAGTTACAATCTGAATGATGCCCATTTTCGACTACAATCTGCCATGCCCCACTTAATTTTTCTGACAGAATCTCAATTATCGGTTTCCCTAATTACTCACTCTCTCTCTCTGATTCCTTTCGCTTCAAAGGTAGTACTTGATATCCCTTTTCAGAGCCATCTGAAATCTCTGTCCAATACACTTACTACCCCTATCATTCTCCGAAAATTCTAATCGGCGGAACTTTTTTCACAACGTGGCTGAGTTCGTCAATCTCAGGATCGGGTAGCATGTTTTCTTCCGTCCGGAAACTCGGGGTTTTCGTCCAGCAAACAGGCAAATCGAACACAGAATACAAGCACTTTATACACACAATATACTAATGTCTCACAGCCTTAGTCTCCTGCCAAAGATATTGGAAGCAACTTCTGTCCATCTATCTATACTACCATCTCTGTTACAATCTGATTCTATTGCATCCTCATTTAAAGTTAGAGCAGGCTTACTAGCATCTTACTTTTCTTCCAACTCTTATATTGCCGATCTTGGTGCAGCACCTCCTACCATTCCTAACATACTCAATGCCACTTTTGGTCTTCCGACAGAAGGATATTAAAAGAATTCTTGAATGTCAAGAAAGCTCCAGGTTCTGATGGCATTTCTCTACTTGTTCTCTCTCTTTTTACACTTTCTTATTCCATTTGTGTTTTTCCTTCTTCGTGGAAATTTGCTCATATCCAGCCAATTCTTAAAAAGCATGGCAAAACCTTCGCTTCCAGTTATCGTCCCATTGCGCTTACTTCTACTCTTTCCAAAGAAATGGAGCAACCCATCAATCGCCAATTCCTAAACTATCTCGAAACCTTCCCTCTGATCAATGATGTCCAGTACGGATACCATCAGTGTTGATCCACAGGTAATATATCAGCTCATATTACTCATAAGTGGAGAAATTCAAATGAAAAAAAATTGCTGAAACTCTTGATATTTCTAAGGCTTTTGATCGTGTTTGGCATAAATGTCTTCTAAACAAGATTACATCGTATGGATTTCTAACTGGGTATTCAGTTTTCTCTGCGAGTGCTCACTGTCAGAGTAAAATCTGACGATAGACGGCTTTCTTTTTCGGCATTCTCTATCAATGCTTTTCCTAATGGCTCAGTTTTTTTTTTTCCCACTCTTTTCCCCTTGTATAAAAATGGCCTTTTACCATTGAAATACTCAATCGAAAACCTTTCAATACTCATTTGAAATTCTGTCCATAATTTTGTTGACGACAGCACTCTATATTCCACTTTGATAAATTTTGCCCTATTCAAACATCAACTTCTCGAATATCCACCACAGATTCCATAATGCCGATATCATTGTAACTTTCCAATGGAGCGAAGAAAATTTCGTTAACTTCAATCCCTCTAAAATTTAATCCTGTCTTATTTCTCGGGTAAAAAAGAGTCTACTTCTTCTACGTGTATCTTCGATGTCACTTTGATTTCTCGACAAGATCATATATCTTTATTGGGGATCACTGTGACTTGTAAGCTTCCTCGGCATAATTTCTTCACAAATCACTTCCTCTGCATCAGAAAAGTGTGTGTTTTTTTTTGTTTTTTTTTAGTTCTCGATGCTACTATGTTCTAAACGACTTCGTATAAATTTTAAATCCATCTTATTACGGAATATTGCTCCCATATCCTCTTCGTCATTTATCCTTTCCACGTCTGTTCTCTGAAGCAATCTTCCTTCAAATATATTTCTTGAAAATTACAGCCTAGTCAGAAAATTCAGGCCTAATATCAACAGATATCTTCTGATTTCTCAGCCTTCAATCCATGCACGGTTCTTAGTACTTTTGGGTTTCTTAGTTTGGAGTCTCCCTAAAAAAAAAAAGAAAAAAAATTCATTTCAAAACTCACGATCCATTTACTCCAAATAGCAATCTTTGTCCCCTTCTTCACTTAGGACTATGTCTTGTGTTAATGCATTCCAGAGTACCCTGTCCCCAGCGGCTATTAGCCGCTAGGGACACGAGTCGCGACTCTCTTTTATAAAATTTATTAAAAATAATTTTATAAACACCTAAATTCTTGCTGTGGGGATGGGGAGAATCCTTGGTGCCGTCAGACAACTAACACTTGTCGAGTTTCTATTTTAACACATAGTGACTTTTCGTTTGAAACGGAGGCAGAATAATAAAAATTAATTAACGGCATTACGTAGCGGACATCGTATGTCCGCAGTATGATGACGTCAACGATATACAGTGTTCTTTTTTTTTCCAATCTCTAATTTCACGTCCAATTTCGCGCAGGTTACCTAACTGAACACATTCTTTACCCTTTATTGAAAATCAGGTCTGCCAGCTCGAACATGCATGTATTTTGTGCGGTGCACACTTCCCAGCTAACGTCATGCCATCTGGTACAGAGGAAAGTTAACTTCGCTTCAACATCCCGGAAAAGGAAGGCACGATGCAGTAACCGCAGTCGAGTGTGTTTGCAGCTTCAGGTGATGTCAGGTGGTTTCCTGGTACCCTTTCTTTTCAAAGCTTCTCGCATGTCCCAGCTGCCAGCTCTGACGTCATAGTCTCAGTCGGTGGGCCATGAGGGGATCACTGTTTATCGAAATGTCACCGCTTCTTATCATAACGACCCAAACAAGAACTTTCCGGGTTCCTGAGAGCCGTCACTTTTCACCGATGTCATGTGGATTAAAAAAGGAAAAAAGACAGAAAGAAACAGGCCCAGCCGGTAATAGCTATACTCGACTCCAAAGCCCTGGAATCCGTTAGGGTGAAGATATTGTCAGCCGTCTGTCCTCTAGCTCTCTTTCCTCCCTCCTGGGATCTTTCGCTCTCCGAGCACTGAGTAGCTCTTTATGTAAACGCGTAAATTACGTCCTCAAAGTGCCAGATGATTGAGACTTTTTAGCAAACTACCAAGAAATAGCCGTAAGTTATGTGTTGAAGTGAGTCACCTCTCTGCGGCTTCTGGGATAGTCGGAGGCCTTTGGAATGAGAGGTCAAGATGATATCCCAGGGGCTCATTTCAAAGTTGGTATTCATTTTGCTTGCATGTGGGGTGAATTCACGTTAGTTTAGCCAAACCAGTTGCGCATCACAACTGAAATTACCTGAAATTAAGTGAAACCTAAGTTACAGATTATTTACAACAAGAAACTTGTTCGCCACAAAGTACATCAGGAAAAAGTGTGTGTGTGTGTGTGTATGTGTGTGTGTGGCAAACTACTGTAGCAAACAAAGTCGGAGTTCATCCTCATAGATAGTGGTGGAGATGTATGGTTAGTGGACGATTAATCTTTGGCATATTTAAAGATTTTTAAACAGCACGATGTGTCTTGTATTTGCCACTGTATTCCATTCTGACTTCATTCTGTTTCCATCATTATGTAGTGCTTGCTAGGAATAGAAATAATTGGAATAGAAGTACTTAATCAAACCAGCTTTAGGAAATTTATTGTAAACTCCAGCAGCACAGCAAGAGATTTGACTTTTCATCGATGCCTCCCCTCTTTTTGGTAAAGTAAATAAATTTATTTGTACCCCGATCAATTTAACTGCACAAAACAGTTTGTTTTTCATTTATTTTTATTTTTTGGCTTCAATGAAATTGCTTGAAATCATATGAACACATTCAAAAGCAGTGGCAGTGACCCAGTGGTTCGGTTGGAAACAAACAAATCCGATTGATGACACAAACAACACTACTACTTATAAAATGCAAATATATTTACTCATCATGCTATAATGAGTTAACATACTTGCATTTATATATGTCATGGACAAAACTCAAACACTTTGCGATGTTTAGAACAAACTTTCCTCGAAACCCTAGGATACAAAAAGTAGTTTAAACAGTTCCACAGAAAAAATAAAATAATCATTTCAATGACAGAGAAACTATTATTTTTTAATATTTTTTGATACTTTCAGAAACAAAGTACCAGTAAACTGTTTAATAAAAATTGGAAATGAGGTCATTCCAAATTTTAGATACCATTTGCAATCTGGGTTGCATTTTATTGGATAAAAAAATATACAGAACTCTGCAGAAATTGAATTTCTTAATAAGAATTCTGCGAAAGATATCGCTCAAATCAATTAAACGAAACTTCTAGCTGTTCTGAAGACTCAATCCAGTCCTGGACAACCTCTATCGACGATTGAATGTTTAACTTAACCTCAATTCTAATAGCAACGATGTACTGCTGGAAGAATTCAGGGAGTGGGGTTCCTGCCGTGAGTTATTGGAGGTTTTTCATCCCGCACAACATGTAAATTTAACACACATCGCTCGGTATGGCCGTAGATGCTAATGTGCTATAAAAATAATAACTATATAATATCGGTAGATACACCATAGTTTGCCCATAAATTTGAACTACGTATTTATTGTAAAGGCATCGTTTTAATTGTATCGCATATTGTTGGTGCCTTCACAACGAGATAGCTGGTATTGCACTACTTCGAATAAATAACGCTTCTCTAGTGGAGAAGACTACTGTTATTTATTTTCTGTGGATACCACCACCCAGACGATCGTTTCGAAGCTAGTGGGCTTCATCATCAGTGGGTGGGGAGGTACCCAGGAGAAGGGTACCTGCCCACCCACTAGAGAAGCGTTATTTATTCTTCAAATAAATAATTGGAATAAAAGTACTTAATTATTCATATTCTCTCATATTCTTCATCAGTGGGTAGGCAGGTACCCTGGAGAAGAGCATCTGCCCACCCACCAGAGAAGCGTTATATATATATATTGTATTTCCTAAAAGAAAAGCAAGCAGCCCAATGGATGCGAACGTTCAAATCGCAAACTGTGGAAACGATCGTATTGCTAAAGAAACTCGACAACGAGATTTCTGGTACATCCTCATAATTTTACTGTTACATTGTAGTATAGAAATGCAGCATTTTTTGCTTTTTATTCATTTATTTATGATTGTAATATAACCACCTTAAATCGAGAAAATTCCATGATGCGACAACGCTTAGCTCCCAAGATTGCCCTACGTGATTTATGCGTGTCCTCTTTAATTGTGTAAGGAATAACAGAAATCCAAGTAATGTGGCTTTACTTTTAATACGTATTACGATATCGGTATTATAAAAACCTAAACATGGAAAATGACAACGGAAATTCTGAAAGGAAAAAATTCTGATGTGGAATCATTTTAAGATCCGATCCATTGCATTACATCGGCGAAGGTTTGAATAGAAATCAATACTGCATATTATGGTTCGTGCAATATTAACAAAGTTTTTGTTTTCTGTATTTTTAACTAACACATTGCATAAATATTTATTTTTGTTTGTTTAATTACATTTAAGTCTACTCTGTATTTAAAGTAAAATTTCGAAGAGATAAACAGTTCTGTTACACCGATTTTCATCTAAAATCAATCCTTGTGGCCTACCATGAGCAGACACACACACACGCATAAACTCTTTTGACAATCTATTGTATTAAGTTCTTATGAGCTGTATTAATTCTCTCTGCATCCGTAAACGGCATTAATTTATTATTATTTTTTTTTATTTCTTTCTAGGACGCTGCTGGCAACGTTTTGGACCGATGGATCTTGGCCACCAGAGATGAAGAGCCTCTTATCCTACAACAGTTTCTACGGTTCGGTGAAACAAAAGCCATCGCTCAGCAGTTACTTGTACAAGAGAGCAGCGAGAGGCCAGAATACATTGTACAATCTCCTCGGACGGACTCGGATATTAAGAAATTCATCGAAAGGGCGAACAAAGCTGCAAGTTCTGCTCTCTTAAAGCAAACTAGTTTATATGTGTCAACAAGTTCCTCTCTAGCCCACGTCCTGCCCATTAGTCGGCCGTCTTTATTTCGACAGCACTCCAGTGTTAGCTCCAGTCATTCTCCGTCACCTAACGCCGGGTCACCTGTAGACTCCAACAGTTCCATGGCCATATCACCCTTGAACAAACTTCAAAACATGCAGCCTTACGACTTCCGACGTGAGAAGAATAGCCCGGAAATCAAGACGTCCGAAGCTCCAGTTTTATCCATCAGCTACAGCACTCCTCTATCGTCTCCCACCACTTCCATTCCCGCCATGCACAGCATCAGCACCTCGTATACCAATCACACTTCGACACTCACTGTGAACTCAGACTTCAGTATTACTGACGGTGGATCAGAAGATGACACAAACAGTGCTATCAATCTCAGTCAGTCGTACACTGGCAATCTGGACTCGATATTTGCAGCGAAAAAGGTCCGTCATCTCAGAAAGTCGGCTAATCCCATGAAACGAAGGTGGAATCCAATGGTCCTCAGCACTCTGGCAACGAACCCATCCACGGGTAAGAAGCGAGTGCAATGCCACGTTTGCCTGAAGACATTCTGTGACAAAGGTGCGCTCAAGATCCATTTCAGTGCCGTTCACCTGCGCGAAATGCACAAGTGTACAGTGGAAGGATGCAGCATGATGTTCAGCTCTCGCCGCAGTAGAAATCGACACAGTGCCAACCCAAACCCAAAACTACACACCCCAAACCTGCGGCGCAAACTTAATCCTCATGATGGGAGAGCAGCGAACCCTTTTCCTCTCATGCCGCCGACAACGCTGATAAACTTCAATCACACTCTCCTGCCATCAGCCGGAAACCCTCTACTCGACGGAGATGGAAATGTAATACCTGAGCCGGAAAAACTTACAAATTACAACCTGAAGCCTCTATCAGACCATCTGCCCCCTCAATCTCAGCATAACACTTTGAAGCCGCTCACAGATGAAGTGGGGGCTATCCCGTTGACCAAAAAATGTCGACTAGAAGACAGTAAAGAAGACGAGGTGAGCAACTGTGCAGAAGAAGGAATGGATCTGACGATGAAAGATGGTGGTTTAACAACCAGCAAAGGAGTCAGGAAGCGAAAAAGCATGAACCCAACGAAATGCGCAGTGGCGAGTGATGACGATATGCAGTATGTCTCGACAGACGACTCTTCCAGTGACACTTACATTGATCATGACGAAAACGGTTTTTTAGATTCAAAATCAGATGATCTGAGTTCGGACTGCGGAGGGGATGACTCTAAAGATGAAGAATTAGATAAATACGAACTAGAAGAAATGGAAGACAGGATCGAGAAGAAGCAAGTTATTCCTGCAATTCCCGGAGCTCCACCACTCCCTCCTCCACTCCCCCCTCCTCCTCCTCCACCACCACCGCCGCCAACCATTCCTTTTCCACCGACCCCGCCTTGTCTCACTCCAACAGCAGCAGAGTCTGCGAAACTAGAAGACGAAGGTGCGAAAGAAGATCCTCCCAGTGGTCATATGAAGCAAGAAGAAAAGTGCCAGATCGGCAATAACATACCTGCCGACACGGAAGATATATCAGAAAACCCTCTGAGGCATCTGGAATCCCTCTCTCTCGGGGCTTTTACAAATCTGTCGAGCACGACGGCAAGGATTCACACGAACCACTCGACTCCGATAACTACTGGTGTTTCGTTTCACGCTCCTGGCTTAGGTCTCGCGTCGACACCTTACGACTCTTCGCGAGATCCGAATCCATCACTGAACGAGCAAAACTCGGGAACTCACGGGACCAGTGTTCCAATCAGCAGTGATCAGGACAACTCGATGTCGGAACAGCAGATGCCTTTGTTGCCCGTATACAGAGATGCTTCCTTAATCGGGTCAGTCGACATTCCTGTGGACAAGGAGAATCCTCGCAGGTGTACAGCGTGCGGTAAAATCTTCCAGAATCATTTCGGGGTGAAGACGCACTACCAGAACGTTCATCTCAAGTTGATGCATAAATGTACAGTGGAGGGGTGCAATGCAGCGTTTCCTTCAAAACGCAGCCGGGATCGTCACAGTGCCAATTTAAACCTCCATCGCAAATTGCTTTCGACCAGTTCGGAGAAGACGTCGCCATTCTTTGACAAAAGCGCTCTCTATCCTTTTACTCCTGACGCTGCATTACGTAGTGAGTTTTACACGAGACTGTACGATCCTCAGAGCCTCCCGCTGAGTTTTGCAGAACTCTATCACGGACGTATTCCCACGTGTGGTGCCGAAGGGTTTGTAGCCGGCACCACTTTCCCCGGTCATCTAACTGGAATGCCTGGCTTTCATCCCGCATTCATGGCCCCGCCCAGTTCGACGACAGGAGCATTAACAGACGGCATGGTAGGCGAAAGAGGGGCCAGCATCGGCGGTGCTGGTGGAGGAGGAAGTGGTAGAGACACTCCAACGAGCTCTATTACCACGACAACACCCAGTCCTCAACCGAATCCCCCGACACCAAAATCTACGACCGATCATGTGAACTTGGAAGACGAACTCACCCCCGATGGAGAGGGCAAATATTCGTGCGAATTGTGTGATAAAAAGTTCCACGAAAGTGTTGTTCTGCGAGAACATTACGAAAAGTGCCACACCCAGGAGTTGATGCAATGCTCAGAGGATGGTTGCAATAAGGTGTTTCTGTCCCGACGGACGAGAAATCTCCACAACGACGATCTACATAACAACAGAGAGAAAGCCACAGCCGCCTCGTAACGACTTCTTTCTCTCTAGAACCTTTGTGCCAAGTTGAACTTTTACATTTCGGCCACAATGGCCGACATCTACAAAGCCTGTAATATAGTATATAGACTGCGAACATTAATTGGACTCTTTTTTTTTTTTTTCTTTTTTTTTTTTGTGTTGTGTCATAGAATCTGTAAAGGTCAATAAGCCTTGCCGGCCGATGCGGAAAAAGGGACAGCATCTGCTGGTGTCTTCCACACTTTGTTAAATGCGCTGTTGATTGGATCATCGCGAGAGTGACGTATGTGAGGTCAACCAACCAGTAAACATTGTACATTGTAAGCAGTTTAGATTTTTTCCGAAAAAAAAAATCTTCCCACCCCGCTCCTCTGAACACTCCGTGTGTATGCAGTTAAACATTTCAATCCAAACAGTTGAGCTCACAGTTCCAATTCTTGTTATTCCGTTTTTACACCTATTTAAATGGTTAGAATCTTCTCAGCAAGACCTCCGATATAGAGCTGTTTGAATGTGATGCAAACTGGCAAAGTCTTTAAGTTATTTATACCTCTTCCTGTGAACCTGCTGGTCCCGCACGACGTGCACATTACTGCCTTATTGATGGTGGGTCATTAAAGTGCTTGACATGTTGTTGTATTCGAGTGTCTTGATTCTTCTTCTTCTTAAACACATACACTTTTCGGCTAATGTTTCATTAGTTTAAACACTTGTGCAGATAAATATGCGAAAAAATATTCACTTTAGATTCTTCAGTGAGTGCTTTGGTGGGAGTATTCTAGTATAAAAATTATATCCTTATATGAATTTGAGCACAACTGTTACTCTAAATTGTTTTGATTGTCTGGTGACTTCCAAGAAAATTGTATTTAGGTCAGTGGTTGTAACCCGCTGACCCCAGAAAACCACTTTTAATTTGAGCACCACTATCGAAAAGATATGCAATTTAGTAGTCACATGACTTGAACCATGGTCACTCAAATGCGTGTACTTCTCCTCTATACAAGAAGATGGTTAGACCGCATTTAGAATATTCTATTCAAATCTGGAAACCGTATGTGACGTCAACCAACCAGTAAACTGGATGGCAAACAGATGCACATATGAAGAACAGGTTAGTGTGTGGATTGCAAAGTTTGACAACTAGACCTCTAAGGAGAGGTTGACACTGCAATAAGTTGTCTTCCAACGTGGCAGGGGAAATGAGTCTGGCTAAGTTCAGAATGGAACTGGTTACCATGTGGAAATGGGAATAGTATGAACATTCTGTTTTATTTTATTATTGTGTTTTTAATTTCAGGCTGATTCTGAAAAAGCCCACTTCATTCCATCATTTGGCCTCAATAATATTAATATAGACTGAAATTAATTTGAGGGTCTAATTTCTTCAATGATATCAAAAACGAACTTACATTTTTAGATAGGACGGATAGTGTCCTTATTTCCAGAGGACTCCTGAGGGCACATGACGATGAGCCCTGACCTTTAATTCCTGATATCCTTCTTGATGGGCACAGATGTGCAATTAATCTTATTTCGTTGCAGGTTTTCTCAATTTTTTTTTTTTTAATTCATGCCCTACTCAGACATGTCTATTAATAATTTTAATAGTAATTACTATGACGATTCTGATCATTCTGCATCTCACTTTAAATGTCTTCGCATTCCCAGTTTAAGAAGAGTTTAAGTCCACATCGCGTTTGGAGGTATTCCAAGTACGCGCCGTTTCGATGTTTCCACTTTTGATTTAGTAAAGTTGTTGTAGGGTTTTAGGCGCATCAGCAACCATATTGCCTTTATACAATTTGTCTGTAAATGTGCATGTGTCCTGTGGTCGATTTGCTGCTTGCTGAACGAAAAACCAGTTTTCAGGAGGATAAAACCATGCTACCACCGCCTGAGACAGACTAACTTAGCCACATTGCGAAAAAGGCCCATAAAAATTCCTCACATCATTGATGGGATTAACTTGGGTCTTTTCCACTCGGTGTGGGGAGGAGGGCGATTCTACCAACTGCGCTACCCACTAGGGCGATTTAGTAAATAAAACACTAATTTCACTGCTTAGTTAATATAATTGAGAAGCGCAGAATAGGTATTTGCCACATGTCTGTACTGCAGCAGTAATTGAGTATTGTCAAATCAAAAATCTAGAAATGCCAGTACCAATCATCCATAATGTCAACAGCATAAGATCATCGGGAACACTATCTAAATCTCCTGTCAA